>NW_024067669.1:1353934-2030901 GCF_009389715.1 Phoenix dactylifera | reverse complement strand
TCTTTTTCCCCTCTGCGATCACCTCCTCAATCATTTAGCTTCTAATACGTAATCTATGAGCAGTAATTTGAAAATATGCAGAAGAAAACCACCTTACCCTATAGTTATACATCAACCAAAAGCACCAATAGTTCTTCAAATTTTAAAAAAAAACAGAAGTTACGAACTAGTAGAAAGAAAAACACAACATATATATGGACTAGCATAGAAGAAATCCCAGTAACAATGTGAGCAAACCCATGAACCTGATGATGGAGGGTAGTATTCAGAATTCGGCATCCCAGGCGGCGGAGGAGGATAGCTACCCTCAGGCTCTGCCGGTGTGGATGGCGGTGGCAAGCACGGATTTAAAGATCCAGAACATCTAGAATTTAAAGATCGAAGCAAGAGAAGAAGATCCCAAACCTGGCCTTGTCCCTGTCCTTGCCGGCTCCAAACTTCAAACGCCGCGTGAGTGCTCTGCGGCGGAGGAGGCGGGAGATATCCACAGAGAGGAGGCCAACGGAGAGGGGGAGGAGGGGAAGGAGATGCGGCGGAGGAACGCGATTTGGGGTCGCTCGAAGGAGGGGAATGGCTGAGATCGGCGGAGGGAGGGGGGAGTCGGTCGGCGTGAGCGAGCTAGGGATAGTAGGGATTTAAGGCTGCGGAGGGAGAGGGTCGATCGGGTTTTGTTGTGGGAGAAATGAAGTCCGACGACGCTTATAAGCATCGTCGCATTTATCCCTTATGCCGACGCTTATAAGCGTCGGTGATTACACAATGCGACGCTCCAACGCTATCAAAAGCGTCGGCGGAAGATTTTGTACCGACACTTTCCAAAAGCGTCGGCATTTACTGTTGCAAGAAAAAAAATTGCCGACGCTTTTATCTAGCGTCGGCAATATAGGGTCGGCAAACAGATTTTTTGTTGTAGTGCCCGGTGGCTTCAACGAAAAGCCACTTTAGTAAGATACTCAACCAGAATGAATAAATATCTCCGGTATAGAAGTCCTCGCAGGAGGTTGCATAACATTTGTTTTTAATTTTAACTTTTTAGAACTAGAACAAGTAGAAGTCCGGTAGATTCAAACTCAGGTCACTAATATTAACATCCAAGAACTTCATCAACTGAGATTTGAATCTGCATCTTTTTTGATGCAATATTATGTAAGATTTGAATCTAGATGTTGTAGAATAGTTTCTGCAGGTCTGCCTCACACTGACCAATATTTCGTTGTCTAAAAATGTTGTATCTCATCTCTTGATTTTGATGATCATTTTACATCTTAATCTCTAGCTGTTTACGTATTTATATACAATTGTATGCAAAACATATATAAGTGTGTAGAGAAATAGATTTAATGATGTGGAGACCAACATTTAATTAACTATATACAAGGACTAACACAAAATCCTAACCAATAGCAAATCTCCAATATACAGGCCAGTTCAGAAGCCATTCAATACCTTAAGATCCACCTGACAGGCCTTTTTTAACACCCCATTTTTCTTTTTCAAAAAGGAGGGTTATACATAGGTCATCGTTGTTGAACAAAAATGCCATTTCTAGTAGTTTTTGTTGACGTCTCTCTCTCCTTTTTTTTTTTTATGAATCTTTGTGACCTCTCTTTAATTTGTTGACCTCTCTTATTGTTGACCTCTGATGGCCACCTAACTAGTAATAGTAGACAGGATAGAGCGAGTCTCAATTCACTCCCTTTTCATTGGTTCTTTATTCATCGGTGAACGTCTACCCAAGAACTCATGTTTTATCTTCTCCTCTGCTGTCCCGCTCAACTTACGTATTGCATCACCGTGAATATTCCTTAGTTTGAAATTATCTTCAGGTTTCTATTCTTTGATGGACCCCAATGGAAGACTTTAGCCTCGCGGGACTTTGGTCGACCATCACTTGATTTAAGCCGATTGGGGCTTTGTGCCTCAATTATTGGCATAAAAATAATGAAAGCTTCTAGAAGATGGTATCCTTTTTATCCACATCCATATTTTATCCATCTTCAGAGTAACTGATCTCCTCAGTGGGCCGGGGGTGGTCCTCCAGATATTCCGTAAGTCATCCAATTGATGCTCTACTTATTCCTCCAATCCCAGATATTTACCCCGTAGCAATGCTGTTTATCCTCTATATATACTCTTCTCCGAATCCCTAAGCTTTGTTCATACGACGGGAATAGTACTTGTGAACGCCCAAGTGCCTTTCAACACCTTAAAGCGTGGCTCATAAGGCTATGCATGATCAGATTTAGTAATTGCAGCTAGCCAATCGATCGTGAAATCTTTTTTCCATGAGAATTCTCATGAGTTTGGATCCTTTATAATGCATTATGGAGGAATAAAGGATGGTGCACATTTGGATGGATGATCTAATTGGCATACCAAACAAGCTAGCTCGACGAACCCCATAAGTTGATCTATATTATCTTCAAGATAGGTGATGTATTAACCATCCATATATATAGCTTTTTTTTTTTTTTTTTCCATACGTCCACTATTGGATCATACAATAGTTATTTCGAGATATATGCAGATAGATCGATAAAAAAAGTTTCGAGTGCCTTAAGAGCCGTGCGCACATTGTTGAGGAAGATCAGTCTGCCTTCCTTTGCTCCGAAGGTTCACCAACCCGAACCCATGCAAAACACGCGGAGGATCCAAGACATCCATCCATAGAAGCTCACCGAATCTGACGGCCAGAAATACTCTAGGTTGACTAAAAGTAAACATCAAACTTTGAAGTCTTCGTCGCACCTTGTTTAATATAAATTACTCGTACTTTGATCAGAACACCATCGCTGTCATACTTCGCCTTTAGCTATAGCGTCGTTCTGGCACTGTGGGAATTGATTTGCCGGGCTATGATGATAATGGAGGTCGTCCGAGTGGGGCAGCCGTCGACTATTCTTCGCAATCAAGTGAGCACGCAGCCGTGACGCCGGAGCTGTGTCAATTAAAAGGATACGTACCATAGCCCAAAATAGATCCGCAAACGGAGCAGCAGTTAGCCCCTTGTGAGGAAGAAGCTAGAAATTAAGAATGGTTTGGCAAGCAGCGCTTCTTGTTCAGTTGGCGAGCCTTGCAGCAGCATCAGGAGCACGGCATATCGCTCGGTCCGGCTGCCAGGCGAAGTGCGGAAACGTCAGCATCCCCTACCCTTTCGGCATCGGCGAAGGCTGCTTCCTCCATGGCTTTGAAATCACATGCAACACATCCTTCAACCCTCCCAAGGCCTTCCTTGGCCGTGGCAACATCGATGTCGAAGAGATCCTGCTTTTCCAGGGTCTGGTGGTCGTCAATAACCATATAGCCCGTGACTGCTACGCCAAGAATGGCAGTCGCCTCAATAGCACGTCCCCGAGAATCCGGCTTTACAAGCCCTACAAGTTCTCCAGCACCCGCAACAAGTTCGTGGCGATCGGGTGCGACACCATCGGACGCCTCGCGGACATGGAGATGAAGTTCGAGACCGGGTGCTTGTCGCTGTGCAATAGCACCAGCTACATCACTAATGGGACCTGCAACGGCATCGGCTGCTGCGAAACATTTATTCCAAATGAACTCAGGTCCTTCCAGGTCCACGTCGACAGCTACCAAAACCACACCAAGTGTTGGGATTTCAATCCTTGCAGCTACGGTTTCTTGGCTGATGAGAGACGGCTAAACTTTAGCGTCGACAGCTTCTCTCGTCTTGCCAGCACGGAAAAGATCCCGGTGACGCTGTCCTGGGCCGTACGGGACAAGAGCTGCGAGGAAGCTCGCAATAACCAGACGAGTTTTGCGTGCAAGGCCGAGAACAGCTACTGCGTGAACTCCACCAACGGAGGGGGATACCGCTGCAATTGCTCGGAAGGATTTGAACGCAACCCTTATCTAGAAGACGGATGCCAAGGTAATTCCGTTTCTCTTCCCGGTAGCCCGGTCTTTTTTTTTTTTCTTTCTTTCTTTCTTTTCTCTCTCTTCTTCTTCTTTTTTTTTTGTTTTTTTTGCTAAAATGGAAGTATCATACCAAACGTGTATGGATACAGCCAAGAAAATCAAAAAACAAAATATCTCGAAGAGCACTAGGCAACTCCACCTCACCCATCCATAGGTGTACTCCGAGTAGTGGGCCGCAAAAGAATCCATCAAGTTTGCAGCCTCATTGGTCTCTCGGAAGACATGCTTAACCTAAATGACTAGCCCCTCTCGAGCTATAGCCCAAATATCTCTCAGCAATGGATGGTAATCACTGATCCCCTCCCCCTCGACGCCCGTCGGATTCACCCAATGATCGTCGCAGAATCACCCTCCAAGAGGACCATCCTAGCATGCAAAGCATGCCGCACATAACACAGTCCAGACCAAGCCGCTCTTAACTCAGCCTCGGGCACCGAGGTGTCAAACAGCTGGCAACCCTCGACAGCAATCACTTTAGAGTCTGGGCTCCTCACCACAAAGCCCGCACCAACCCTCACGCCGCCCTGCAGGACGCAACCATCGAAATTGATCTTGAGGAAACTCAGGAGTGGGGACTTTCAGGTGAAAAACACCATATGGGGCGCTCTAAGAGCAAATGTAAAGCCCCAGATGTCCCAAGCTGTTAAAGGTCTATCCGAGTGGTCCGCCTGAGAGACCTCCACTGCAAGCATCCTAGCCCTCTCCACCACCACCTCCGGAGGGAGGTACACTCCCCAAAAGTTCATGCGTTTCGCGCCAGCCATATCCGGTAAGCGGTGTAGGTCGCCCTCACCGCTAATTCAGTCTTGACTTGGCAAAACTGAGTATACGCACCGTGCTCTTCCATCCGAGGTTCAAATCTTGGTTGGGAGGTCTCGCCAGGTGTTTAATTATCTAGAATATTTTCATTAATTGTTGTATGAGAGAGATCCCTCTGAACTTCCCGCTCCTGGTATATATAGCTTGAATAATTTCCGAAGCACACCATGTACAACTCATAGAATCCCACTCTTTCAACCGAAGATAGTGACTACCGATCACAACTTTATCTAGTTTTCCATTACTGCTAGTTATCGTTCCATTAAAACATCTAATAATAGTTATTTCATTAAAAAAAAAAAATCCAATCAGACTATGCAAATGACAACCATGTTTTATTAATACTATAAACTCTGCAACTTTTTGATGTCTATTCAAACCTTGATCGTGAATTTGAATCTCTAGGCATCAGGAAGATCACGGTTGGGCTTTGTGTGGTTAAATGAATTCTTGAGCTAATATAGCCTAATACTACTTTGCCTACCCATATATAATCCGCTGGGCTATTCCCCTCTCGGCAGAACAACAACACGTTCATTTTATTTTGAGTGTTGATTACTCGACTGATCACACCTTTTAAGACTTGGGAATGGGTTGCCTAATTCCTATCCCACTTTCTGGAAAAGCTCAGAAGTTCTTATTGGTTGGATCAGGACACCAGGGCAATGAGGGCATGTTTGTGCGCTGTCCCAAGTTATGGTTGGACTGGTCCTTCTCTGAGTTGGTCAGGCATCTCTTTCACCAAGCTCAGGCATCTCTTTTTGGTCCATCGCCAACCCCAAGCCTCGGAGTTTGGTAAGGTATGGCCAAGCTTACTCAAACAGTCAAACTAGAGATCCACTTGATAAACCGAGTTTGGGTTGTGAAACTTACATCCAAGATTGGGCTCAGGGTTCGCAGATAAGCGTGCAGGTTGTAAGCCAAGTCATGCTTGGCTCAGAACAAGTTGAGCTCGGCTTCCTCTGAGCTAGCCGAGCCGAGTCATTTTTCTTTTTATCTTGGAAGTTAAATGAGCCACATTGAGCTAGGCTCAGCTTGCTTGATTTTGGCTCATACGCAGCTCAAAATGAATAAACAAGTAAAGATAGATATCATATAATTTATATATATATATATATATATATATATATATATATATATATATAATAAGATACTTCGGAGCCTTTCAAGTTGGCGACAATTAGGGTAGAGTGGTGCAAGAGCTTGTGAGATCATGCGTGAGGATGCAAAATTAAAAAGAAAGGTGTGCTTGAAGAGATAATTTTATATTATATTTTATCACATTATATAATATATATTTTATATTATATTATAATATATATAATATATATAATATATATTATATAAAATCATGTTTGGGCTGCGTTGATGTAAACTTGTGCCCGGCTCGTTTAATGGTCGGGCTTAAATTTTAGACTCGCCTGATTTTGTGGGCTCAAAAATCAGGCCGAAGCTCGTCCTAAACAGTCCAGTTCTCAGTATTTAAGTAGCTCTAAATTAGACCTCCCTCTAGCAATCAAGCATCCTCCCCGATTTTCATCCTTACCCTCCGTTTGGGAGTTTTGGGGAGAAAAGAAAAGAATGGAAAACTTTAATGGGGAGGAAAAAGAAAAGAAAGGAATAGAATAGATTTTCCTCTCCTCTTGTTTGGGAGTTTTAGGAGGAAAGAGAAAGTACTTTCCATCCTCTTGTTTGAAAATTTGGAGAGAAAAGAAAAGAAAGTATACCTCTTTAACACTTTTACTAAAATACCCTTATTATAAAAGGGGCATACTTATGAGTAGAGGTGCAAATGGATCGGGATGGATCGGATCATGAGTGACCCCGACCTAATCTGGATCCTTGTTCGGGTCCTAATTTTAGACCCAGGCCCAACCCACTAGAAAATCAGGTCGGGTCAGATTGGGTCCACGGCTACAATTTTTGACCCAAAGAGTCGAAATTTTATTTCTTCCATAGAGATGCAGTATATGGGTATATAGAGGTGGAGATGACATATGAAAGGTTAAAACAAAAGATGCCTTAGGATATATTTGTCCTTTTAATTTAGTACTTTTTTAATTTAAGGGTAAAATAGGTATTATAAAAAAATATTAAGTTTCAATTTCTTTCTCTCCAAATCTTTCCACTTATGAGAGGAAAGAAATGGGAGAATTGGAGCCCAAAATTTTTCCTCCTATTCCCTCCTATTTTCTCCTTTTCTTTTTCTTTCCCTCCATTAAAAAACTTTCAAATATCAAAATTTTTAACTTTCCCTTCCATTCCATTCTTTTCCTTTCTCCTCAATTCCATGTTTTCAAACGGAGCCTTATTATCTTAGATTCGGTGGAGGAGAGGGGTAAAGGTGGTGAACCATTTACTTGTTAGATTTGGTGACTGACTTATGTTATTTAGATTTCTGCTTGCATGCTCAAGTGGGAATATCTTAGTACTCTTTCTGACTAACATCTTGATGGCTACTCTGTAGATATTGATGAATGTACATCTTCACCCTGCGTAGAAAGATGTGAGAATATCCCTGCAGGAAGCTATACCTGCTATTGTCCTTGGCACATGTATGGGGATGGCAAGAAAAATGGAAGCGGCTGCAAATCTATGTCCAAGCTCCTCCACTGGGTTCTAGGTAAGGGTCTCTACACAACCAAACCAAACCAAATTAACCAAGTGTTATTAGATCTTCGTGCATGACATTCATTGCAGGTGAAAGAGCCTGGTTTCATATGTATATAAACTTCCAATTTATCTCTACTTATTCTTGCAGGCTCAGGGTTTGGTCTCTTAGTTCTGGCTGTCCTCAGTTCTTTGCTTTATCTGATTACCAAGAAGAGAAGACACATTAAGCTCAAGGAGAAGTTCTTCAAAAAAAATGGAGGTATTCTGCTACAGCAGCAACTCTCTTCACTAAAGGGTAGTGCCCCAGTGACAAGGATGTTTACCAAAGAGGAGCTTTTAGCAGCAACCGACAACTACTTGGAGAGCCGCATCCTCGGCCAGGGAGGTGTTGGGACAGTCTATAAAGGAATTCTTCCAGACAAAAGAATAGTGGCGATCAAGAAATCCAGAATATCTGACGATAGCGAAATCGAGGTGTTCATAAATGAGGTGGTGGTTCTTTCCCAGATCAACCATAGAAATGTGGTGAAGCTCTTGGGGTGCTGCCTGGAAACCAGAGTCCCACTGCTCGTTTTTGAATTCGTGCCCAATGGATCCCTCGCTCACATCTTACACAGTGAAGGTGGCAAAGCCTCGCTGTCCTTGGAGTGCCGTCTGAGGATCGCAGCAGAAGTAGCAGGAGCGCTGGCTTACCTGCACTCCGCAGCCTCCGTGCCTATTATTCACAGAGATGTCAAGCCCAGCAATATACTCTTGGATGAGAACTACACGGCGAAAGTATCTGATTTCGGAACTTCGAGGCTGGTTCCCTTCAATCAGAAAGCATTTGAATCATTGATCCGAGGGACCTTTGGATACGTGGATCCTGAGTACTTCCTCACCGGCATGTTCACCGACAAGAGTGATGTCTACAGTTTTGGGGTGGTTCTGGTCGAGCTCCTCACGGGGGAGAAGCCAGTAGTACCAGCAAAATCTATGGAGTTCACCAATCTCGCCTTGCAGTTCGGTTCTCATGTAAAGGAAGGCCGTCTTCACCAAATTCTGGAGCAACGTTTGGTCCAAGAAGGATCTCCTGAGCTGCTTCTAGGAGTTGCGGAGCTTGCGACCCGATGCCTCAGCTTGAAGTGGGAAGAAAGACCTGCGATGAAGGAAGTCGCCATGGAGCTGGAGGGGCTGAGAACATCCAGCAAGCATCCTTGGGTTGAAAAGAACGAAGAAGAGGGAGACCGTTTGTTGACGGTAGTTGAATGCTCCACAAGTGGTACCTTTGGTGAGGGTGATTCTTCCTCGAACATCATGCTGTCCTTCGACATCTCGCGATGATTGGATTGAATCAAATTGCTCTCGAATTTAATCTGCCGCATGTTCTATACGTTTATTCTCAGATAAGGATGTTGGTGTGATTTTGGGACCATTTAACAACTTGTATTAGCAAGTATTATCCAAGAAGTTCATCAACTGAGATTTGAATCTGCAACTTTTTTGATGCAATATTATGTAAGATTTGAATCTAGATGTTGTAGAATAGTTTCTGCAGGTCTACCTCAGATTGACCAATATTTCATTAACTAAAAATGTTGTTTCTCATCTCTTGATTTTGATGATCATTTGACATCTTAATCTCTAGCTGTTTACGTATTTATATACAATTGCATGCAAAACATATATATATATATAAGCGTGTAGAGAAATAGATTTAATGATGTGGAGACCAACATTTAACTATATATAACAAGGACTAACACAAAATCCTAACCAATAGCAAATCTAAAATATACAGGCCAGATCAGAAGCCATTCAATACCTTAAGATCCACCTGAAAGGCCTTTCTTAACCCCCCATTTTTCTTTTTCAAAAAGGAGGGTTATACATAGGTCATCTTTGTTGAGCAAAAGATGCCATTTCTGGCAGTTTTTGTTGACGTCTCTCTTTTTTTGATGAATTTTTGTGACCTCTCTTTAATTTGTTGGCCTCTCTTTTTGTTGACCTCTCTTATTGTTGACCTCTGATGGCCACCTAACTAGTAATAGTAGACAGGATAGAGCGAGTCTCAATTCACTCCCTTTTTCATTGGTTCTTTATTCATCGGTGAACGTCTACCCAAGAACTCATGTTTTATCTTCTCCTCTGCTGTCCCGCTCAACTTACGTATTGCATCACCGTGAATATTCCTTAGTTTGAAATTATCTTCAGGTTTCTATTCTTTGATGGACCCCAATGGAAGACTTTAGCCTCGCGGGACTTTGGTCGACCATCACTTGATTTAAGCCGATTGGGGCTTTGTGCCTCAATTATTGGCATAAAAATAACGAAAGCTTCTAGAAGATGGTATCCTTTTTATCCACATCCATATTTTATCCATCTTCAAAGTAACTGATCTCCTCAGTGGGCCGGGGGTGGTCCTCCAGATATTCCGGAAGTACTCCATTTGATGCTCTACTTATTCCTCCAATTCCAGATATTTACCCCGTAGCATGCTGTTTATCCTCTATATATACTCTTCTCCGAATCCCTAAGCTTTGTTCATACGACGGGAATAGTACTTGTGAACGCCCAAGTGCCTTTGAACACCTTAAAGCGTGGCTCATAAGGCTATGCATGATCAGATTTAGTAATTGCAGCTAGCCAATCGACCGTGAAATCTTTTTTCCATGAGAATTCTCATGAGTTTGGATCCTTTATAATGCATTACAGAGGAATAAAGGATGGTGCACATTTGGATGGATGATCTAATTGGCATACCAAACAAGCTAGCTCGACGAACCCCATAAGTTGATCTATATTATCTTCAAGATAGGTGATGTATTAACCATCCATATATATATAGCTTTTTTTTTTTTTTTTTTTCCATACGTCCACCATTGGATCATACAATAGTTATTTCGAGATATGTGTAGATAGATCGATAAAAAAAGTTTCGAGTGCCTTAAGAGCCGTGCGCACATTGTTGAGGAAGATCAGTCTGCCTTCCTTTGCTCGGGAGGTTCACCAACCCGAACCCATGCAAAACACGCGGAGGATCCAAGACATCCATCCATAGAAGCTCACCGAATCTGACGGCCAGAAATACTCTAGGTGGACTAAAAGTAAACATCAAACTTTGAAGTCTTCGTCGCACCTTGTTTAATATAAATTACTCGTACTTTGATCAGAACACCATCGCTGTCATACTTCGCCTTTAGCGATAGCGTCGTTCTGGCACTGTGGGAATTGATTTGCCGGGCTATGATGATAATGGAGGTCGCCTGAGTGGGGCAGCCGTCGACTATTCTTCGCAATCAAATGAGCACGCAGCCGTGACGCCGGAGCTGTGTCAATTAAAAGGATACCATAGCCCAAAATAGATCCGCAAACGGAGCAGCAGTTAGCCCCTTGTGAGGAAGAAGCTAGAAATTAAGAATGGTTTGGCAAGCAGCGCTTCTTGTTCAGTTGGCGAGCCTTGCAGCAGCATCAGGAGCACGGCATATCGCTCGGTCCGGCTGCCAGGCGAAGTGCGGAAACGTCAGCATCCCCTACCCTTTCGGCATCGGCGAAGGCTGCTTCCTCCAAGGCTTTGGAATCACATGCGACACATCCTTCAACCCTCCCAAGGCCTTCCTTGGCAGTGGCAACATCGATGTCGAAGAGATCCTGCTTTTCCAGGGTCTGGTGGTCGTCAATAACCATATAGCCCGTGACTGCTACGCCAAGAATGGCAGCCGCCTCAACAGCACGTCCCCGAGAATCTGGCTTTCCAAGCCCTACAAGTTCTCCAGCACCCGCAACAAGTTCGTGGCGATCGGGTGCGACACCATCGGACACCTCAAGGACATGGGGTCGAAGTTCGAGACCGGGTGCTTGTCGCTGTGCAATGGAACCAGCTACATCACTAATGGGACCTGCAACGGCATCGGCTGCTGCGAAACAGTTATTCCAAAGAAACTCAGGTCCTTCAAGGTCCACGTCGACAGCTACCAAAACCACACCAAGTGTTGGGATTTCAATCCTTGCAGCTACGGTTTCTTGGCTGATGAGAGACGGCTAAACTTTAGCGTCGACAGCTTCTCTCGTCTTGCCAGCACGGAAAAGATCCCGGTGACGCTGTCCTGGGCCGTACGGGACAAGAGCTGCGAGGAAGCTCGCAATGACCAGACGAGTTTTGCGTGCAAGGCCAAGAACAGCTACTGCGTGAACTCCACCAACGGAGGGGGATACCGCTGCAATTGCTCGGAAGGATTTGAACGCAACCCTTATCTAGAAGACGGATGCCAAGGTAATTCCGTTTCTCTTCCCGGTAGCCCGGTCTTTTTTTTTTTTCTTTCTTTCTTTCTTTTCTCTCTCTTCTTCTTCTTTTTTTTTTGTTTTTTTTGCTAAAATGGAAGTATCATACCAAACGTGTATGGATACAGCCAAGAAAATCAAAAAACAAAATATCTCGAAGAGCACTAGGCAACTCCACCTCACCCATCCATAGGTGTACTCCGAGTAGTGGGCCGCAAAAGAATCCATCAAGTTTGCAGCCTCATTGGTCTCTCGGAAGACATGCTTAACCTAAATGACTAGCCCCTCTCGAGCTATAGCCCAAATATCTCTCAGCAATGGATGGTAATCACTGATCCCCTCCCCCTCGACGCCCGTCGGATTCACCCAATGATCGTCGCAGAATCACCCTCCAAGAGGACCATCCTAGCATGCAAAGCATGCCGCACATAACACAGTCCAGACCAAGCCGCTCTTAACTCAGCCTCGGGCACCGAGGTGTCAAACAGCTGGCAACCCTCGACAGCAATCACTTTAGAGTCTGGGCTCCTCACCACAAAGCCCGCACCAACCCTCACGCCGCCCTGCAGGACGCAACCATCGAAATTGATCTTGAGGAAACTCAGGAGTGGGGACTTTCAGGTGAAAAACACCATATGGGGCGCTCTAAGAGCAAATGTAAAGCCCCAGATGTCCCAAGCTGTTAAAGGTCTATCCGAGTGGTCCGCCTGAGAGACCTCCACTGCAAGCATCCTAGCCCTCTCCACCACCACCTCCGGAGGGAGGTACACTCCCCAAAAGTTCATGCGTTTCGCGCCAGCCATATCCGGTAAGCGGTGTAGGTCGCCCTCACCGCTAATTCAGTCTTGACTTGGCAAAACTGAGTATACGCACCGTGCTCTTCCATCCGAGGTTCAAATCTTGGTTGGGAGGTCTCGCCAGGTGTTTAATTATCTAGAATATTTTCATTAATTGTTGTATGAGAGAGATCCCTCTGAACTTCCCGCTCCTGGTATATATAGCTTGAATAATTTCCGAAGCACACCATGTACAACTCATAGAATCCCACTCTTTCAACCGAAGATAGTGACTACCGATCACAACTTTATCTAGTTTTCCATTACTGCTAGTTATCGTTCCATTAAAACATCTAATAATAGTTATTTCATTAAAAAAAAAAATCCAATCAGACTATGCAAATGACAACCATGTTTTATTAATACTATAAACTCTGCAACTTTTTGATGTCTATTCAAACCTTGATCGTGAATTTGAATCTCTAGGCATCAGGAAGATCACGGTTGGGCTTTGTGTGGTTAAATGAATTCTTGAGCTAATATAGCCTAATACTACTTTGCCTACCCATATATAATCCGCTGGGCTATTCCCCTCTCGGCAGAACAACAACACGTTCATTTTATTTTGAGTGTTGATTACTCGACTGATCACACCTTTTAAGACTTGGGAATGGGTTGCCTAATTCCTATCCCACTTTCTGGAAAAGCTCAGAAGTTCTTATTGGTTGGATCAGGACACCAGGGCAATGAGGGCATGTTTGTGCGCTGTCCCAAGTTATGGTTGGACTGGTCCTTCTCTGAGTTGGTCAGGCATCTCTTTCACCAAGCTCAGGCATCTCTTTTTGGTCCATCGCCAACCCCAAGCCTCGGAGTTTGGTAAGGTATGGCCAAGCTTACTCAAACAGTCAAACTAGAGATCCACTTGATAAACCGAGTTTGGGTTGTGAAACTTACATCCAAGATTGGGCTCAGGGTTCGCAGATAAGCGTGCAGGTTGTAAGCCAAGTCATGCTTGGCTCAGAACAAGTTGAGCTCGGCTTCCTCTGAGCTAGCCGAGCCGAGTCATTTTTCTTTTTATCTTGGAAGTTAAATGAGCCACATTGAGCTAGGCTCAGCTTGCTTGATTTTGGCTCATACGCAGCTCAAAATGAATAAACAAGTAAAGATAGATATCATATAATTTATATATATATATATATATATATATATATATATATATATATATATATATATATATATATATATATATATATATATATAATAAGATACTTCGGAGCCTTTCAAGTTGGCGACAATTAGGGTAGAGTGGTGCAAGAGCTTGTGAGATCATGCGTGAGGATGCAAAATTAAAAAGAAAGGTGTGCTTGAAGAGATAATTTTATATTATATTTTATCACATTATATAATATATATTTTATATTATATTATAATATATATAATATATATAATATATATTATATAAAATCATGTTTGGGCTGCGTTGATGTAAACTTGTGCCCGGCTCGTTTAATGGTCGGGCTTAAATTTTAGACTCGCCTGATTTTGTGGGCTCAAAAATCAGGCCGAAGCTCGTCCTAAACAGTCGAGTTCTCAGTATTTAAGTAGCTCTAAATTAGACCTCCCTCTAGCAATCAAGCATCCTCCCCGATTTTCATCCTTACCCTCCGTTTGGGAGTTTTGGGGAGAAAAGAAAAGAATGGAAAACTTTAATGGGGAGGAAAAAGAAAAGAAAGGAATAGAATAGACTTTCCTCTCCTCTTGTTTGGGAGTTTTAGGAGGAAAGAAAAAGTACTTTCCTTTCTCCTGTTTGGAAGTTTGGAGAGAAAAAAAAGAAAAGCATACCTTTTTAATACTTTTACTAAAATACCCTTATTATAAAAGAGGCATACTTATGAGTAGAGGTGTAAATGGATCGGGTCGGACTGGGTCATGAGTGACCCCAGCCTAACCTGGATACTTGTTCGGGTCCTAATTTTAGACCCAGACCTAATCCAGTAGAAAATCAAGTCGGGTCGGGTTGGGTCCAAGGCTACAATTTTTGATCTAAAGAATCGAAATTATTTCCTTCGTAGAGATGCAGCAGATGGGTATATAGAGATGGAGATGACATATGAAAGGTCAAAACGAAAGATGCCCTAGGATATATTTGTCCTTTTAATTTAGTACTTCTTTAATTTAAGGGTAAAATAGGTATTATAAAAATTTATTAAGTTCCAATTTTTTTCTCTCCAAATTCTCTCACTTATGAGAGAAAAGAAATAAGAGAATTGGAGTCCAAAATTTTTCCTACTATTCCCTCATTTTCTTTTCCTTTTCCTCCATTAGAAAACTCCCAAACATCAAAATTTTTAACTTTTCCTTTTATTCCATTCCTTTCTCCTCAATTTCAAGTTTTCAAACGGAGCCTTATTATCTTAGATTCGGTGGAGGAGAGGGGTAAAGGTGGTAAATCATTTATTTGTTAGATTTGGTGACTGGCTTATGTCATCTAATTAGATTTCTGCTTGCATGCTCAAGTGGGAATATCTTAGTACTCTTTCTAACTAACCTCTTTATGGCTACTCTCTAGATATTGATGAATGTACATCTTCACCCTGCGTAGAAAGATGTGAGAATGTACCTGCAGGAAGCTATACCTGCTATTGTCCTTGGCACATGTATGGGGATGGCAAGAAAAATGGAAGCGGCTGCAAATCTATATCCAAGCTCCTCCACTGGGTTCTAGGTAAGGCTCTCTACACAACCAAACCAAACCAAATTAACCAAGTGTTATTAGATCTTCGTGCATGACATTCATTGCAGATGAAAGAGCCTGGTTTCACATGTATATAAACTTCCAATTTATCTCTACTTATTCTTGTAGGCTCAGGGTTTGGTCTCTTAGTTCTGGCTGTCCTCAGTTCTTTGCTTTATCTGATTACCAAGAAGAGAAGACACATTAAGCTCAAGGAGAAGTTCTTCAAAAAAAATGGAGGTATTCTGCTACAGCAGCAACTCTCTTCACTAAAGGGTAGTGCCCCAGTGACAAGGATGACTTTCTGGCGGACGAGGTCATAGCACCGGAACATCAGACCATATTCGAGAGGGTGGTGTACGTATCGGTGATACGGGCAGTAGTTAGGATCGTCCTTTCGATCCACCTCGTTGCGCTTGGCTAACGAATAAAAACCTTGGTCCGCTTTCGTTCTTTCCATTCAATATCCCATTCCCGTCGCATCTGTTCTATTCAGCCAATCCCTCTGCATCGACATTCATTGAATCAGGATATTCCGAGAAAGTGGTCCCTCTGGATGATTCGGCCACAGACTGAACATCATCCTCTTCTTGCTGAAGCAGATGCTTCCCACACTCCAGATCTACGCCACCTCTCCCAGGACCGGAATGATTATCCCTGCCCGGGCCTTAAGACGATCACAATCTAGTAATCTTGGACAATTTTTGATGAACTGTCACTAAACTCAAAAAGAAAGAAGAGAAAAAACTGGGAGTTGGCGCCTACATAACTGGTAGCTTGCTTACCAAGCCGTCCTGGCAAGCTCCTCCAGTTCGATTATTTTCCTATTTCATGTCTGGTTTAGACGGTCGATGCGAATGTCCTGCAACGTTCGATGAAGCTTTGAATAGAGCGCTCCGTTTGGACAGGCCCTCTTTTCTCATTCGAATGGACATCTCTTTCGGTAATGATCATCTACAACTGAAAGACTGAAGAAAGCAGTGAGAATCACACGATGGAATAATAAGAAAGATAAGAATCCATATGTTTACCAAAGAGGAGCTTTTAGCAGCAACCGACAACTACTTGGAGAGCCGCATCCTCGGCCAGGGAGGTGTCGGGACAGTCTATAAAGGAATTCTTCCAGACAAAAGAATCGTGGCGATCAAGAAATCCAGAATATCTGACGATAGCGAAATCGAGGTATTCATAAATGAGGTGGTGGTTCTTTCCCAGATCAACCATAGAAATGTGGTGAAGCTCTTGGGGTGCTGCCTGGAAACCAGAGTCCCACTGCTCGTTTTTGAATTCGTGCCCAATGGATCCCTCGCTCACATCTTGCACAGTGAAGGTGGCAAAGCCTCGCTGTCCTTGGAGTGCCGTCTAAGGATCGCAACAGAAGTAGCAGGAGCGCTGGCTTACCTGCACTCTGCAGCCTCCGTGCCTATTATTCACAGAGATGTCAAGCCCAGTAATATACTCTTGGATGAGAACTATACGGCGAAAGTATCTGATTTCGGAACTTCGAGGCTGGTTCCCTTCAATCAGAAAGGACTTGAATCATTGATCAGAGGGACCTTTGGATACGTGGATCCTGAGTACTTCCTCACTGGCATGTTCACCGACAAGAGTGATGTCTATAGTTTTGGGGTGGTTCTGGTCGAGCTCCTCACGGGCGAGAAGCCAGTAGTACCAGCAAAATCTATGGAGTTCACCAATCTCGCCTTGCAGTTCGGTTCTCATGTGAAGGAAGGCCGTCTTCTCCAGATTCTGGAGCAACGTGTGGTCCAAGAAGGATCTCCTGAGCTGCTTCTAGCAGTTGCGGAGCTTGCGACCCGATGCCTCAGCTTGAAGTGGGAAGAAAGGCCTGCGATGAAGGAAGTCGCCATGGAGTTGGAGGCGCTGAGAACATCCAGCAGGCACCCTTGGGTTGAAAAGAATGAAGAAGGCCCTGTTTGGGGGAGCTGTTGGCAGTAGAGCTGTTAGAAGTAGAGCTGTTGGAAGTAGAGCTGTCTGAAGTAGAGCTGTTATAAAAAGCCGTTTGCTGTTTGGTAACTATATTCGTAAAGTACTGTGCTACTTTGTTTTGTGTTTGGTAAACAAACTGAGAAAGTACTTTTGTATGACAAAATTACCATAAAGGACATTGCATAGTATTATACAACAGAACATAATAAAACATAACATAAATTAATACATAAATATACGATATAGTATAATATTATTGTAATATAAAATAATATTATGTTGATATATCATAATAGTAATATAATTATTAGAGTAAATTAATATTTGGTAATATAACATAATATTAAATTATTTAACATAATATATTAATGTATTATGATATAATGTAATATATATTATATTTATAGTACAATACAATAATAAAAGTATAAAATATTATAATTATTAGTATAAATTAATTTCTCATAATATAACATAATATTAAATTATTTAAAATAACATATTAATGTATTATAATGTAATGTAATATAATACAATATTTATAGTATAATACAATAATAAAGGTATAAAATATTATAATTATTATTATAAATTAATTTTTCATAATATAAAATAATATTAAATTATTTAAAATAACATATTAATGTATTATGATATAATATAATATGATATTATATTTATAGTATAATACAAAAATAAAGGTATAAAATATTATAATTATTAGTATAAATTAATTTCTCATAATATAACATAATATTAAATTATTTAAAATAACATATTAATGTATTATAATGTAATGTAATATAATACAATATTTATAGTATAATACAATAATAAAGGTATAAAATATTATAATTATTATTATAAATTAATTTTTCATAATATAAAATAATATTAAATTATTTAAAATAACATATTAATGTATTATGATATAATATAATATGATATTATATTTATAGTATAATACAAAAATAAAGGTATAAAATATTATAATTATTAGTATAAATTAATTTCTCATAATATAACATAATATTAAATTATTTAAAATAACATATTAATGTATTATAATGTAATGTAATATAATACAATATTTATAGTATAATACAATAATAAAGGTATAAAATATTATAATTATTATTATAAATTAATTTTTCATAATATAAAATAATATTAAATTATTTAAAATAACATATTAATGTATTATGATATAATATAATATGATATTATATTTATAGTATAATACAAAAATAAAGGTATAAAATATTATAATTATTAGTATAAATTAATTTTTCATAATATAACATAATATTAAATTATTTAACATAACATATTAATGTATTATGATATAATATAATATGATATTATATTTATAGTATAACACAAAAATAAAGGTATAAAATATTATAATTATTAGTATAAAATAATTTTCCATAATATAACATAATATTAAATTATTTAACATAACATATTAATATATTATGATATAATATAATATGATATTATATTTATAGTATAACACAAAAATAAAGTTATAAAATATTATAATTATTAGTATAAAATAATTTTCCATAATAATTTCTCATAATTTCCCATAAAATAATTTTCCGTGGTCCAGGGGCTCTTCTTCGTGGTCCACGTTCGAGGAGGACCTTAGCGTGGGCCACGAGGTTGATGATAAAAAAAAAAATAATAGATTGATTTTGGAAGGTATGGAAAAGGATTAAAATTTTTTTCTTCTAAAATGTGGTTCAAGAGATGCATACAAAAATTGAAAAGAAAAATACCTTTTCTTATGGAAGGGAGTCTGACGGCTAGGGTTCTTGGCTCCAGCAGATTTTTAGGTTTATAAAGGGACAAACTGTGTAATTATGTTATTTTAATATGGGCATTTTTGTCAAAAATACAGCTTTCCAAAAAAGCTGAAACAGCTTCCTCCCAAAAGCTCCAAATTGGAGCTTCCTCCCAAAAGCTGTTTTCAGCTTCCCGCAAAAGCTGAAATAGCTTTTTGAAAAATTTACCAAACACAATTTTTTATCTAAAAGTACTTTTGGAGGAGCTCCCCCAAACAGGGCCGAAGAGGGAGACCGAATGTAATTTAAAGATCACATAACATATTTATCAGCGAGTATTATTTTTCTTATATAAAGTTTGTACATAAATATATATAACTTCTTAGATGTGCCAATTGTGCTGAAACAAAAAAAAAAAAACTTGGTTTTCTTTCTTTTCTTCTTCTTCTATAAATATTTTAACAAAAGAGATTGAAAAATGGCAAAACCAAAGGTTCTGAAAACTGCATTAAAGGCTCTTCTTAGTTCTATTTCTATAGGTTTATGAGTACCTTCTTCGCCCTTTGTGCATTAAGAGACAAGCTTATTAGAACATGAAGAGTAATATATATTAAACAATCTGAGCCCAAGGCGAGGTAAGCAAGATGAACATTGGACACTACAGTACTAGCGGTCAGCATCAAGACAACTACAAAGAAACATAAAATAGACATCACTATTTGTTTTTATAACCTGCAACTATTGCCAAGGTTTCAACAATGCCTTAATCTTATAATGGCCTTAAAATCCTTAGTGATTCTTCCTGCAGAAAGTATTACACCTCGACTTCGGATTAAACCAACCTCATTGGCCTCGGACATAAACTGAGGCGAATGATTTCAGCCTCAGCCGAGGAGTAGACCAGCTTAGGAGCCGCCAGCCGAGGAGAACAATTAGCACGTATCGACAACGGCTAATATCCCTAACAACCGACAGCTTTGCAGCTCGCAGTCGCGGTAGTACCACATCTTGCGCCAGACCTGCACTGCACGCCTCCCACACGGAATGGCCCCCGCGCCGCGGCCTACCACCGGCTATTGTCTGCCATCATTGTATGCCACATCGGCCCAGGTAACAACAAAGTTGGTTTTCCTATATAAAGAGAAAAACCTGGGGGACCTCACAGAGTGACCCACTGCTAAAACCCTCTCCCCTCCATACTGCTGCCTCCTTGTGCATTGGAGGGTTCCTCCCCAGATACTCTCGAGCAAGTGGACTTCTTGCAGGCCACTCAGTGGAGGAAATCAACACCCGACGCCTCAACCAGCCTGCTCAACCCGCTTCCAGCCTACCTTAGAGTCGTTCGAGCTGCTCTCCCACCTCGGTCCAGATTCGGATAATGGTTGTATAGCAGCCATTTCTTCTCCAAATTTGCCTAAGTTGGGATTATTTTGGAAGATGGATTGTTCAAATTTGTAAAAACCTAGTGACAAAATTTGTGTTAAGAAATCATATATAAAAAAGGGAATTACACGAGATATTGCTTGCCCAAATGTTGAATATATACTGCAAAATTCTAGATGGTTATTGAACCAAGAACATAATATAGGTGTGCATTTTGGAGAAACAGGCCTTTGAACATTTCCGGCTATTGTCGGAGAACATGCATCCGAAAAGGAGTGTATCAAATTGGAAATACTAAAAGTAACTGCGTTTCCTTTCACGAAATCATCCTAATCATCTAAAAATGGTTGAGATAAACGGATTTGCTGGTGCTATGAACCAAGTATAGCTTGTAAAATCCTCCGCATATGGTTCTATTGGATTCTCCTTGGGGCTATATTTGGGATTGGACAGGCCTAAGGCCCATCAGGCTTGGGCTCAGTTTCCGGTAGTGGAGTCCAAACAACAATGAGGCTAGCCCGACTTGGAGCCCGACATGGCTCAGCCCAGTCTGCCACCTAATTGGAATATAGGAACCTTCACCCTTCCTTTCTTCCTTTCTACCTCTCATCTCCTCTCGCTCTCACAATTCCCTTACCAACTCCCCTCTCACTTCTCTTCCTTAGAGCCTCCAGTTGGGAGGTGCCGTCCCCACTGCATTGGGCTAGATTTGGATCGGGCATGTTGGATATTTCGGCCGGCCTCTATTTCAGGCTTGAGTTGGGTTCGGGCTGTAATCTTTAAGATTTTGGGTCTAGAACCGGACCAAATCTTGAAAAATTCATCAAAATTTGAAACAATCATCTAAGCTAGGACCATGCTGCATGGAAACCTGACCCAACCCAGACTAATAATTCCAGCTCTAACATCCGATAAAAAAGGGTGTGACCATGTTAAGATTGATGAAGATTAGTCCATGGAAATCATTTCATGAGATAGATAAAACATAGGGCTATCGGGTCGACAGAATTAGCGAAAGGGGACAAAAGGGGTACCCTGTGAGCTCCTCTCTTGGGAAGTTTCACCTACTATCAAACAAGTCCTGTGAGGATACATCCAATTTACCACTGTACAAGTCCTATGGTTCCATTTCCTTAAAAGGAACATGTGCTACATGACAATTAGTTACCTTTGTTATATGTACGATCAACTTTAATGTATGAACAAATCTTGCATATAACACTTCTTTCATATCTTCAGTCCTAGAAGATGGGCCAGCCCACTAATAAATTGCTAGGCTTCCTTTTTTTTTAAAAAAAGGAGAAAAGTTCTGAGATGGAAGTGATGTCATGGTCTCATGGAGTCGCGCCAGAGATATCGTACAGAATAGAACCTTTTTGAAGGAATCATGAGAAAATATTTGCTAGAAATGCAGAGAAATCAGTTTCAGTCTACAATATCCAAAATGTTCA
The DNA here is from genome assembly GCF_009389715.1 of Phoenix dactylifera. Classification (NCBI taxonomy): domain Eukaryota; kingdom Viridiplantae; phylum Streptophyta; class Magnoliopsida; order Arecales; family Arecaceae; genus Phoenix; species Phoenix dactylifera. The sequence goes on along the minus strand of NW_024067669.1, from coordinate 2,009,195 downwards.
TCAAAAAAAAAAAAAACCCAGACGCAAGGCTCAAAGAGCATAAAATTTTGCAAGGGAGCTAACCTCTCTGTTTGCTGACAGTTCTAAAAATCTAAAGTAAGAAACAGTTCTTAAATGAGCTAGGCCAGAGTAAGGAGCACTGCCATTCAAACAGAATTAACTGCACTAGAATCCAATTATAATGGATGATGCCTGAAATCATTATTGGGCATTATAATTGTCATATGTTATTCATGCAAATATGCGTGGATTTAGGATTATTTAAAATTAACGTATTGACTGTTGTCATGGTCATTATTTGTCATGATAACATAAAATAACAGTCAATAAGTTAAAAATGCAATGATGTTATCCACCAAAATAATTATTCACTGGATAAAATATCATTAAATAATGGCTAAATATAACGAAATAATGGTCAGAGCCATCAAATTTTTGCAATTAATACATTACAACCTAACAGACCACCTCCAAAGCCATTACAACTATGACAACTTAACATTATAATCATGGTATAATTGCTCCAAAATGTTCTTCATACATTAGAGGAAAAAGCTCTGGCACTAGCCAAGGTTAATTAATCACTTAGCTTGTGTTTGGACTTTTAGGTAGAGGGGGTTTATCCCTACTTTATTCTATTCATATTCCCTCCTCCATCTTTAAGAACACATGACCAATTTAGCCTCCTATAGTATTAGTATAGTATGAATATTATAATGATATAATATTATAGGATATATCAAATACAATATTATAAAACATTATATATAATATTGTTATATAATACAATATTATAGCATAGATATATAATATTATATATTATATTACAGAATAATAGGGATTGGAAAGACAAACTTGTCTAATTAAAATACAAAATTATTATTTTTTCTTTCCACCGCTTATTTCTAATATCATCCAAAGACTACGTTACTTAAAACATGAAATAAGAGCTATATTCATCAAACCTGGTATAAATCCAACATAACCTATCTTTATTCTTGAAAAAACCATCTCCATTCCAAACGAAGTGCTCATGATCTCATTTGTGTGGCCAAGGACAATCTCTAAGTCAAAATATTAATGATAGCTTTGTCCGCAAGATTGGAGTTTTATCTTTCAAGAAGGAAGGAAGGAAAAAGGATTATGCTTTAATAAAGTTGAGGGTTGGGATGGAGAAAAAATCCTCTCCAATGGAGTTGGTGCGAAAGCATCGTAGAGAGCGACGGGCTTATCACCCACCCTGGGAAACGGGTGAAGAGGACTCGGCTTCACGTGGGTTGGTGGAGACTCCTGTGGCTGTGGTTTCCGGGCCGGCCGCTTGGCGATCTCTCGTCCTTGAAGAACGAACGCAATTAAGCAAACCTGTCCCCCTCGCCAGTGACGAAGGTTAGGAATAGGAGACAAACTTAGGAAGATAAGGCATCTTCTTCACTTTAGCTGCCCTACAATATTCGTCATCTATTAAATGAATGTGCTTTCTATCGGACTACTCATGTTTACAGAAAGGCAAACAGTGCAGCGAATTGAATGGCATTCTATGCGGTCCATCATTCTGAAGACTTTATTTAGGAGGACCAGGCCTTTGTTCTGATCTTTCTACAGCCATTGTGTGTGAGTCGCCGATGTACTGAAAAAAAAAAAAACCGGAGAGACCTATATATATACACATATGGTGAGATTTTACTAGATAAATGATTTTGCACCTATTTAGATTCATCCAAGAAGTTCATTTAAAATTTTCCTAAACGATATAAAGCTGCAGTTGTAAGTGAATTGCCAGAATTTTATGCAACTATAGCATGTGCCACAAATTTGAAATGTTAGCCTACCTCGATTGTTGTAACCTGATGATCTTTGTCTAGATTACGGATAAGATATGGATGATCCAAAAAAGGTAAACTTGTCATTGTCTCAATCATGTTATTTGTGGGGCTGAGCATGTGTATGAATGATATGATGGTATCTCGTACGTATCTGATTTGGTGCTCGCTAGAACATTGCTTTAAAAATGATGCTTGCTAGAGGGCAAGCATGGCATCTACATCTTGCTTGCATTGAATAGGACTATTTGTCACTAAGTGGATTGAAGTTGGATGGATTTTTCATGGCATATATGACACAATTGAACGGAATATCACTAACTCCATTGCAAAACCCCTTGCTTCGGTGGTGTGTGTCCTTCCATTGGAGAGTGGAGATTGGCCGGTGTCTTTGCAAAATTATTTGAGTAGCATGACTTACTCAAGGGATTTACTATGTCATTCTAAATGGGTGCACTAAATGACTTAAATTAACCCAACTCAGATTTTGTCATGCTTTGAAATTTGTGTATTTGATTTTGGATTATCCTTTTACCAATTCAAGTCAAGTAATTGTCAACTATATGCAGAAGACATGCTATTAGGAGTAGATCGACCACATTGACTCAATATCCAAAGCAAACACCAAATGCCAAAAAGAATATTTACAGAGAATTGATAAGAAAAAAGTACTGGAAGAAAAAATTTGGGAGACAAAAATATATTTACTCTAAAAAAAATAAAAGCCGAAACAAAGAATTTGGTTTTCTCTCACAAGGCAACTTACTAAAAAGGCACCGCACACAAAAAGAATTATATCCTAGTTTTTTTGATGGAACTTTCTCCCCCTATTTATAAAACCACATTTTTTATCCCACCATAAGACAAAAATATTACTAATTAAAAAAACAAACTCAAATATACTATAAGACAAAAATATTACTATCCCACACTAATTAAAAAAAAAAACTCAAATATTTTTAGCCTAAGGCTCAACCTAACTATAATGGACTAGTATAAAAAGACAAACTATTCCAACTAGTATTGGAATAGAAAATAAAAATAAACTAGAAACAGAATCGTGATACAAGTAAAACAAGCAATGGATCTCCAACACTACATCGAGCTAGCTTGAGCTGCAGCTCTACCCTCCATTAAGGATCATGATAAGAGTTGATAGCCAGCCTAAATCCATTATCTCTTAGGTTTGGGTATGCAAAATGTATGCAATTTGGCTATTTGGTAGGGTTCGAGATGCCAAGCATCACCAAATCTATTAGGCGGGCTCGTCATTGATGAACTAAACCCAAATTTGAGATTATACCTTTCTCACCCTCAATTTGCATTTGCATTATCTCCACCTTCTGAAGGTGCCAGTCCACCCCTTGAGCAACTCCTTCCTCCATTTTTTCCAAAATAAATTTTATGACTCATAGTCTCCTAAAACGAAGTTGAAGGTTTATTCCAAATATAGCAAAAACCATGCTGTATAGATACCATCCTGCTTTTGTTTGTGCAAGGATCCAAGCAATAAAAGAGCTAATAATGCACCCGATTCCGGGGACAGATCATCTCACATCATTTGTGCCTATATGGGTCCCACCTTACGTGATTCTCCCGCGTGGCAGGGACAGCCGTTGTTACAGTTATTTCGAGTCTTTTTTTTTTTGGAAAAAAAAAGATAAAAAATGAGAAAGAAAAAGGACTGAAAAAATAGCAGCCGCACGCACATAGGGGATGGTTGTGGAAGAATCACGCTGCCACGCGTCTCCTTCGCTCGCACAAATCCAAACTCGGAATAAAATTCGGATAAAATGACAAAAACGTACAAGATCCGACGATCGTCTGAGCTGGCGCGCAGGGATTGACGGCCAAGAGTGGGATTTAATGTTCGGCTCTCAAAGTCGCAGTGGTGGGTGAAGGGCCATTAATTGGCGGGCTCATCGCTTGTTTCTGACCGCTGCCGTTGCTGCTTTTCTCTTTATTCTTCTTTTAGAGCGATACGGCAGCTTAAACGAAACAGGAAGCAGCAAGCACTTAAGCCGGAGTACCTGAAGCCTGAAGCCTGAAGCTTTGTCATACGTCTGCGCGATCCATTTCTGGACGCTTCTACAAGGTCTTTGCTGCTTATCTCTATTGTTATTATTATTATTATTATTATTATTATCATCGATATATATATATTTAAAAAAGTTTCTTGCATGCTGTCTGAGAGATTTTGATTGAAGGAAAGCATTTCCGGACTTGTTTTTTGTTTTAATTGTTTTTTGTTTTGGAAAAAAAAACATATTTGAAATGAAATAATTGAAGGAACATCTCCTGTGATTGGAAGCTAAGCTTTTGCAGAGTATGTGGTTTTTGATAGTGTCTTGAAGCAACTGCTAGTATTTTTGTAATGTTGAGACTGAACAGTTTATTTATTTATTTTGTCTCACCTTTTCTTCATAAATTTTTGTTTTTTTTGTTTTTTGTGGGGGAACAAGTGGGTCTTTGCCATTTTTTCATAAACAAAGGCCAGTGTCATAGGTGTTTGATTTCAAGTTTCAGCACATTATTTTCTATAAACTTGATGCTGCCCCCAACTTTTTCTAACTGGGTTTCCTTTAGTTTTTATGTTTCTCTGCATGAAATTTAAATATTCGTTTCTGATTTTATTTTCATTCTTGAATTGGAGTTAAATTAGTAGCTCCCAGCAATGGTTTTGACATGGTATCAAGTGCATCTGCAGGGCTCTCAATATTAAAGTCAACCAACCGGTCTTTGACCTTTGAAAACAGGGAGTCCAGAGGCTTAATTTGGTACAAGTCATTGAATGATGATAACAAGCTCATCCAAATATGCACATGAAGGTGGAGAGACCTCCAGCTCTAAACCCATCGAAAAGTGGATGGCATTTCCGAGGGTAGAATCTAAAGCACATTCAAATGAGATACTTGAGGAATCGAAGGACACTGGAAGCAATCAATCGGCGGCTGAAACGGCAGCAGAACGGGGACTGAGTGGAAATCCTAGCAGCCAAATTGGGGGCTTGAGGTCATCAGGAGAGGGAACCAAGTTAACCATGGAAAGGACTGTGGAAGGAGCAAGGACATCAGATGAGTCGAGTAATGCTCTGGAATCAAGCTTGCTTCGGGTCTCTCAAGAACTGAAGGATGCATTGTCAACACTAAAGCAGACGTTTGTTGTATCAGATGCAACCAGGCCTGATTGCCCTATCATGTATGCTAGTGCTGGCTTTTTCAGCATGACAGGCTACTCATCAAAGGAGGTTATTGGAAGAAACTGGTGCGAGCCATGTCTGATATAGCATCTACTTTCTAAAAATTGTATCTGGAAATCAAATTTCATGATAGAGCCAAACATTTGGTACTATAAAATCACAAGTTGTAGTTTCTGAAAACATGCAATATTACAACTATAATAATTCTAGCAGTGATTCTTCTGAAAAGCAACTTTTACTAGATTTACAGTTCCAGCTTCTTTAAACCTTTGGAAATATTTCATTCATTTTGTTTTTTTTTCTTTTTTTTTTGATGCGATGAGGAGGTGAATTACAGGTATCATCATAAGTTTATTAAATAGATAGGCAGTTTATATCTTTGGAGTTCTAACTAGCATTCTTGTACAATAACAAAGTAAAATGGTTTGATATGAAGTAACACTTCATGCAAATAACTAAATCATCAATTGTATGGCCGAATCAAGCGCACCTAGAATTATCAATTCTACTATGTTCATGCAACTCTTTTATTTCTTTCTTTTTTCTTTCAGTCGGTTTCTTCAGGGACCAGATACAGATAAGAAGGAAGTAGCAAAAATAAGAGAAGCTGTAAGGACAGGAAAAAGCTACTGCGGGCGGCTCTTGAATTACAAGAAGGATGGCACGCCATTCTGGAACCTTCTTACGGTGACCCCCATAAGGGATGACCATGGGAAGGTTATCAGATTTATAGGGTGAGGTTATTTCTCCTTGTAACTAATGCATTTCTGATAGTTTTCACTCACCTGACCAACTACAACCCATACTGAGATGTGCTGTCATGTACCTGCTAAGAATTAATTCCATTACTATAGCTTCAAGAAGCCCCTGCATTATTAAGCAAACACTAGAGGCTCACAGAAGACAAATGCTGAATAGTATTTGGAGTTTGCATCCATGTAAGGATTAAGTTTTTTGCACATAATGTCCAATTATCACTAGAATCTATGAAGTCATGGTAAGTAAACTTGAATATGCCTGGAAATTTCAGATATTCTGTTGTGAACTTTCCAATCATCTAGGACCAATGCCAACTTGCTTAATCGGATACCGTAAAACATAACCTGCCTGTCAATCATATTCATGAAAGATCTCATCGTACAGATGCTTTTCAATAATGTTTCCCAAATTTATATATGTTGCCTTTTGAAGTCTTCTGAGTCCTTTGATTTTATTGTTGCCTTAAATTTTAAATACACTATCTAGCTGAGACATCATGTTTCAGAGATGACTTTTCTACATACTTTTCCACATACCCTTCTATACTTTTCTACATACCTTTCTACATACTTTTCTACCAACATGTCTGAATCATTTAGATTGTAATATTTCAGAATGCAGGTTGAGGTCAGCAAATATACAGAAGGTCTAAATGACAAAACATTGCGTCCAAATGCTTTGCCAGTGTCACTAATCCATTATGATGGTGAGCATACCCATCAAAAACATTCTAAATATTGAAAAAATTGAATCTGCTGAATATGATGGTTTTTTTTATCAGCACGACAGAAAGAGAAGGCCTTATCATCTATGACAGAGGTTGTCCAGACTGTGAAGCATCGCCGCTCTCGCTCACAAGCTGCAGATGAGTTTGCTGTCAAGCTTGATGAACATGAAAAGTTCTATGTTGACTCTCCTCTTCAAAAATCTTCAGACATTAAAAATCTCAAGTCACGAGGTACACTGACTCCTCTACTGGATGCCAACAGCGAGTCACCAAGAATGAGCATTAGAAAATCAGGCCGTTCTTCCTTAATAGGGTGAGTTCATCATTTTTTAGCTTCAGAGTGTCAAAAGGGGAAAAAATGAAAAGGGATCACTTCATTGATACAATGAAAATTTAGAGAATAAAGCCTGAGATGCAGAATGTCGTATCAACTTAAATGACTGCTGTTATTTTTATCTTTCCACATTGGACTAGATATCAAGGCTGGGGAATTGGATTTCTTGGAACAAGCTCTAAAGAAGATTGATGAAAAGAATATAAAATGGTTTTTTTTCTATATAAATGAAGTTATTTCTATCTTTCCACATCGGACTAGATCTCGCAGGAGGAGAACTGGATTTCTTGGAACACACTCCCTAAAGAAGATTGATAAAAAGAATGTTAAATGGGAAAAAATCTTGAACTAATAAACTTCTATTCCATGGAAAGAACTGAGAGTAAATTTCTGACTAGTGTCCACAATTATGAATAACTGAAAAAAATAATGGCTAAAGGTAATTTCTGTCTCTCGCAGAATGAAAACTTAAAAGTAACAGTAATGGGGAATAAAACTAAACTTTCTAAATGCAAAACTCTACCATAAACATTGGACTAATGAACAAATATCCCTTTTAACTTACCTAGAGGTCTGCAAACTACTTTTTTCAAGTTCAAAAACATTTAGAAGACCAGGATGCTCCTGCTCCATCCTTCAAACTTCACCATGACAAGTAGTTGAGCTCAATACAGGAGAAGATCAGAAGGAGTGTTTTCAACTAGTTTCCAGGTCTGTTTGTGGTGTAAAAACGAGAAAAGAAATGAAATCAAAAGGGAAACCTACCTCCTACTACTTGGTTGCAGGGAGAAAAAGAAGACACTAAATTCTAAGTAATATCTCAAAATAGGTGCAATTGTGATAGGATATCAACTATTAAAACTAAAGGAATATCTAGAGATCTACATAAAAGAAAAGGAATAGTAAGAGATCATTGGTCTCTAACACCCTATGAACACTAGCACTGTCCGTGAAAGAATCACCATGTAGTGACTAATTGACCAATGTTACAAGCACCACCAGCTCTGCCACCATCCTCATGATCATTGATGCCACCAGTGCCATGAATCAAACTGCCATCACCTCTGCTACCACCAACTCTCACCAACACCTTTGTTGATGCCAGTAATGCTGCTAATACTGTTGCCACTATCAGCACGCAGCTATCACTGCTGATAATCCAATTCTACTACCACAAGAACCACCACTACCTGCACTAATGCTGTTGTCACCATCGTCACCTGCAAGACCATCAATGCCACTGGAACTACCAACTACCACTGTTGCTGCTCTCAATATCATCAGGAAGAATACTGCCATCATACCAAACCACTCACTTCAACCTTTTCTTCTATTGTATGCTTCTAAATGATAAAAAATCTTCTTTCCTCTATTTTCTGTTTCTCTCATTTACAACCATCTAGTGTAAGCTGTCACTATAATGCACCAATGGTTTCTTAATATACGAGCAGCAACCTTTGCCATTTTTGATAAAATGCTCCAGTTGTTTGCAGGTTTAAAGTAAGAAAGCAGAGTTCTGTAGAAAAGAGCGAATCTCTTGTCGAGCCAGAGATTTTAATGACGAAAGAAGTTCAACACACAGAAAGCTGGGATCATATGGAAAGAGAAAAAGATATACGACAAGGAATTGATTTGGCTACAACACTGGAGCGCATTGAAAAGAATTTTGTTATAACAGATCCTAGACTTCCTGATAATCCAATAGTAAGATCAAGTTGGCAAACGATAATCTGATATTATCTATAGGATCATAATTAAAGGGATATAAGCTACTCATGCACAGGTGCAAACGTGTGCATGAATACATAAATACATACATGAATACCCAGATAATATGTAAATATATGCATGTTCTTTTGAATGCATCTGCCACTGCATACATTTTCACATATTGCCACTCACCAATCTCATCAGCACTTAATTCAAATTCAACTGCTCTATTGGAGTTTTTTTTTGCTCTGCATTCATTTGGTGATGCTTAAGCTAGCCTTAAAAATGCATTTGGTTGAGTCCTGTTTAAAATAGAGGGATGATTATCCCCTTAAGTTGGTCATCTAAAGTAACTTATAACAGCAAGCAGACAGATGCTCTATGCTTCATCAGTTTAGTACATAATAACCATTTAACATTACAATTCCTATAATTTTCGAATTTTACTTAAGAGTATATGTAAATGATAATGTCAACTTAAAGCTTATGTCCTGTTTTGTTGTCTACACCAAAAAAAGCTAAATCATGCTTGGTGTTATGCTCTGCAGATATTTGCATCTGATAGCTTTCTTGAACTGACAGAATATTCACGGGAAGAAATTTTAGGAAGAAACTGCCGGTATGGAAAAACGCAAGCCTCCCATGCATCTTTGTTCTCATCTATTACAGTAGTGTCTATTAATTCTTGATCTGTTTGATGTTGTGAATATCATTCTTGGTTTTTTTCAAAGTCCCACTACATTATTTGCTCAAAAAATGTCCCACTAGATTATACAATATGTGGAAGGGCAAAGGCTCTTTTCACAAGTCGTGTCCAGCAAAATCTTGTAACACTATGAAATTTTGGTCTTCATAAAAAGGTGGTGGAACATTTTCTAACCAAAGAGATACATATGTTGTATTTTCTCTTTAACTATGATAGGATTAGGCTGACCTCTATAATTCTTTGCGGAAGTATTACTATGCTGCAAGAACCTAAGCTAACAATAATAAGAATAATAACAAATACAAAGAAAAAAATCGTGAAAGCCTATGCTACAGGAGACTAGATGATCTCTTAGTAAAGTTGACAAGTGCAGATGGCCCTTGATTCATATGGGGAGAGATTCTGCCAATGCTTGGAGGAATTGATTACTTTTGTCAACATAGTTTGTGCATCAGTAACATGGCTAGAAAATTCAGTGATATCAAGCATATACACACACACACATATACATACATACATACATATATATAGAGAGAGAGTTGTACTATACATTTTATGTTAACTCCTTGTGGAAAAGTTAATGATTTTAAAAACAATAATACGCCATTCAAATTGAAAATCCAAACCATTAAACATGATCTACACTATAAAAAAATACCAAGAAATCAAAATTCATATATTTTGTTGGTCTCTAACCTATGCATCAAGTCGGTACAAAAATGAATGGTATCGATTGCACTAGCATGGTAAAATACATGATAGGGTACTTAAATTGAAAATCTGTTTTATGGATCATGATCTACACTCTTAAAACATGGGTTAAGTTCACTAGGTTTAGATGATTGTGTCATAGTAAAACATAGCATCGTGCTACTAAAACCATCCATTCTGACACTTACTTGTGATTAGATTAGAGACCATCAAAATACATGAATTTTGGTTTCTAGGTACTTTATAGTGTAGATTATGGTCGATGATTTGGATTTTAAATTTGGATAGTCTTTTATTAATTTTAAATCATTAGCTTCTTCTCCAAGGAGTTAAAATAAAGTATAGAGTCCAACTCATCTACATATATGTATGTATATATATGTATGTGTCTGTGTGTGTGTATAATGCAGTGAACGATTTGATAAAATTTGTTTTTGTCTAGGCTCACCAGGTAACATATTGTTCAACTATAGGCACATGCTTCTTTTAATCCTAATGAATCATGCACATTGATGATCAATGATTGTCTAGTCTACTGATGATTATAGATGCCTATAGTTATTTCTATTTATAACCATAAACAAATTTTTTCATAAGGAAAATATATACCATTAGATCTAACTATAGTGCCAATAAGATTTAGTGTCTGTCGGTGAGAGGTAAGCAGAATAAAGTGGAGCACAGTTTGAGGGTTAATACATACTTCCATAAAAGAATAAATATAGATAGACTTTTTACACACAACAAGCAAATTAGATAGGCAACTGGCTATTTTTTTTATTGAATATATTTAAGAAATGTGATGTTATAGGTGAACAGATTATTTAGTCCTTGCCCCTCTTCGATATAGAACATGGTGGTCAAGAATTAATTGAGAAATGGAGCTATTTAATGAACAATGAACAGTTTTCATTCATTGAAGAGAAATCTTTTTCTTCTATCATCCGCATATGTTTAAAGCAGTTACGGAAATTGCAGTAATCACACCAAAACCTAGAAGCTCTAGCAATCATCATGTTTATAGCATCACCATCTATACCTTTTGCGATATTTTCTAGAAAGAGTTATGTTTATCAAAGTGATAGTTTTCTAAGATAGAAGACACACTTAGCATGTTAGTTTGCTTGTAGTTGATCAACTTTGATATAAATTTACAATGCTATATGCCTATAGCTCTGATTATTAATTCTTTCCTTTGTGAAATTTCATGCTATTAGCACTTCTCTCACTGCCATGAAAACCATACTTTTAATATAAAGAAAGTAAATGTACTTTTTTCATAGTTGCCATCTCCTATCACAAAGTTGATCATATAGTTGATTTTCTATCATAGTTTCATCTAAACTTGAACTGCAAATTTAAGAATATGAGCACATATATATTTCTACTATGACATTATCTCGTTTTGCATATTGTCACTAGTTTGATATGTGATTATTGTATGCACTCCAGCAATAATCTTCATATGGTATTCCAGGTTTCTTCAAGGACCCGACACAGATCAAGCAACTGTTGCAAAGATAAGAGATGCTATAAGAGAACAACGGGAAATCACCGTCCAACTAATTAATTATACAAAGAGTGGTATATAAGTGCTTTCTAAGCTATTTAAGTTATGGCTTGATTTTAATAATGCAAAAACTGACCTAAACTAGTGCATTAAATTTGATAACCTTCCAAATAGCAAGTTATGCAGCTTTTCTTCTTTTTTATATTTTCCATATTTAAATGAGATAATAAGTTGCAACTTTGCTTCTAACTAGTAAGCTGTACACTGAAAAGAATGGGATCCGTATGGATGCAAACAAGAATTCTTATTTGAACGAAAACATAGTCAATTTTTGGGGACTCAAAAGATAGCGGCCTTTCTAGAGACAACTTGAGCTATACATCTCTATTTGAGGCATATTGGTCCTCATTTGAAGCTGTCTTTGAGTCCTAAATGTTTTCTAATTTTGAGTTTCAGCTAGTGCTTACAATATGATGGTCAAAATCTTGCCCGAAGTTTCAGTATAGGATTAGAGTTGAGTTTTGAGTCAAATTAGAAAAGTTCTTTAGTGGTTTTTGGGCTGAATCAAGATTTCTAGATGGTAATTTTTTTTAAGGAAGTGTTTGCCATGTCTTCTAGTTAGTTTAGGAGTTGTTTAAGTGGGTTTATATACTACAAAAGCGATGGCTATGAATTTACTATATTACTGCTTCATTAAGTAACATTTGGTCAGAATCCTGGAAGTACTAATTCTCACCATTGGTGCACTTGATTCAGGAAAGAAATTTTGGAATTTATTCCACTTGCAACCCATGCGTGACCAAAAGGTAGCAGATAATATCCTTTCCTTGGACTATCATTGTCTGTGATCACAAGTTCTATTTTACCAAAAAACTGTAGATTTTCCTGCACTTTCATGGTTGGTCCTGATATTGTTAGGGTGAGCTTCAATACTTCATCGGCGTGCAACTAGATGGAAGTGATCATGTTGAACCCCTTCGAAATCGCCTCTCAGAGAAGGCAGAGTTAGAAAGTGCTAAGCTGGTAAATAGTAAACAACTTTCAATATCTGCATCCATCTGGGCATTGTTTACATAGGAATGTATTATTTGTGCTCTCGCTGTTCTATGTTAGGGTTGGGGGGGGTGGGGTGTGGATTGCACATTATGCAAACTTGTTAAAGTCATGTCTTGCCCACTTAATTCTTTTACTCACTTCCATGTTATAATTCTAGGAAATGACAAGTATCCATGACATTACATATCTTGAAAAGTATTTCATATTTACGTATCATACTTCAGAAGTTGCCAATCGAAGCTATAACCTTCTTTTCCTCCACCTTTCAGAGACTATGTTTTCCTTTTCTTATTGAGAGATAAAACATGTTAGATATTGATCCAACAAGTCTACCTAAAGTGGGTGCTATATGTTTAGACCATGAGAAAATGTAAACCTTTCATAGGATTAGTCGGACCAAAAATTATTCTTGAATGTGCTTCAGTTGGTTGAGTTCAGGCATTTGAGGAGAAAACATACCAAGTTGAAGGAAAATTCTTTATTCTTTATATTTCGCTGTATAACTCCTATTTATGAGACTAGACTCATTAATTTTGTACCACTCATTTGTACAGATCTCAACTATTGTATGTAAGTAATATAAAACTGGTTAATACTAGATGCTAATGCATTGTATTATGCTTATCAACCAATTTTTCTTAAATTTCTATCATATAAAAAACATTTAGTTACTATTCAGTCGTCTGACGTTCATATGACATGGAAAACAATGAGTTTTGACTTTCATGCTCTTAAACAAATTTTTGTTTGCACCAAACAACTATTTTCTCAGATTTACTGCTTCAGTGCTGTAAAAAATGGTATAATGTTTTACCATGTAATCCACCTTGTAACTGCTTACCCAGGTTAAAGCTACAGCAGAGAATGTCAATGAAGCTGTCAGGGAGCTTCCTGATGCCAACTCGGTAAGGTACATTTTTAATTGTTTTTCTATTTGGATAGACTGAGAACTGAAACAAGCAATGATAAGGAAAATGACTTATTAATTGTTAAATCTTATGCTGTTCAAGTAATAAAAACTATGTTCATATCTAGAAGAAAAGCAAACCATTTGAAAGCACACAGCCACGTCTTTGGAATTGCTCTAATCTCAAAATGCTATAAAAGGTGATGAATAACTATGTTATTCAAAACTGAACACCAGATAGAAGCTTGCAGCTATGATGGTCTCAGTTTTCTGGACCATCTTCTGAAAGGTGTTCTTTTCACTGGGTACAACTTAACAAAAGATCATTATGTTTATATCAGGAGCAGGCTGAACTTGTCAATTGGCTGTTTGCAGGAAAATATAGAGTATTCAGTCTACAATTAAGTGACAAATATAGGTTCCCCAGTTCTATATGTAATGCACAACATCAAGTTAGCTCCAGATTTCTTGGTGATGTCTGAGAGTTTTTGCTAGTATTTCCTGCTATCAGTAGTGATGGAAGGTGTATGTCTAATATAACCTGCCTAGCTATTTCTGCAATCAGCAAGGACAAAAGCTTGAAAATTCCAGAAGGAAAGTGAATGGCATTACTGTAAAGAGTGTGAAATATTTAGAAACCTAAAGGAATGGTATACCTAAGCTAACGTGGATGGAAGCTGTGAGTAATAATTTGGAAAAGTCTGCAGTAACACTAGAGTTATTCTCAATAGAAAGAACTAATGAATAAGGATTCATAAAGCCAAAACCAAATAGTTGGGTCAAGGCTTGGTTCTTGGACTGAGAATTTAAGTTGATCATGGTGTCACTCTGTGTAGGACTATCATAGATTAAGGTTTAGAAGAATATGTACTATTATATCTTTTTTTCTTTATGTAAGGAAAGCTTCACAATCATGCTTGCTATGGATAAAATATGACATCTATGGACCATGAAGGCTAAAATGGTCCTTAAAATGAAACCCAATTAAAAACTTTTGAAGCTGAAGTTATCTCCCTTTTCTAACCTGAGATGCCAGATGGTATTACATAGATAGTGACCTGTTATAAGCATGGTATTCCTTGCACTTTGTGAGTTAATCAGGTGGAGTTGAAAACATCAATCAGATAAAAGGCCTAATTAGGTATTTGGGGAAAAAAGCATGCATAATAGCCATATGTTGGAGGAGCAATGAAATGTAAAACTATGAAGGTGGATTTCCTTGGCTGCCAATTTAGAAATGATAGACTTGAGACAAGGCAGTTATGTTTTATCGAAGCAACTGACCATTTGAACTAAGTCTTACTCTTCAGCCTCAGCAGGTCATGGTTTCATCCATCAGCTGCTCAAGTTTCTCTATACTCTCTTTTATAATATTGTTTCTTTTCTCTTTGCTCCTAAGCACCTTGCTTAGGACTTCTTTCTTCTTCATTTTCTGAATGAGGCAGGTGGAACTAGTCTCCTCCTTTGCCTCAAAAACAGAAGATGCAGATGGCTCATGAAGTGTTGGATATGTAGTTACCTAGGCATGAACTTATGCAACTCACTGGCAGTCATGAAAAGCTAATACTAATCGGCTATTGTAGACAGCTCATAGATCCTAAAAGGTAACTAGTTCTCATGAGTAGTTTAACAGCCAGAGATTCAAGGACAAATAAATGGGTCTCCGGGTTTGTCGAACCAATATGATAGGAAGAGGTCATCATGCAATAATCAGGGAACAAGGGCTACAAGCTAACTTGACTAAGCAATGATAGAAAGAACCACAAGCAACATTCATAAGGTTGCACTATGCAAAGAAACTACGTCAATGATCATCAAGGAAGCTGAAGAGAACTCAAATGAGGTTTCTATAAGTGATTTAGGAACAGAAAAGGAACTACATACAGAGATCTTGTCATTATCAAGGGATTTGACTGAAAATCAATATGTATGTATTAGAAATGATAAAACCAATATGATGCCCAAAAATTGCCAGAGGAAGTGTTATATTAAACATGCCAAATATATCACTCTTTAATAATCAGAAACAAGATAGGAAGGAATCGGGGAGAACCAAACTTGGAATAGTGAATGTAATGGTTGCTAGTGGAGGGAAGAATCACTTTTACACGAATAAAATGAATGCACTGCTATCACTCTAGGTGTGGAAGAATGCACTGCTATAACTCTAGGTATGGAAGAACTATGTAAACCTCCCAATGGTGGCAGAACCTGGGAGGCATCAAACAGAACCTAAAAAAAAGTGATGATTTTGGCTTCTTGGATGTTCAAAAGAAGACCATTGATCATTTGCAAACTCAGTTGAAGAAATGTAGGAGAACCCTATGGTTCCAATCGAGCTTAGTAACTTTAAAGAAACTGCTGTCTGCCAAAGAAATGTCAAACCCACCAAGACCAGAATGGCAGAACTGATTATTTCTGGCCAAAACTGCTGAATCTAGGCAGTACCAAAACAGTTTTGGCTCACCTTGCTAATCAGATTTATGCTTTCATTGAACATGGGATCTACGAGATACTGAAGAAAGCATATTCTATTTTACTATCTTTAAGATTAGTGCATACTATCATTGCTAGTTGCTCTATTTAATCTTTTATATTGCCCAACTACACTAAACCAGATATGTGCTTGGCATTTGAAGATTTTGTTTTCAACTTAAAGATGTACGAGTTAATGACCCGAATATTGAATTATTGTTTTCAGAGTCCAGATGATTTGTGGGCAATCCATTCCCGACCTGTCTTTCCAAAGCCCCACAAAAGGAATAACTCTTCGTGGATAGCTATAGAGAAGGTGTGTCATATGTAACTTATGTTTAATCATTTATTAATGCAGCCACATTGGATTTGTCATAGACAGATACCATGATAGTCTGCTTTTCATTGCATCTCTAACATAATACTTGAAGATATACTCTTTGAAGCCATCCTGAAATACTGAATGGTCTGTGCTTTTCGCCTAACTGATTAGCCAGTTTATCAAATAATATAAATGCCTCTACATGCCATTTGAGATTTTTCCTCATTCCCTCACCTCATCACTTAGTTTTGATTGGCAGAAAGTATATATATATAAAACTCAGTTCAAGCTTAGCAGGTCTTATCGAGAATTGAACCCACTTGCTTTATGCAAACACTAACAATAACCTGAAACATATATGTGAGTATGAGGTGTATGCAAAATATTGGTAATGATATCAACAGATATAGTTGGGCCATTCTATTTTTATTGATGCATGAATGTACATGCTTGTTATATTAAACCTCGACAATAAAAATTAAATAAAGTGAATTAGCAACACAAAGACCAGAGTTTGATATGAGAATATATATACTAATAAGTGCTGTTGAAAGATGATCTCAAAATTAAACTAAATGCCATTGCTAACCTTCCATATATTTTACCTGTCTCTACTTGCGATATTTTCAAAATTTATTTTTCTTTTAATAGAATCTAGTATAAAAAAATCAAAATGATACATGAGGAAAAAAGCTTTTTTTAAAAAGAAAACAGAACATTTTGAGAAACCACGATGAGCTAGAAAAAGTCATCCATAAAGGCGACTGTGTTACATCTTCCCAAATAAACCTAATAGAAACTTTTTCAAAAACTTGAGAAGATAGACTTTCATGCATGGATTGAAATACTGCTGCATACTGGCTGTAGCATACCGGCAAAGTATTGGTGCCAGTAGAGCTCTTATCATACTGTACCTATGTTGGTGCAACATCTTAATTCTGCTGTACCCTCAGCAACAGCCACAACATATGTAGATATGGTAGTGTATCATACTGGTAATGTTACCAGTACCTGTACTTTAAACCTCTTTCATGAATTTTCTCAAATATCAATAAGTTTCCAAATGAGACTTTTGTATTGCTAAGCAAGCTTGGGCACATGTCTGTCCCTGTTGAGATACCTCTAGTATTTTTCTAAACAAAAAAGGACACAAAAGGGTCTTAATAATTCTTTTCTAACATGAAATTATATTTCCAAAGGCAGCTCATCCATCATATCCCTAAACCATCAGTAGAGATTTTATTGTACCATAATCTTGACATGCTCTACAGTAAGCTTTCTCTTCTACCTTAAGGATTTCTAATATATATTAGATAGTGATGTATGGGTCACCATGATATTGATAATCAATCTACAGCAAAGCATGCAGAGACATTCAGCTTTTGATATCAATGTTGCCCTTAGGACTTTAGTTATAAGGATGGTGATCCCGTTGGCACCATAATTTTTCATAAAGTATTAATTATTTCGAAGACTATAGCATTCAATGGAGTAGTCGTGCAATATTCATTCCGTTTCTCTTTGAAACTTGAAAAAGGAAATATAGGAGCTGATGCATGATCTTGTTAGAACACGAAATTGTTTTATGCTGTAAGACTTACAACCTTTAAGCAAGATACTACACTAGGATTACTGGTAATTACAAATGTTATAATTCATGTACAATTCATTCAAACAATACAAAAATGCATTAAGAATAACACAATAAGCATGCATATGTTGTATGGATGCTATAGCACTGTTACGCCGCTGGCCCGAGATCATGAGCCAAGGGTCGTGGCAACCGCCGCATACTCATAGGAAACTCTTCCTACAAGCATGCAAGGCATCTCACCACGATATTACAAAGCAAACAATAGAATAAATTTAAATAACTAATGTTTATATTTAATTTAAATAACTAGAACCAACCACAATACTCAAAAGATCTTACATCAAACTCTCATCAAATTCTGATTTAAATTTAAGATATCAAATTTTGCCTCTAGCCACTCTCTCAATCATAACCCCGTGCCATCTTAGTTCTCATAATTTGTAAAAACAGTAAGATATGGAATAATGAGCTAGACAACCTAAAAAGCAATGAACACTTTAGCTAGATAAATCAAGCAATACAATACCAAACTACAAGTCCAAATAATTTTGAAAATTTCTCTCAAAATCTAAGATCGTTGGAAGTCAAGAGGAGAAGAAGAAGGAACCAACGATGGTCTAGCAGTAGTGATCGGCAAAACTTGTCGGCGGTGAGGTGAAAGGGGGTGTGAGGGTCTTTAAATAGCTGTTGAAGGCTAGGTTTCATGGCTCCTGTAGGAAATTGGGATAGAGGAGGAGTCCGTCTCCTACTTCAAATCGAATAGGGCTCTATCCCTTTTTTTTCCGGTCTCCTACTCCAAGTCGAACAAGGCTTTCTCCTCTTTTTTTCCGTCCCCTACTCCAACTCTTACATCTGGACTAGTCAAGTGAACTAGGCCCAGTTCCTCATAGCTGAGATGGGTGCTACAAGCACACTATTGGATTAATATATCAACTATTAGAAAATCATGATTGATTATACACCAAGAATTTGCAATGAGACAGACGCATCAACCATGAGATGAACTATGTATCCATAGAAGATGGCACAAAAGTGGGGAATAGAGCAGAGATAGCATGGTAGCCTTTTCTTTTAGAAGATAAAACAATGCAATGACACCACTGGGGATGGAACCCAGAATCTCTGGTTCTGTAGACCAGTGCCTTCTCCACTGGGCCATGGAGTCCTTAGCATAGTAGCCATGTTATGAGCATTTTGGCTAGATAAGAATTGTATAGCTCTCACAATGACTGGAGTTTAATATAAGCTGAGAGATTTCTGTAGGATGCTAACATAAGTGATAGATAATTGTCACCCAAGAAGGCTGATAGGGCAGTATAATGAGTGAATATGTTAGAAGCAAGGTGAGCTTACTGTCAATATCAACACATCAACTAGTAGTAATGTGCAGCATGGAACTGGCATGCACACCACAAGCAAATTATGCCAGCGGTGTGCAAGTGGACATTGCCACGAGTGAGTGGTGGGTCTGTGAGAGAGAAAATTAGAGCCCAATATTATCAGAATATAAACAGGGGAAATTGTGCATTTGTGTTACTACGAACATATTGATAATTCATAAAACTTGATGGCTATCATTTTACCATTTCCATTCAGCAAATTCTTGTTGACCTTGATTTATCCATCATGACCACTTTTACATTTTTCACTTTTGGAAGCTTGGGAGGGAAGGTGGAAGATGTAACATTATTATATTACCTTCAAAATATTGTACACCATACCAAGGTTCCTCTTACATATGCTGCAAAAAATGCATTTTATGAATTTCATTATGATGACTATATCTACTTGTTCTTTTGTTACATTAACAAGAACATAGCTTCATTCTCCAACCTCAGCTTCAGCTTTAAATACATAAGTACTTGTACTCTTCTTTGTATTCACAGATCACTGGGAAAGGTGAACAGATTGGTTTGAGACATTTCAAGCCTATAAGACCCTTGGGTTGTGGGGATACTGGCAGGTATTGTTAATCAATGTCAAACATCTATGTTATTTGGATGTTGTATAAGTACTTTATAGACATATTTCCAATTATCTTAGTTCTTTGCAACAGTTTCTTGTAACTTATATGTAACCTATTTTTTTCTTAAGAAGAATTCAGTTCCTCTCATGTGTAGGTAACTTTACAAACTTGCACGTCATTTTCTATCCCTTTCTTATGTCAATACCTAATGCTGTAGTAATATCTGGTTGTTGCAAACACCCTGTTCATAAAAAATCTCGTTTGAAATTGTTAAACCTATCACTGTGATGACATGACTGAAGAACTAGACTTTTATGATTCTATTTTTTTTATCTCTAAGGACAAAACCTGAGTCATCTGGGTCATATGTGAATGCTTAATAATTATATTCTCTTCATCTTAGAAGCACATTATCTCATCTTATTGTAGATAATCTGTCATGCTTTCGTTAGTATGATGGTAGAAGCTGTGTTTAGTATGCAGTACTTGAAGTAGATAGTTAATAAGTTATTTAAGAGTACTTGAAGTAGATAGTTAATAAGTTATTTAAGAGCCCATTCTGTTTCGTTGTAGCAAGATTTCGTATCATAATTGGTGTCCTACGTGAAGAGATTAGGGAAAGTGGGAACCTCTTGAACCCCAGAGCACCTATTGTTGAGACTGAGTCCCTGCCAACAAGTCTTTATGACGGCATAACATCAGATGCTCTCAATCCCTTTCAATTGTCTCCACTTTCTATTTTGCTCTGGAGAATTTCTTGAACACTTCAATCTACTTGATCAATTTTATTTATGTGACTAGTACAGCAATAAATTCTATAATGTCTGATTTGCAGTAGGACATTAATAAAGATACCTGCTAAGTAGATCATGTGTTGACCTTGTGTGGATCTAGTTTGCCTTTTCATTTGGATCTAGTCATAGGCATGGATCTTATATACTTTGTACACCAAGAGATCAAATATTCATTTTCTACTCATTTTAGTATAAAAATTATTAAAAGAAACATTTTTATCTTCTCTTAGGTGTTCAGTCTGCGCTTGCTTTGCTACATGCCATTAGCTTGCTGAGCTGATGACCATTTAAAAGTGAAATTTGAGTTGTCATTATCATTGCAATAGTTCAAATTTTCCTAGAGATATGACTCGTAAATTGTTTGTATTGTCTTTTCTTGTATCGTTGAACCTGTTACTTGTAAGCTGCAAATAACCAATGATAGTCTATATGCATTGTCAGAATGCTGCTTAGTTTGATAGTAGTATGCATAGATGCTAGGATGTTCCACTGGGATAGAATAGACTTAAAACTTCAATAGGTGTAGTGGTAGCATTAAATTAAATATTCTTTGTTAAAATTGGCAATTGAAAATCCAGCAATTATATCCATGCATAATATTAGCAAAACAATGTTTTAACTATAAGTAATTCTTTCTTCTATATCTGAAATATTAATTACTTGTATCATACGGTGTAGTCATGTATATCAATAGTTCGTGGAATATTACATACAAGAATTACCACTCTTCAAATTTGAAAAAGTTTAGTTCTTCCACTAAATTGATAGGTCTGTTGGCTGTTTATTGCAGTGTACATATGGTGGAACTGCAAGGTACCGGTGAATTATTTGCTATGAAGGCAATGGACAAATCAGTAATGTTAAACCGCAACAAGGTCTTGTTATAAGGATATGTATTGATTGTTTTGCAATAATGATTATCTTGCTTCTCTGAATAAAACTTGTTAGTGAAGTCACAAATTGATGAAGGACATGAGCACGTACTGTATATTGTTCTCATATCGATCAACAACCACAGAGTCCACACCCCATGCCTTAGTGCGCTGACTCATCATGTAGATCACAAAAAGTTACATGACAGTGACTGATGACACTATTGACAAATATGCTAAAGGCATACTTAGATACGCTAGGGAAGTATATTCTTTTGTATTTAGGCTATTTTTTATTTCTTTCTAGTCAGTAGTGGACTTGTTTTAAACATATAAACAGATATTTAACTCTTTATATATCAATTTGGGTCAAACTGTTGTTGAGGAATCTAATGGAAACTCAAGCAATTATCTATTTAAAAATAAAAAATTTGATCCACAAATTAACAGGAATTAGCATATTATCAAATTAAAAGAAATCAATAAAAAAGTTCAAAATTTGCAGTAAAAACTTACTGATTTTACCTAATATTATTGATTCTAATTAAGAACAACTATGATAGCTAATAGCTTATACGATAAAATTATAGTCTGTTCACGTTCTTGATAACCCAGAAAAACAAATTCCAAGCTGATGAGGATGTTACAACCCTTTTTAAAAAACAATAGTTAAATATATGCTAATCCAATCCATTCCAGGTGCTGGTTCTGGCTCAGCATGGCCAGCACTTGAAACCTGGTTTGAAGATTGTGGGAAACCACTTTGCAAGACCACCTACAGTTGTGTGTGACTTTGCTACATAATATTACCATTTTCAAAACCATCCAATAAGATGTGCACAGAACTCAGAGAGATTTTAGGGGGTAACAACTATGCCAACAAAGGAAATATGTGGTGCAATTCCTCAAATCTAATCAGAAGGTGCCAGTTATCAGAAAGAAAAAGGAGAAGTAATGTGCTATAATCTTGCTTGTGATGAGTTTCCAATCTCAATTTACATATAATGTTGTTAAATATGTACACATGAAGCAATTGTTAGATATTATTTGTTTCCATCAAAAGAAGGTTTACTGTCTTCGTGCACTATGCAGGTTCATCGAGCATGCATAGAGAGGGAAATTTATTCGTTATTGGATCATCCCTTTCTTCCGACACTGTACACTTCCTTTCAGGTTTACTACTTAAAACATATTTATTCACTAAACTAACTTAGCTTGCAATGCACCAAAATAAATGTGGCAAATGTTATGCTTTATGAAACATTGGATATGCAGAATGCTGAAAAGACAGATATAATACAACAATCAAAGTTCAACCTATGCAAAAATTCTTATTATATGCAAAAAAGAGTATTTACACCCAATTTCATTAATAATTTCTATATACTCTTATATTTCTCACTTTCATCCTTTTCTGGTGTCAGCGTTCCCTTGCATGGGCCAGGTTATCCAACCAAGTTTCATTAAAAGAAGCATGAATTAGGCATTAGTTCATTAATTCGCTAGGTTTCTCATAAAAACTGCTCTCCGAAACTTTTTTTTTTTCACATGGTGGTGTTGTTATAACAAAGTTGTTGTTAGTTAAGTCTTTATTATATAATACCAGCATGAATTAGGCATTAGTTCATTAATTTATTCATGAGTCATGTGCTATTATGTCAAATTGGAGATACAGGGCTATATGAATTCCTTCATTTAGCAAAAATCCTTTCACATTAATGTTAACATCAAATATCCAAACTTTCAAGCATGCTCAAAATGGAAATATAATTATGAGAAGATCTTGAGATTGGTTCTAACAAATGCAAGATGTTGTTGGCTAAGGCACTTTGATTTTACTTGCATAATTATATGTCCGGGCAGACAACTACAACTATTTTTAACAATTTCTGAAATTTTCTGCTTGTAATCAATCGAAACAGTTACTTTTATCTCTAACTTTCAAACTCCATGGTATTCATCATGATATATTCTAGTTTTAAGTTGCTTTACATCATTTTGCGATGTGTATTTTATCTCATCAAATACAATTTACTGTTTTGTCTTCTCCACAGACACCAACACATGTTTGTTTAATAACAGACTTTTGCTCTGGAGGAGAGCTATTTGCATTGCTTGACAGGCAACCTATGAAAAATTTCAAGGAAGAAACTGCAAGGTACAAACAAAATAGTGTATAGCTTTCATTCTATTTGATAGCTTAACTAAAACTATTACCATACCATCAATTACAAATTTTCTAGTTGGCATGCTTGTTGCTGCTCAGAGTGACACTCACATATTTATATAAGTTGAGATACAAACCTATTGATAGGATTTATGGAAAATAGACAATATTCACCTTATTCAAGAACTGTAGTGTTGGTACCGGTATGGGTGGCGTACCGACCCTCAGTACGCAAAAAAAAAATCCATACTATACCGTACTGACACTATGCTAGTGTAGCACCGGTACGGGGTCCTGTATTGGTACGGCGAACCTTGTCTACAATAACTCAACATATAAAAGACTAGAAAAAAGGGGAGATATATCACCCATGCATTAAGTGGACATAGAAATAGTTTTAACTTTTAAATGTTAACAATGGCTTCATTTGATTAAGCTTTGGAAGTATCAGAACATTCTGAATTTTGGTACATATATGTTTTAAGATGTGTAGATAATAGCTATCAAAGGATATTTTTGATTTATATGGCCCATCATGCATGTCAGCAACCTAGCTCTGCTGGTACCTTCCATTGTGTCCACTCGATGTATAGGTAATAAATCTCCAAAGAAAACAATTGATTTTTGGTTTTTGAGCATTTTCAGCATCATATCATTTTGACAAAAAGAAAAATGTTATATATCATAATTAATCATGTGATTTCTCAATTAGATAGTCCATGCAGTTTGCATTAGTAAGTTTTGGGCTCAAATCATACAATACATTGCTGTGCGCAAAGTTCGCCGAACCAGTACTGGGATCCGTACCGGTTGGCGGACGGGTTGATACAGTACCGGTTCGGTACCGTACTGACACACGATATGCTTGCACACCCTTTTTTTGAGTTTTTTTAAGTTTAATTAATTGCTAATCAATCTTTTTCAATGTTTTTAAGTCTAATTTGATGTTTTTTTGATGTTTCCATGATCCTGGTTTAACCTAAATGATGCATTTTATTGTTTTAAAGTAATACAAAATATAAAATAATTAGTAAGATATTGCATGCTACAAGAACCAACATGAAATATTTTAAAATCAACTAGTGAAGTAAAAAAATAAAATAATACAATCAATTACATATATTTAAAGTATAACATATATACCGATATCTAAAATCTCGTCGAGTGGTGATGCTCTTATAAATATCTGGATCATTAGTATAGTCAGGAGGCAGATCGGCCCACCCCTCTAATCAAGTGGTGTTGTAGTCTTATATGTTCATCCTATAAGAAACGCACTCTGGGTTTACTCTTGGATCTCTCAGTAAAGCTCTGATTCTGAAAAGTATCCTTTGGTTGATAAAATGGCTGTGAAAGAGCTCATCTGAATAAGCCGGCAACAAAATCCGATCCGTAAAATACTCCAAGTTGCGTAGGATAGTAGCCACCGGAAGATACTTCAGATGCATCATATCCATATTCGTATCCGTATGAGTCATAAGCTGCATATGGCTGCGGATAATAGGATCCAGTATACGACTTGGAATCTGATACGTCTATGGATTCTACTCCACATGCGAAGTTATCTACAGTTGCATCGTGTCCTCCTGAATGACTTCAATGAGCTCCTCCTATATGCAATCGTATCCTCGCGGGCTCTACTAGATCGTGCACTGTAGTTCCTATCCTATGTAGCAAGTGTAAACTACAACTCATCAATGAATCGAAGACCACCCTATGGTTGTCTCATAAATGGTGGTCTCATGTCTCCCATTTTCTTCCTAGCCAGCAGATCCATGACGACCAGAACTGCTGCTCTTGATCTCTGAATCTATGTAAACTGGCTCCTCCACATTCTTCATTGGCGTTGCAGATGCTTTTTGTTTTTTTGTGTGCTGACAGCTGTCTGTTTATCCTTTGTGCCACTTGTTACCTGCTTATCCTTCGTGCCCCTTTGCCTGACTATGTTAGAAGAATGTGTCGCCCTCCTGATTGAGTCGACCAGATAGCGTAGTGGTCTCGTCTAAGCATTTCTCGATTATATCTCTAAGAGGATATCTTGGACAAGGAGTTATGTGGTGACCGGCTCTCCAGTAACTTCTATCGTTGTGGTTGATCAGCTAGAAGGATGCGTGAAATATTGCTCTCCGCTCATTGCCTTACATGGACTCTAGCCTCGCTGGCTATAAAACTGGCCGATCGTGGAGGCGATCTTTGCTCATCAAGCTCTGGCTCTTGCTGCTAGTCTACAAGCCATCCGATCATAAGATCATCTTGATCATCAACGAAAGCAATATGAATCGGATCTGTATACTTTAGTTCCACTTCCTTCTGAATGCACGTCAGCCTCAAAAGATTGTAGTGAACATATACAATGTCGTTGAGGTACTTCTATGTCAAATTGTTCTTCTGCTTGCTGCAAATGAGGGCAAAGGTGGACCAATTGCACTCACAGCCACTCGAGGAGACTGTCTGCGAGAGAATCCGGATAGCTAGCCGCTTAAAATTATTTGTGGATAAACCAAAATGAATCCACTATCTGCTTAAGATTTTTATGTCACGTAGATCATCCATAGATCTACAACACATCATAAAATCAAGCCCAAACAAAAAAAAATGGCATTATCTCTTCTTATTTTGCAAATTTCGAGCTATTTTTTGGAAAAAAAAAAAGAAATAGAAGGAATGAGATGGGGGAGAGGAAGCACACCTTATTTAGGCTTGGATCTTCTTCAATTGCGCTGAATCGGTGTGATTTTGCAAATTGGAGAAAAAGGGGAGCTAGGAGACCTCTAAAAGTCTAAATGTTACAGAGAAGAAATGTTGGAAAGGCCTCG
The DNA here is from genome assembly GCF_009389715.1 of Phoenix dactylifera. NCBI lineage: Eukaryota > Viridiplantae > Streptophyta > Magnoliopsida > Arecales > Arecaceae > Phoenix > Phoenix dactylifera. The sequence continues at coordinate 1,982,750 of NW_024067669.1, read as the reverse complement.
AGCCTTTCCAACATCTTTTAACAAAAGGAGGAAAGGGAGAGGGGGCCCGGTTCTGAACTGGGCTGACTCGGTGAGAATTGGACGGCTTGCACCGAGTTCAAATGGAATCGTCCGGTTCCGGCCGGTTCGGTCCGATTCCAGCCGGTTCGGAGATGGTCCCTATTTTAATAGGCGAACCGACCTGATCCCTGACCGGGTCGGCTCGGTACGGGCCGAACTGGATGGTTCGGTCCGGTTCGGCCGACCTTGGTTGTGTGTGCGTGTGTTTTAAGTATTAAACCAATTCATTTAACCAGTAATCAGATTTCTTATTTATATGTGCCTTCCTATGTTAATTATTTCGACTGTGATGTCTTATAGGCATGTTAATCTAAATGCCTGACCTAATTAAGCCTCTATATGAGCCATTTGATCTCACAAATGTTTATCATCAATGTAATTTAATCAGCTGAAGCTTGCCCTTTTCTCATGAAAACATTTCTCATAGGCTTCAAGTTGAATTATTCTTAACAGTATTCGCATGCTTCATACATGGTATTGCTGTTCCCCTAATTCAATTTTAATCCTCAAATTTTTCAGGTTCTATGCTGCAGAAGTTGTAGTCGGTCTGGAATACCTTCATTGTCTAGGTATGTCTGCCAACTCATAAATAGTGTATACTAGAATTACCCTAAGTTCTCCTAGTTATTCTGCATTTGGTTTCTGGATTTTCTCGATTAAGGTGTTTACATTGTAGAACAAGAACAGTCCTACACTGATTGTTCGAAAATGACTGATGGTCTTACAAACAGATAATTTTGTTAACATATGAGCTCTACAAGTAATCCAAATCAAATCAATGGAAACTAATAGATTGTCCAATGTAAATTAATTAGGTAAATATTGAAGTGGACTATGAAAAGATTCAAACTTTATGTCAGCCAAATATTTAAGAATAAAGGTTTGGACCTGTACCGATCATCAGCTTGGCAGCCAAAGAATTTAGACTCTTTCCAACTATAGGATAAAGGCCTAGATCTCCTGCCCCTGCAAATTGCATGAACCATTCACCAATTGGCTATCTAGGTTCTGTGCTAGCCTGCAAGGAACCTTCTTGTTTAAAGCTTCCTCAGACAAGAATGTGGTAATTAATGCATTAAGGATTGACACCAAGTGCAGAGCTGATCATCAAATATAGTGGATCATACCTTGATCAGTTATGCCAACCCCATATAAATGAAGGAGGTTTGTTTGGATAAGTTTAATTACACAACCTCCATCTTCACTTAGTTCTTTTGTACAAACAGATTTACCAAGTTGACCTCAAACTAAAGGGACAAAACTCATGGCTTATGATCTGTTTGTATACAAATCCCATTGCCTTCTGCGAATCACATGCTTTTAGAGACAACAGATTTTATGGACTCACAATCCTGGAGAATGATATATTAACTGCCTCTCCTATGGTGGATGCAAGGTGAATTGAAACTTAAGGCTTCAACATGGGCTGACATAATAATGCTCAATTGCTCAGTCTTATCCTTTCTCTTCATTCTGAATACAAAGGATAGAATCATGTCATATCTATGATGCTATTCATCACAATAATAAAGGTTCCATTTCAACCAAAAGTTAAGAAAACTTACTGGATGAACACTTGGATTTCTTTATATGCTATTTTTTTATTAACATTTATATATATGTTTCCAGTAAATGGAATTTAGCACCAGGATTAACAACTGAATTTTTTTCCCTGGTAGTCTGAATCATCAGCAGATGAGTTGCAGAAGAATTTAAATCGTTAAAATGTGTAGAAGATTCACAAAAAGTAATTGTATTTTCAAATCTTTATTATGTAGGAATTATATATCGCGATCTGAAGCCTGAGAATATATTACTCCAGAAGGACGGGCATGTCGTGTTGACTGACTTTGATCTGTCATTTTTGACATCTTGTAAACCTCAGGTATCTTTTCTTATTCCATTTGAAAAGTAGTTAGTTCCTTACATGTATCTTATGTTTCTTTTGTTTGAAAGAATTTTTTGTACGGTCAAATGATAATTTTTTTATTAATGGCTTTTGACTAAAAGGTCTACCATTGTCTCTGGCCATGCAACATTCTAAAATGATTTGTTTAAGAAAATTCTAAACTGATTTTTCAAATGATTATTTTATAGTTTTCATAAAGTGATTCTGTATTAAAACTATTACATTAGCTTTTTGGATCAGTTTTATAATGATATTATTGTTAGCAGAGGAATGGAGAAAGATAAAAAGATAGAAAATAATACATCCTTCATTCACGATGAGAGAGAGATTGATAGGTAGTTTTTTCATTTTTTTTCAGAAAGTGGCTCTGTATTTACTATTATATCACCTTTTTGGATCAGTTTTATAATGATTTTACTGTAAGCAGTATAACAGAGAAAGGCAAAAGATAGAAGATAAATAATTCCTTCATTCAAAATGACAGATATATGGATAGATAGAATATTTTGTTGAAAATTTTGTTGGAAAATTTTGGAAGATCCATTGTTAATTAAGATAGTGCGTTCAACAAAATTTTGCAAGATCTATTGTTAATAAAGGTGGTACCTTCCTCTAGATTCATGATAGCCACTATCTTCAATAAGGTGTTCATTTTGACTTCTAGGGGTTTAGGGTGTTCATTGTAGTGCATATACTAGTCTTGATTCTTTTACTAATACTTTACATGTCTCTATGTATGTATGCGTGCCTGCTGTCATGATTAACTGACACAATCACTAACGACCACCGTGAGGGACAAGCCCTTCACTGAACTCAAAAAGGACTATTGTGTGAAGTGAAAATAAATTATAGGAAGTGAGGTAGAGAGGAGAGTGAGGGGATCAATTGCAGCCTAAATTTCACCTTTGATTTTGAAAAACTTCATCATTCCACCTTTAATGTAATTGCAAACAGGAAGATGGCTCCCCGATGCTTCAATTTGCATGTTAATACTTCTGCAAGTAAGGAGAGTATGTTTACTGGAAGTTGCATCATTTATTAATTGGGTTGCAAGAACTGTAGCTTGAGTTAGTGACTTCTACTCCCTTTTTCATCGAGTCATTTCAGGCACTGAACGTTGAGTTTTTCATTTTATCTCATCATGTTCTCTGGCAACTTCTCTAGGTTAGTGGAGAGAATTGTAACACCAAAATAGGTGAGAGACCTAAGGCAAAAATAACTGGTCTAATGAAAGATTGAAAATATTTTGTCATTTCTCGGAAAGCAGCTGCTGCTACTTGAATTCATGGTTGCTACAATATTTTCCCATGGACAAACATGAGAAAGAATGATGATCCTCTTGAAAAAAGTAGTGAGAGCATCATTGGCAGTTGTCTTATGATTATTCCTTTTTTCTTGGGTCTGCACGAGCTTAATATGCACTCTATTGTTTAATCATTTCATACCATTCACTTGAGTACTTCTGTTAATTTAGGTGATTTATTCAAGGCATCAATTGGCCTTAGATATATTTACCCTTTCTCTATGGGAGAGAATATTCAACAATCTTTCCATTATTGCACAAGCAGTCAACTACCATATCTTTGAGGGTGCAGCTAAGCACACAACACATCTGTACTTGGCATGGTTTGAGGTGCCATGCCGTTTGCTCCATCACAACTTGATGCATCTTCATTGCTTAGCTACTGGACTCCCTATAGTGCACTCATTTTATTAGAATTACACAAGTTATATTAGTTGTAAGGAATGGGTTTAGCTCACCATCTGTGGCTACCCATGCACAGATAGTGATGTCAGACCCTGTTTGCGTGACACACACCCCAGTGTTCGTGTGCAGGTGAGTGCATCTCATGGGTGCACCATGCATCAGGTCTGCAAGACCCTCATCACTGCACACATGAGGTAGCACTCACCACTTGTGACGAGCCAAATGGCTTTCTAGTTGTAAATATGGAGTCGATATTAAATAGTTCGAGCCAGTATAATTTGATGTTATCAATATATAATAAATTGTAGTTACATTCAATTACTTGAGCTACCAACATCTGCTATTTGAGTTTTTTCAAACATCTATCTGTGTTTTTAATTTTCTTAACAATGAAAGTTTTCGCATATAATTAATATTTTGCAGGTGATAAAACATGTATCACCGTCTAAGAGAAGAAAATCCAGAGATCAGATTCCTCCAACCTTTGTTGCAGAACCTAGTACACAATCAAATTCATTTGTTGGAACAGAAGAGTATATAGCTCCTGTATGAACTTCTATCAGCTCATGGTCATTAAGTTGTTTTAATAATACCTATGCTTTCTGTCATACACTAACAGTTATATTTGTGAGGAAGAGAGTATTTATTAGTGTGATTCTTAAAAAACACAATCATGAAACCCTATAACATCAATTTGGGGTTAGCTATATATACTCCACTTTACCCTATACAAAGTCCAAATATTACCTCTTTAATCTAAATATTCTTTTGTCTTCCCTCTTTTATGGATGTTCAATTTGTACCAGAAACCACCTCCACCTCTGTGTTGTCTGTAGCCAAGTTGCAACAACTCTTGACAATCAGAAAGGCTTCGGCCTTAGTTCGTCCTTTTTTGGGTTCTAATCTAACTCCCCACATATGTGTCAAAACATAATCTAGAATTAATTTCAAACCTAGTAAAGTATATAGGAAAGCAACATTTACAAATGAAATATACTACATTGCTCGGAAAAAAAAAAGAAACAATGTACCACATGGCTCCCTGATTATGTGGATCCACCTGAACCTTGAAGATAAGCCCTATACATCTTATGGAGAGCTGTGCGGTACCTTGCATGTGTGGGTGAAAGTTACCCATGCATGCTTGTGGCTCCACTATTCTATATATGATATACCTTTACTTTAAAAAAACAAAAATTCAATTCCTCAAAACCGAACAGAGGCTTCATTTAAACGAGAGACAGATAAATACTGCACGGAATATGATTTCATATTTGATGTGATGCAATGTAGGAAAAGAACCTGTCAGCAACTAGTATAGGGTCCAAAATTGTTCTGTGAAAGGTATTGGAACATCCCTTGCACCTATTGTTGATCTTATGGTATACCTGGCCATTCCAACGTAACTATGAACTAGATTCTTACAGAGGAAAGGAAAACAAACCTTCAACTTCTATACAGAATGTTTCTTCAAGAACTAAGAAACAGATTAAAACAAGCAGGGGATTCCTTATTGAAAATGTCACATTCTTTAGCTCAATTTATTCAAGTTTTTATCAAAGTCATAATTCTGCTATTGATTATTTAGGTAATTGAAACCTGTAGACATCTTATTTTGGAATGTCGTTCTGTCATTTTGTGATTTATCATTCCATGCCTTACATTCCATGTGCTTCCCGTGAGCTCCAGAATTTTTATGCTTCTGCTAGTTATAGACACTATCAGACATCTACATGAGCTAATAGATAACGTTAGAATTCTTAAGGAACCTCTATATCCTCTCACATTTTTTTCTTTCAGGAGATTATCACAGGAGCAGGACATAGTAGTGCCATAGATTGGTGGGCTCTTGGTAAGCATTTAACTATATGGTAGCATTCATTACTTTGTCTCTTTGCTTGAAGATTTATGCATCCAAAAGTATGTTTGTTTGACAACTAACAATTAACAACCCTTTCTTATCAAACTTTCCCATGTGAAATTTTAATGTCTACTTGTCTAGCATGTAGCCATCAAATAAGTCTAAATTTTGTGGGAAAATGGGCCGCTAGAATGGGCTTCCTTATTATAGGCAACAATATATGTTCCATGCAGTAAAAGAATTTCCTTTTGAAGGCAAGATGACAATAACTGCTTGCTTCTTGCTTCCTAATAGCATGTTGACCATCATAAGGATTGTTGCAAGGTTAAAGTACCGAGGAACAGGCTTGTACAGTCCATGATGAACAGGAAAACACCAGGTCCTCAAACCTTGAAGTGACCATAAGTTACATGTAAAAAGCAATTATAACATTAGGTGAAGTCAACAAGCAGTCGAAGTAGCAAGGTATCCAATTTTACATGCAGCGAAAAATTTCATCAGATCTGGCCAGACACTGTAGGAACTAGAAAGTGCAAAGGGGTGGGAACTTTCAAGTTTTCCATTATTCACTTTAAGCACTTCTTTATCAACTTTGGACCAAATTCTTGATCATTTTAACTCCTCTCAAACCTCATGGATGGCCAGTCATTCTCTACCAATCCTACCTCAATTACTCAATGAACAATTTTTGCGATTACAAAACTAATATATATCCCTCTCCAATTAGAACATAGGTTACTAATATATATCCCTCTACAATTGAAACATTGCTCAAATACAAGGTAAGCAAAATTTTCAATTCACAAGTAGAACGAAAAGCCATAAGAATTCTATCACATATGCGCAATAATAATAATAATAATGATGATAATTGGCTTGCTATCGAGGAAGAGTGTAGCTCAATATATCCTGTAATAAACTCATGCTATGCTTGTATAACAAGCGCCTACCACATTTTAAAAAGCAAGTTGCCAAGTTTAATAACTGTTTAGGTTCTTTACTGGCCCTCAGAATCCTATAATTACTCATATAACAATGTTAATGTCTATAACCAAAAACAACCTTAGTCAACAAAATTGCCTGCATGCAGCAGAAAATGTCTAGTTTTGGTTTGGAGAAAATTAGATACATCATACAAAGAGGAGAACATGAAATTACCTGCTCAACATAATTATGGAATGCCTTTATGATTGAAGGTATACATAGGCATCTTTATGCAACTTACAAACAGAAATAGTTGAGGTATCTATTCAGATATTGCTACAAGCAACTGTCTTGCATATGTTAGTCTACAACGTTAATTGTATATGATCATAATCTTACTGATATATGAGGCAGATACTTACATATAATTTATGTGAAATATTTTACTTGCAAAATTTTGTACACCTAGTTGAGTGAATTGGCTCCTGTAACTAATGCTCTTTGCGACAAACTAAAATGTATATTTTCATCTAAATATGCAAAAAGGGACCAGTGGTCCATTATCCAATGCATGTAACACCTCAATTATCGACCATCAAGTGATCAGTCACTGAACTACCTTACAAGTATCTCTAATCACCTTCTTAATCCATGTATTAATAGGCTTCTTTTCAATCTTTGTAATAACTGACAGAGCAAATAGACTTTTCCAGATCTACATTCTTTTGATAATCAGCCAAATTGGATATATTATAGCCTTGACTACTTTTTCAAACTGCAGGAATTTTGTTGTATGAGATGTTATATGGCCGTACACCTTTTCGAGGAAAGCATAGGCAAAGGACATTTGCCAACATTTTGCACAAAGACCTCACCTTCCCTAGTAGCATTCCAGTAAGAAAATGTCTCTAATCAGATCTTGTAATTCTTCATTCTCTAAATTTAGTCTATAGCTGATGCCTAACCAGTTTTTTTACCTATTTTATAATATATAATCTCCAATTTTATAATATCAGCTTGCATTAAGGCATTAGTTGTCACAATTCTATTTCAATTAGGCAACAACCAACAAGGCAGGCTCTAACCATCAAAAGGGGGTTGGCTCTAAGCCAGGATAGCACTGCAAAAGGATTTAGCACATACAGTTAGATTTCAAGCTTCCACATGTAGTTGGGAAATGTTATCTGTTAATGTGCAAAACATCAGGTTCCTTGCTAAGGCTTCATTAGCATGTAGGATGCCCCACTTTCAACCTGCCCAACAGAGACAAACAGACAGACGGGCAGACACTTGACTCTATATAGATCTGATAAGTGCTTCCAAATTGTGTTCAAATTTGTTATCAACAAACACAGTTGAAAATGTGAGGTTCCTGACCAGGGCTTATTAGCATGTCGGAAAGTTCCCTCAGATCTGACAGGTGCTTCCAAACCAGTTTACAACCTTGTTCCTCAGAATCCCACAGAAGTCTGCTAATTTATGCTAAAAATAAGTCAAGTTCATAACAAGTATGAATTTTTCATTTCCTATCATCATCTCAGTTTTATAAGTTGCAACTATTCCACAAAAATGGTAATGTCTATATCGCATGTCTAGTGAACAAATAATGCCAAAGCGAGTTTTCTACATCTAAGGACTTAATTATTAGTTTTAGCCGTTAGTCCTATCACTCATATAATGCTTAGATGGTAAAACATTTGAACTTTAATTGTTCTACACGAGCTCCCACAAGTACGATAGAAATGGAGTCCATTTAGCACAAGCTGGCAGAACCAGACAAGCCAATCAGATAAATTCTAAATTATTCCTCCTGATTTTAATTCTTGAAGATTCTCCATATAATGACTAAATTTATTTGGAGCAAGATTCGCCGAACCGGTACTAAGACTCGTACCAGTCAGCATTTGGTATGGGTCGATACCGGTACGAACCGGACGAAACCATTCCGGCCGGTTTTGGCTAGAGCCAATCAGATTCCGGCCCTCTAGGGGCCGGAACCATTTTCTCGGTTCGGCTCAGTTCGGCTTTCTTTGATTTGGAGGTCCCAGCCTCCCAAGCTTATAACTAAAAGTACTTTTGGACTTAAGTTTCCACCAAGGCAGCATAGATATCTTAGAGCTATGTCAAAACAAGAAGGAATTTAATCTTAGATTTTCTCCTTTTCTAAACACATGGACAGTATAGCCATTAGCCAGTTTGCCGCCAACTGAGTCATCATCCAACAAAAGTGACCTTAGCCTTTTGACACAATAGAGTAGCTCTTGAAGTTTGTCAAATATTCTATTCAGCCAATCAGGCAGTACCTCTACCATGGATAAACCTTCTGAACTTTGGTTCCAGACATAGCTAACCATCAACCACTCTACATTGAGATCTCATCTTGGCTTTAGTTTCCCAAGCAGCTTTAAAGAGATTAGGAAATCTGCTGAAATGTGAACAGTCCCACAACCACGTAGCTCTCCAAGAGCTACACAATCTGCCATCACCAACTGAACATTAGTAGCGCACAAAAACATCTGCTGACTTCATCACACCGATAAGGAGGAGGCTCCTTTTGAGGAAACAAGGCTGAAAACTAATGCAGAGTTACCTCTAAAATAAACAGCTTTAATTACACTAGTCCATAAGTTAGGAGAATCATCATCAAGCAATCTCTAGAGACACTTGCCAAATAAAATCCTTAAGGATAATGATGGGTAGGGGATAAACTGGAGAATCATCATCAAGCAATCTCTAGAGACACTTGCCAAATAAAATCCTTAAGGGTAATGATGGGTAGGGGATAAACCCAGTTTATCCCCATTAAATCCAGAAACAAGTGCCAAACAGGAGTTTAGACCAGTAAGGTTAGCTACACCCAGCAATCTAGTCAAACCAGGTTTAATAAGTTTAATTTAATAACAAGGGGGAGCTGCTATGGGCTATCATCAGTTGCATGGTACATCGTACCAACCTGAACCGAGCAGTGCGGGGCGTATTGTACCGTACCAGTTCGATACTGGTATCCGGTACAATGGGGTACCGATACTCGGTACACTAAAAAATCTCGTACCATACTGTACCGATACTGTGCTAGTGTGGCACCATTACGGAGTCCGGTATTGAGACTGTGAACCTTGATCTATTGGTTTAAGTCATATTAAATTCCATTTATTCCAAAAATGCCACTCATTCCTATTTAGAGAATACATATTTATTAAAAATGTTATTATCTCATAATATCATTATAGTTTCAAATTTCAACATCTTGGTATACTATATTATGTCATATCATATCATATAATACCATATTATAGTGAAATATTGTATCATATTATGTTATTGCACGCTTTATCAATTTACTGCTTTATCATGGTTAATATAATATTAAAATATTCTAATATTAAATGGCTTTATGATAAAGGAAATTGCAAGGGCAAATTTATGCATCACAGCAAAATATTACCTTTTTCTTTTCTTATCCTCAGCATCCAAATTCCAGACAATACAACAACAAAATCACAACTATACTTGATTATAGCAGCATTTCTCCCAAGCAGAAGGAATACTTATCCCAACTAAATCTATCCAAAATTAAGTCTACCTGGAATATAGCCTACTTATCCCCATATATACCAACTCATTTTATCCTAGGCCCAAATGCTTTTTCCAGTACTCTCAGCAAAAGAATAAATGTTGATGAAGTTGATTCCTACTTGGCTAAATGTGTCTACTGGGCAGGTTAGCCTTGCAGCCAGGCAGTTAATCCATGGATTGCTCCACAGAGACCCTGCTTATCGTTTGGGATCAAATATTGGTGCAAGTGAAATCAAACAACATCCTTTCTTCCGTGAGATTAATTGGCCTCTAATTCGTTGCATGGTAATTTAGATCAGGGTGATCAATATTTATTCCCCTTTGGAAAGCAATAATTCATGAAAACATCTACCTATTTTCATATATTTATATTTTTGCAGACTCCACCTCAGCTAGATGTTCCTCTTCAACTGATTGGGAAAGAAGATCATTCACAAGCTAAGGATATGCAGTGGGATGATGAGGATATGCTTGTTCAAAGTCTAGAAACACTTTAAGGGTGAGAATTACTTTCCAGCTAACATGTATAAGCAATATCTTGCAAGATATATGCATGCGCTAGTCAAAGAAATGCTCCATATATATTAAAACTTGCGTTTATGGAAAACAAAATTCTTTTAGAACAGAGCCACTAAGGCAGGAAATGCTGAACATATGCCAGATAAGCCCCTCAAGGATTCTGGCATGTCAGGCATAGTTTCTCTCTGATTTTTATAAGCTAGATACTTTTTGGAAGCAACAGTGCTTTCTGGGATCATCATTAAATGCCCATATCAAGGCATGTCCAACTTGCAGATTGAAGCTACACGCTGCTGAGCCATGTATCATCTTTCAGAGACCTAATTAGAAATGGGCACCTTCTAAGTCTTTATCTTGCAGTATATCCACTAAAGCTTGCCCAAGCTACCAGTAACCAGTTTTTGCCAATCATCATGCTGCTTTTTTCATAACCTTTGGATCTCACAAATGATTATTGTAGAACAATATAAAAGCAGCAGTTTTGTTTTTTTCCTGACTATTGGTTTTGCATAAACGGTGCAGGTACTTGCTTGGGTGAGAGGATCTAGTGCTTTTCTTCCCTCACAGATTTTCCAGTCCAATTACTTTGTTAAGAGATTATCGTCCTATCTGGATAAACATTGGTGAGGGAAATGGACAGGTCATCATGCACAGCAAAGAGAAGTGATGCATATTACTTTGTTATTTTGGATGAGGAAAATGCTATACTGTAATCAGAGAACCAAAGGACAATGTCATGTCAAGGTGTTACAGATTTCTTTGTTGCTAAGGACCACTTGGCCCCTGAAACATAAGATACTCTTTCAGAAAGAACAATCAAAAGGCTATTACAAGGGCATGTTTCTGTATATGTGCTAAATACTTTTGTACTTCTATCTGGTTTAAATAAAATTGCGATTTATGATTGTATGAACTCAGGAGGACATATCATTAGGCTTTGCTTTATGCATGGCCTACCGGATGGGAGGAAATATTAAATATCTTCATCTTTTGAAGACCAAAAGACTGAAGGGTTCAACATCCAACCTTATCTGAGAAATACTGTGAGGGCTCCCCAACCTCAGGGTTCGAACTCTGGTCCTCTCCACTTGGGAGAGCGATGCCAACAGGCTGAGAGAAGGCTGGTTCAACATCAGTCTTGTAAGCTTAAAGGCAATTAAAAATTTGATCAAAATTGTAGCTAATTTATTCTCATTTGAGTTCAACTTCACAGCTTCATTAATTCACCTGAAGAAACTTCTTGTAGAAGACATTCATACATGTCCGCTGAAGTCTTATCTATGCGGAAATGCTAATGACTCTGGGTGGAAACTTGCTAAAGGAGAATATTATGAAGGTACAGGCGAAGGCTCTGTCTGTTACTGAGTTTTGCAATTTATTACCTATATAGTATAACTAAAATTGTGGAGTTTGAATTATGAAGCAAGTCACAAGGTTATTGGAGTAACAAGACAGTCTTTTGATGGTCAAGCTCAAATGTTTTTGAAGCAGCTTAAATCTTACCAGATCAGCTCAGAACATATTTCATATTAATGAATAAATGAAAAGAGTTGGAAATGAAGGATTTTCATAGATGAGATAACGAAGGCTTATATACATCCAACTGCTATATGTGCAAATTGGGATGGTAGAACAAAACCTAACCCTAAGAGGGAGGGAAAAAAATGATCTTTGAAATCCTGCAATCTCAACTTCGAGCTAATATTGAGTCCGTATTCATATACTAGAGCAGAATTAGTAACTCAATTGGGTGCAAAAGTAGTAACTAGACCTGATCCAGCTCCATCCTACAATATGCATTCAGAATTACTTCAGCCTAACCAGCCAACCTGATCCATTACACAAAAAGATTTGGCAAAGGCTAATAAGTTTGACTCAAAGTTCAGCCAGATTAGGCCATGATCTTGTGGAATCCGCAGCCGTATCTGTAGCCCTCATGATCTCCTTTCTAAAGTCTCCCATACCAAGCTTTCCAACTAGAGATCTTATGTATTGTTGTAATACAAGCTCAAGGCCCTATCCATGAAGTTATCTGAAGAATGCAAATACGTTGTCTGCAATATAATTTTCCAGGAATAAAGGTCTCCCATTCAACTAAACTAAAGTTGGACAATATTGGTGATGAAAGTGCCAATATCACATGATAGGTGTAAAGGCTAGTCACTCAATAAGCACTGGCATGATATTATCCTTATTCAGAGAATCCATTCAAAGTAGAGAGTATTCCACGATGAATAAAAAATAAAGGAGATTTTTGTGCTGTTTGTCATTCACATGCCAAGAGCAGTCTTATCACTGTATATATTAGCAAGGTCTTCAAACAACAAGCTTCCAGAGTACTCTCTCATCGTAATAAGATAATTGCATGAATCCTTGTTTGGTAGGATTAATACACCCACAAATTCACAGAAACCTATGAAAGGGGGAAAAGCTTGTGCGCTACTGCAGGTGCATAAACTCAAGCAAGGCAGAAGAAACAATTACTACAAGAAGAAGCTAAGTTTGATATGCCCGTAAGACAAGAGAGTAACAATATATAGAGAAAGTACAGTTCTAACCTGTATTCACAGATAAGTGGCTCTGAAGTGACATATCAGATTTAAGCAATGGTCATATTTTCAAAATTCAGACTACAATCGTGATGGGATGGAAAATTGATCTAATAAAAGAACCAGACAATCAACTGCCAGCAGCTTTTACACGATTTTCAAGCCACTGAGAATCCAGGGAGCATGAACTTGGAGACACTGAATGCTATAGCTTCCATAAGACCAAACAGTATGAAAATAAAGCAATGAAGATCCAAACTGATGATAGGATACTTCTAAAAGCCTGCAACAAGAAAATAAGTGGTCAATTTCGAAAGCCCACCTCTAAACATGACAAAAATATTAGAAACCAAAGATATGTCAGTGGCTCTAAAAGCCTGTCCTATTTGGAATCTAATTAGCCGTAGTATAAGGCAAAAAATGCTTGAAACATCTGAAGAAAACAATGCACATATCAGTACTTTATCTAGAAAATTCACCAATTAAAAGCAGAATGACCTAAAAATTATTCTGTAACTATTTTTTTCAGTTTGAGAATGGTGGAAAAAGCAATGAATTGAGCTAGAATAACATATAGTATGTGAACTATATACAGCATATTATCTCAGGATATATGGAAGCAAAGAATTTATTTTAAGGGTGTTCAAAGAGTTTCGGTGATCCAACGGAAAGTAGAGCATGCAATGCCATCAGCCAGAGGTGATGGCTGCATCTCTAATTTCTCAAATGGTACAATCACTCCTATGATCATATATTAACTCCCACTTTCTTCTTGGTCCCTTTTCTGAAAGTTGCAACTGATGTTGCAACCATGGAGCAGAATGATGGTATTAGTAAAAAGAACCTGGTAAGAAGTCACTAAATGTTGCGGCTATTTTGGAAGTTTAAGAGCTAGCACTTCATTATGGAGAGTGTTTAGGTTCTTTGGGTGTCGCTTAGTGGTGCAAACAAGCCAAGTCAAGCCAAGTAGTAAGCCCCTCAGATTCCTCTTTATACCAAAGAGGTATCCAAGCACATGTTGAGCTTGACAACACATGTTCAAGCTCGTCTTGTTAATTAAATGGATCAAACAAGCTCGTTATCAAACCAAGACAGACTTCTATTTATTTTTGTGAGCCCAAAGTGTTCGAGCTTGGTCTTTTATGAGTCGAACAATAAAATATGTTTCGGTTTTATTCACTTCCTAGTGGAACAACTTCAACAAGCATGTCATCAAACTGAGCCTAAGCTGTTCATGAATTGCTTAGTTCAATTGCTACCTAGTGTTATGTAGAATAAAGAAGGGAATAAATCTTACTTGTACATGCTTAACTTTGTTATTGGTGGTAGTGGTGGTGATCGCTGTAGGTGTTCTCGATTAAGGGAGGATTATTAGCAGATAATAACTTGTTTTGCTGATAGATTGGATTAGAGCAGAAATAAATAGCCTAGGTTACAAGCATCTTTTATTTCTAGCTTCTAGGAGTAGTTCTATAATTTTGTGGGCCCGATGCAACAGATAAACAAAGGAAGGATAGATGTGCTGCCTGTACCAATCCATGATGTATGGCACATATCATGCCAGTGTTGGACCAGTACATGGCATGATAGCTGACCTAACCACCCTCAAGCCATGCAGAATTAGTATCCATATTTTCCAGTAAGCCAAACATTGGCATTACATGGCATGCGTTTTACTAATGCTAGGTGGGAAGAACACCAACAGACAGCACATAAAACCTTGGGTCAAAGGGTCTTGCTGGGTCCATTGATTAGTCGATTGCCTCAATTTTGGTAATGCCAAGATAGGCTTGTTGTAAAGGGATGGATGATATACAGAGTGTATTTAAAGGAGTAAAGTGGAAAATAATTTAGAGAAATAAAATCAAATGAAAAATATCATATTCGGCAAGCAAAGGATCATGCTAGGCAATTGAAGATTATCAAATTTGGATATGGCTATAGGTAATATGGAATATCAAATTTTGGAAGATGGCAGACTGGTATAGTATGTAAAGAAGATTATCACATGGAAACTTAAGAGGTTTTTTTCAGTGGGGAAGCTAAAAAAAAGGCCAAGAAAGAGAATCTAGAAAACGCCACAAAGATGGAAATGGTTCCCCTTGGAATTATGTTAAAGTGATCATGCAACTTCCATTGCATTAGTGAAACTAGAATTTGTTTTTTTTCATACAGTGACATCAAGAAAGTCTTTCTAGATCATTGGAGAGGTGAATTTGCATATGCAGTGATCTTTAAGGAATTGAATGACAAACTTATTCTGGCCTACTTATGTATGGGGTAGATGATCAGGCAGGCACTTTTGGACGAGCCAAATAGGAGTAGAGAGAACTGGATCAGCCATTATTGTTGCTAGCAAATTGGCATCATAGTTTTTATTTGAGATTGTGTCGAAAATTGATAATATTGTAAGTATAAAGATGAATGTGCTGGTTAAAATTATTAGCATCGAGGAGACAGCCTTAAAGACACTCATTAGATGGCAGAATTGTAAATATAGGAGACACTAATAAGAATGCTATAAATCATGGTTTTAGATCTTGGTAGGACATCCCAAGGGATATTAAAATGGGGTAGCAACTGAAGTGTTAGGACAAGATCGTCTCATTATCATCCTAGCGTCCAGATTGGTGCATCTTAGAACATCCCCCATCCCAAGTGTCGCGATAGGGCGGGACGGCGGGGCATCTTATTCTATTGAAAAACCAAGATGACCTTGTCCATCGTCTCATCATCATCCTAGCGTCTAGATTGGTGCATCTTAGAACATCCCCCATCCCAAGTGTTGCGATAGGGCGGGACGGCGGGGCATCTTATTCTATTGAAAAACCAACATGACCTTGTCCCATAAAATTTAAAATCTTGATACAAGTATTCAAATTTTAAAACAAGTGTCTCTCAACTTGCATAAATTATCAAACAACGGTAAGATATTATTTCAAAGTCAGTAAAATTCAATGTCATTATGGTTTTGTAAGTAAAAATCCAAAGTATTTAGCTTACCCTTACTTGATCTCAAGGAATATTGAACATCATTACAAATTGCAATGCTGTTTTGGTGGAAGATAACTATAGCTTACATCTATTGCAACACGATGATAATTAATATAAGATAGAAATACAAAGATGTAAAGGAGTTGCATTGAAGGGGGAGACCAGCCTTTGGAGGAATCAAGTGGTCAAAAGTGACTCACAAAGCCAACTTTTTTACCAATATACAGGAGACCAGGTGATAGTGATTACATGATTACCTTAACGCACTAGCATTTCAATGATCACAAATTACTAGGGCTAATAATTGCAAGCATGTCATTTTTTTAACTGAATAATTTAAGGAATTCGATGTTTTTGCCACAAGTTTCTCAATTTAATTGAGAATAATATCTCTGCATTTCATATTCGCGGGGGGGGGGGGGGGGGGGGGGGGGGGGGGGGGGGGGAATTAAACACCTTGAATACTTCTCATCATAAGAGAATGGGTGCCTTGAATACTTCTCATCATAAGAGAATGGGTGGCATCAAAGTAGTTTCATTAGTGAAACAAAACTTGAACATCATCATGGAGGGGGGGGGGGGGGGGGGGGGAATTAAACACCTTGAATACTTCTCATCATAAGAGAATGGGTGCCTTGAATACTTCTCATCATAAGAGAATGGGTGGCATCAAAGTAGTTTCATTAGTGAAACAAAACTTGAACATCATCATGGAGGTAATTAAAAGCACAAGCCAGCAACAGGTATTGGAACAAAGAAAACACCACAAGTTTTTCAAAAATCTGTTAAAAGAGAAGTTTCTCATTTTCTATCTCATAATTTCCATAATTCCAGCTCTCTCCATCACATTGACTAGCATCCATTGACAATACAGAGATGCAATATGATTGTCATCAATACTCTTCAGTAGAGTCATTTGCACATCTGATATTGTACTAAACATTAGAGAACAACATCAAGAAGAGCACATCAGTAGCAACTAGATTAAAGGTTGCACTCACCAATTAATCCCAGGATGAGATCAAAAGGGTCTCTGCAAGTTCTTCTTTCCAAAGATGGCCTCCCAAACCATTGGAGAGAATGGGCCTTTCTTGTCCAAATGCTCTCTAACAGCTTTCTCATCCATAGCAAAACCTCTCTCCCTCAAAGTCCTTACCAGGCTCCCAGCTTCCTCCACCCCCTTCTCCTTGCAATACCTATCAACCAAACCGGTGAAGGTTGCCGCATTTGGTAAATGCCCGGCACCCAACATCTCGATGCAGTACTCAACAGAATCCTCCAATTTCCCCCCTTTGCACAAGCCCTGAATCAGAACCGCATAGCTAAAAGCGTTCGGCATGATCCCATTCTTCTGCATCTTCCTGAAAATCCTCTTTGCATCATCAAACTTTGCTGCCTTGCAGAACCCTTCTACAACCGCCGTGTAAATCACAACCTCAGGGATTGTTCCCTTCTCACGCATTAGCCCGAATAGCTTCATTGCTTCTTGAATCAATCCATCTTTGCAGAGCCCATCAAGCATGGCAACTGCATTGGGGATGAGCCCCGTCTCCTTCATCTTCTTGAAAATTTCATCGGCATCTTCCGATTGGGACTCGGGCACCATGGAGTCAGGTCCAGATGATTGTTTCGTTTGCTTCTGAGGAGCTTCCTCCACCTTTCCACCACGGCCTGCATCACCAAGATTCAGTTTTTTGAAGAGGGTATCTCCAGTCTTATCACCACCTTTCTCTATCTCGGCGGAATCTTTCAACTGATCACCAGTGTCGATTGATTCTTTGTTTTTCTCTTCACTCTTGGGTCCATCGGAGAACAGAGACGCCGATTTTGGTCCCGGAATTCCAAAATTTTCCTCATAATCTTCACCATGATTCCTGAACCTCTGGCGAGAATAGCCAGAATCTTCTCTCCGTCCTCCCCTCATGGGCCTTTCAGGGATTCGGCTCTCCGGAGTTCGGCGGCCTCTACCCAGAATCTTATCCTCATCTTTGAGCCCGTGGAAGAGATCTCCGGATCCACCATCCAGTCTCCTCTCCCCCCTCAAAGGCCTCGTATTCACCGTCCTCTCCTCCTCACCATCGTCCCCAAAGTTGAGACTTTTAAGGAAGAGATCTTCCGAGGGGTCCTCTCTTCTTTTTTCACCCCTCATGGGCCTATTGGGGCTGGTGCTGAAATGCGTATTGGATACAGAACGAAGGAGGAGAGCCCCGGGCGAAGAGCTCTCCAAGATCGAATCCTTGGGCAAATGGGAAACATTCCAGCAGAAAAGTTTGGAAACCCTAACCCTAGCTTGCATTGCTGTTACTCCTTTGCTTTCCTCCTCCGAGAAAGAAGGGGCGAGGGTTTAGGGAAGGAATAAAATTGCGGAGATTTCTGGAATGACTGAATTACCCATTACGAGGGTATATTTATACGGGAGAGAAAGTGTAATGCGAGGGTCATAATAAAAATTGATGAGAACGGGGTTAGCTGATGAAAGGGGATAAAGGCCTCGTTCAATTTATCTTGTCAGCAATTGTGAAAGGTGAGAACCAAAAGTTTCAGCCATGGGTTCAGGCAGCAGCTTTGGTTGAAATGGAGATTCTTACCAAGAAGGTGAGTTTTTTTTTTGTTTAATTCCCCTTTTCATGTTGGTGGACTAATTCCCTTGTTTTCTTTTCTAATTCTATCTTTTTAATATCATTTAAAGGAACACTATTCAAGTTGAGAGATTATGGACTCCCAACATGATTTATTTGTAAGCTAGGAGAATTGTGTATCCGTTTCTGTCTACTATGTGGGACAACACCAATGACCTGTTTCGAGAACAGCCCATGTCAGATTTTAGTTGCAAGTATTCAAACCCAAAACTTGTGCAAATTGTCATGTTTTAGAAAGCATGGGTAGTACCAGAAAAAAAGAGGATTAAAAAGTAGTGTTCTTGAGAGAGAGAGAGAGAGAATTTGGTGATTTCTTACTTTGCAAGGTGAAGGAGACCTTACTATCTCATTTGGTATTCTTCATAACAGCAATCATCCCTTGGTTCTTCCAATCTGAGCTACTGGTTTTCTTGTTGACTCATTTGTCTGATTTGTGGAAGCAGATTAAGAATTTGGCTTAAAACACCACCTTTGGTTGTGGAAAAAAGCTGATTTTCTCCCACAATTTAGTTGTCTTTTTGTGTTCCATAGTTTATTCTATCTCGTAGTTGCTAGTCCATTTTGGTATAGACTTGCATGTATTCAACATTAATTTTATTCAGTGTCATTTAGAAACCATGGAAAGGAGCAGCAACCAGAAGAGTAGTATTATGGGATTCCTTAGAGAGAAAGGGTTCGTCGATGGAAGCATGCAGAAAATGTTCAAAAGATGCAAGCGGCTAGAGTTCCTTGATGGAGAGAGAGCCTGTGAGAACTGGAATTACTTGAACAGTATTGGAATTCAAGAGAGGAAACTTACCTGTGTTGTTTCCAAGTGCCCCAGGATCCTCACTCTGGGCTTGAATGAGAAGCTTGTACCTACAGTCCAATGCCTCACAGCCTTGGGAACAAAACCTGGTGGAGTGGTTCTGGCCAGCCAAAGTTTCCCACATACTTGCCCACAGTGTAGAAGAGAAGCTCTGCTCGCTACTAGCCTTCTTCCAAGCAATGGGAGTCTCTGAAAAGCAACTGGGTAAGTTGCTGTCACTCAACCCAAGGCTCATTAGTTACAGCATTGAGACTAAATTTTCTCAGATTGTAGATTTCTTTGCAGGCTTAGGACTTAAATAAAGAAGGTGTGATTGGTAAAATTTTGGCAAAGAACCCGTTCATTATGGGTTACAGTGTTGAGAAACGGCTCCAGCCCACAACGGAGTTTCTGAAATTCATAGGCTTAAATGAGTTTGATCTTCAAAGGGTGGTTCTCAATTTTCCAGAGGTACTATGCAGAGATGTGAATAAAGTTTTGAGACCCAATTTAGTTTTCTTAAAGAGTTGTGGGTTTTACCATGAACAAATTGCAGTGATGGTGGCCACATATCCTCCTGTTTTAATCAAGAGCATCAAAAATTCTCTGGAGCCCAGAATCAGATTCTTGGTAGAAGAGATGGGGAGGGGAATTAGTGAGGCAGCAGATTATCCTGAATTCTTTCGGCATGGTCTGAAGAAGAGTCTGGAGGTCCAACAGAAGTTGGTGAAGCAGAAGAACATGGATTGTAGCTTAAGTGAGATGCTTAACTGCAATCGGAAGAAGTTCATTAAAAAGTTCAGCTTGATTGCAGGCTGCTTGTGATTTTTTTCCCCCTTTTTTTTCTTTTGTTCTTTCGCATTTTTAATGTAACGGTTGGAGCATATTTGTCTTGCATTTGAACATGCATGAATGAAGTGATGCCATAGCAGCAAGCCTTGGTTCTTTGGAGTCTCCAGCTCCCACCTTAACCCCCTTTTTGATGGTTGTGTGTTGGATGCTGGGGAGGTTAGAGGGGTTTAGTGCATTACCCATGATGAAAGAGTGTACAGCTCTGCACTTGGACAATTGATGATGCCCATCAGTCCACAGCCAACCAATCCATATCATTATCCAATGCACGGTGTAAAGTGGTGAGTAATCTTGATTTCAGTCAAGCATTTGTTTGATATTTTCTTTGATGAAATGCACGCACCAATGGTGGAGTCTTGTGATATGCTAGGATAAGTATGGCCAGTGCTCGATCATCTGTGATCTTGATGTTGACCAAGTGCATACTTTGAGTCGCTTGCAGCACTCTGGAAAGTCTGAGCTTCCACCTTGTGCTTGTAACTTCAACTAGGGATCTCCAATGCGCCTGGTTATCACTGGTGGAAGTTCATTGCAGTAGGAGGTTTAGCTTCCCTTGACATCAAATGACCTCAGCTCCATTCCTCAAGAAAAAATCTCTTCCAGGTTTCATTAGATTAAAAGACGATGCTTCCTCGGCTGTGGAATATGAATGAGTATTATAGACGTTGAGATCAATTAGAGAATGTTTCTTTTCATTCCTCATGAGCCACTTATTTACCAGATTGCTAACAATATTGAAACTCTAACAATTGTTCTCAAAATGCAGAACTAAACTTCATATTCAAAGAAAAGGATTCTTTATATATTTCAAGTGGTACAGGATAAGACAATGGTCCATCCAACTTTATCAACAATTCAGACAAGGAAAAGGAAAGAAATTTAGAAGATTTTCAGGTTGGCAGCGCCAGGTACAAGCTTTTTCAAGATAGCAGCAGTCTGTGTAACTCTTACCAAGTAATACAAGTTCCATGTTATGCAGCAGGCTCATTGAGTAACCCGGACATTAGTGCAGTGTCAGACAGCTCAAATCAGCTGAAACTTAAGGGGGCAAATTATAATTGCAGCAGCATTGGCATGACAGTGAAATATGAACATTATATCCACACCAATAGTACATCAATGGTAGATAGTCCTTTCAGTGCCCCTCATTTGGTACACCGAGAGACCATGCGAATAGAATGCCCGTAGAGGAAAAAAAACCATCAACCTCTAGTTGCCTCACAAGATACAGATCACTCGGATAAACCACTCTCATCTTCAGCATTTTCTGATGCTGAATGCCTAGGGAAAAATTCTTCTTGTGGGTACATATTGGTAAATAGCTGCCACATACAAAACAGAGAACCAAAATCTAGTCAGAATTTATGCTAAAAATAATTATATGGCCATGAAGAAAAATATTAGTTTCTTAATATTCTGTTTCAAAGTTTTCTATCTGAAAATGTAGTAAGACATCTCTGGATAAATTCTTTTCTCATTATTTTTCCCAGCCTATTGACACAGATAGCCAAAACATATGTATTTGCTGTCTCCTCACAGATGACTGAAGCCAACCAATTTGAATCTGGATTGCAAGTTAAATGGAACAGCATACCAGAACACTGGGAATGCCGAATGAACATATCATCAAGCATTCATAATTTAAGATAGTTGAAGGTCTTGGCGAATAAGTTACATTCAAGCAAAGTTATTGGATTTAGTGCCATAGTCCTCTGACAAGACAGTAACATGGAAACAATTTAAGGTGGTAGGAAGTGAAATAATACAGATGAATTTGGTATCACCCTTCGCTACTAACAGAAAATGATCGACGGCCTACAATTCTTTCAGGTTTCACATGTTTGCCATGAGGGAAACCAACCAGCTGATTGATTGGCTGGTCATGCCGTTGATATCAATGATGCATTTCTACGGATGGATGTCGTTAACCATAGCCTTGCCTTATTGGTTCAGCAAGATGCAATGGGTTGTACTAATGCTTGGATGATGTAATTTTTGGTGTCCTTCCCCCTTATTCAAAAAAAAAAGAAGGTAAAGTACCTGTTTTGTTGATTCCAGTATCTTTCTATAGTCAAGATTCCCATCGGGCATGGGGCACGAAAATACAGCACTAAATGAAGCCTGCAATAGTAGACAAATTTTGTCAAAATGAAAAGAAGGAAAAGTGCCAGATGAAAATCTAAGCATGCGGTGTTTGCAGATATAACCATCCACAGGTATTTTTTTTCTTTTTTGTTAGGAATAGTTACCCCCAAATTTTGTTTGTACATACACCAGTCGTTATTCCCTTTTTTTTATGCAAACCAACTTCTGTCTCACAGAATTAAAAGTTGATGGTCAAAGAATATACCTGTGTAAGCTCTTGAACATGCACACTGCTCCAAAGGAGGGTTGGCCTGGTTTCTCCCGTACCTTCATCATTTGTTGATATACCACCTTTGGAGATGTCTGAGTTCTGAACAATGAAAAGAGCATTCATGGCTGCACATACATATTCCTTTCCTAAAATGACATCATCACATGGTGTTGAAAGGTACACCACAAACCTGAAACAAAAGAAACACAAATGACTGAATTCCTAGTACAGACTTGGGACAGTTCTAAAATGCATTAGCTTTTCCATTTTAGAGTACTCCCATGCAGATATAATCATTACTCAGTAGAACATGTAAGTATGTGAAGCATGTCATTTCCGTAAATTATTTATTTGCCATTTTCCACGTGAATTCTTACATAAAATTATGCAAAAGTTATGCTTTGAACAAGCTAAAAGATGTGTAATTTTCTTTTAGGGAGGTGAAAAAACTTACAATCCTGAAGGACAAACTGCTACATTGCTGCTTAACTGAAGTGCTCGAACAGTTGTCAGCTGCTCAGAGTGTAGTGCTATATCAAGAGAACTTTTCAGTTAAAATCTCGGACCAAATTAGTAATTATGCAGTTCAAGAAAAAATTCCAGATGAAAAGGAACTACAGGGGGGGAGAGAGATATATATGTATGGAAATGCATGCGTACATAAGAAAACATAAATATAAAGGGGTGTAGATCTTACATTTAGGAGGGAAAACCACCAGAATATTTGATGACCCTTGCTGTATGGGACCACTGGTTATGCAGACTCCTCGTGCAACATACCCAGTTAAATTTGAGGCGTTCAAACCTTCACCTACAATATTTGAATGTGCGACTGAAGATGGAACTTGGAATGATGGTTCCATTACCAGGTGATGGCTAAATATATCTTGATGAGATGCCAGTCTAACACCTTTATACTGTCCACTTTCCTGAGTAATATGATAGAATTCTTGTCAACTATACCTAGCACACATCATTATGATCCCCAAAAGAACAGTAGAAATTAAGGTTGATGGATATAAATCGATGAAATACAGAGTTGGGCCACAAACAGATGTCAGTGAAAATTACTGTATATGCTTTATCTTGTTCAAAACATAGTTTAGGTAAAGCATAACAAAATGCAGTCAGATTTAGAATATCAAGACAATTTAATTTTTGAAAGGTCACAACTCACAACCAAGTGGTTTGGTAGCATTGATATCCCATCAGTTTAGCATAATGTTATGGGACCCAATCCTAATAGAAAAATTTCCTCTGCAACCCTGGCATCCCACATGGCATGAGGTGATTGGTGCAATTTGTAGGGTTGGCATGATTCATGAAGGATTTCTGGTATGAAGCATCAAATCCCCCCATGCCACATGGTTTGCCAGTGGTGCAGCGAAGAAGTTTGATGATAGGGTTGAGGCCTTATAGCATTTTTCATTAGGTTATGTTATTGTTGACAATCAAACTCAACATGCCCTATGCCAGGATGGCTATAAATATGGTTAAAGAGGTTCATGAAACATATAAGTCTAAGAAGCTTTTATTTAGTATACATCACTTCTGAAAATGATAGGTACAACAACTGTGGTAATTGAAATGTCGAGATAGTTGTTGTCGTACCTTGTCAATAAGAAGGGAAACAACTGGCATCCGCAAAACCTGCATATACACACACACAAAAAGGGGAAAAAGATCAAGACTCGGACTATACGTCATCTGAAAAACAGAGAAACTTCAAGTGGCCATGGAAAAAAACAAAAGGTGGCCCAAATATTAGGACAATTAGATGCAGTAAGAAATTCAGTAAATATAGACTCTAAATTGCCTCAACAACAAGATGCTGCCAAAAGACTAGAAATTTCTCACTTCTCAAAAATTAAATGTTTGACAGATAGTCTTTCAGTTATTTTTCTTAAGACAAAAAGTCCAACAGACAGGCAAGACAAGCAACTTCAAAGATGGTACATCAGCGAATTAGAAATACTTACATAAAGAGCACCTTTAACAGCAGCACAACGACAGAAGGCTTGAGGTAGTTCTCCATGGCCATACATAGGATAGATGAATGCACTTACTGCATTAGGAAACCTGGCACGATTTCAGAGAGTAAGAAAGAAATTGAAAGCTAGAATTAAAAGGAGCCTTCTTGGTGATGTGAATGAAATACGGTCACAATGAAAGAAGGTAGCTAGCAATATCAAAAGCTTGAAATTCATAACCCAAGGTTAGCTAATATTGATTGTAATCTTTGCCGAACAAGAATTAAGTAGGCATGCATAAAGATTGGCGCCTAACTAATAGATCAAACTCTACATCAATGTACGTCGTCTTAGTACTGGACTGCATACCGGTGCCACACTCATTGTGTTGGTACGGTACGGTATGGAGCCGGTTCAACTTACCGGGTGTTAGTACGCCCCCCATACTGCATATCGGTACCGAATTGATATGGTACGGTACACCCCATACTGCCTAGTTCGGTACGATGCGGTGAACCTTGTTTTACATCGTTTATGCCAAGGTGATGGGCCAATCATATGGAAAATTTTGGATACCCCAGCCCAGACCCATCCATTGTGCATCCCTTATTTTAAGGCCAACCAATATTTGGTTATTCCTAAATATTGTTTTCTCATTTACAAAACCCAACTTCAAGCATATTGACATTGTCAGGTTCTCATTATGCAGAATTTAATTTTTATTTGAGCCACCAAGTTGGAAGTGTAAGTTAACTCATGCCAAGTACTGCCACTCAAATTGTTCTTTACAGCAATCTGTTGACCTCACGGGGTGTGTTTATGTGGTTCAAGTCCCAAATCTAGTGGAGGCATGATAAGCTTGCAAGTACAATATTAAAAATATCATATGAAGAAATTGATATTTCTGATTAGTTGCTAATTTTGCTATAATTTTATTGAATGTTTCACCATTCCAAAGGACAACAATGAACAAAGATATCAAACATCTTTAAAACCTAGTACCAACATGATCCTTTACAACATATTTTTTTTGGTGGGAGAGGAGGTGGGTGGAGTTATAACTTACTGAATACCCACATTAGAGGTCCTGCTAATGTCTCTCATTCAAAATAGACTTCAAGCATTTCTATACTCTAGGAGTTCTAAGAGAACCAAAGCATACAAAAAGTTCCGACTGCAAAAGCATTGCCAACTGACATATAATGCTTCCAGGTCACATGGAGTGTCTCCAGCAAACTCTTTGATTGTGTGAAGTTCTTCTTTAAGCACCATGTTGATCATGTTAGTAAGCTCTTGCACGGTGTTGCTCCACGATAACTAGGTGAGTTAGCTTGACTACCAAACTTAAACTACATGAGATGCTGAGGAACTTGCATTTGCATTCAGAAGCTCCAAAGATATGGGTATCCACTTGCAAAATCTGGAAAGGATGTCTTGGAGCCCTAATACCCCAGACTTAAGAATCAAAATCGAAACTCACTTGAGCTCATTCTCTTGGGAAGATGGACAATGATCTATCACGTCAGGAATAGAAGCTTTGCTCATTCATTGTTGCTCATTGTTTAGGGGCATACATGCTGCTATTTGGATGCACATATACTTGACCAATAAATTTCATCTATATAAATAAAGCCTCAACATTTGCCAAAACAATATGGAACAAGTTCGCAGATTCTAAACCAATGAGGAAGCAAATGAATGAAGCCGCCAATTTTCCCCTCCAACAAATATGTTCAAGATAAATGGAAAATAAGCATCGCATTTCCAGTTCAACATGTTTGATGTAATGGTGGTGGCAATATCATCAATATATGGACAACTTCAGAAAGCGCTGTAAAAGATTGGCTAGTTATACCTTTTTCCGATAAATCTGAAGAGGCATCTCAGTACATGCAAATCAGAAATATATTTAGCATTTGAGTTACTTTACGCTAAGTGTCATCATATACCTTTCTTTTAAAAATTCCACCCTTCAGAAATATATCTCTTAGTGTTGAGTCCAAGATGAAAACTCAATAAACCGAAAAAAGCATATATGTGAGCCTTAAAGCTTACCTCCCAACAGAAGAGTTGTAAAGAGCTAAACTCTCAATGCCCTCTTTTGTTGTGATCAATTTCTTGCAAGACTCTGCATTATCTTGATCATAATTTGCTAGGGCAATTGCATATAGAATAATCCTAAGAGAATGCAGGTCACAGTGGTTAGCCATACAAAGAGTATAAGAACAAACAATAACATCAACACTAAAGAACAAAGGATGATCCCATGAGCAAATGAATACAACGAGCAATATAAGTTCAAGCCACATGGAAATAACAGAAGAATAGTAGTGGGAAAAATTACAATAGATCGAAAGAGTAAGAAAAAAATGGTCTATTTAACAAAAACAGACTGAAAGAACCACATCAAAATCTCAAAAAATAGAACAATCATGCAATTTAAAGCAAATATACAGAATCCCAAGCAGAAGAAATCCACAGAGCATGCCGAGAGGGAAGGGTAAAACAATCCCTACGATTTAATCTTGGGAGGAAGCCGCTGCTTCTTAAGGAATTCTGCAAACGGGATCTCCAAATCCTCCGCCGAGATCGCGACAGCCGCCTCCGCCGCCGCCGCTGCCCCCTCGCCGTCGCCCGATCCTATATGCTGCTGAACCAGCTTCAGGAACTTCATCATCTCTCTCTTCTCCGCCAACCCAAGTGTCCGGTCCCTAAAGATCGCCTGCCTCGAGTCCGGCACCGAGCAGAGCCGCCCCTCCCAGTAGATTAGGCTCGCCTCCACGCTCTTGAACTCGATGTGGTGGCTCGCCCCTGACCGCAGCATCAGATCCACCGCCTCGTCGGCGCAGTAGAGGACCCTCGGCCCGGCGAGATCCAATAGAAAGTCCTTCGAGGGCTCTGGAGAAGATCCGGTGATCTCGATCTCGGAGTAAAGCCGGTGGGAGTGGAGGTCAATGGCGGCGTAGGAGGAGGAAGGGGAGGGGGCGGAGGGCGGAGGGGATGGGTCCGGCGGCAGCGGGGGGGCGTTGAAGAAGGAGGGGAGGGAGGGGAGGGGGAGTGAAGAGAAGTGAGAACCGTAGAAAGTGTTGGCGTCGAGGTGGAGGACGGATTTCCCGGAGGCGGCGGCGGCGGCGGCGAGGAGGGATTCGGGGAGGCCGGTGCCGAGGACGATGAGGTCGAAGGTGGTGGGGTCGATGGTGGGGAAGTCGGTCGGGAAGGAGGAGGAGGAGGTCTCGGCCATGGCGAGAAGGGTGGGGGGAGAGGAAGAGAACGCGTTTGTTGGACTCGGTTAGATTTACAACCGAACCAGGGGAAAGGCGGAGCGAGTCCGATCCCTCCCGGTGGGCCTGCGCGTACGTGATTTCCTTGTCTCCGGTGGGGCTACGTGGGATGAGTCAGATTGGTCCAGCTCTTTCGAGGGCATCTGATGGAGAGAGTCCGATCCCACCCGGTACCAGAACATGCTGGTCCAGACACGAGGATGTGGAGTACCTCTATCAAGACTAGTGTCAGGATGAGTTATCTTTTCCGCATCCTTCGGTAGCACTATAGGCCTGAGCATTGTTTCTATGAAAGATGGTCCGAGACCGTCTTCCAACGAAACCAGTACTGAATAGACGGAGCCTGAGGATTCCCTTTGTATGCGGGGTCTGTAGGGTGGACGAGATAGTGGACCATGCCTTGTTTCAGTGTACATGGGCTAGGGCGATGTGGCAACTAGCAGGAATTCCGTAGGAGATTCGGGGACGGAGGGACCTGTTCTTGCATGCCAGGCGCCGATGCTCGGAGTCCCCACTGCTGCATCAGGAGGCGGCTTGAGTGATTTGCACGTTCTACTAGATTTGGCTGGCTAGGAATGCTCAACCCTTTGGTGAGCACAGTATGTCGCCGAGATTAGTAGTGGAGAGTATCCGCGTGCAGGTGGCGGAGCTTAATCTCATCACACCTGTTGAAGGGACCTTGACAGCTTGGGACACCTGGGGTTCCCTTTCTGCTTTGGCAGTTTCCCACATGGTGTTTTTCACCTGGGAGCCCTTATACCTCGAGTTTCCTCAAGGTCAATTTCGACGAGTCTGTTTTGGATGAAGGTACGTGAGATGGTGTGGATTTTATTATTCGTGACTCATCTGTCGAGATTGTAGCTGCTGGGGGCAGTCAACTTTTTGACACATCGGTTCAGGGTGCGGAGCTGCGGGCCGCTTGGATGGGCCTTCGTTACGCCCGGTGTGTCTTACGGACTAAATCCATTATCCTGGAGGGGGACTCATCCATTGTCATCAGTTGGATCCGGAGGGGGCTCTAGGGGCAACAGTTGTGCCCACCCGTTGCTGCGAGACATTTGGACTATGCTGAGGGATGGCGGGGCTTTTCAGGCCAAGCATGTGTTTCGTGAAGCTAATGGGGCTGTGGATTGGGTGGCTTCTTGTGTAGCCGGCCACCCCAATAGCACCCTGTGGGCTGGTGACGGAGAGTTGCTCTTGGCATTTCGAGGTATTCTGTTTTTTAATTTTATTGGATGCATCCGTACTCGTCAGATATGATTCATCCAGAAGGAGAAAAAAAAAAAGGACGGAGCGGGTGGGCACCAGGGGCGAGCTCAAGCTAGAGGAGTACAACTCGCTGGGAGGTGACTCCTTCAAGTCCCCGTTCTCGGAGCCCGTTTGCTCATTTCATGTTCTGGTATTTTTTTGGTTCCTTTGTGAGTTCAAGTCTTATAATAAGAGACACAAAACACGCCGTCCAAAATTATAAGCATAATCTTCAAAGTGTATAAACTCTAAAAGAATATTTTTCTATATTTTTTCCTCTTTTTTTTTTTCTATATTAGTCTATGGAAGGAAACATGGTAAGCATCTGTTTGAGCTAAATCAATCTACTTAGTTGTGAAGAGGCTATCTGTATTGGTAGAATCATGGTCAATATTATAGCCAAGATTTGCTAGACCACTGGCCACCTAATTTCCTTTGCCAAGGGGGTGTCTCACTTTGATCAACAATAGCTGTTTCTAAGCTTGAGTAATCCTTATTTACATTCATTGGAGGACTGCATCCATACCACCTAATTTCTTTCACAAAAGATATGGCCCACACTAATGAGCACACCACTATTTCTAAGCTTGAATAATGCTAACTTAAATTTATTGGAGGACTGCACCCATAATTGATCATTTGGTACCTCTTACCCTTCGAACTAGATTCGCATGTCTCATTACATATGGATTTGAATTATAGTTTTCGTACAACAGAATATTTGATCTTCTTTT
This sequence comes from Phoenix dactylifera, assembly GCF_009389715.1. Lineage (NCBI taxonomy): Eukaryota > Viridiplantae > Streptophyta > Magnoliopsida > Arecales > Arecaceae > Phoenix > Phoenix dactylifera. Next base: position 1,952,783 of record NW_024067669.1, on the reverse strand, counting down.
ATGCCATCGACAGTTGGGTCATATCCTAAGCATATTTCAAAACGCTTTAAATTCTCTCATTCACCTATCTATCTATCTATCTATCTACCTGCCTGCACAAATTTTGATGTAATTATTGTGTCATCCAACGGTAGTTTTGCATGGAAAAAAAAGAATACATTTTTTCACGAAAGATTTCAAAACTTCTTTATATCATACTGTTTGAAAACATTTGTAATTTGCAAAGGTTGATATAACGCACATGAATACATGATTTCTTGAACCTTTGAGCACAAAAGCAGTAGTACACGGGCTCATAAAAGCCTACTTTTTCTCCCTTTTTTCCTGTTAGGAAAATTGGAAGGGCTCGTGCAACTTTTTTTTTTAGGCATCTTGTGCACCCCGATGCATTTTATCCCTCGGTACTGCCCCCTTGGATTTTATTTTTAGCAGACCTGCGGACCGCAGGGATTCCCGGCGCCGCCCATCTCGGCATCCGTTAACACAAAATCTAATAAATACTAAAGTTCCCGGCGCCGCCTATCAGGCCCAAGTTGACACCAAAGATCATAGTGGGCCCCATGCCCCGTGACGTCGCTTATATTTATAGATGTGCGTTCCTCGTTGGTTCTTTCTTTGGAAGAGCAAGAGGAGACTGGTGAGCGACTCTTCCGAGTTGCACCACCGCCGACGTTAACGAATGGCGGCGCCGGCGGTGGATTCTTCATTGCCTCTGCTCACGACGAAGAAGAGCGAGGAGGACGAGGAGGGAAGGCGGTCGTGTTGGGAGGACACGTGGAGGGAGTTGAGGTTGGTGTGGTACATCGCCGGGCCGGCGATCCTGACGTCGGTGTTCCAGTTCTCGCTGGGGTCGGTGACCCAGACACTGGTCGGCCACATAGGCACCCTTGAGCTCGCCGCTGTCGGCATTCAGAACCTCGTCATCGCCGGCATCGGTTTTGGTGTCATGGTAAACTGCTTCTTGATTTTCCCTTTTCTGGCCCTCTCTATCTCTCATGCTTTTATGGTGATGATTTAGTCGGTAGTCCCTGGACCAAACTAAAACTTTGTGCCGTTCTATGTTTCAAAACAAATTGATACTGGATAGATCCATGTTTGTAAACTCTGGATTCTGGTTTTAATGACTATGGTACCTTTTTTTTGTGACCAGTACTAGGAATATGACTAGTACTAGCTTTATGGGTTGTCACATTGCTTGAGACTTTCAGAGTTCTTTTTTTCCTTCTTAAGTCCTCGAAGAGGCTATGCGTTTGCATCTGTGTTTGGTTAACTGTTCTGCATTTCTCTACATAGTAATTTATAAAGTACAAGAACTAACATCATTTAAATTTATAGATTGCAGAACTGTTCAGGGGTTGGTTCCAACTAGTGCAGTCGGTAAAGTAATTATAGGTTCGTATCAAAGATCTAAACTCAAGTCCTTCCCTCACCGAAACAAAGATTGCAAAACTATTCTCCTTGGAGTCACCATATGTTTGTCATTGTCTAGTAGTCATTTATAATTATTAATCAACTACGGCTTAATTACTCTTTTTTCATTGTAAACCAACATATTGCATGGATCAACTTCTTTGTAACATCCAATATGAATTCTTCAGTATGCTGAGATTATTCTCATTTTTCGGATGAAAAAAACCTCTTTGTAGTTTGTACCAAGGAAGAAGTTCGCACGAACTCTTGCTTATATTATTTTTTTTCCAAGTAATAAAAGTTTGTTACTTTCTCCCCTAAGCTTTTATTAATGCCTCACATTCCATTCTTGTATGATCTTTATTAATCTTGACCATTTTTGTTGGTCAAGTTCTTTACTTGATAACATGCATGCAAATTTTAGTTCATTTAATCTAAAATGATATGGCCCAACCTTTTTTTTTTGAACTTTTTTCTGTGCTTTTCTTTCACTGGCACGATCTCTCACTTTGCAATATGCCTATACTCATTGAAATTTTGTGTGCAGTTGGGTATGGGGAGTGCCTTAGAAACTCTGTGTGGCCAGGCCTATGGTGCAGGCAAAATGAGCATGCTAGGAATCTATCTGCAGAGATCATGGGTAATTCTTTTAGCAACAGCTATGCTACTATCCATGACATACGTTTTTGCCACACCAATTTTAAAGCTCTTGGGACAGAAGGATGAGATCGCTGAATTGGCAGGAAGATTCTCGATATGGATGATTCCAGAGCTATTTGCCTTTGCAGTGAATTTCCCAATTCAAAAGTTCCTTCAGGCACAAAGCAAGGTCATGGCAATGGCATGGATTTCTGCAGCTGTTCTGGTTGTTCATGTGATTCTGAGCTGGCTTTTTATCATAAAATTGGAAATGGGATTGGTTGGGGCTGCGATCACTCTCAATTTTGCCTGGTTTCTTTTAGATGTGGGGCAGCTGGTATATGTTCTCTCAGGAAGCTGCAAGGACTCCTGGACTGGTTTCTCATGGTTGGCTTTCAGGGAGTTGGTCGATTTCTTAGGGCTTTCCTTGGCTTCAGCTGTCATGCTATGGTCTGTGCTTTTTCACAAGTTTCTTAGTTCTTCTTATCTCACTTCTTTTTATGCTTATTTCATTTCTAACAATATCTTCATTACTTTTAACGAGGTCTATGCCCACTCAAGAATGTCAGGGTGTGAAAGAAAAGTGTGTAAGATTTCAAGTTTTGAGAACACAAGAATACAAGAATGTGTTTACTTTCACCAAATATGACACCTGAATCATACAAAGCTTTGAGAGGTTCCACAAATAACATGAATTTCAAATGACTCTGATTTGGGTTCAAGCTAGGAAGGTTTCTATGTTTTTACTCAATTAATTGATGCAAATTTTTGGAAGTGACAATGAAGAATCTGTTTGTGGTTGTTTATTGCTAAAGCAAAAGAACATAATTGAATAATAAGAGGGGTTATTCCTGAGGTGCTGAAGATGTGTATGTTTGCCATGTCAAGGGAATGAATGGAATAGCAATGACAAGCATAAAGACTAGGAATTCCTCATGATGATTGCCCTGCACAAAGGGTCGTGCTCTTACCTTTTACACTAGCTATATGCATGTGTTTCTAATAATCAAGAGGTTTTTTGTTGCATATTCTTTTTAAGTAATATAGCATTGGCTGTTGAAAGTAGAGGAATGATTTCTGTATTGTAATTATAGAAGGAAACTTAGATTGTGAAAGTTTGGTGAAAACAGATTGAATCAAACGGAGTATGAAATGCAGCTTAGTATGATTGCAAATTGGATCATCATAAGCAGAGTGCAAGTACACAATATTTGTCTGACATATTATTACCAATATCTGTCTTATCCAATAGTTAGAGAGACTAATAAGGGCATCTCTATATAATTAAGTGGACAGATGCCATGGATGTATGGGTATGAAACATTTGTCAATTGACATAAAAAACCAGAGAGATTTTTAAAGCAGTGCGCTTGAAATTGCATAAGGGAAAGGTAAGATGAACCTAAGACAAAGACATCAGAGATAATGGGGTTTGATTAAGATGAGTACCTCAGAGGAATCATACGACAAGCACTAACAGAAATATGTCGTAGTACTAGTCCTATTTGAGATGATTGCAGCCATGTATATTGTTGGTGAGGGACTGCTTAGAGTGGCCTCAATACAGCTTCAGGTACACATTCGGAGAGGTTGCCAATGGGGGAACTAACAGAAGTGTTGATAATGCTTTGAACACATTTCCCATTCAAGGAAAATTGGCTTCATGTGTAGCAACCAATCATGAAGTAGCTTCCACAAGGCTGGATGTATATCAAAGGACAAGGATTCTTCAACTTTTGGTTGATTTTTACATTTTTTTGATTTAGGGTAATTTATTAAAATAAAATAATGAGTGATAAGAAGTGAAGTAGATACAAGAATAAAATTTGATGGCTATTGCCATTTTTTACCTCAGGGAAAAAAAAGAAGATAGAATATGCGATGAAATGCAACTATGAAATGAAAATAGTATCATGTGAAATATTCAAGTGGTAGTCTAAAGAAGAATTTTTTAAATAAAGAAGATGAAGTTAAAGTTATAAAATGAAGGATGAATATATTTCATTAGTATTTTTCAAGGGGAAAAAAGGAGACTTCTTATAGAAGTAAACAGGATCATGAACATTTTGGATAATCATGAAGATTGTGGTTTGGAGCTTTACCAAGTACCATAGAAAATAATGTGGTTAAAATATAGTCAGCAAGCACTGGTGATGGTTTAATTTGCATGTGCATTTTGTTTTCTCCCCCGTAAGGATAAATGGGTTGTGGATCCAAATCATTTAGCAAGAGAAAAGATAATATGAAGAGTAGTCAAACAATTAATCATTATCTAACATTTGATAGAGGAAATAACGCTTACAAAAGTGCTTAAATTTAATCAACCTCTTAAATGCCCTAAGAAATCTTTTAGATCATTATTTGATTGTAAACTATTTGCAAGTGAATTATCTAGCTCGCCAGTGGCTAGAATTTATGATTGGATGTCTAGTTAATGCATATAAGCAGCTGTTTTGAAGCTGGCATCAAGCCCTTACCTCAAAAAAAGAAGCTGCATCAAGCCCATTAATTTACAAGTAATCCCTGACTTTAATCTTTTAAATTTTGGAGAGTCTTGGTTATGATTTGATTTTAGATGGAGGGTTGGAATTTTTCTGATTTAACACTGGTCCTATGGTATCTTAAGTCTTGTTTGTATAAGAAGTGGGAAGATAGTTTTGATTTGTTAAAAATTTAATGGAATTTTATGGCTGAGGATCTTCAAGTTCTCCTACATTCATGGAGTGTGTTCCCTTTTTCATGTAGCAGAGATTTAGCAATTGCATTTGTTAGATATAATCATTGCCTTAGCTGTGCTATGCTTAAGCCAGTCCTTTGTCTTTCATAACATATCCTTTTAGATCTCACATGTCATCCAAGATATCCTCAAAACTACATGGAAAAAAGTACGAATAAGAGAAGGTAATCTTCCTTGTGCCTTGACTGTCCCTTGATCATTCCATCAGTCGAAAAGCAAGTGCATAGAACCAACAAATGAAATATTCTTAGAGCACTTGCATGCATTGTTGCATCCTGGAATATTTTGAAAATGTATGCTTCTCTTTGCACAAATTTGTTACTCTCAGAATTCCTTACATCATATTTGTTTGTATGACCTTTTCATTTTTCAGAACCTCATCTTTAATGACTTACATGCAGCTTGGAATATTGGACTCTGATGGTATTAGTCATATTAGCGGGACTTCTGAAAAATCCTGAAATAGCTGTGGATGCTGCTTCCATTTGGTACGTCTAGTGTCAGAAAGTGTTTCCCTTCTTAACTGTTTGTTCGCATATATCTTCTGCCTGATATATTGCAGAATTTTTTCCCTGGTTGATCTTTTCATATTCTATTTGTCATGCCTTCTCTATCTACAGTAAAACATAATACCTTTTTGATGATATTCTGAGATAGAGATAACACTCTTTGTATGGCATAACTTCTTACATATTGTATCAGTTTAATGTGATTTCAAAATCGGACTGAAGCCTAGAATCTTAACTGCAAGTCCGCATATACTATAAAAATATTTGATATTTCCCGAATAACAAAGTGTGTAGTTATCCTAGAAGTTCTTCACAATGAATATTCCCTCTCCACAAAAAAAAAAGAGAAGAAAAAACAAAGGGGCAGCTGAACCATTCTTTTTGACAAGGTACCATTGCTTCACTTTTCTGCTGAGTTTTTTGATGTATGAGAAATTCCTAAGATAAACCATTTTTATCATGAAGAATTTACTGATAACGGCTTAACATTTCTATCCTCTGATAGACTTGTACTGTAATATAACTCATGTTTAAAATTCGATTGCCCTGTTGTTTAGCTGGAATATAGCCTTTACATTTTAGCTTTGATGGAAAACTTGCTTGGTTTATTTTTATTTCCTGTTAGACAATGTTCTAATTATAGCACAGTATGGTTTCCTCCTAATTCTGAACTCCTAATCTATTCAAATCTAGACTCCAGATAGGATGGAGTTTATTGAGCCTCCACCAACCACTTTTTTCTTTTTTAAGCATTTTTTCCAAGTTCATTTTCTACGTAGCTACTATATTTGCATCTAATTTTTGGACAATGTTCTTTTTCTTAATAAAAATAAATATTTTTGTTGTTTTTTTTGTGGCTGACAGCATGAATGTGGAAGGATGGTGTTTCATGATCCCATTGGGATTTGTTGCAGCTGTAAGGTGCGCTCTTGACCTAGGTTGGGAGGAAAAAAAGAAAGTTGCTTCATCGCTTATGCATTTTATTATCTCCCTTGGTAGTTACTTTATCACATCTTCTCTCGCCCCCACCCCTGCTTTTCCTCTCCTTTCTGGAGGGAGGGCTTGATTATTTGGTATTGTTGGATTGTTGACATGGAAGAGAATGAAGTTGACTAATGTTCCATTTCTGAGTGAACCATGTTTTTATGCACTGTCAAGAATGTGAGGGAAATCATTGCAACCTACATCATATTATTCTTTCATTTTTACTTGATTAAATTATTCATCACTTCTGCAGTTGATGATATGCTTAATGTTTTCTTGACTACATGCCTTTGTTTCCTATTGGTAGTGTGAGGGTCTCTAACGAGTTGGGGGCAGGGCGTCCAAAGGCTGCAAAGTTCTCGATGCTGGTAGTGATAATGATATCAGTGACCATGCAGACTATATTTATGCTTTTAATTCTGCTGACAAGAAAGGATTTTCCAGCACTATTTACAGACAATATATTAGTAATGGATAAAGTAAGCAAAATTGCTTTATTTCTGTCTGCTTCGATTTTTCTCAGTAGCATACAACCAGTTCTATCAGGTGAGTTTATTATACTCCACTCCACCAATAATGTCTTAAAGTAGAATTACATATTGATTTGTATAGACAGTCAGGATATTCCTTATTTACTTAGGGTTATGAGTTTCATCATTATACTCCTTGGGTCAAAATTAGAGCACAAGATGAGGGCAGAGTTTAGTTCATACTAGAAGAGGTTTTTCGCAGAAGATGATTAGAATCAAGGGTCTTGGGTGGTTTATATTTGTTTAGAAGGTATTTTATTTTAGAACCTGTTTTGATTGCTTCATGTAGAAGCTCCCTTTTTCCCTGTCCCCAAGTTTAAGATGAATTGTGAATGGCATTTATGGCTCATTATGGATTCCCCAAAAGCCTAAGGTAGATTCATTAGTCATAGTGCTCTCTCTTCATGTTCTAGTTTCACTTCATACATAATGAGTTCTTTTAAGCTTTTGGCTGAAACTTTCATTTGATCATGTGAGTCATCTGAACCTTGTTACTTATGTGAACATTCAGGGGTAGCCATTGGAGCTGGTTGGCAAACTACAGTTGCCTACATAAACCTTGGTTGCTATTATGTGGTGGGGCTATCAAGTGGTGCCTTAATGGGTTTCAAATTAAATTTGGGCTTAGAGGTGAGCAGTGATCACCTGCTTGTTTGTGACCATTACAATTAACCCATCAATGCAACATGGTTATTCTTCCAAATAGAGAGCAGTTCTTAAAGCTTCTTTTTCTTTTCTTTTGCTTTTTTTTCTTTCTTTCTTCATATGTCTAAGTTCTGTATTGAAAGGTCTAATTGGATGATCTTTGCTCAAGGGTCTTTGGGGTGGTGTGCTTAGTGGTATTCTTCTGCAGACCATTATCCTTGTTGTAATTACTTGGCAGACAGATTGGGATAAAGAGGTGAGATTTTAGTTGAGATATGCACTCGTGTGTTCCTGTCGCATGATTTTACATCAACCTTGCAGGCAGCATTAGCATTGGAGAGAGTTTCAACATGGGACTGCTTGGTAGATGTCTCTTCAGCTGGAAGAATATAGGGCTCAGGTAACTTGGATAAATCTTGTCATACGAATACAACTTTAATGCATATCTGGACATGGTTTTGACTTTCGAACAATCTATTTAAGATTCTTCATGGACTCCAAACTTCAATTGCTTCAAATCAATCTGGCCTGAGAAAATGATAAGTTATTATTGTTCAGAAATCTGATCAATGGCTAAGCTCTTCCAGATGTACTAAGTCAATCACTATGTTCCAGAGGTACAAAAATAGGATGCACTTGCAAGAATTATGTATAAATGTAAGGTAGCTGCTTTTGAATTGTGATGCTTTACAAGTCACTACAGCTATTAAAGTCACAATTAATGGTTGATAGTTACCAGGAATTTATCGATTGGAAATTATCTAGGATCATTTTTCATGACAAATCTTGCAAATGAATTCTTCTTCTAATAAATACAGTTAACCCCAATTGTTTCACAAATGACTAAGGGGCTTTTGATGAAGTTGACATGAAACTATACTCGTTCAGCCAAAAATGGAAAATATTATGAGACACCAAGCCAGTTTCCTTGCAATGGGGTTCACCATGGCTTACTGCTTGATAGATATGTTTTTTTTTTCCTGCTTTACATACAATGTTTGAACAACTTTGATCTAATGTAAATGTGGCAGCTGTCCTTCTTATATTCTTATTTGAATAAATGACAGAAGCAGAAGATACCTTTGCCTGTTTCCTTACTTGACATTCATGCAATCAGCATGGGGCTGTCATGAAATGAAACTACTCAAGCACTGGCTCAGAGAAGACTGACGTTTCCCTGAAGCAACTCCAAAATCTTTCAGAGATCAATGAGCATGACATGATAATTAACTTTGTTTTGTTTCATTCAAAAGAAAATGAAAAAAAACTTTGTTTTGTGAGGTCCATTTTTAGGCAAGTGAGAATTTGTTTTGAATCCTTGGTCTTCCATGTTCCTGGTATTTTCTTAAGATGCCTTTAGTTTTGTTGCACCATCTTGGATAGACATTATATTGCTGAGTTGGTTTTGGCTGTTTAGAAGGATTTGCTATGGTGTTTATCAGGTAAGATTTATGTTCTCGCAGCCCATGTTAAAATATTGTATGTTTGAGAACATAAAGGCATTGATCTAAAAGTCCCTATGAGTATATGCTCAAATAGGAATCTGCACTCGGGCTTTGAAAGGAATTAACATAGGCTATTTTCCTTGAATGAATGAATTATGGATAATGACTTGAACATTTGTCTGCAAGACCTGCTGACAGTGATTTGAGCCTTCTTCATGAGCTGAAGTGTTCTCTTTGATAATTTGCTACATAGAGGCAAGTCTCGAGAGTCAGTATAAATCCCTACCAAATACTTCTCAGCAAGGTTTATCATTTCAATACAAAACTTTGTATTGGTACCATTCTATTATAGCATCGGTATACTAGGTACAGTATCCGGTTTGGCATATTAAATATCGGTACATCTTCTATACCATATATTAGTTTGGTATTGATATAGTATAATACGATCAGTATGTACCGATATCCATCGGTATGGAAACCACTGCTTCTTAGAGTGTTATGGAATGTAAAACTCTCCCACAAAAGATAATGAATATGTCCACCCCCTGTCATTCATTCAGGAGCTAAAAGACTTGCAATAAGAAAGGCAGCTGCTCACCTAACACAGACGTCAGAGTCGGTGTGATAGCTCTCAGTTGAGAAGGAACTTTTTTTAAAGAAATACAAAAGCATTTCTTGAATTAAAAAATTTGAAGCTGCATGTATCAAACAATCAAAACACCCTTTATTATTCTTATTCTACTCAGAATAATGACTTATAATTAGTGCAATTGTTTAACTCTTTCAAGGTTGGAACTATTGTTTAAATCTTCAGGGGCTGGCACCAGGAACTCGAGTTCTAGCCTCTCCCACATCTCATTTTGGGGTAACATGGTAAGCTACATTACTGGGGGAATTGCTTTGTTGTTACCAGCATGAAAGAATGACATTGTGGAGCAGCAGTGGTCTTGAGCATCCACTAATCTACTGAAATGTTACCAATTAATATGTCGAAAACATGGTTCATCTCTAAATGAAATGCTGGTGAAGCACAAAGGTTTATGCTGCAGGACATACTCCTACCATGGTTAATACACAATAAATACACAAATGAATAGCTTTACTCTTGAAGGATCACATTGAATATTATCACCCACAATAATTAAGAAGAGATCGTTTTTTCGATTATTTTGCTAAATCTCTATGCACAAGGTATCTGAAAGTTGATTTGTATGGCGACCATTCAATGCACTTATCAAGCCTTCTTCTAAGGCATCCTTTGATGACTTTTTGCTGGCCATCTGGCATTGAATCGCAGACCATCTCCATGAGGCCAGACAATTCTATGTATGCATCTTTTGCAAAGTAGTATAAAATCTTTGGCAGAACAATCTTCTTCTCCTTCCGGACAGAGACATTAGCTCGAATGAACTCAGCTTTTGCAAGCTCAAGCTCCTTATAGATACCTCTGGCAGTGTAGAATCGAACCTAAAAGAGTTGAGACAGCATTCTCTTCAGATCCATATCAAAGAAAGCTGAGAGAACAATTGTTTAGCTGCACAAATGGCTGATTACGGAGAAATTATAACATGAAATAAGGATCAAGTCATACAGGAGGATCAGAGCACGCTCCTGAAGAAAGAGCGAAATGCGCAAGTGGCTCTGGATGATCAAGAGCATACGGATGCTTGACATTCCCATTCATGAACTTTACTGCTGGTGAGAAGAGTGAGCGCAGCCACTGCATATGAATGTTAAGAAACACAAGTGAGCATAACACTTTGCTTCCCCAGGAGTATGTGGTTTGAGAATGCAGTGCCTACATTCATGAGATAGAACATTTTCTGAAAGATTTTTAAGTACAATTCAGAAGCACCAGCTCATGTGTTCATGTTCTTGTGAATCTTGTATGTCTAACTCTTAATCATCTCTCTCTCTCTATCTCTCTCTCTTAATTGGTGATTACAACAACTCTGGGACTTCAAGGACTAGACAATAGGAAGGGTAACCGACTCTACAGTTTCCAGGCTAAACTCATGCAGCAAGAAAGCAACCTGTTAAATTCCTTTAAGACTTGGAAGGAGTCGAGGTGAAGAAGAAAGAGGGAAAGATTTAATACATGGAGCTACTTTCTGTCTCTATTTTCTCAGTAATGGTCAAAAACATGTTTATCATTTGAAAGCAACAGAACAGAAATAGGTATGAATTATAGAGTGTTAAGGCAACCAGAGTGACCTGGACATTGTATTTTTTTTTCCTTGTTAATATAAGTAGTAAACACTAAATCATTATAGATCAGATTGTCCAAATATAGATCACTGGCCCTTAAAAAAATGTTTTTTTTTTCTCTTGTTAATATAAGTAGTAAACATTTAAATCATGATAGATCAGTTTGTCCAAATATAGATCACTGGCCCTTAAAATATTGCCAGACTTGAGGGTGTCAACTGTCTTGGTGAAGTCACTGGGTGTTGACACCAGTGATCTGCCACCCTCACCCGATCTTGGCCAGGCTTCTCTCATCCTATTTTCAAAAAAAAAAAAAAAAAAATGTAAGACCTAGCCCCCGAAATATTAACGAAATGAAGCATATTCATCTGAAATTTTAAGAATGGAGATCTCTTGCCTTTGTATTTATTTAGAAAGAATTTGTGTAGATGACTCCAAATTTAATCAGATGAAAAGCATGGCAATTATTGATGGATCTGAAGACTATAAAAACAAACCAACAGAAATATCTACTGAAATTTTATTTTTGAAAACTATATATTAGATAATTTTGTGAGTACTAATTTAAACTGTACTTAAAGGTGATATGACGATGAAAGACATACCAATGCTGGATGATGGGATTGGCATCCAAGAATTGAACTCTGGATAGCATAAGCACTTATTGAATGCCCACCTACATTATAGGCTGCCTGTAAATATAAATCAACTTATATCTTAGAGAAAGGTCATATGTTTGGTTGCAAAGTGTGACACAGTATACTGTAATGCTTACTTTTAGGATTGAATATGTGCTCTTCATGTGATTCTCACGCAGTCCAAAAGCTAAAAATGCCTGGGACATCTCATAAAATATGATAAAGTAAGTAATGTATGACATACGAGATATACTGCTTATTCTCAAGAGAAAAAGCATGCGAATCTAACATCTAGATGAATGCTGGTGTGAACATACATGCATCACCAAGGCATTGTGAATGTTGATCCAGAAAGCAAGTTGCTCATCATGCTCCATCTTTCTTGGGTCAATGTTCTCGAGATGTTGAATAAGAGATCTGTTACAAACAAAATCTTATGAAACAGATTAAGGAACTTACAGTAAGCCATGTATCTTCGTATCCTAATTTTATTGTTTGTTTATTAAGGGTATAGGCAATTTTTTTTTTTGGATATCTCATAACAACACTATACTTGGTTGTGTGAAATTATTTTAGATGAGTATATATCAGAAGGAATCATTTCATAGTATGCATTAGTTAACTTATGATATCACTATGTATAAGTTTGGCAAATTTAGCACCTAAGTAATGATATATCTGGTGTAGAATGAAATGCCCTCTTAGTATTTTCAGTTATTTTCACTGAAAATAACTGTATATACACTACAGAAACCATGTTCCTGTTATTTGTTGGTTATAAAAATGTGTAGAGCGAGCAATGAGGACTTTGAATATTCGGTGTTCCTTGAGGTGATTAATTACCTGAAAATGTTGAGCATCTTCGAGGCATAGCCAAATTTGTCACCATCAATACATATCTGTGGAACTTCTACCATACCACTGTATTGAAGGCTCTTATCTTTAAGTGATTCAAATTGAGAGGGACTTGCTTGAGCTTCATAGGGACACTGAGGACTCCAATTATCACTAGGATCCTGTGGAGAAAATGTGCTAGAAGATGACACAGATGGAGTAAGTGAAGCCATCTGCACAACATGTTGAGCAGGAGGATTTGCAAGTCTGCAATAAATAGCAGAAATGCATCTGATAATATCTTCAGAAAGTTTGCAAGAAATCTCAGGCACATGGTCTGTGATAGAGGCACCAAGATGATTTGCAAGACTTCGATGTCCAGAAACAGATTTTGGTATATCCTGCAAAACACTCAAACATATATGCAGCATCAATCAGACAAAAAAAATTACAGATTCTTGTGACAATGCACTCTAGTTTCAGAACAGGGGGATAAAATGACACACTCAAATGAAGTTTATGAGCACTTAGGTATTACAATGACTTAATCATGGTAACAATTGACAAAATCAAAAACTGTATTTGATGGGAAAAGGCATGCCGTTTTCATGATGAAATTCAAGGAACTTATGTTCATAATATACAGGATGACAAAAAAAAAGAAAAGAAATATATTCTCCAAAGGTAATACATACCAAAGCCCCGAATTAATGGTTATTTTTGAAGTTTGAATACATTAAGTAATCATATTAAATTTGATCAGTTTAATTATAACCCTGATTGTAGGAAGGTGAACTTTTCTCACTATCCAGATACGAAACTTTTAAGTAAATGAGAGTATCAAAATTAACATTGACATATCAAACCTCATGCTTTATTAAATAGTAAAGACAAAGCCGAATGGTATTTTCATAATGAGCAGATATAAATTATGATTGAAAGAGATGGACTTACATCCTTAAGATTGGAACTAAACGCCAAATCATGTGCAGGAGAATGTTCAGTATGCCTGCAAATGGAGGCACTCTTGTGAACTTGCTGAAGGATTTGAGGATGACTTGATTTGTCAACTACTGCATCAGGATTCACGGAATGAGTTGCCTGATGTGATATCTGAATTGTAGAATCTTGTCTTAGATGCCCCGCATGACATTCTACAGGAGGCCTAGAGGCTTGACCTGCAGCAGTAGAGGAGCTGGCTAGATACCGGTCAAATGCAGTCCGATATAATAAGAGGAGGTACTGTTCCAAATGTATAACTTCCAGCTCAAGAGTGGAGATCTCCTTAACTAATTCTGCAACAGACTTCATGAAACATACAGAAAGGTCAGTCATTTGTAAAGATAGAATCAATAGGTATTTTTGCAGTCATGGTCTGCCGTACCGGTCCGTATCGGCCGGTACAGGCCGGTACGTACTGGTCCGGCCTGGGACCGGTACCGGATCAGCGTAAAATCCGGTACCGGTAATTTATTGTTGAAGAACCGGTACGGGACCGGTTCGGACCGGTACGCCACCGGTTCGGACCGGTACGCCACCGGTTCGGACCGGTACGCCACCGGTTCGGACCGGTACGCGACCGGTACGGACCGGTACGAGACCGGTTTCGTACTGGTCCGGGCCACCACCGGTACGCCGACCGGTACCGGTACGGCGGACCTTGTTTGCAGTAGTACTTCACATTGTCATGAGTTACAGGGCACATAGATTGACAAAGAAAGTCATTCTTTTAGTAAATAATTTTCTGCTTAGATAAAATGGGTAATATTAAACTTCTTTAGCATGAGGATCTCTAGCCACAATAGAACCATTTGAATGAATAAAAAGTAGGAAAAAACAAAAAAAATAAAACAAGCCAATTAACAAATATTTGGGATTGGCTATTGATTCCTTATTTGCCATTTATTTCTATTGATACATCACTTGTCATGACAAGCTTCTCAAGCTTATTCTCACAAACTTACCAGCCCCCCAACCCATCCTCTTTTTCCTAACCCTTTTATACATCAATTCTCTGCCACATTACCCTCGGTTGGTTATCTATCGTGCTTCCTGAATGTAATCATATCTAACTGATCCTTCCTATTTTTGCCATGAATTTTCCCTAGCATTCTCAACTCTAACACTCATCTTATGTACTTGACCCTGTTGACCAAAAACAGGCAAGGAATGTACGCACATTATTTCAGATGTATTAGTGTTCAACACAAAGAGTATCAGATTAGAAGAAGGCACTCATCTTGTTTTTTTTTTTTTTTTTAAATGTTATTAGCACCATGTATTTAACATGTTCTTGTGTAAATAACACAGTTAAAAATTTCATAGTTTAAGATTGCAGAACGAAGCAACCACACTTATTTTGTTTGATCTATATTCACTTAGGTTATTGTCTCAATAACATATTCACTAAGTTATTCTAATAAAGAAAAAATCTACCTCAGATTGTTGAAAAATTTAAATACAAACATTTAGTAACAAGCATGTGCATACTGACTGTTAAACTAAATTTTGGATACTCGAGGAAATATTCATGTATCCTTAAATCTGAAAAAGTATTAGGAACAACCTTTGAAACTGGAGTTTCAGTTGAAGAAATGGATATTCTGGAGCTACACACTGATGCCATCTCTTGAAAGCTCATAGAATTTCGGTCATGTAATCTTCTCTCTAGGTGTATAGCCTGCATGTTGAATTTTAATAAGTAATGATGAGATCCAGAAACATTTATCCATGATAACATAAACATTTGTACAGCACGGCCTTATTGAACTTCTAATGATTGCAATTTTCCAACAGTGCAGATAAGTACATAAAAAAGTCTCCTATTCACATCTTATTGCCAAGGAATACATTATCTTATATATGCATTGACTGACACATCTATACACTAATAATATCACCAGCTAGAAATACTTTAGAATCAGAGATCTACTGAGAATAAGAATATAATATAGGTTGTCCGCTGGTTAAGCTAAGAAAGGAGATCTTTTGAAGTTAATCAACATCAGATCTTAGTGCTAGTGTTTGGAGACAAATGGTTTGATGTCTCTTCAGTTATCTTAATGGTGGTATAACCATACCAGGAAGTTAATCTTGTTTAACATGAGATTTTCTCTGATGTTTGCAAATTTAACATTTAGGAAATTAGAATTGTAATCCTCTAGATTTCCTAGTTCATATGCACCAAAAACCAGCCACTAACTTTAACTAGTAACTAGAATCTACTTAATAGAGAACATTATAATGGACTGTACTGTGAGGAATTCTTCCGTAACAGGCTTTACAGAGCAGAAGGAAAGTTATTAATCTCCACCTCTTGTAGAAGTAGAACCAAATTAAACAATGACTTCATTTCCTAAAGAAAGAATGAATCACATTGGAACTGATGTTTTAAAAAAAGCAAGGTGGCACTGATCAATCAGCCAATAGTAGCGAGACTAGTTAAAATAAGGGTGCAGAGGTAGCTAAGGCTTCCTAACTGTATAAGAAACAATAATTTAGCATTTTGTGCTAATCACTACATTAAAAAACTCAAAGAAGTTTATGCATAACATTTTATGTTAATCAGGAATTTGAACAAATTAAAAGAAATTCTCCCCTTGAAAAAAATGACAGAACAAGGGAAAATTTTAGGAGTTTGAAGTCTGAAGGAATCTATTTTATATGATCATATTATGGTTTTTTTCTTTGTGGAAAAACTCTTTCCAAATAAGAAGTTTTGGATGCCTATGTATTCTACCATTATCCAAGGCTTTGCATGGATAGCCATACACAGCAAGGGTCTCACTGGAAATGATTTTGACAAAAAGAGCTTTCTCTATCACATAGGATGTGTCAGTTATCTACATGCTGCTACTTTTTTCTTCACTAGAACTGATTGGCTTATATTCTGAGTGAAACTCAACAATGTCTTCCTTTAACTTGGAAATTCTTATTGGCCAATCATAGGCGAAAAAAAGCAAGAAGCAAAGTTCCACAAGCAGTTTGATGGCATGGAACTAGATTAATAGAAGAAAGTTTAGAAATAAGTTTCCATAAGGAAAAGTAAATGCAGGAGGTTTTTTATTTCTTGCTTGAATAGTTAGACTAATGAGTTGCTCTTGCTTGGAGAATTCCTTCTGAGGTTTGCCACTTCACAAAGGGAATTCACTCTTTTGTTTATATGCTCTTTTATCATTTTTCTCATAAGGAGACCTCTTAAAATTCCCTCCACCCCCCTCTCTCTCCCCCCCCCCCCCCCCCCCCCCCCCCAACCACCACCAAAAAAAAACAAAAAAGGGGAAGCAGCTTGCATAATTTGCTACTTCACAAAGGGGCATCCCTTTTTTGTTATATGCTCTTTATCATTTTCTCATTTTTGTGATAAGGCGACCTCCTTGGATGCACATGCAAGCAAGGCTTGATTTGAGTTTTCCTTTTGAAGCTCAGAATATAGGCCAAAAAAGGAAGCTTAAATATAACAAAAAATGATTGTTGCAGCATACTAGTTTTTGGGCCACCAACATTTATGCACATAGGAGGTATAATATAAAATTAGCAATGAACCAAATTGCCAATGAAGATGAGTTGGATGCTTACAGGATTGTGATAAGATAGCCGAGGTGAGATGTTTAATATATCTTCACGCACTCCTGATATGCTGAAATTGAATGTGCAATAATGTCAGAATAAAGCACAATCCTATATCAATATTGCATTCAACAATAAGTCTACGGAAAATAGAATCCATGAAAACACCTTGGTTTGTGATTCAAAATACTTTCATTCTAGTAGAAGAAACTTAAAACAATTGGAGTGCTTTCAAATGGAGCAACCTAGCCATATATATTCTTGGAAATATTGCTATTGATTTGCACATATACAAGAGTTACTAACTTTTACTATCTCTTTTACAATTTGAGAGAGGTGCAAAGATTTGGAATAAATCTTGTTGTTTATGTTTATTAACGTAGAAGCAAGTTATAACCAAGTTAGCCTAAAATAATAAATGCCAGCATCAGTTAGCATGATAAAATTACGTGAACTTAATGCACAAAAGATCGGTGACGGAATAGCTTTCATGATTCACAACTTGAGAGATGGGCAACCAGTGGAAAGACTGTTTATGCAGAATGGAGAGGAAACAAGTATATGAGGTTGATAACTAAACTCGCTATCTTTCAGTCAGAGAGAGGACAATAAAGGTCACACTAACATGTTGACAAGCATTAAAGGGCTTGTGTTTGTCAAGATGTGAATAGCTCTCCTATGTGCACATTATAGAAACAAAAATACACAATGCATTTCACTTTCAATGAAAGTAATATAGTTGAAGCATCTTTTTTCTAGTTCGCCGTACCGAACGGTACGGGGCATACCATACCATATCGGTTCGGTACAAGTATCTGGTATGAGAGGCATATGACACTCGGTATGCCGAAAAGACTACGTACCGTACTGTACCAATATAATGCTGTTATGGCATCAGTATGGAGTCCGGTACTAAGATGGCGAATCTTGATCTTTTCATTCTTATGTCTGGTGCTTTACTTAATTCACTTTCTGCGAGCAAGTCTAACAAAATTCTTTTACTTGTAAACCTAAATAGGTGGAATTTTCCACCTTTTGCTCAAAAAATTTGTA
This sequence comes from Phoenix dactylifera, assembly GCF_009389715.1. Classification (NCBI taxonomy): domain Eukaryota; kingdom Viridiplantae; phylum Streptophyta; class Magnoliopsida; order Arecales; family Arecaceae; genus Phoenix; species Phoenix dactylifera. The sequence goes on along the minus strand of NW_024067669.1, from coordinate 1,934,579 downwards.
AGCCTAAATAATACGATGTCACCCCGAAGCATGTGTCCAATGTTTTCCAGAATATAACTTTAACCTTCCATCTACTTCAGAAGAAAGAAAAACAACAACTGAAGGGCGAAGGCAAAGGCAATGTATGTAAACAGTCGTATTGACAAAAGATCAGATGGCTAACATGATCGATAGGTCCTATTATCACACAATTCCTCTTTCTGTCAAGAAAACCTGCCATAATAAAAGTTGACAACACCATTGGGGCTGGCTGAACCTCAGGCATAATAATGATATCCCAACATTACTCCACAAATACCTTCTGTTTTAGTAGAAAAGCTGAATCTATTTATCAATGTCCATCAGGATTTAACGCATGAAGATGACTCTGAAGCACATATAATTTTCTCTGTATACGAAGATGACTCTGAAGCACATATCCATGGAGAACTAACTCATCATTAAGACTAAGATAAGGTTAAATAGAGATGGATTCAATACAGTGTTTTAACATCAATAATAAGAGACATGGGGTAATTGTCGCTCTGAGTAGCAAAGTTTTCTGTCATTTGACACCAAATTCAGTCAAGAAAGCAATTCATCGTTACCCGCCATATAATTATTTTTCAAGTAAGTGAATCAAAATTTATCACTATTGATTTCCTCAAAATGTATCTCCATTTATATGTAAAATTTGTGTCTTTATAGAACTAAGAAAAATTTAAAGAAACACCCTGGCATTTTATCTGAGCATGCCGACCAAAATATCTACCTCCGGAAACGCCGCTCCCGGAGAGAAGAACAAGAGTGGCAATTAATTCCTGGGATTTCCATAATATCTTCTGCCATAAAAGTACCTCACTCTCCAAAAAACCTGAGCATCCATCAGAATATATTAGCATAGAACACTGAATCCCACTAAACCAATACCAGCAACCATTCAGTTCAGATTCTTATAAAACCTTTGCTCAAAGGGAAAACATAACCACCAATAAGAAGAACATGACCAATATACACAAGCCTATAATCTAAGAGAATCCAGGAGACCGGAAAAAGCCCATGAACCCATCTCACCTAAGAATTTCAGAGGCTGTCCCTTCCCAGCCCTTTATGCGAATCTCATGGAGAGAGCCCCTCCAACTGCACAAATCTTCCTGGGAAAATGATGGAGAGAACAAAGGGCAGGACAGGGCAGAAAACACAACTGATGGAGATGGCTGAGTTCTAGCTTACAGAGAGGGAGAAATAACACTAACACAAAAAATATATAGATAAACTTAACAGGCATCCAGACATCCAAATCTCTGAAAGTGAAGATGGCCCACCTTAAAAAAAAAGAAGCAAGGACTGTTCACCATCCCCATGCCCACATATTAAATAACAATAATAATAATAATAAGTGCTTCCATTAGGTGAGAAACAGCCAGTGGTTATGATGAGGACAATGGCACAACAAAGGAGCAGGTGGTTCTGTTAAGGGCTACCATTGATTAATCCATGGAGAGAACTAATTCATATAGCCTACTCAACTCCATTAGATGGAAAGTGATGTAGTGCAGTTATATAATTGATGGTGATGCAATGAGCCCAGCAAATCCATTACCCATGGAATTTTCCAAGATGACCATATGGTACTTTTTATGTAAAGATGGCACTGGGTTTGCTGTTTACCTTTCTCTTTTGAGTTTTTGGTGCCATGCATTTGTAATTTTAATGTAGTAACCTGTCAGCAATCCATGGTATAGATTTTTAAGGAAGGTAATAACTCAGATGAGGTCATCACCTGCTGTGCTGTACTGGTAGAGCTATGGTCTTGGCAGAACCAGATGCCTCTCAGGAGAAACCTTTACCAAAAGTGCTCTCACCAAACATTTGACTCAGAGGCAGTTGGATAGACTGCAAACAGTCATATATTGTGCACGAGTAATTTCTTTGAGGAAAAGATGGGATAATGTTGTGCACAAGTTATTGTCTTGAATTGCATCAAAGTTTATTTGAAATGAGGATTATACACAGTGTTCAAACAAAGAGGAAATGAAATTTACATAATATTTCTTGGCAAAGCTGATACAAAAGGGATAATATACATGATGATGCCATTATGACTCATCATGCATGCAACAAGGCCACATGTTTGAAACAAATCAGGCTAGCCTCGGATTCACAACATGTATAATGGATCTCAGACTGGCTTTATCCAATAATGAGTCATTGTTTGCTACTCGACTGAACTTTTCAATAGGTCAATAGCCATGCCAAACCAGCCAGCTTAGCTGCTTTCTCCAATTTTTTTTCTCCTCCTCTTTGATAGAATAGGTGCATGAATGGAGCTTATTAGTCATCATGCATCATAGCTACGTAATTCTTCATAAAATGTTCAAAAAAACTTTATGCATACAAGACTATACTTGCAGCTCATGTATCTGTACTTAATGTTAACTTTGCCATCAAAATTGTTATACTAATCACAAATATGTAACAGGTGACCATCAACTTTTCTTCTTAACATTGCTTATCCCCTGATTTAAGTACTGGTACTTAATTACGCATTGGATTAGCTTATTGTTTTAGTTAATGGTACGAAGAAAAGCAATGTTAGAGAGAGTTGATGTATTTATGCTGCTCCACCAGCTTCTCGTAAAGGAAGGAACTTTTAGTTAGAGCTCGTTAATCAGATGGTCCAGGATCCAACGGCATGGGCCATTAAAGTATTTCATGTTAAGGAATAAAATAATTTAAGAGGCCCATCTTTGTTTTAGTTTCTACTTTCTAGTCACCTCGAGAGTATGCTCACCGGTTCACCTGGACAAACTTTTACTCAGCTGCCGACGCAAGAGTACAAACTGGAATCATTGGAAACTTTTGCTTTGGCGGCAGATTTCCTTCTTTTCCTTCTGCTTAGAGTCACCGTATGGTGAGAGACAAGGCAGGAGTTCGGTTCCGTGAAGAATACGTTGCATGGAATCCAAGTAAATCCACACAAATCACCATGCAAACCATTCCCTCTGCATTCCGCCGGCAAATCTTAATGTGTGGCTGTCCTATCACCAAACAGCTGAGCTAGCCTCTGGTTTTGGTGAGGAAAGGACTCTGTTTTGGTGGTCCAAGAAAAAAATAGAATTTCTTGGTGGACAAACTAATTGTCTAGAATCTTGGGTAAAGGTGAGGTCCAGTTCTCATCAAAATAGTAGCATTGTGTTCTGGGTGGCCCTATCTTTTTTGACCTCCCATATCATCAAAGAAAAAAAAAAGTTAGCACCATTATGTTGAAATTTAGGAAACCAACTACTAATCTCTGTTCAGGATTGTAGAGGATATGTTATGCAGGAGTTGATGTAGAAACATCTAATAGTGATCAATTGGATATGTACATGTGGGAATAGTAGTTACTGCTGAGATCAGTAAGGGTAAGTTTCAGTTAGGTGGACTGTGAACCAAATGTGAGACAGAGGAATGGAAATAATGATGTACAAGATCATATTAAGGACATGCTTGTTGTCGCTTTTGCTTTCTGCTTTCGTTTTCGAAAAATTGAGAAGGGATATGAACCATATACCGAACAACATATGTAGTGAAACCCTCATGATTTTTAAAAGTATTTGTAAAACTTTTAGAGCTTTTGATGTAAAGATTTATTGCTTTCACAAAAGAGCGAAAATAAAAATAAAAACAGTTACTTTACTATCAATATTCATGTGGTATTTTACTAATTTATGTAGAAACAAAAACATAAACACAACAACAATGCTACTTTTTTTGCTTAAGAATTAGATTTATCGATACTGGTTGTTGTCGGGTTAAGCCTCCTTTTAATTTGGTTGTTATTGTTTGATACCTTGTTATTACTTCCATCTATCTTCCTTGTGTTTTTGTTTTTCCTTTCATTTTTATATCTTTCTCTTGTGAAGCCGGGTTGTTCTACCATGGTCTTTCATTTACTTAATGAAGGATTTTAAAGTTTTTGCCTAATTGTTTCCTGAAAAATTACAACTTTTATAAAAATCAAGTGAACACATGCTACAATGTTACATAAAGAAAGTAATCCTAAATGTCTATTGTTATATTGCTTTGTAAACTTATGTTGCCCATAAAATTATTTGCTTATATTTTGGGTTTGATTGCAACAATTTGTACAAATATTGTTCTGATTTTCTTGTATAGTTTTATCGAAGAGAAGGTCATGCACAAGTTTATGAAACCAACAGATCTACTTCTATTTCAGATGCTCAAACTTTAGTTGTGAGAGAAGTTATAATCAAATTTGTTACGACTATTTCACAAGAAAGCTATAGCCTTCGGATTCTTCTACAACCCATTTCATTAGTATTTTATACACCTCAGTTGAGTTTAATTTTTTATTATTTTTTTGATAGTTTGATAGATGTTTCTCATACATTTGTTTCATCTAATAATAGACGGGCAGGGATCAGCCAAATCCTCAACCCTCCCTCAACGAATCTTTTAAAATGCACATTATCCATGACACCGGCTCCATAGAGCTCCTACAAACCCTAAATAGACAAAATATAGGCCTTCATTGAGGACGTACAAGATATATGGTATCCAAAGCATAAAAAATTGACAAAAAAATTAGAATATGTAGTTAGGGGCCGCAGTCAGGTTGGGTCGGATAAAATATGGATCGGATCTAATATATTATAGATCATAAATCCATCAACCCAAATTCAGCCTATTTTATCTAGTGTGTGTATATATATATTCGAATTTAATTATTTTATTAATCAAATAATATAGTTTGATTTACAATAGGTTGAAATAAATTAAATAATTAAGCATTATCATCCTTATCTGCAGTATCATGTAACAATCCAGAACCTCACTAAAAATAGCTAGCTGGAGGATATTATCTGGGTTTGCTCGTACATATCATCACATACTTCTTCTGTTTAAATCATAACATTCTCACTAGGCTAAAAATCCAAATCCAATTACAAACGTTCCGATTAGCTCGTGATTAGCTCAAATATGCCCGTGCTGCAGTGTTTTTTAGTCTTTATAGGCTATGAGCTAGGTCTGCTTTGAGATTATTTGTAATAATTTGGAACTTCAGCATAGAAGTTATTATTTAGATTCTTTAATAACCATGTCTGTACGGCTCATTACAAACTAAATGTCGGACTAAGCACGAGTTATCACATCCCAACTCGGAATATCATAGACATAAAAAAAGCATTTAATAAAAAGGTCTGTACATTAGGAGAATTCCCATGTACATGGGTAACAAAAGGACATTGTTCCAGTGGCGATGTCGGAATCTCAATTTCCGTACTCATACCCCTAACTTTGCATTTAGTTGTGCACTTGTTCTACCTTGGCAGTCATTGAACGGATGGTCTTTATGCTGCTAAAGTTTATTTCGGAAAAGATTGAAAACGATGTCTCTCCTTCTCCCAACCCAGGTTGCAGAAGCCTAGGGAGGAGGAGGATAAGATAAAGGTGGCGACAAAGGAACCCTCGGCCCCACGGGACGGCTTGAGTTTTACTGTGGTGAAACTGTGAAAGACTCAAAGGAGAGTGGCCTGGAAAGGTGGACTCAGAGGAAAGAAAAAGCAATGAAAGTTTGGATATGCCTACCTTTGCTGGTCAAAATTTATATCAACTTTTATCCTTTTCTACTAAAGTGGGTGATCATGATCATATAGTTGGTTTTCAGGAGAGGTTAAGCATAGAAAACTGGCTTTGAGGGGCCATATCCTTGGTAGTTTACTAGAAGATTAACTAGGGGATGAACATATGATTGTTTCAATAGTTAAACCTTGATATTTCTTTTCAAAAAGAAAGAGGCGAAAAGCCATGTTGAAATTTAAAGCATAGGATTCTGATTAGCGACTGTAAAATTCAATACATGTGATTGCATAATCTTTGATATATTATTTAGCTAGTGCAATATTGAACATAACTTTTAAAAGAGTAACTGTTGAATTGTTGTGATCAGATAAAAATTGTATGTGGAGGGGATACTGATCAGATATTTGATGGCCACTAATTGAAGATTTCGCATAGTACCTCTTTTGATCGAAAAATCAATCTTATTCTCAAAAAATAATATTTTAAATTTCAATATTAAAATAATCATTGAAATAATGACTTATTAAAATAGTGTTATAATAGAACATAGCAAGAAATAATAAAAAATGATTATTTTTTTACATAAAAATACATATTTTTGGATTGTATGATCATTTCCTGAAGGATTTTGAGAGAAAAAGAATTGAAATTTAAAATATTATTTTTTAAAAGAAACTATAAATAAAAATAGTGGTCATTATGTATATTGTGATGGTCTATTATAATAAAAAAAATAAAAAATAATAGTTGCTACTATTTTGTACTATTATCTCAATAATGTAACAGGAGGGGGTTGCAAACCGTTATAATGCCAATTATAATAATTATAATATCATTATTGAAAACCATACGTCAAGCCAGCAGTATAAATATTTCAAACTTTTATGATCTGAAAAGTTTAAACTTACCTATTAATAGAAGTGTATTGGTTGAATCAAAAATAGAAGTGTGTTGGTAGTTGTAAAGACCAGAAATTGGGCCCGTTCTTGGGCCCAATGAACTGAAGTCGGCAATGGATGCCGACTTCAGTCTATTCATCGTGGTCTTCCCACGATGAACCCGCCGGCCGAACGGCCAGCGGGATCTCCGCACACCACCCCCCCCCTCTTCCCTCTTCCCCTCTTCCCTCTCCCTCTCTATCTCTCTCTCTCCCTCTCTTTCTCTTCTCTGAGAGCCCCATTCCTCCTCTTTCCCCTTCCTTGAGAGCCGCTGCCGCCGCCGGAGCCGCCGCCGCTGCCGGAGCCGCCATCGCCGCCGGGGAACCACTCGTCGACGACCGGAGGTGAGCAAGACTAAATAGATTTTTTTTTATATAGATTTAAGGGAGAAAAATGATGGGAATCAGTCGGTTTCACTTCCCCTGTTTCGGGGGAAGTTCTTGGTGAATTTCGGCCGGCCGACAGTGGCCGGCCGGGGTCAATCCGGCCGAAACGGGTTCGGCCGGAGATGGGCGAACGGGGGGCCGGGCTTCTCAGCCCGAGCTCCCTCTCTTTCCTCTTTTTCTTCCTCTCCTTCTCCTCTTCTTCTTCTTCTCTTCCGCCGCCCGTGAAGGTGGGATGGCCGACGGCGGCTGGCCGAGCGCCGCCGCCGAGGGCCACGGTCGACCACCGAGGGCCAACCGGAACCACCGGCCACCCCCCCCCCTTCTTCCTTTCCCTCTTCTTCTTCTTCTTCTTCTTCTTCTTCTTCTCTTCCTTCTTTCTTCTTCTCTTCTTCTTCTTCTTCTTCTTCTTCTTTATTCGGCCTGGGTGTTTTTCCTCGCTTTGAAATCCGTGCTTTATTTGGGAACCAGATCTTGAACCGGGTTATATTGTAAACCGGTTCCACCTATTTCATGAATGGGTTTTGTTATGGTCTGATCAGACCTGGTTTGGGTTGGGCTAGGAAACTGTTTTTGGGCTGAGTTGGGCCTGATTGGATCTGTGGGCTGGGTTGGTTTGGGCCCGAGATCTGATCTGGACCTGTAATCTGGTTTGGTTCAGTTGGGCCTAATCTGTGTTGGGCCACAATTGGTTTTGGGTTAAAGGATTCTGATTTTTGGGATTTAGTCTATTTATTCTTAGGGTCTATGCTTGATTTTGGGGACCCATTCTTGGATCTTTGAACTTAGGAATTTAAGGGGTTGGAATTAGTTTAAATTATGTTTCTAAATTAATTAAATAATTAATATTTATGTTTAACCAGGGGTTCGTGATATCTGTGGCAGGAATTTTTAAGCGAACCCAGGTAGGTGACTTATTGCTTTAAAGTAGAATTTTAACATGTATCTTGCATATGTTGATTTATTGATTTATTATTGGCATTATTGTTAGATTTAGAATTAAATATTTAATTTCATAAATTGTTATGTGCTTTACTGTTGGGAGTATGATTATGACTTTGATATAGAAAGTTGATTTATTGATTTTTAAAATCCGCGTGACTATAGTCTAGGCCCCGCCAATAGGATGATACGTTGGCCCAGTCGACTTGTACTGAGGAACTAGTTCCGACACCGCGACTACCGGTGATAGAATAGTAGCGGCACAGGGGTGCGTTTTGCTCTTCGGAGCGGCTCGGTGGAGCGTGAGTTTGGCACCAGGGGGTGCGGCACAGTGGTGCGTTGGCTCAGTGGAGCGGCTCTTCGGAAAGTTGTATTGGCACTTCGGTGTAACCATGCCACTGGGTGATGTGGCCGTAGTCATGCGGTTGAGTTATTTTGAGTCTTGGATTGGGTTTACAGATTATTGTGTGGATTTTTGGATTTATATGTTTAGCTACTTTTATATGCATTATGACATGTTATATGATGACTTTATTGCATGATGTCGCCTACTGAGCTGTTAGCTCACTCCTACTATTTACATTTTTTACAGGTGATGATATGTGACTATGGGGATTACGGGGTGGAGTGATCATGATGTAGTTAGCTAGTAGATATTGACTTTTTCTTTTGACTTATGTATATATGGACATTTGAATTGAAAGTTGGAATTTATCTTTGTTTAGCTATTGATGTGGAATCTGATTCATCTGCCTTGCGTGCCTGCGGGGTCCGCCCTACAGGTGCGCGGCGTCTGCTCGCGCCCCGGGCCCCGGGTTCGGGGTGTGACAGTAGTGGCATCAAATACTAGGATAGGCCCAAATTTTTTTAAGAATCGAGAGTGTTTAGGAGTGCCAGAAGAGAGTTAGCCCTCTAAACCTAAGGATTATAACTAAGATAGTTATACCGGAGTGGCCTAGTGGCTACCTTACACAGCATCCCTTCCTATTTTGTAGACAAAGCATATGCTTTTATTACAAGTCAAGCAAGAGACTAGTGTACTCCATCTCATGTATCCTATGTAAAACTAAAATATTGATTTGGTCGCTAATGGATATGCACCTTTTGATCGATCACGACAAAAATCAAAAGGCACTCTTTGCCATTCTAAAATTGAGGACATAACAATCATGTAAAGAAACCTACCGTTTATGTTAACAAGCTTAATCTCTTGGTTTATCTATTCGGAACATCTCGAAATAATGGACGAGTAGGTTGCATTACATTAGAATTACATAATGTAACATTTGTCGCGGGATATGATTAGTTATAGAAGACCCTACCGAGCCAACCGATTTGAGGTTGTTGCTTTGTTAGTTCAACAATCAATTTGTCTCCTGTATGCCCACACATGGCACTTATTTTAGATGTACTTCTAGAGGTTGTCTCCATTAACAAATGTCTAAATGATGGGATAAGCTAGCATGATGGAAAGAAGCTTGAACAAAGATGGTCCAAGGAAGCTGATGCAATGTTATATTAGGTATACTGGTTGACTGATATATGATGTGGTTCTGGATTTGGTAGTTCGCCTTGGAGGTTTAAAGACAAGGTACAGGAGGAGAAGATTTGGTTAAGTTACACTTAGCAACTACTTTGACTAAGTATTGAAAATTTGTCTGTCGATATCATTACTCATGCTTATGTTCTCTCATATTCCTTCTAAACTTTTCAATTTGTTTTCCTTCTGTCCTTATCTCCCTTGTCAACTATATCTTGTAACTTTCCACTGACCTAATTATCACTTGATGTTCTTAAATCATCGATAATCCTATCACAAACAAGAAGTGGTTCGATTGGATGTAACTAAGCCACCAATTGTATATCCTCACCCAAATCACTCACTCATAATATTACAACTCATCAATAAGAAACGAAACTTGAACTAAGAATACTAACAAAACTTTCTCTTTTTTTAATAATTTAATCTGATGGCTGTTTGCATAGATGACCCTGTTACAATACTCAATATTCAAGTCTGCTTAAGATGAAGGTGTTACATAATAATGTTTTTTTTTTTTTTTGATGTAAGCGATTACTTTCAGATGACATGATCAAACACTTGACATGATGCATCAAATCTAATTTAAATTGTAGCCCAACCTGATGCCTCAAATCTGCATCATCTAGATGCTGTGATGAAACATTTGACATAGTTTACCATTTGTTTAGGCTATTGAAGTTGGAAGTTGGGCTCAACATTAGTTTACCACAAGCTTCTGGCCCTTCACCTTTCACATACTATTGGTGCCGGCTTTGGCGATCTACCGAATGATGACCTAATGTGATGCCTTAATCTAGTGTCATTGGCAGCCCCTTGAATCTTTTGCTGCATGCGATCCATATTTAATGGTCATTCAGTGGCCTAAGTGATAGAATTATAGGCAAATTGCTTGCAAGTTAAACTGTTCATTTGTAGATTACATTCTAATTAATAATGAGCACAACTGATAGTGGACAATGTTGCATGAGGCCAGTAACACATCATTAAACCCTTCAGATAAAGCGGACCATGTTTCTGTTTGATAGGATAAAGAACCCTATTGTTGCACCAAGTTCTATTCTTATCTAAATTATGGGCTGAAACAGGTTAGATCTGGGCCGCAATCATGTCCTTATCTTGGCGGCCTTGCAGGCAGGGCCTTGTTAGGCCATTTTGTCTTGGTTGTCCAGAGGTAAGTCTTATACAGATCAAATATGTAACAAATAAAATACAATCAAAAAATGCCTTTATCAAACTAATTAGTCAATTAATGGAATACAACATCAGATGATATAAGACATAAATGAAGAAGAAAAAACAGTCTTGCATTCCAAGACAAGATCGAGTCACCCAATTAAACATAGACCATGGCTTGAACATATCAAGTGAATGTTGAAGTTTATTGAAATCCAATTGCATCAACTTGATTCACCAAAGTCCGAGTTATACTCAATGGTGAGCCTCAAAAGCTACAATTCTGGTTGGATTCATTCTTTGGCAATGATGTGATAATTTTGGCCTATCCATAACCCAATGGCTTAGCAAGGAGCAAGATAAGGTGGAATCGAGCATTGTTTCAGCTTAGAGTCATAATCGCAGCTTGTAGACCTAATGGACACAAGGATGCCCCTCTAATCTTTTCTTGCTTCGGTTAAGGGGTTTAATCGAGAGCCGGCAGCCAGCTGAGAGAGTTAGGTGGGTGTCATCTCAACTCTAATCTCGATTCTAATTCGGTGATCATATTGTCAGAAACTTAGAATAGGGGAAGCTGCAGGTTGATGTCTAAGCATGATAGTTTAATTTCTTGGTTTGCTTGGTGAACTTCAAAGCTGCATTTTGGTTGCACAACATTTAGAAGTTCAGGATGGTTGATGTCAGCCCAAGCCCAACCAAGATCATGAGGTTGGGCTCCACCGTGATCTTCACCAGCAGGCAATTGGAAGGAAAGCCGTCATTCATGACTAGCTTTTCTGGTTTAGAGCTATGCGAACATTACTTTCCATAAGAATATCCGCTTGGAAAACCATAGATTCAGAAGGTTATCATTACTTGGTTACACTTTGTTTAAATGTGACATGTCATTAGGTACCCCCCTCCTCTTTTAAGGTGATAAGGCCACGAAGAATGGACAAAAAATAATTATTCAGCATCCTAAATACCAACATAATGTTTCTTTTCTATAAAAAAAAGACAAGATTGCACAATATTTGATGTCTCTTGGCCTTGCAAGCTTCCTCAACCATCCATCTTATTTTGGCACCTTTCTGGGTGCAATATTGTGGTTTGAATATGGGTGGTAATTAATGATTCGACTATAGATGGCCCCGCTTTAAGCAAGCTTATATTTGACATAAATGAAGATAGATCATTAGCAGATCAACCCTTCGTTGGGCCGAGTTCATGTTTAGACTTTTAAACTATTTAACCTATTTTGACCCGTTTAATAACCCATTTAAAGTATTTCAGATTTATTTAACCTGTTTAAAATCTATTTAACCCATTTAAGACTTGATTAACCTATTTAAAATCTGCTTAACCCGTTTCTGTCCGATTTAACCTAGTCTGCTTAGTCTGTCCAACCCACTTAGTTCCATTGAATTCATTAAAAACCCACTTAACTAACCTATTTAACCTGACTTTCTTGCTTAATAAACGGATTATGTAGATCGAGTTAGGTTATCTATTTAATAAACAGGCTAGATCCAGATCTGAATTTTTGACCTGTTTAGTAAACAGGTTGGGTTCGGATTGATGGATTTTTGATCCAACCTATATCGGATTTGATTCGACCCAATTGCCACCCCTAGGTTTGAGATACATCACATGTACAAGTTAGTGATAGATTATTAGTACTACAAAGACTTTTGATTGTAAAAATTAGGACACATGACTTTAGAAGTTAATTAACAGTTTACCATGCATCATAATGTGGTAATATAAGTATACCATATAGATCACCTGGCGGTCTGGAAACCAATAGTCAGGTGAATCACACCCAAAAGTATGGCTGCAGTTTACAATGACAGTTTGATCTCCCATGGTGTCCAAATCAGTAGAGTTTGGATAATCTGATTGAATGGGCTCCAGGTGCTGTTATAGCTATGAAACCAATGGGTGCAATTGAGCTGAGTCAAGTCAAGTGGCTACATGTTTGAGCTCGATTTGATTCAAAATACTTGGCTTAAAACTCAACTCGAGATTGATTGAACCTCCAGCTCGAACTCGACTTGATGAAAAAAAGAGCAATGCTCAAGATCGACTTGACTCAAATATCAACCGAGCTATAATCGAGCCATAATTAAAAAATATAGTTAACTATATTATTATTAATATATATATATATATATATATATATATATATATATATATATATACAAGCTTTTGAGTCGAGTATTTTGCTATTTAAGCTTGACCTTAGGAATGGCAATGAGTAGGGTATCCGCAAAATTTGCTCTACTCATACTCAACCAGTTTAAAATTCTATTATCCAAAACCATCCCAAATCTATTTAAATCTTTGCCTAAGAATTCCAAACCTATTCCATCAGAAAATGTAAATCCATCGGGTATCCAAACCTGCCCAAGTAATCTTTATATGAATTGGGTTGTTTAGATCAGATCAAGCACCCAACCTAGAATTAAAAAAAAAAAAAAAAAGAGGAGAAATAATATTAGGTAAAAATGGTTTAAATAATTTGATGAACAATCTAAATATAAATGACTTTTATAGCTTAGTGGTAGAAATAGAGATTAGATGTTCTTGAAGTTCCCTCTCACAATATATATATATATATATATGTATGTATATATGTAAAATTTTATAAGGTAGCAGGTATCTGAGGAATAAATTTCAAACCTATCCTAAACCTTATAGGATTTTGCTAAATATGTTCTATTAGAATTCGGGATGGATTTGGATATCAGAAAAAATTCACTCAGCTGCAGTTTTTACTCAGATTCAAGTCGACTTTGAGTTGTTCGTGAGCTGCTCGGCCTATTTGCAATCTTAATGAAATCTCAGTACCGAAATCTCAGTAAAGAGGATACCAGCTTCTGGGGAAAGTGTGGCAATATTCCACTTAAAGGTTAGTTTATTGAGAGGTTGGCAAATCAAACTCAGAGCAATGCGGCAAATGGGTTTGAAATGCGGGCCAAATGCGGATTACTCCAGGACACGAATGAGTGGCCCCAGTAAGCCTGGCAACCAAGGATTCATAAAGCTAAAACGATAACCATGGGATGTCTCAGATCATGAATGAGGGGGGTGACGAATACAAATAACTCAACCCCGAATAATTAATGTCGCATTTCATTAAAATACTAAAAGAGCTTTGGAATCTCTTGAGAACAACATATCTAATGATTTGAAAGTTTAGATCGGAGTGTGTCTCTGAGCTGCAAGCTTGATATCTCTCTTTACCAAAAGAATAAATAAAATAAAATAAAATAAAAGTTAGGATCCGCATGACTCTTGGTTTTTGAGGCTCTACCTATTGATAGTTCTAACACGCCAAAAAAGATTTCATCACACTCTCATCATCCAATGTTTTCTTTTCAATTAATGAATTAATTAACTCAAGGGCGTGGCCAAGTTCATGAGTGCCCAATCCATCAATTATACTTTTTGATTCATCATTCTTTTTCTCTAGTGTGCAAATTGCTTTTCAATTGTCTCTTATTGGCATGTTGATATGTATAGTTCTGTTAATGTTGATCCGTAGGCATGCCTCCAAGCTATGGGACCAATGCCTCATTAGTGAGGGACCTTCGGATTGCCAATGGCTGCATGCTTCGTAGTCATACATGCAAGAAGCCTACTTTATATTTTCTTTAGTAAATCGAAAAAATTAAACCATTCAAATATAAATATATCCATAAAAATCAGAAAATAAAATATTTAAAAACTAAGCAGAAACATTCAAAGTAGAGTCCTATAATATAATTTCAATATGGTTAGCCATATAAGCCGTCACTAATTCCGTTACACAATTTTCTTTTCTGTAAATATATTATCTTTGAAAAGAGAGCAAAATATGCATCATTCACCAACAATGCTATAGAATGAGATGAGATCTAGCATTAGCAGATGGTAAATCTAAAAGCCATCTAATAACTGCTAAGCCATTTGACATCAAGCCTATTTCATGTTTCGTTACTTTACTTTCACATTGGTGGTCTACCTAATCTGTATTTCCTTAATTTTGTGTAGGATATCAACTATGTATCTAGAAGGCCAAACATGAAATATGCCCTTCTAGTGCGTATGCCATGCAGGTGAATTTTACTGATACCCTCCTGCTTGTGTAACATTATTTGCTCATCATCATAAAATTTTGCTATAAACTTTTTCTTCTTTATACATGCATATATACACATGTAGATATATGCATACATACATGCATGCATACACAGTGCACTTTACTAGTATCCCTTGCCACCAACTCTAGCAACAGAACCAGATCAAAATAATGGTTAACCTGGCATCCATTATGTTTGGCTGTTCAACAAACTTGAACAAATGGAATTACAGCAGAAATTGGAAAAGCAAGGATAATAATTTTCATTTGTGGTTCCCTGCACGTAGTTCATGTAACATATGCATCATTTCTATGGAGAAATAAGCTGCAAAACTCGAACATGGAACCTCTTTCTAACAATAGCCAGATTCCCATCAATATTATATTGTTTTATACTATCAATGCTGAAGCGATACCAAAATTTTATACAAATAAGTGACACAGCTATCATATTAGGTACTCCACAATGAGGTTCTTCACTGACAACTTGCTCTTAGATGAGAAAGCTTCAATGGGGGGGTCAAGTTTCGATATTGAGTTCTTTGTCATCAATTTGGAGAGTTAAAAGATGAATTATTCGTCAAAAAACAGGAGACATACACCGAAGTTTCAGCTATTAGAGATCAAAAGAAAGTATAAAAAGTTGGAGCATTTTTTCCCCCTCCTCCTTTCTTTGGTCTCAATGGAGTGATCTTGGCTCGGTGTCAAAGAGACACAAAAACATCCTTCGTTATCAGGAGACCGACAGATTCTTACCAGTAAGAGACTTCAGATGTCTCATCGTTTTGAGTGGTCCATGCTTTAGGGAGAGGGGTGGGCCCACATCTAGATTGCTCCGACTGCCCGTGTGCATGTCTTCGGGCCATTTCACCGAATTCCCACCTCACCACCCTCTCTCTCTCTCTCTCTCTCTCTCTCTCTCTCTCTTTCTTATTTATTTATAAAATAATTTATTAAATCAACCTAAAATAAATATATTTGTAACAATCACCAAATAAAATAAAATTTCTATCGCAGTCATCCACACAATCTTCTGCCTTATTAACTTCTTTGTAAATATATTTAACCTCATAATAGTGCTTAATGAAGAGTTCTTTCGGTTCTCTCTTATCTCAAATGATAAACATTAGTCTTCGCTCTCTAATAACCATAAAAAAATTCTTCTTTTAGAACAATATAAAAAGTCCTTAAAATTTTTGTTGCATATTACATATCTTTTCATACAGTATATAATTTCATTAATAAAATTGTAATATCAAATAATCCAGCACCATCTTTTATCTCCCTCTTTCTTCTGTTGAATCGCATGGGAGAGCAGCATTTCAAGATGCTATGGTTGTCATATGTCATCTTTTACCATCAATCTTCGATATATTAATAGATGAGAGGGGAAAAAAGAAAAAAATAAGCTAAAAATTTTCTATTACCAATATAGTACAAGGTTGACACCGCCATCCACTTAACCATCTGGTCTGAGTACAAAATACGCGGCTTGCGCTTCCATTAGCCATGATTAGCTCACAAACTTAATTACGTTCTTAAGAGAAATATACTTAACTGCTGCCCGGTGCTCCCCACCGGGTTTATCATATGAAACGACTCCGAGTCCACCGAGCCAATGACCCGTTCGAAACTCGCTCGCAGGTACATGAGGTCTCCGTCGCCGGACTTGGACTCGCCGGGGAGAACTCCGGCGCCCACCGACATCGACTGCATGAGCTTAAACACCGCAGCATCGCCCTCGCTCATCTGCCGCCGGACGGCGAACCCCACCTTCCGGCCGTTGCAGTACATGGACCAGGCCGGCACGCCGAACAGCGAGGCTGGCCGGGCGCGACCGCGATCGCGATCGCATTCGAGCGCGATGCGGAGGAGCCCGTGCTGCATCTCCCGGGCAAGGTAGGCGGTGGGGACGGCGAATTCGAGGAGGAGGAGCGGCGCGGCGGCGCGGGAGGAGGAGGAGTCGTCGTGGAGGCAGAAGCTGACACGGCCGCGGCGGTACCCGAAGAAGGTGCCGGTGACGGTGGAGGTGGAGGTGGTGGTGGTAGAGGCGTCGGAGTCGTCGTCGGCGGCGGCGGCAGGCTGGAAGCCGCAGCAGGGGACCATGCACTCGACGAGGGAGCGAAAGGAGCGGCGGAAGCGCACATCCTTGCTGCAGTCGACGGCGGTCGACGTGTCGATGATGCCAAGAGGCCCGCCGTAGCTGCCCAAGTCTATCATCCTCATCTTATTTGATTGCTTAATTCGATTACTTCAAACAGGAGAGAAAGATACGATGGAAAGAGAGAAGAGAAGGGGATGGATGGGTTTATAATGGTTGAGGCTTGGAAAAGAAGAGGTTATGGAGTGGGAGGTGGTGAGGCGGGGAGGGAGGATGGGTTTAAATAGGAGGAAGGAAAGAATAAGGGGCTAAGAAGAAGAAGAAGAGAAAGGACAGGAGGGAGTGGGGAAACAGAGGGATGTTTGGTGGGGCAACCGTGTGGACCCTGGAATCATGGAGGGAAGGCCAGGGGCTCAATAATTCCGGCCACAGCGGGCCCTGGGAGGCGCGTGCGTACCGGTGGAGATGGCCAGTGGCCATATATATATATATATATATATATATATATATATATTTATGGTGATGCAAGAAATATAATTCCATGGCAGAGAACAATTATGATAGAAACCTGAGCAATGGAGTGGGTGGTGGGATTCTATTGTCTATTAGTGAGAGAGGCTGCAGGATGAGCATCTTGCCAGTTATAACAATTTTCTAATATGATAAAATGAGCCTAGATTTAAGTGGGATTTTGCAGCCATTTGAGAAATATAACATAATGTAAATTGTGTTAAGGCCTGATAAATGTCATTGCTTTAACAACTTCAAATATAAATATTTGGGGTCTAGCAAGTTAACACTGTAGATTAATTTTTGCTTTGAGCTTGTTCAATTAGAATGTGAACATTGTTAACCAAAGTAAAGATAAACTAGGACTCAGATTTGTTTGAAAAATAGGTTATTTAATATGATGCTCCGCTAAACATAAACTGTTCTGCAATATATTTTTTTTTTGATATATTATTTTTTAAAAAATATTTTAGTGAAGAAAAATTCTTTCAGATGAGTCTCTTGATGCCTCTTAGACCAGAAAGATAATGGTGGAGGGGCAAGCCTGATTGATATGGTTCACCTGCAGGATTCTCATCTTTCTTTTTATTTTTTTCATCAAACTTCGACTAGTCTCAAAGAATATAATACTTTATTCATCAAGTAAAGGCTGGACTGGTTTGAAGACAGCCGCTATTTTAGCTGTAACGATAAGACTACGGTGCTTGGCGGTGCTGAAGCTTTGGGCGAGTGTGGGGAAGGGCGAAGAAAGGTCAAGTTGGCTATGAGAGGACGAAGAATTTATGGGGACTAGGAGACGGTAGAAAGTAAAACGCCGCAGGATCTTGTAGGCTTCTTTATCGGCAACTCTGTTCCCAGTGGGCAGAGGCTGGAATGAGGTCGTTGAAGATGAGATGAAACATGAAAAGGTTTTCTGAATGTTTCTCAGCCAAAAATAAAACTTTGTAAGTGGTTAAGAAATATATTTTCATGTTATATGATATTGTTTCTATTTTTTACTTATTTATCTTTAGCATTTATTGAGAAATCTATAAAAATTGTCCGCAGATTACATGCTACTTGAAACTTTTTGCAAGTTCTTGATTATTTATCTTAACCAACTTTTTGGTCTTATCTATTTTTCTAATCCGATGTCTTCAAAAAATTTGGTTGCATGTAGCGACTACAGTGACCAAAACAAAATCATGCATATAGTCTTGTTGTGTGCATGAAAATGATTAAGGCTAGAGGTTATTATTGTGGCCTAATGATTCATGGTGCATGAAAATGATCATTTCTAGAGGTTATTATTGAGGCCTAATGATTCATTAGTGCATAAAAATGATGATTGCTAGTGGGTCTTAGTTGTCTAACCCTTACATGTGGATGGATAACTTGCTTAGTTTCAACAGGCTTGTCATTACTGATCTAAATGCTACAAAAGTACATGCCAATATTTGCAGATGTAGATGGTTTGCAATTGATCCATACTATCATAACTTGATAAAATTGAATGACTTGTGTCTCATGAAGATGAGGTATGGTAAGTTAAATGGACGGTTAACACAAATTATGTTCCTCCTAATTATTTTGAGAAAGCAAAACTATATTTAACCTAGCATTTATGAGTGAAAAAAGAATTGACACAAACCAGATAAAAAAGTTGCCTTACAAAAATCATTAGGTAACAAGCACCACCCCAAAAGCAAGAACCAGCTGTTAATCCAGGGCTCTATTTCATTTGCCAATAATTTTTATTACTCTAGATTTATTCATCTAAATAGTTTTATTGACACCCAATAAAGTTGGAATGGGGAAGGGGTACTTTGGAAATTACAGAAAGGCTGAAAAGTATGTGTGTGTATATATGTTTAAAGAACTTATTGCACATAAACTTGGTTAAATTGTTTTGGTTCAACAATTTTTTGGATTAAAGATGGAAAAATATCTGAATTTTTTTGTCGATTCAAATATTTTAGACTGCAAACAAATAAAGCGTAACGCGGTGCGACCTCACATTGAGCTGTGTTAGTTTACCTGTCGGACCCGGCGCATGTTCCCCTTTGGTGCAATGAAATAATTTATCTCCCTCTCTTCCCTAGCTGCATGCACAATGTTACTAGTACATGCAACTAATCACAACCAATTATTTTTGTAAGCCCTACTCATCAAATATTTTCTCGATGCATCGCTACAAAAACAAGCAGCTGTGATACACAACGTGCATGGAATCACAGTCGGTCGTCCACTTTTCAAGCATTTTTTTTCAGTGCATCGTTGCAAAAAATAAGCGGTTATAATATACAACATGTATGGTCATAGGGTGCATATTGTGTAGAAAATAATTTCGTCTCTCTTTGTGTCCACACATGATTCACAGCTATATATCTTGGGGTCCATTTCCTCTCTCTCTCTCTCTCTCTCTCTCTCTCTCATCACGAACCTGATGTATTTTTAGGGCATAAGCCTCATGGTATTTCCAGATGTATTTTTGGGCCCCCATGGTTACATGCCATGGAATCAACATTGAATGAATGCATGGTGCTGTGAATAATCTTCCTCCCTTTCCCTCTCATGTGTGCTGTGAATGTTGCTTTAAGCTAACACGTACGTCATGTGAAATGGGAGCCTGACAACCATCAGTTCACGTGGAAAGGGATGGATCATCGCCCCTCCATATCTCTTTAAAATTATTCCTATAAAGATGATGGGCGACTGGTGTATGCATATATGGTATTCCATAAGCCTGGTCAAGTTTAACACCTGACGGCCATCTATGAATTAGCCACTTGTGGGTCTCATCCCCCCCCCCCCCCCCCCTCGTTTTTAATGGATCATATGAATTAGTGGTGTTAGAAAATTATTAATCTTCATGAAAATTGTTTTATTATGGTACTGCTTCAAGGAATGCAAATATCAACCATCTAGCAAAAATTATATCCTGCATGCATCAATGCGACCATGCACTACATCAATCATCAAGGCATATTCCTGTGAGCCAATTGACGAGATGAATGCATGATGAATGAGATCCAAAGAAATGCCTCTCGGTGATTGTTTAGTGCATGACCAAGTGGTATATGTAGTGCAGGATGTAATTTCTCTCCGTCTACAAACGAACTTGATGCTATAACTGCAAGATATTAGTAATGTTCTATTGTACTACTAGAACTCTAGAAGAGAGCATAAATAATCATATCAAAGGTTGGGCCTTGGCTCACCAATAATAAATGGGAAGAAGTTTTAGCACCACCCATAAACTAATAATATACAATAATTTATGCTGCCACTCAGCCTTCTCTTTCATGAAAGGTTCCAGAGCCGAAGAAATGCGCTTTCCATCGAACAAAGGTCTTCTCTTTACCCACTACTTCAGAAAGAAACAAACTAAGAGAGATCTCGATCTGCATTCACTTTAGAAAAGCAGGCCCTCATCTTTTCAGTGCCCCTCTGGTATAAAAGAAATGTCTCCCTCGTGCAAGTTTATTGGATGCAATCATGTCATGTCGCAATGGGAAGGGTTGGTGTGAGCACAGGAGAATGAGGAGGCTCGCAAGGGAACTGTGTGTGTTGTCATGATGGTGTGGATATAGGTAATTATGAGTATATTTGTCATTTCCATCACCACTCATGGAAAAGCTACTGGTAGAGCAAGGAGGAAGCATTCGTTGTGGTGGCATTAGGAATCAAATGGCATCAGCTACAATATTTAACTAATGCTCGACTATGCTTTGATGCTGTAATGATTTATGCGAGCTCTAAAGTCGAAACTTCTGTCAAAGAAATAGTTTGCATTATTCTTCGGTTCTTGGCATCCCATTTCTTGCTTTATCGTCCGACGTTATAGTTCCCACCTAATCACAAATAGTGGATTTCGTTAATGCTCTTTGACTTGATTAATTTGGCCAGGAAAGAACTCACTAATATATGCAGCAAGTAAGCTAATTTAGAGTGGGCACGAAGGACCACAGCACGCCACCTTTGTGGCATGATGTGGATCTCACAAGATCATGACAACGTAGATGGTTCCAAGTGCCGATGGGGTTCTCACGTGGAAATGTTTCTTGAAGATGTGACAGTTTGAATCGGTTGCTGATTAATCATTTCTTGTTTTTTTTTTTTAATATTTGGTAAAAACGGCATTTCATATAGTTCTCACATGAGTACAGTCAGACAAATCAAAAGTAAGAAGATGGTACAAGGGAGGAGGGGCTTCAGTGTGGCCCTCTTCCAAATCAGCTCTCCGGAGTATCGAGCCACGTAAGTTGCTGATTAATCATTTCTTTTGAAGGACTAAAAGCTCTTCATTCACCAAAGAATTTGCAGAGCTGATGAGCAACATTAGCTTGGATCCTGGATTCTTCTTCTTGGGTTTCCATTTGGTGTCTTTCCTGAGGATTTCAAGGTTTTGATGGTGTATTCACTTAATATGGGGGAACTCCTCGTGGTGCCTATGGCATTGGGTGGGGAAGCCTTCATGTCATGTTCTTGGATCATAGAAGCATATCATGTGTCTATAAAATGAGAAATCATACCCTACACTCTATGCACATACCTCATTCATCAAATGCTCATGTCGGTGCACTGTTGCAGGAACGAGCATTTGTGATTATCAGTGTGCATGGACACGTGGTGCATACCGTGTAGGATATAATTTTTTCTATGAAAATAGGTAATTATACATAGGTAGAGCCTATTGAGAAAACATGCTGGTTTGGAAACGGCAGCCATGATAGCAATGTGCTCCATTAGGCATGAGAGAAATTGTGGTTTGGATAAGGTAGCCAACATTGCAGCTAGTTATATGCTCCAACCTTTAGACGTGTCATTTTCTCACTGTTCATTTGCTAGCTACACATATTTATCGATTCTTAGCTTTATGAGCTCCATGTTTATATATCTTCAGTCACTGAATGCGATAGAATGAAACCCGGCCTCGTCAAGTCCATTCATTAGTAGTGTTTTCCTTTTCCTTTTTTTTCTTTGAAAAAAAGAGAGCAAAACACTGGGAGAAACCATCATACTTTTTTTTAGAACTAAAATGGGTACAGAACTGGAAAACAAGAGAAACACGAGGAAAAATAGTGGAAGGAAGAGAGAGAACAGAAGAAAAGGAAATAACCAAAAAAAAAAAAGAAAGATGTTCATTACTAGCAACTAGATCAAAGTTCCAAACTAAAAAATTTCAACCATTTCTCTAACTAGGAGCATTAACAATAGGTCACCCTAGAGTTTCAAAAGCAACACATATATGGGCGCTGAAAATTTCCTTTTCATTCACCACAAGAACTGAGATAGCTAGTAAGAAATAACCAATTATTCAGCAATGTCATGGATTTCAGAATAAAAAATATCATTTTAATCTTTTCTAACACTTTTTGTGCTTGGATCTTAAGATAAAACCATGGGAGATGGTTACAAGAATTAAATGTACAAGGCAAAATATTTTCGTGTCTGTTGGCACCTGCTTCGCGGGAAATTAAACAAGCTTAAGAACTACATGGTGCAATACCAGTGAATAATTGGGCAAATTGACACCCATGAGCTGTATCTTGACCTTCTCAATGCATGGGTCTCATAATTCTTCGTTAATAGACCATATGTTCCATACTTTAACCACCAGACCATCTCTTAAGTAATCGAACGGGCTTTTAATTTTCTAGGTTTGAGTTGCATTTCGAGTCTTCGGCTGTCACTAATGCATATTTCTACCACTTGCTAGCTAGATATAAACAGAGATATCTATCCATTGATCGTCAAATTTTAAGAAATTGATGAAGTATGCTACCATGTTTGGCGTACAAAAAAACCATGGTAAAATGCAAAACTACCCGTACATCCATAAAATTGTTCTGCATTTCTATTGATGTGTGAACTGATTGTGTTATCATGATAGACTTCACATTTAACATTGACCTAGATCCGCGGACATGCATGAAATAATCAAGTGCCAATACAGGTTTTCTTAATTGGGTTGGCCTTTAGATTCATAGTTGCCATCAACATTAATCATCTCACTTAATTGAAATTTTCAAAAGGGAAGCACAAGTTTTGGAGGAAAATTTCTTATTGGATATTAGGTGATCAAATTATAAAATAATCTCCATTTGTCACCATAGTTTTCACCCATTGATTCGAAAAGAAAATGGATACAAAAATATGTTTTTATTAAGAAAGAAATTTCACTTCAATGCTTGGGAAGAATAAGTTCACAAGCAAAAAACAATCTTAAACACAACATATATGTATGGGAGATGTGTTCTGATCAGAAGTATCTCTCTACAAATCTTAGGGTGATAACTTTCTCATTCTATCATATATGTTGTGATTTAGCATCATCATAGACCTAGTGGGAACCACTTGGACCTAACAATTGTATTACCAGTAAGGAAAAGTAGACATGGGCCCTCCAATGTAAGGGGAACTGGACCCTTCCCACACTGAACCAAGAGCCTATCTCTCAGCCCTGCGTTACGTTCGGCCCAAGTTCATGGGCCTTTTCCTGGCCCATGGATACCCTAGTGAACGACTAAACGGTCCAAGCCTCTTCCAGAGTAGACCCATTAAATTTGGGGCCTGAGCAACAGATGAACTAATTCAAAGGTAAAAATCCTGGAAATGTAGCACATTTGTATGCGTCTAAACTTGTAGGCAGCTAACTTTTTGCATATATGAGAATATGTGTTTCAATTGATGTTCAAATTAATCGATTGCTCCATAGCTGCTTTAGGGCAAATGGCTTTGGAGGGCTGCAGTGATGGAGCGGTGATTGGTTCGAAGTTTTTGGTTCGATCGATGTTTTAAGACCCAGCCAGGTTGACTTGATCGACCCATGACATGTAAGGATACAAGGGTTGAGTCAAAACCCTAGAGACATATTTCCTAAAATCCGAGCCACCCGTTATTTGAAGATTTCCAAGTTGCTCCCTCCGGTATCTTTGCAGCCCACCAAACTAGCAATTAGTCCTCTTCTCTACAATTCAAGGGCTTTTTTTTTCTTTTTAAGAGGAATACAATTCAAGGAATTTAGACATATGAGTCGCCCTCCTAAATATCGAATTTTGCTTGAATACGTTTCCAAAATTAATATTTGCATGTATACTCTCGTAAAATATTTGTTTTGTTATTCTATCCTTTTTTTATTTTTGTTTTTGCATATGTGCCCATACCATCTAACGACGTTAAAAAATTAACAGTTTCAAACTAAAATAAAATGACTAAAATACTTTTATTGGGTCGATGCGGAAAAAGAAACATTTATAAGGCGATCGCAATGGGGGATAAAAAAGTAATTTCCAAACTATATTTTATTTTTAATTAACATAAATAAGGTTTTTATTAACGGTACTAGAAGAACTGTTATATTAGGATTATTTGTACAAAAATAGTATTTTATGAGGGTACAAAAATAAATATAAATTTTAAGAGGGTATTCACACAAATTTAAATTTTTAGAAGAATATTTATGCAAAAAATCCTTCTTTCTTTAATAAACACATTCATCACCCAATTTTTGGCAATAGGACAAAACATATTCAACTAATATAAACCTCTATGTTAAATGATTATTATAATCACACTACTCATCTTTTCTGATTGTTATGTTACAAACTCCTTGGACGAACAAGCCATGCCCCATCCTCTTCAATTGCAAAAACATCACGACTATGATCATTGTTTTAAGAGGGAATGATCAAATAAAATTGGTGGTTAGTTGGATAGAAGCAAGTTTTGTTCCATTCAACAAAACTGAAAGTCCACAATGACTTTTTCCAAAATGCAAGACTATTTTGAGATTTGGTTGGCAGTTATATGTCAAGATCCTGCTATTCAATTGCCAAACCATCAAAGCAACATGTTTCTTATAGCAGGGAGATATGGTAGACTTTAAGAAACCCAATGAATATATATATATATATATATATATATATATATATATATATATATATATATATATATATATATATATATAACGTTTTTAATGTTTCACCTGTGGTGTTGATACAAGAAACTTGAGTCAGATCCCGTACTTCAATATTTAGTTGGCTTCCATCCATGTTAATTATCAGAACTTCTATTTTCTCAACTTGCAACTACATGTTCCTTGTATTAAAATGTTGCCGCTAGAAGTTAAACCCAAGACCTAATCTAATGATAACTAGCTAGTTTGCAGATCTATCTTGTGCCAATATCTAGCGCTAGTGCTATAGAGGATTCAAGACTCCACTTGATTCCTATTTGAAAAACCATAAAAAAAATTGAAGCTTAGGTTCGTGTGCATCAATTTGGATCCTTTAATATATTTATTTCTTAAGCTAGCATTGCTCCCCTAATCCCTACACCATATCATTTAACACTCTATGATTACCATTTTGCAATTAATATACAAAATTGTGGCACATGACACTTGAGAGAGAGAGAGAGAGAGAGAGAGAGAGAGAGAGAGAGAGAGAGATTCTTGCAGTGTGGATCTTAATTAAGTATTAAGAAGATGGAGTTTGAGTGCCTTGATGAAAGGCAAATCGAGGAAGTTCAATAGCTTGAGAACCCCACAACCATAAGGGACACTTTATATCTTGTTGTTCATGGAAAGCTGATCACCTTAATTTAATCTCTTCCACTTGAGCATATAATGGGCACTGTCTTCCATAGTCATACTCACCAAATGTCTTATAAACTTTTATCCAAATACTCAAAGGCACTCACTTACTCCCTTTGTAAGCTCCTGGTGCTCTGGCATGGCGTAGTTTATGTGCAACCATTGCACAAGTACGGACCAGAATGTCTGCATCCCAAAGAACAAGTTAATGCATTTACCATTCAAGATCTTTTATCAGTTTCCATGAACTTAGGTATCATAGCCTCGCATTTGGGAGGAGTGGCAACTAAATTCACCACATACAAATAAATTATGCCAATCTGAGCCAAGATTTGGGTTACTTAGGATTGGTTTGATATATGATGAATGCACATTTTTTTTTAAAAAAAAATATTAAATGTGATGGAAATGTTGCCATTCAACAAGACATATTCCATATAGGAGAGTCAGGCAGCTGATCCCATTAACTAATACATTTTCTAATTGAACAAGCTTGAATCAACGTTCTATCAAGCTAAGTTTTTATTTATTTTTGTGAACCACGTGCTCGAGCTTGGATTGTCTAATGAGTCAAACTTTATATGATGTTGCCACTCCAAATCAGTATGACCGAGGCGCCGAGCTGGTGAGGTTACTAGAGGGCTCGGTGGTCAATTGTTCAAGCTCTACAGATTGACGATGCACCCAAAATGGTTCTAAAAAGCTGAGGTCGTGCTCGGGTCTTTGCTCCAATGTCAGGTTCAACCTACAATAGCGAAGAAGTTCTCTTATCAGAGAATATCCGGTGGGAGAACCCTCTGATGCCTAAGTCAGAAAAACTATCAAGAAACAACGGAGGTTGAGAGCGAGACAGCGACAACATGGTGGCGTGTGAAAGCTCAAGAGCACTTACCTGGAGGCCCTCCCTAGGATTGGATTGTATAGGCGAAGGTTGACGCCTGTCGTTGGAGGATTCAGGTACGTGGGTTGGCGATCTTTGGCAGGCCAACGTATATTATGAGTATTACGTGCGGTCGTTCTGAATGTGCATCACGCTTCGTGCATCTTGCAAGCACAATTTAAAAAACCAGTTGTGATCATGGCCGAGGTGTTGCTAGCTAGGAGGAGATTTTGAAATTCAAAAGACTCTTCACATGCTTCTAGGTTGGCCATGTGGCGAGCCTTGGTTGATTGGATAAAGGCTTCATGGAAGGGTCTAATGGTTCTCCATATCGGCT
This sequence comes from Phoenix dactylifera, assembly GCF_009389715.1. Taxonomy (NCBI): domain Eukaryota; kingdom Viridiplantae; phylum Streptophyta; class Magnoliopsida; order Arecales; family Arecaceae; genus Phoenix; species Phoenix dactylifera. The sequence goes on along the minus strand of NW_024067669.1, from coordinate 1,907,524 downwards.
GTGATCGGTTTTGAGGCATATCATATGATATTGGAGAATGGTTTCTAAATTATAGCTAAATTGAACCTATTATTGTTCAAAGCATGAGTTGTGCATGAACAGTTTGTTTATTTACCATCCTAACCATTCTTTCTAATTTAACTACCATCCTTTGAATTATTTGAATTGGACCTTGGCATGTCTTGTACAGCTCGGAAGCAGCACCATAGATGGCTATTTCTTGTTATTATTCAAGATTAAAACAATATATTCTCATTGCTTAATGGTGGATTTCTTTTCTATATCTTTTCATATAAGAGGACAAAGTTCAACTAAAATAGGTGTACTGATTAGAAAAGATGTATCTACTAAATGCCATTGAAGAGATCGATAATAGCTATTATAATAATTTCCAAGTTCTCTTATATGGTATACTGTGATTTTTGAGCTATTTTAAGAAGCAATTTTTTTGTGCTATTTTAATAATTTCAAAGTTTAACAATGCATAATCAAGTAATGCCATAAGTTTATTTTACTGCCTTACTTTTTATTATAACAGTTAATAAATAACAATAATTTCTTTATTCCAACAAGTATCATTTCAGGAGTTGTTTTAATTACAAATATTCTTATAGAGTAATGCTAAATCAATGATCAACTCTTATTATAAATCCTCAATGACCTAGATGCTAATCCTGAAACCTCGACCTAGAGTACACCCCAAAATATGAGCCTACAAAACTAAATAGAATACTCCAGTAGGTATACAAAATAAAGATGTAATGCACCCTTATCTGCATGGAATTTGGGATGGACTGAATTTGCTGTATCCCTTGGATGCGTCATTGGGAAACACCGAGTTTTATTCACAAGTTCCCAAAACCTACAAATTTAACCGTTTATTTCTAATTTAGTTTTTTATTTTTATTTTTATTTTTATCTCTTTGATTATAAGAGAAGTATATTATTCCTATAATGAATGTTATTCCTTATTTGTCTCAAAGAATGACTTATCGTATTTTAAAATAATCACTAATATAGCCGTTATTATAATGGTGCTACAAAGACAAATTAATAATGGAAATAATGGAAAATAATGATATTTTACTTTCCTTTTTTTATTAGTAAAAGTATATATTTTTGGAACATAAATTACATAAAAACTTGAAATTCGAAAATAATAATATTATATTTCAAATATATAAGTGCAAATAATAAATATTCAATTAAAATAAAAAGATAATATAAAATAATGACTAATTATAATTTTCAATATTAGGGTGGCCGAAAGTATTATAATGGCTTCATGACTTCGTTATCTACAACCATGACGTGAAGCCATGCCTTGAATGCACGGCAAACATTGAAGAAGATACGCCTGCACGTGACTCCGGCTGCCCACTCGTGCCTGGTCACGGGTCACGACTCACGAGTCACGAGGCAATCTTCTGGATTCTGTGATGAAGCCACAAGGCGCGACTCCTAGAGGTAGATCCACGTGCGGGGGGACGGCGGCATATGTTTCCTAGGCGGAACTCAAGGCAGTGTTGGAGAATATCTTCCATATCAATCGGGTGCTCGAGACTGGGAGCATCATTTAAAAAAAAAAATTAATAAAAATTATTGAACAAATTCTACGAAAAAAATATGCATGAGAGTCAGATTATTCACTTTTAGCCGATATCTGTAAACTATTGAGAGAGTGTGATGCCTTTCAGATCGTGTATGTATATCAAAAGCGAATAAAACTATAGATTAGGTCGTTTTCTTTACTGCTCACCACTTCTGTGAATTTTTTTAACTCGTCCTATATCTGTTTCTCTATTTTTGAAGTGTATCTTTTTTTTTGGACTCTCATGACAGTACATATGAGCTACCAATATAAAAAAAAAATAGATTCATGACACGTGCCAAATTTGTTGATCCACCCATCCGATTCGTGACACGTGTGTGCACACTAACCATGAAGCCCGATAAAAAAAAAAAAAAATTGCGACAGATTCCACTAAATTCACCGCACCGGCCAACCGGTGCAACAACACCGGCCAGCACCTAGCTATGCATGGGGACAACTCTGACACGGTATCCCCCATGCAAAAGCTAGACGGCCAACACGTGTGCCTCTCTCCAGAGGGTGATACGTGTCTTACCAGAGATCTTGTCTCCATTTATTTGCTTCCTCGCGTCACTCGCACGTGTGTCGCCGCATTATCCGATAACAGAGTGATGGCCCTGAAATTTACGTTGGTTGAAAACAATATAAAAGGTTGCATGAGCTCATGACCAGTAGTCTCCAAGGGCGTGGTGACAAATGCCATGTTGGAAAGTTTGGCCTTATTTACACGCACATACACAAAAAAAATTTGGTCCTCTTTTCCTTCCATGAGAAAGTGGGATGGGAGGAACAAAAGAGATGACATCTTATGTGATGAACGAAAGATAGTGAAATAGAGGACTATGTCTATGTTATTATATCTATTTGTTAGCTTCGTAGCCATGACTCAGAAACTCCAACGAACACCCAGTCCGGGGAAGGTGTGTAAATGACTCCTTTGCATCTATTTCGAGGACACCTAGAGGACTGTCTCTATGTTATCAACTTTTAATGTTTATTCTCAAATCCAATTCTATCAATACTTAAAATAACGTAAGATCCTTCCAAACAATGCCGCAGAAGCAAGACTAAGATCTAATTAATTAAAATTACATGTGCAGGTGGCATGACTTGCATGGAGGCTTCCGTACCACAAAAATTCTAGGCACTAGTTTTGATTCTAGGGATGTATATTAATTTTGTGTTGTTTTTAATCCTAGTTCTAAATGTAAAAAATACGAGTTTTTCTTCATGTACAAAGATAGAAGATGCTAATTATGTATACTAATAAAAGAGAAGGGTGAATTACTGTATGGTTTCTTTAAATCAACTATATATATATATATATATCACATATGAAGCACTAGAAAAAATAAAGAAATATGGACATAAATTGAGATAAATAAAAATGAGCATATACAACCTCTTATTATATTGCATCGTACGTGTTAAAAGCTAATATATAAAATATGTCAATAACTGATATATAAAATATGGTAAATAAAAATGAGAAGCGTAGAGAAATAAAGACGCGATTATCTAAAGTAAAGATGGCCTTGCTTCAGAAAAAGAATAAAGCAGACTAGCTCAACATATCTGCATCCACGTGTCATGATATGATATGGTGAGAACGACCCCGCTAGTGTCAACGAGACCCAAAACGGAAAATTTAACTCACAAACACGCGGTTGCTTTCGACTTTCGAGACCGTCACGGACCCACTCATTAATGTAATCCCCCCCCTCCCCCCCAATCCAACTTTAATCCCATTTCTTAATCCATTTCAATATTCTAATCCGGCCTCGTCTCATCACCCCCTAAATGGGTGTCAGGCTGGCCACGCCCCATGCCATGTGTTTTGTATCTTATACAGAGATTAGAAGCTTAATGGTGTGTTATTAAAACAGCCTAAGATAAAGAGTGAGAAAGGGATGGAAAAGAAAGCGAGTCCCTTGGAGCTCTCAGGATTCCTCACGGCTCTCTTTGGTTGAAGGGGAGAGAGAGGAAGGGGCGGCCAAAGAGAGGAACAACTCATGGCGGAGGTCTCCATCAATGGCCTCGAGGCTTTGTCGTGTCCACCAAGACACTGCTCGATGAAATGCCTGGGATCCTGACGGTTGATGACCACCCCAAGCCATAGGCTTTGTCGTGTGCACCAAGACACTTGTTTGATGTAATGTCGGGATCCTGACGGTTGATGCAACCCCAAACCATCCGGTTACATACAACCTCTCATAGTCCTCCTTACCGTTCCCTCGAACCAACCAACCAACCAACTGTTACATTCAAGTACGAGCCCAAGTTGCAAGAAGTTCAAGAAGTTCTTGCGTTGTAAGTTCAAAGAAGTAGACAAAGAAGTAGATTTGCCGATCATCGGAGTGTTGGAGTGTTTTGAGATCTACGCACTCTGTGATCCAATGATGGATTCATATGAAGAAGGAAGGTGAATCCATCCAAACATTACATATAAGATGTCTTTGTGCATTGCATTGACTAGCTTCCAGGTCATAGATTTCTAGCCATGCAAACATAGTATTATAGTCACAACCAAGCTTTGAATCATTAATAATGGGGAGCCATTTTATAAAGGGTCATTAGACCAGCTACACAACAGCATTTGCATTCACTAGAGCCGATCCATTGCAGGCCGACCACCTCATTTGGTGGGCATGGTTGGATGCCTGAAACGTTCGGAAGTACCATCAACTTAATGACTTCCTTTTTCTTATTCCATCAAAAGACTTCCTTTTTTTTTTTACAAAAGAAAAAGCCACAGGTGCATGCATCATGAGAATTGTGAATCAGGAGTAATATCCTGCATAAATGCAGATGTGGAGGGCACAGTAAAATACTATCCATATATACAATTATATAGCTATATGAAGTGATCAGATTAAGGTTATCCCAAAGGATTTTCCATTTACACAACCCAACTATTTGTACAGAAGACCTACTGCTAAGGCTAATAATAATAATAATAAAAGAATATACATGGCAAGGGAAGAAAATAAAAGCACAAGAAAACCAAGACACTACAGGCATGAAAACTTAGGGAAGAGAGAGAGAGAGAGGGAGAGAGTAATAGAGGGAGCATTCCATTCTAACTATATTTACAACCAAAAAAAAGAAGAGAGAAGCTAAGATTCCCTTTCTTTTTTCCCACTTCCTTTGTGTCTATTCTTCTTTCTCCATACCATTTACCATATATGGTGGGTATCTTTCCACATTTATTCACTGTATCCAGACCTTTTTCTTTCTACAAACTTTGGAAACTTCTTTCGATCTTATTAGTATTGCACCATTTCTGACATTCTCCTACCTCTTTTTTTTTTTTTTTTTTTCCTTCCCTTGGGAATTTACATTTAATATTCAGAATGGAGCTCGATGGGGAATACCCTTTCTTCTGGACGTCCGGTAGCCGTTGATGGGAGGGGTCCCCGGAGAAATGCTGCTGGTGGCATTGCCGGCCTCATCATCCGATGGGTTCGCCGGGACTTCGGTGGCTCGGCCGAAGGCCGACGTCTTCCGGAGCTTCCGGGGGGTCGGCGACTCGTCCGACTCCGATCCATGGAGAAATTCCCGGCTCGGCTTGGGGCGCAGGGTGAAGGCCAGCTCTGGGTCTCTCTTCATGCCTCCAAGCTGATAAAGAGAGGAAAAGAGCTGACGTTTTTTTCCCCCCAAAAGACACTCAGAACAGAACAGGTGGGGAGAGAGATCGAAGAAGCAACGTAGGTGAAAGGTTTTGCTTAGAAACACCAGAAACCGAGAGGGAAAAGCGAGAAACCCGGATGAGCTTTGCGTGATTGCCACAAAGATCACTTTTTTGCACTCTAATTTGAGTGGAAGACTATGAAATATAACCAATTAATACTAGAACCGAGAAACAGGTCTTGCTTGAAAACCTGAAATCTTTCAGAATAATGCTTAAGAATTTGAAAGAAGGGCTTCATCTCTCTCCAAGTAAGAAATTCATATCATCTATCTATTAATAAAGGCGTTTTTCTTCTTTTAAAGTTTGCATAACTGAGTATTAAAAAAAATAAAGTGGCCATTACCAAATGGCTTCATAGATTTTTTTTTTTTAATACATAAAAAAAGGACCTTTGGAGCAAGGAGTCTTGCTTGTAGAAATCTGAAATCTTTCAGAATAATGTCCAATAACAACAAATACCGAATTGATCTCTCCCCAAATAAGAAATCTATTTCATCTATCAAAAAAAAAAAAAAAAAGAAGCAAAAGCTAAGAAAAAAGCTGCTTTTTTGAGAAAAAAGTTCGCATTTTTCAGTGCAAACAATCAAAGTAGGCATTGCATAATCGCTTCAAAGAACATTTTTTTACAAAAGTTCAGCTCAAAGAGGTTAAACTATAAAAAAATGATTTTCCTCCCAAAAAACTATGAAAAAAAAAATGACCTGCAGAGCAACGAGTCCTGCTTAGAAACCTGAATCCTTAAAATTTTAGATGGTAATACCAAAAAAGATATTAAAATTGAAGAGCAGAGAAAAACCTGATGCGAAATCACAAATATGCGAAAAAGGTGACATTTTTCAGAAGGAAAACAGGCGAAAACTTCCATTAATCACTCCAAAGGCAACAAAAACAAGAAAATTATAACATTGGGAGAGAGGGAAAGAAGGGAGAAGAGGCACCTTGCATCCGAGGGAGCAGAACCGGAAGGAATCGAGGAGGCTCCGGCAGCAAATCTCGCAGGTGTTGGTCACCCCCTTCCCGGGCCTCGGCTGCGGCCTCTCGTTGAGGAAGACGATCTTGGCGCTGTTTATAATGTACGTCTGGACGCAGGAGATGTCGATAAACTTCGACACCTCGGACACCCTGATCACGTTATGGTACGAAGATCTCCGAATCTAAACAAAGTCCCCCCCACACACACACACACACAAAAAAAAAATAAAATCACAATCCTCTCTTTTCTCGGTTTCTTACAAAAATTTCTATGAGAAAAGTAAGAACGAATACCTGAACAACATGGTGGTCCTTGTGGTTGGCGAGGCAATAGGAACAGAGAGCTCGCCCCATGCAATCCAAGCAGTACATATTGCATTCACTCTTGTTGGAATCGGCATGAACCTCGCACGGAATAAAGAAGCTCGTCTTCAGGAGCGGCCTCAGCCATGGCGGAGCATCGTCCTCATTCGCCAGCCGAATCATCGGACCCACCTGCTCCCAAACCCCCATCTCCGGGATCAAAACCCAGCCCCAAAAAATCCCGTTTTCAGCAAACAAAACACAAAAAGATCGAAACTTTACCATCACTTTCTTCTGCTTGCTCCCCACGAAGCCGATCTTCTGGTGGTTCTCGATCGCCAGCTCGTCCAGTTGCGAGGGAATCCAGAGCTGAAACCAAAACAGATCAAATCCAAAAATGCTATCTTTCTCACAAAATAAATCACCAATCGAGAAACGGAAAATTGGAGATTCTTCAGCATCGAGCGTTACCCTTGAAACCGAAGCGGCGCAAGGAATCGCCGCCGGATACTGCCGGCAAGCTCACCGGAGCCAGATGAGGAAGCAGAGAGGAGAGCAGAGAAAAGGATGGGAGAGAGAAGAGTTAAATGAGGAGGGGGAGGCCTCGGAGAGACGTATATATGGCCGTTTGGTTAAAATACGGAAACGTGCCGAAGATTTTAGCCGGCGATTTTATCGACGAACGACAGCGAATTAGATTCGCCCTAGGAGATTGTGGGCCGTCCGATGTTGTGATTAAAGGCAAAGAGATGGAGTGGGCGATAATAATACCATTGATGACTGTTTTATTAATAAAAAAATTGTGTTTTAGTGGAATTTTTTATTACAAAGCCGACGGTCCTGCAAAATAGGAATCTCCATAATATTAATGGGGAGAGGGGAAATCTCATCGGCGAATCCTCGGCGATTCTCACAGCCGATTTACTGCTTCATTGAACCATATCGTCTCTTGAACCATATCGTCTCATGGAATAACCTGGACATGCTCCTTAGGAATCTACATGTTTTCTTTTTAAGTATAATAATTTAACACTGGAATTCTTGTGGAGTCTTGCTTAAATTCATGTAACTTGGTAATTTGTGGTGCTAATTGGCTAGGGTTTTGTTCTTCAACAAGGCAAGGACGAAGGGAGATTACTTGATGAGATCATTATACTTGTGGACTAAGATTTGTGTAAAATAGATGTTAGTTGATTTTTTTTCTGATGTTGTAGTCAAATACCAACAAAATACGGTGCAAATTTTAATATTTTGATGTGATCAAGTCAATTTGAAAAGAAAAACTTATTTTGTTAGATGGTGAAAATAGCCTGCATCCAAAAATAATACTAGTTTTTAAATTATCTTGCTTGTTAAATAGTAAGTTTTAGTTCAAGGTTGAAACACATTGTTTGCTTGCAAGAGATATGATGAACAAACAATTTTATAAGGTATAAGTTGACCAAACCTGAACAAATGATCTTGAGGAACTATAAAATATACATTAATGTAAAAGATGATTTTGTCGGAGTTACTCCTAACTTGTCTTGCCAATATTTGAATTTTTAACATCATAACATAATTTTGCCTTAAATCTCTTTACTCGAGAAACAAAGCACCATACCCAAAATTTTTGATATGCTTTCAAAATGCAATTCATGACCAATTTTTGTTTTAATAACTCTGAAATTTTTCAGAAGTGTGCTCCTTCCTTAATAGTTTGGCCTTAGAGGGCAAACCGACTTTAAGTTTAGAAAACAAACTTTACCTTTCTAGTAAAATTCACATTGAAAGAATGAGAACACTTGGAAGAACCTAGTACAACCGAAGTCATACATCATATTATTAGTTTAGCAACAAAAATAATATTACCATTATTGAATGTGACAGCACTTAATTCTGGCAAAAGTCTATCTATATTGCGTCTACAGAGTATTGATGGGAATGACATATAACAAGCATTGGCATAACACATTGAGATTTAGTGGAGAATGACAATAGATACTGTTTAAGCTTTTTCTGTCTCATCTTGGTGCGCCAAAAAAATTTTGTTAATTGATGAAACGTAGATCCAAGTATGCAGAGTAGGGCTGAAAATGAGCCGGAACGGCCAGACCCCTATCAGAGCCCAACCCGAAATTTTTTTTGGACTTTCGGTCAGGCCTAGGCCCGAAAAATTTTCAGAAATTCTGGCCCGAACCCAATTTGGCCAGCCCGATGGGACTAAGCAATTCCTTCGCCGCTCTCTAGTCTCTAGATTCTCTCCTCATCCCTCGTTGCTCAGGCTCCCACAACTTCTCTTTGGACTGCCTCTATGTATTGGCCTCTTCGTTGCCGCCCTCGGTCCCGCCCTCGCCCGATCAGGAGGCTGCTGTCAATCAGATCCACTATGTCATCTCTGCTGATATCGCTCGAATCCAGGCTGCCACCGGCAGCCAGTGCACCAAGATCGGGGCCTTTGCTGCCTATCTCTGGCGGTCCTCATCCATCCAGAGGATAAGGTCTACCGCATGGGTGCCATTGTCGACAGCTGCAACTGGCTGGCATGTGGCGGCGAGATGGTCGAGTACTTTGGCAACGTGCTGTCTAAACAGGTGCACATTGTGCATATTCTTTACCTATTATGGGGTTAATTTATGCCTAATTAATATCATTAAGTTCAATTCAAGAGACTACTAAATAATTTACACAAATAACTAAAACAAGAAGCTTTCAAAGAGTTAGCTTGAATTGGTTTGACCGAGTCTATATTCTGAACTTCAGTGATTCAATATGTTCACTTAAAGAAATGATCATCACATGAGGATTTGATTAAGTGGTATTGGTAAATGGATGCTAGAGTACATTCTCAAGATATTTAAGGATGTATCCTCATGGCTATCCAAAGCAAGAAGGCTTGAAGACTTTCATTGATAAAAAGAAAGCAAAAATCCAGCCTAGGTTGGCATAATGAAGAGGAAATGTTAATTCCAATTTGAGCTCAAAGAGGAATATGAGGATGACTAGGATGAATGGATGATCATATTATCGAATAATAGAAACAATGTTTGATAACAGACCCATTACCTGATGGCTGCAAATATCATGGCCAAAATCGGCCATGCCGCAATAGTTGTATGATAATGAGCTGATGATCTATTGCTAAGGTTTTTTTTTTCAGAATTTTTTTAATGAGAAGTTGAAACAAATAATATGAGTCTACCTTTCATGCCTCGGTTGCTTAGCTACAATAAAACCACCTTTTGCGTAACCAAGTCCCCTGAGAGATGCCTGATTGGGCCAATGACATCATTTTAAATTAAGCGATGACAACAATCAGGGTATCCAAACTTTGAATACTCTTCAAGGACAACTACCCCTGCTATTTGATACAATACATCATTCAACACTAGTTTGTATAAAGAAGTTTGATTATATAACAAAGAAAGCTTGGTCAACCAAGTTAAACTATGTGACATTAATATTGTTGACAATATAATAAGCATAAACCATGTATTAAAATAAACAGGGAATTGTATGGAAATTGATAGGCCAACCAGTTAAAACTCAAATTAAAGGAGGTTAGCTTGATCTTTTAGTACACCAGAAACAATAATTAGTAATGATGCTTTTCAAGCTTAATTGGGTCCATAATTTGTGAGAGAAGATGAGCATTAATTGGAGATGTAGCCATCACTTTTATAAAAATATAGATTTGGTGAGCATTAATTTTATTATTGCTCTCCTTGTCTAGTACTATCATCCTTTTGTAGGTTTCCTATATGATGAACATATAAACTAAATCATTGCCAAGGATCATACACATGTCTTCCTCAACCTCCCCAACTCTCCCCAACTCTATAAAGGAGAAATTAAATTTTGAGAAAGGAATGAAAAATTAACAGTGATTATAAAATTTTTTTAAGAAAGATGAAACCTCGATAAAGGGGTCATATCAACATTATTGTCATTAATCAAGAAGCTATAAGATTTTCATGGACTAGTTGTTCCTTCATTCTCCATTATCCTTGTTTGTGAATCTGATGAGAAATCCTCATGAAATCTTCATCTAGAATACAATAACTTGACCCATTTTAGACATTTATAAAATTTATTGGCATCAAATTACTCCTCTATATATAGAAAGATTGTGACTTTAATTTAAATATGCAAAACAATGAAAACTTTATCTTCATAATAAAATCAAGAGTTTATTTGGTTGGGATAGATTACAAGGTAATCGGATAATTTCTCGGAACCATTTATATCAAAAAATGATTGTGGGTGAAAATAAATTTTATCATATTTGGTTGGTAAAAAAATATTCTAGGAAATAGTATCGAAAAAAGATTACTATATTTGCTTAAAGATAATCTCATATGAGAATATTGCCATATTTTCTCTAATATTTTGAATAAATAATTCAAGTAATAATATTTTTTCTCAATCCATTTGTTGGCCATTTATGAGCCGCTTATATAAATGCTATCAATATTGGCTATTTCAAATATTGAAATATATTTACATGAGTTAATAAATATTTTTAAATTAACTATGCATATATTAGAAAATATATTTCTTACTATGAATAAATTTTAGTATGTTTTGCCATATAAATAAATATATTAATTATTAATTAACCTATGTTAGATGTATTGATTTTAATAAATATTTACTAAATATTGTATTAATATTTATTAAAAAATATATTTATATATTAAACATATTGTTTATAAATATTATTAATCAATATATTAATATATTTTTAATATATTGATATAATATTAGTAAAATATATGTTATTATAATTAATAGTAATCATATTAAAATTAATATAATATAAGTGATGGTATTTCTATTAAGAAATGATATTTTTAGATTATCTCCACTGCGTAATACAATATGAAAAAATAAACATCATGGTTTGGTGGTATTTGTTTAACTCTCTCTCTCAGAAAAATCGACATGGAATCCATCATTCATTTTATCATCTCTTGTTTTTGTACTAAATATGGTAATCTAGCATAAGATTTATTTTTCAATACCAGACTACTCCCAACCAAATGAGCCTTAGGCTTAATGCATGATAAGCTTTGGGATTTAGGCAATGTTGCATTCTCTAATTGACTAAATCAGAAAGTCCATCTCATAGAGCAAATTGACAATTTTTGAGAAATAGAGCTGTGACAACCAGTGTGAGTTGTTGAAGTTTCTGGTTGCATTAGTCTCTCATAAAAATCTATAATGGGTACAAAATAGATAGGAGAATGAAAACAGATCTTCCTCTGAAAAATCTCAGATAGAGAAGAACAAATCATCTGTAGTAATCTTAAAAGGAGCAAACATCACATCGCCAACTCGGCGAGTTTGGAAATAGATCGGCAAAAGGCCCAAAGGAAGTCCCCGTGCAAGAAAACGGCGTTAGAGCCGGGGGATAACGGAAGGCCGTCAGAGCAGAGACGTCCGTCTCGCCGCCTTGTGATGCCCGCGTCGACTTTTGTGGCCGCCGCCTCCCTCGCGGTCACATCATGCATGGGGCCCATCCCGCTCACACGTGTACCCTCACACGCATGGGGCCGGGGTTTGCGTCGAGCTCTAGTTCACCCACGTGTCCTGCGGTGGGTCTGGACGAATTTGGTACTTCCTTTTTCTAAAGCGGATGGAAAGAATAGAGCGGTGTCTTTGGACCTGCACCTTTCTGGGCCCCGCAAGACCAAAAGAATTATAATCCCAAAAATGCCTCTATAATTTGAAGGGAATAATAAGAAAGGTAGTATTTTGATTGAGTTTGGACTTTGGATTGGAAATTGTTAACCTGATTTCAACTTGGGTTAGAATTGGGTTGATGGATTGAGTGGGTGAAACAACCTGAACCCAACCTAAAAGCATGTAATTAAGTTATTAAGCAATACAACTTGAAATTTTATTTTGTATTCCTATAATGAGCTCTCAATTTGATTCAACACAAACCTAATCTATTGGTATATGATCTAGGGCCCAAATTATGTTTTGTTTGAAAAAAATTATGGTTGGGTTCGGTTCTGATTTGGCAATTGATTTAGTTTTGTTTTGAGTTAGTTTATGATCAGGATGGTAGGCAGTCAGATTGGCCCTGGTTGGTACACAACTAGGATTTTAGATAGAATGGATTTAATAGAACTTATGCAAAAATTTGAAGATGCTTAACTTGATGATTCATATCAAAGATTTATACAATGTGAGCTCATGAGCCAACTTCTCGGCCTCTCTATATTCAACTTCATCTAACTTGCCCAAGTTGCATCCCTAGTTTCAAAAGCAAGGAATTGACTGCTGCTGAATAATCAAAACGTAGAGTAATGTTAAATTTATTTTACTACCATGCTCAATTAGGCACCATTAATTGTAGAGAGAGATAAGTTTTTTTTCCGTTTCCAATCTTTTTTTAAGTAAAAAGAATTAAATAAGTCTTGTCCATAGATATTGTAAGGAAAATTACTCTCTGAGAATATCTCAAAGTCTAATTAGGTGTGGAATTCTTTTGAAATTTAATTATTATATTATCAATTAGATTCTTATTTTTTCCAAAAATAAATCTGATATGCCTCAAAATCGACCACAGCTAGTAGACCGATCAATCAGAACTCACTACAAAGCTCTCAACTAACCAATCAATGCTCGCAATGTGGCCAGCCTAGAGATATGCGGAGAGTCCTTCAAATTTTAAATTCTCACTTCAGTTGGCAACATCTCAGCCATGGTCGCGAGTGGTCTTCTTAACTGCATATCCGAGATGCGCGGAGCGTGATGCGCAAGTAAAACACCCACACGTGACCTTTGGGATGTACAATGGGCTATCAAAGATGGCAGATGCGCATGCATAAATTCCTTGGCGACAGAAACCGATTCTCATCTATACAAACCAATCTCGGAGGACCCTCTAAGTAAACACTTTTGAGCTCTCTTACGTCCTTGTACTGTCACTCTACCACTTTTATAACACCTCCACTATTTTCTAAGAGTTTGTCTAATTAAGCATTGAAAGGTCCTCCGTTGGAAACTCTCCGACAAAAGAACTTTTCTGTTTTTGCTGTTTCAGATTGGATCCGACGTCAGAGCGAACATCCGAGCATAGTCTCCACTTTCCAACACCATTTTAGGAATTATTAGCATTGGAACCATCTACACCTGAACACTTCGACCACTACCACGCTACTTCGGAGGTACATCATGATCTTCAGCCAATTTTTACAGTTTGAATAGTCAGTCGTCTAATCCCTCTAGCAACTTAGCTAGCTGAGCTAGAGCATCGCTTCATTCATGAAAATGTTCTTGATGACACTATTAATGCTATAGAGGTGTGAAGTCAAGAGAATATTGCCGATATTTTCACTAAGTCACACTCTAAAGAACAGTTCGAGTCACTTCGTACTAAACTCAGGCTCGTTTCCAAAAAAATTGCTTTAAGGGGGAGTGTTGAAATTAGTAGAGTTGATTTTCCGGAATAGTCTAAATACATAATTAATTTAGAATTATACAAGGATCATTAATATATTCATATACTTATCCATCTTTACATCTTCTTATACCATCTCTTCATTTTTCCATGCAACCTTAATTAAAAGTAATTAGTGTGAATGCATGTACTAGAAGTTTCTATAGAGTCTCTAAAATACCTCCCCTATTGGTTGCATTTTAACATGTAACCATAAATTGATTGTTCTCCATCTTTATATGAAGTTTCTTCAATTAATTATTTGCTCTTATCCATCTTTGGAGGTCTATATGAACAACTTGCTTTTTCTTCATATTGTAGTTGGTGGTCTTGGGCTGATGTGACTTCGGTTGCACTATCATTACAGCAAGCCCATTTCAGTGAGAATAGAAACAACTTCTTTTGGAGATAAAAGCCAACAAGCAGTCCTAAAAAAAAAAAAAAAAAAAGGCTTTCACCATGTTCTCGTCCTGAGAATCTAACGTAATTGGTAAGAACTTACCGGCCTTCTCTTTGTTTTCTGTTTAAACATACCTCATAACTTCTTTTGTTCATTCCTCTGCTTTCTTCTACTCACTTAATCCTCTTGGTATCTCTTCAGTTGCTTAATAAAGTAGGTGGAGCTTGTATTACCTTTTTTTTTCCGAGAAAGAGAGAAAAAACCTTCCATTTTTTACGCAATGAAATTGTTTGCAGAATATGTGATCAAGCGTACTTGCCTTTTTTCTTCCTCACCCACACCAACAACCACAAGGACAAACCTACCCTTAAAATGATACTTGAATTTTAATGTGGACTCAGCTAGAAACCCATTAACAATGAACTTTGAGATAACATATGAACAGATAGTAGTCCTACCATTCATTGTTGTGCAAATAGCTCAATAGGCCAAGGTCTGACTTGTATTTGATTTGAACCCGAATCATATCTTTAAGTCTAGATCGGAGGGCATCGATATCCTGAGAACCCAACTCCAACACATTAGTTCGGCATGGAACTAATGGAATGGCATCTAATTGGATTGGATTGAGATAACATGCCATGAAATTTACCCCATTTGTCAAATATAATAATCGAAACCCGAAACTAGTCAAGTAGAATTATACTTAGAGATGGTAGGTGTCTCGGGTCAAAACTTTTCACCAATGAAGCATGACTTATAATACCTTATACTAAATTAACATCATCGGTAAAACAAGCTTCGATGAAATATTCCATTCATCGTTGCCTAAAATAACAATAATGAGAAAAAATAATTCTAGATGACAGGCACAGAACCATTCAGTTTAAGTCATACAATGGAGCAGCAAGGAGGAAAGCATTACTTGATGGCCAGGCCCATTAGGCCCAAATGCAATGTGGGCTCTCCCTGCTGGCCTACCCATTCGAATACTGTGGACATGGAATTGGGCTTGGAAGAGTCATGGACTGGGCATGGTAGGTGGGTCATTGATGTCCTTCAAGAATTGTCACAAGAGGCAGATGAAAGGCTTTCAGGCTTTTCCTTCAGCCATGCCCCTCCTGATGTGAGCTTGTGATTTAGTAGGTGATTTCATGCAAAACTGGGCATCATCGATGTGTCATGCATCGACACAGTTATGGTAAACATGTAAAGAAAAAGATATGGCCATAAGCATTCTTGTAATCGAATCGAGCCTCTCTCTATTTAATAACATCAGTTGGTACTTGTTGGGGGGAATAAGATTTTTTCCCCAAATGACGCAAATGCCCCTAAGAAGCTGCACAACCTCCGACCCTGGACGGCCGAAGTCGGCGTCCGACCTCGGAACGCCCGACCTCAAGACGACCGACCTCGAGACCTCCGATCTGAGAAAAACCCCGATGTTCGAGGTCTACTCTTGTCAACCACCTGCTACGGCCGTGCACCTCTGAGGTCCGGCCGAGGACCATATCCTGACGCCCCTCTGACATTTATTGCGCATGGCCGCTATAACCCTCCGGCTCACTCAACAATTAATGCGGATCTCCGGCTTACTCCACAATTAATGCGGATCTCCGGCTTACTCCACAATTAATGCGGATCTCCGGCTTACTCCACAATAAATGCGGATCTCCGGCTTACTCCACAATTAATGCGGATCTCCGGCTTACTCCACAATAAATACGGATCTCCGGCTTACTCCACAATAAATGCGGATCTCCGGCTTACTCCACAATTAATGCGCATGGCTCCTGTCATCTACGGACCCTCAGCTCTCCACGGCAAATTAGCCCAGCAGAGTCTAGTCGACTATGATAAGTCTCTGATCTCGGCCATACCTCCGACACCAATGCAATAATTCGCCTGGTAGCGTGCTAGTTCGGGTTGTACGACGCCCTCACCGCCGACATCAATGCAATAATTCGCCTGGTAGCGTGCTAGTTCGGGTTGTACGACGCCCTCACCGCCGACATCAGTGCAATGATTCGCCTGACCGTGCGCCGACCTGAACGACATGCCGAGCCGTACTACGGCTTCGCCCTGTTACATCGCAGGTAAACCGACCCCCGCCTATAAAAGGGAGCCTTGGCCTCTCAGGAGGGGGTTGGAAGATGGATACACTCTACAGACACTGTTTATCTCTCTTTTCACACTATTTGCCCCCTCCCTGACTTGAGCGTCGGAGGGCGGCGCCGGAAAACCCGGCCACCGGTTCGTGTGCAGGCACCCAGACGGAGGACGCCACCAGCTGACGGATCGCCGCCTCACCACGAGGACCAGCTGCTCCTTCTCTCCGACCACACCAGACGGAGGACGTCGCCCGCCGACCGGTCGCCGCCCCGCCGTGGTGACTCGCCGCTCCCTCTCCCTCGACCGAAGATTGCCCCGGGTCCAATTTCCAGCAACAGTTGGCGCTAGAGGAAGGGCCCGAGTAGCAGTCATGAAGTTGAGAAGTAAGGGAGCCTCTAACATCTCCCGGCGTCCCCCGCAAAGCCTGGACACTCTGTCCAGAATTCTCCAACTCCGGCTGACCCAGCTCCTCAGATCCAGCCGGAACAGTTCGACGCCCTGGTACAGCAAGTCCAGGCCCTGGCCGCCGCCGTCAGGTCCTGCGGCGCGAGGAAGCCTTACCTACGCTCCCCCAACGGGCCCAGGCCCCGCCGGAGTGTCTCCCCAACGGCCCGGTTTTCCCAAGCCAAAACTTGCATGGCTCCTCCAGAGCCAACAACGGAGAACGAGCTTCTCCCTGGAGGGAGTTACCGGGAGAAGGTTTCGACCGGAGGCCCCAACTTTCTGAGGCGGAGTCAGCCCCAGACCACCATTGAGCCGGCGCAAACCACAGGCGACAATCCCATGGATGGGGGAGCTCGACCGGAAAGTTGAGTATCTGGAGCGCCAGATTGCGGCGCTCCACAGCAAGAAGGCAAGACAAGAGGGAGACTTTGAGTTCACTACCAAGTCCCCCTTTTCCTTCCAGATCGAGGATGAGCCGATTCCCGCGAGGTTCAAAATGCCTCAAGTGGAACCCTACAGCGGGACGACTGACCCTCTCGACCACCTGGAGAGCTATCGGGCCCTCATGGCCCTACAAGGGTCCTCGGAGGCCATACTTTGCAAGGCCTTCCCAGCAACCCTCCGAGGGACCGCTCGGCTTTGGTTTTCGGGACTGAAGCCGAATACGGTGTCCTCTTTTGAGCAACTCGGCAGGCAGTTCGCTACCAACTTCGCTGCCAGCCGGCGCCAGCGACGGACGTCAGACTCCCTCCTCGACATCAAACAGAAAGAGGGGGAGTCCCTCAAGGAGTACCTGGATCGCTTCACCGCCGCTACGTGGGAGGTTCGCGAGCTAGACCAGTCGATAGCCATGTCGGCTCTGAAGACTGGGGTTCGCTCCTACCGATTCCTCTTCTCCATAGAGAAGGCTTCCCGGCCGACTTCACCGAAATGTTGGCCCGAGCCCGGAAGTATGCCAAGGCCGAGGAGGCAGTCGCCTCCAGGCGGGAGCAATCGAGCCCGCCTCGAAGAAGCGGAAGAAAGCGCCGCGAGGAGCGCGGCCGGCAAAGGAGCCGGTCTCCCCGCCGAGAGAAGAGTCTCCCCAGACTGAGAAGTCCGCCCCGACAGCAGAGGCGACCTCAGCAGAGGACCCCTCCTCGACCGAGGTCCCACCACGGCCTCGGACGTACCCGGGGAAGTACGAGAACTATACACCCGTCAACGCTCCCCGGGCTGAAATCCTGATGGAAATCGAGGTCGGGACTTCTTCCGACCCCCGCCCCCCATGCGAGACACGGGATTCCCCCGAAATCCCAGGAAGTATTGCCGCTTCCACCGGGATCGCGGGCACGACACGGAGGACTGCTTCCAACTCCGGGACGAGATAGAAGCGCTCATCCGACGGGGAGTACTCAACCGGTTCGTGAGGAACCGACATGAGGAAAGGAGGCCGGCGGATATGTCGCACCAACCAAAAATTCGGGCGACAACAAGCCCATCGCCGGGTACCATCAACATGATTGGGCGGGCCTCGACAGGAACAAGCCGCCCAGGGAGCACCCCCGAAGCGCCCCACGTACTGATGAAGTCATCTCGTTCTCGGGACGAGGACTTAGAAGGGGTCGAAACCCCTCATGATGACGCTGTGGTCATCTCTATGATTGTAAACAGGTTTGATGTAAAGCGTGTCCTAGTTGACAATGGAAGCTCAGCCAATATTTGTATTACCATGCCTACCAAAAAATGGGAGTGACAGAAGGGTATTTCCGGAGAGTCAATGCCCCGTTGGTTGGGTTTACCGGAGATGCGGTCCCGGTTGAAGGTGAGGCTAGCTTCCTTGTCACAGTCGGGCCTCGCCCCCCGGGAGAGCATCGTGAGGATGGACTTCCTGGTGGTCCGTCTGCCCTCGGTCTATAACGCCATCCTTGGGCGCCCTGGGCTAAACGCCCTTCGAGCCGTGGTTTCAACTCGCCATCTTGCTCGTGCGGTTCCCCACCGGCCAAGAAGTAGGCGAGGTCCGCGGAGACCAGCATGATCGCCAAGCAATGCTACATGGCAGCCCACACAGCAAAGCAACCGACCGAGGCGCCGGACCACCCGATGGGCCCTTCGCTGCCCATAGAACCCTCGATGCGAGGGACACCCTCTGGAAGAAGCAAGTAGAGCCCGGTGAGCTCCTATTCAAATCCACTACAAGAAAATTTTTCCGAGCTAACCGTGCAGGTCG
Organism: Phoenix dactylifera; assembly: GCF_009389715.1. Taxonomy (NCBI): domain Eukaryota; kingdom Viridiplantae; phylum Streptophyta; class Magnoliopsida; order Arecales; family Arecaceae; genus Phoenix; species Phoenix dactylifera. The sequence goes on along the minus strand of NW_024067669.1, from coordinate 1,888,370 downwards.
GCTCCGGCCTCGGTGCCCACGAGAGGGATCGCCTCGTCAGCTTCTGCGGGACAACACTGACCGTCTTCGCCTGGTCGCCGCGGATGTGCCAGGAATTGACCCTGAGGTCATGGTCCACCGACTCCAGGTGAGGCCAACCAGCAGGCCTGTAAAGCAGAAGAAAAGAGCTCCGCCTCGGAACGACAACGAGCTGCGGCTGAGGAGGTGGGACAAACTCCTCGGGGCCGGCTTTCATCCGGGAGGTCTCCTACCCGGATTGGCTCGCCAACGTAAGTCCTCGTAAAGAAGGCCAACGGGAAGTGCGTATGTGCGTGGACTTACACCGACCTAAACAAGGCCTGCCCGAAAGGACAGCTTCCCCCTCCCGAGCATCAACCAGCTCGTCGACTTCCACTTCAGGACACCAGCTGCTAACTTTTATGGACGCCTTTTCAGGGTACAATCAAATTCGAATGGCGCAGAAGACGAGGAATAAGACGGCCTTCATCACCGACAAGGGCACCTACTGCTACTAAGGTGATGCCCTTTGGCCTGAAAAATGCTGGGGCCACCTATCAGAGACTGGTCAGCAAATTTTCAAAGACCAGATCGGCCGGAACATGGAAGTCTAGTGGACGACATGCTGGTGAAGAGCCGAGCGGCGAACACCCACATAGCCGATCTCAACGAAAACATTCGCCAAGCTCAGGAGATACCAAATGAAGCTCAACCCGGCGAAGTGCGCGTTCGGGGTCACCTCGGGCAAGTTCCTGGGTTTCATAGTGACCAGCGCGGAATTGAAGCCAACCCGGGGAAAATCCGGGCACTGCAAGAGATGTCGCCTCCAAAGACAGTTAAGGAGGTGCAACGGCTCGCGGGGCGGGTTGCCGCCCTGGGAAGGTTTCGTCTCTCGGTCAGCCGAGCGCTGTCTCCCCTTCTTCAAGAGCCTCAAACGGCCGAGAAGACTTCCGGTGGACAGAAGAATGCCAGCAGGCCTTTGAAGAGCTTCGGAGCCTTCTGGCCTCTCCCCCACTGCTCACTCAAGCCCAGAAAGGCGAGATCCTTTACTTATATTTGCCCGCTCCCCAGCTGCAGTGAGCTCTGTCCTCGTCCTGGGAAGAGGAAAGCTCCAAAAGCCGGTCTATTACACCAGCCGGGTTCTCAGGGATGCTGAGACCCCGATATTCTAAACTTGAGAAAGACCATCTTCGCTCTCATCATCTCGGCTCGGAGACTCAGGCCTTACTTCCAAGCCCACACGATAGCTATATTGACCGACCAGCCTATGAAGCAAATATTGCAGAGGTCGGATCGTGCAGGGAGGATCGCCAAATGGCGTCGAGCTCCGGGGAAATTCGACCTCGAATATCGGCCCAGGCCGGGCTTATCAAAGCTCAGATACTCGCCGACTTCATCGTGGAGTGCACCCCTTCCGGACGACCCCGAGCGGCCCACCTGAATCCGGTGGAGGAGGCCCCGAGGCAGCATGGGTCCTGCACTCGACGGGTCTTCGACTCGGGGGGGGCAGCGGGGCCGGACTTATCCTCACCAGTCCAGACGGAGTGGTGGCCGAGCAAGCTTTGTGCCTCGAATTCCCGCCTCGAACAATGAGGCCGAGTATGAGGCTCTCATCGCCGGCTCAAGCTGGCGAAAGAACTAAAAGTGAAAGACCTGACGGCCTTCAGCGACTCCCAGCTGGTAGTGAACCAGATCCAAGGAGATTTCGGAGCTAAAGAGCCATCCATGCAAAAGTATCTCCAAAAGGTGCGGGAGCTCATATCTGCCCTAAATTCTTTCAATATTCAGTACATTCCCAGAGCGGAGAACCTCAGGGCAGACCAGCTATCCAAATTGGCAAACCTCCCGCATGAGCGAGCTTCCCAAGGGAACAGCGCTCGAGTATCTTCGGATCCCCAGCACAGGAGGGAACCCCGAGCCCACCAATGTGCATCGACTCCGAGCCAAGCTGGATCGATGGGCTCGTCTGCTACCTTCAGGACGGAACCCTACCTCACGACGAGACGGAGGCTCGCCGAATCAAGCGCCAGGCCCCCCCGGTATGTCTTATACGAGAATAGACTCTATCGGCGATCATTTACTTCTCCCCTTTCTCAGATGCCTCCGCCCTCCGAGGCGGACTATGCCCTCCGAGAGGTCCATGAAGGGATCTGCGGAAATCACCTGGGGGGTCGGGCATTAGCCATAAGGTCCTGCGACAAGGATATTATTGGCCCACACTCCAGAAGGATGCAACGGATTTCGTCCGGAAGTGCGATCGGTGCAACGAAACGCCAATATTCAGCGTCGCCGTTCAGCTTTGCTGACCTCCATCATCGCCCCCTGGCCGTTTGCCCAATGGGGGATCGACATCCTGGGGCCCTTTCCCCTGGCCACCGGATAGAGAAAGTTCCTGGTCGTCTCCATCGACTACTTCACCAAATGGGTCGAGGCCGAACCCGTCGCCCGGATCACCGAGCAAAAGATGCGGGACTTCGTGTGGAAGTCCATAATCTGCAGATTCGGACTACCCCGTATCCTTATATCTGACAATGGTCGACAATTTGACAATGTTCATTTCAGAAAATTTTGCTCCGAGCTCGCATGATCACCGCTTCACCTCGGTCGCTCACCCCCAGACAAACGGAGAAACTGAGGTGACTAACCGCACTATTTGCAGGGACTCAAGGCTAGGCTTGATCGGTCAAAGGACAGTGGGTCGAGGATTGTACAATGTCCTTGGGCATATCGGACCACGTTCCGACTGCCCACGGGAGAGACCCCTTCAACCTAGCATACGGCACTAAGGCCGTCATCCCGTTGGAGATCGGCCTGCCTTCTCCAAGGGTGGAGTATTACGACCCCGACACCAATTCTTCCCAGCTCAGGAGTAACTTGGACCTCATCGAAGAGATAAGAGAGGTCGCCCGGGTCCGCATGGCGAGGTACTAACAGCGAACAACCAATACTACAACTCCAGAGTCAAGCCCAAGCTCTTCAAAGTGGGGGACCTCGTCCTCAGGAGAGCCGAGGCTTCTCGACCGACCGAGCAGAAAAGCTCGCCCCAAATTGGGAAGGGCGTATTAGATCGCCCGGGTGCAACGACCAGGGGCGTACAAATTGAAGTCCCTAGAGGGGACCCTGATCCCGCGAAGCTGGAACTCGAGAATCTACGAATGTACTACCAGTGAAACCCCTAGGGGTTCAAAACAATCAGGACAATGGACTCAGTTCTTTTTTACAAATAATTCTCTCATCTTGATGGCTGTAACTCTCTTCTAACGTTGGGTCGTCTGTGATCCTCAGATTCCCCGGCCAAAATCGGGATGCCTCGAGGCTCGACCGTAGAGTCCCAAACTTCTCGATCTCGAGAAGTATCGCAGGACGATGAAACATCGGCTTGACGCAAGAATCCCTCGACTAAGGTCGGGATGCCCCGAGGGTCGACCGTAGAGAACCAGACTCCCTCGACCTCGGGAAGAAGCCGTGAGGGGTGGAAAGGGTGGCTCCACCCGGGGCGCCACAAAGTGGACCCCCGGGAGCGGTCGACGATCCCCGATCCCCGAAGCGAGCTTCCCTCGACTAAGGTCGGGATGCCCCGAGGGTCGACCGTAGAGAACCAGACTCCCTCGACCTCGGAAGAAGCCGTGAGGGGTGGAAAGGGTGGTCCACCCGGGGCGCCACAAAGTGGACCCCCGGGAGCGGTCGACGATCCCCGATCCCCGACGAACTTTCCTCGACTAAGGTCGGGATGCCCCGAGGGTCGACCGTAGAGAACCAGACTCCCTCGACCTCGGAAGCGTCGCAGGTCGGTAGAGCGTGCCCAGACCCACCGACCTGACGAAATCCTCGACTAAGGTCGGGATGCCCCGAGGGTCGACCGTAGAGAACCAGACTCCCTCGACCTCGGGAAGAAGCCGTGAGGGGTGGAAAGGGTGGTCCACCCGGGGCGCCACAAAGTGGACCCCCGGGAGCGGTCGACGATCCCCGATCCCCGACGAACGATTCCCCGACTAAGGTCGGGATGCCCCGAGGTCGACCGTAGAGAACCAGACTCCCTCGACCTCGGGAAGCGCGCAGGTCGGTAGAGCGTGCCCAGACCCCGACCTGACGAAAGATCCCTCGACTAAGGTTGGGAGCCCCGAGGGTCGACCGTAAGAGCCAACTCCCTCGACTCGGGGGCACCACAGGTCCGCAAAGCGTCCAAGCCGCCGACCTGACACAAGATCCTCGACCAAGGCTTGGGGCGCCCCGAGGTCCGACCATAGGGTCTCAAGCTCCCTTGACCTCGCAAAGAGCTACAAATCAATAAAGCCTCCCCAAATCCTCTCAACCTCGACGCCGTTGGGTCCGTGAGAAGCCCGAGCCCCCTTAAAGTCAAGAATGACTCCGGAGGTCGACGAGGAAGGGAGGCAACCTACTCCACCATGCAAGCATAACTCTAAGAATGCAAGAGGTACATCTAACTAGACGCCCTCTTTGTCAAATTTTATCTACGTACTGCTGAGCGGAATCTCATCCAACGTTGGAGTCTTATCTCGCCCCAAGCCGGGCTTCTCCAAGGTCGGCTTAAGGCCGACCCTAACTACATTATGCGCTCCGTTCCCCAAGTCTCCACAATTTGTACAAAGGCTTCATAATTAGGGTCCCAACTCGGTTTCTACGTAAACTCCGATGTTTAGCTGAGAAAGTGTCCCGACCGCGAGTATACCAGCCAAACACGACCAAGGCAACTTTGGAAATCCCAGCCTTGCTCACCGAAACCGGCAGAGTCCGAGAACGATAACTACGAAAACCTTCGGCAATAACTTGTTTATTAGCCCGCGCTCCTACGAGGGGTTCGGAGTTGAGTTCGGAAACCCGACAAACTCCCGAATAGCAGCATGCACAGACCTAGTCCGGTCTTATTTGAAGGGCTAAGGCCCGACCTCAATGCCTTGGGATTTCTCCGAAGGCTAAACGTGACGACTTCGCGATTCAATCCGAGTTATGGACTTAGAGAAATTTGCTAAAAACCTAAGCTCGGGCCCCCGGTCGGAATGACTGAATCCGAGAAGGCTAAGGCACAACTCAGAAAGAAGGGGCACTTCGTTAAGCAGCCCGAAAATTAAATACAGTTAGAGGTCGTCGAGGCGATTAGCTAAGGCTCTAGCCACAACACGAGAAAGGGTGGAACACAGCACAGAATGACAAAAGTATTTTTTCATTGACAAAGGGCCGGAAGGCCATTACAAAATTGGAGGTCGGCCATCAAGCCGACCCCGGATACAATGAAAAAAGAAAAAAAATACGCTAAGTCCTAAGCGGCGGGAGCAACGTCCGGGGGGTCGTCCGGCACATTGATGATCTCGGGATCTTCAGCCGGCACAGGCTCGGGGTCGGGGGCAGGGGCCTCAGGTACCGCCTCCGGGACGGCGTCCGTCCGGCCGCCGGAGCCGCCTCCATGACGCCGTCGCCTCGGCCACCCCCGTCGAAGGCTCGGCGGGGTCTTGTTCGTATATTCCCGCCTCGGATGTCAAAATGGCGGAAGGCCTTCCGCGTCGGACCCCCAGCCCAGGTCCTCCCTCGGACGGACCGTCGAGAGGTCGTACTGAGGGCAGTACCGGCGCATCTGCAGCCGGAAGTTCTCAAGCCCCGGAGGAACCCGTCCACCGTCTCCTCCTCAACATGTCGCGGAACTCTTGCGACTCCTTGAAGAGTTCCACGGCATGTCAGCTCGCTCGAAGTGCCCTCCTCTCTCGGGCCTCAGCTGCTCGATTCGGAGGCGGGAAACCCCGTCCTCATATTGAGGGCCGCGACCTCGGCCTGGACCTCCCCCAACGCGCCTCCGTACCGCGCATGGCCGACCTGGTCAGGGCATGAGCAGCCCTTTCCTCTTCAAGCGCCCCGCCATAGCAAGGCGCTCGGCCTCGGTGGCCGCCCTTTGAGCTCGGCCGGCCAACGCCGCCTCCAGCTCGGCGACTCTTTCTTGGCCGGCTCCAGCTTGGCCGAGCGTCGGACTTCTTGACACCTGGGCGATAACGCCAAGGTGTCGAGCTCGTGGAATATGCTGAAAAGAAAGAAACGAAGCTATTGTGAGTTGGAAAGCACATAAGTTCGCTAGTAACTCAAGGAAATTAAGAAGGAAGCTTACCCGGGCGGTGTTGCAGTAAGCACTGCCACCCTCCTCCAGCGAAATGTTCCGGAACTCGCCCGGTCCGCTGGAAGCATCGCGCGCCGCAACACGGAGCGCGCGACCTCGGCATCATGATGGCCGAGCTCCCCTCGGGAATAGGGGAGCCCGGCTCGACTGACTCCTCGGAAGACCGGAAGGCCGGCATCGAGCCCGAGGTCCCGGAGCCGCTCGCTTCGGGGCCCGAGTCGGCTCGGGCCCTGGGCGCTGCAGCCGGATCGCAGACGGCCCCCCCGCTGGGCAAGGGGGGACAAGGAGGGGCCGCATGCACCCGCCACAATGGCGACCCGCGCCCGCCTCGGGTCAGCTGTGGAGGCCCCCGCCTCGGGGCCACTCGTCCCGGCCGACGAGAAGCGCCGTCCGTCCTCGCCCTCTTCCGAGGCTGGGGCACGGCTCCCCCGGCCTCGGCCTCTCGCCTTCTCAGGCGAGAAAAAAGTGATGTGTTGCTGGTCGGCATATGGGGAATATCTGAAATCAAAAATTTCGTTAAGTGTTAGGCCAGTGGCAATAAAAGCAAAGAACGAGGAAAGAAAGTAACGTAACCACCCTTACCCTCGGGGCGCGCCGAGCTCAGACCCACGCTTGCTAGGGCGTCCTCCCGCAGGAGCTCGGTCAGGTCGTTGCCCCTCCCGAGGGCTCGCACAGAGTCCAGGGTCCTCAGCTCCCTCCTTGAGGGCTCGGAGAGCTTGTTGAGGGCCTTCAACCGAGGGTGCCCCCATGCCGGGTCAAACCCCAAGGCGCCTCGGACGCCAGGAAGAAAAACTTCCCCTTCCACTCATGAATCGAGGAAGGGGCGCCCTGAAAGAGTGACATACCGCCCCGAAAGGCGAAGTATAGCCACCCTGCGTCCGCCGGGTTCTTCTTTAACAAAAAACACCGGCGGAAAGGCCTACCGAGATCGGGATCCCATGCCCGAGGCACAGGGACAAGAACCGATTATGGTCCTCCACGAGTTCGGAGCCAACTGCGCCGGGACGAGCTGGTACTCGGCCAGCAGGTTGCTCACAAACTCGTGAACGGGAAAACGCAGGCCAGCCCAGAGTCTCGCGGTAGACCGCGATCCGACCTGGGGGCGGCTGCGTCACCCTGTCCCCCGCCCCGCAGTTTCAAGGCGAAACCCGGGCTGGAAGAAGAACCGGGAGCGGATCAACTCCAACTCCTCCCCCGACAGGCTCGACCCTACTTCCTCGGACCCAAACCCATTCCCACAGAAGAGCGAAATAAAAATTAAAAGCAGAGGATGAAAACTGGGGAGAAGAAGGAAAGAGGAACCTAGCAATCACGGTAGGGACCTACTGGACATCGCCGGAAATCGCTCCGGGCACCAACGACGAAGTTCGGTGAGGAAGAAGCAAGGGAGGAAGACAACGAAAATGAGAGGTAGCCAAATAAGACCTTTAGGGCAGATCATGGGGTTTATATAGACCCCCCTGACGGCCCAGATCAACGGGTCGGTCCCATCCCCCGACCGGGTTGCCACGTGTCGACCTCGGAAGCCGAGGCACCGTATCCACTCCGATTAATAAATCGGCTACGAAATCGAAGCGTTGTCCCATCGGATCTCGGGGCCTCATCTGGGTCCGCAAAATCAAATCGTCTTGAGGAACGAGCGGGCGCCGCCCGCTCCCCTCATTTAATAAGATCTGGGACACGTGGAGCCCCGATGTGGCCTCCACCTCCCCGAATTATGATCCAGTAACACGAAATCGGAAGCGTCCGACCTTAGGTCGTGCCGCGTGTCCGCTTTAGACCCTGTAACGGCACACTCATTGATGAGCAAGGGGTCTCGATTACGGGATCGAGACACCGCCTCGACGTGCTCGAGGACCCCCATCATTAATCCGCCGCAAAGCAATCTTGGCGATTCAAGAGACGCCACCCCGCTTCAAGAAGCGTAACGATACGAGCTTCATCATAAGCTCGCTGAATAAAGCAACCTCAGGGCGCCAAAGGGCGCAGGTTTCGCCATAAAACTCCGAGAAGCGCAAGGGCGCGGACGAAATGCGCCCCCCTAACTTTAATAATGACTTTACTTCCTACGTCCGAGCCCACAAGCCGCTCGAACTCGGAAGTCGGGGGTAGTGTTGGGGGGAATAAGATTTTTCCCAAATGACGCAAATGCCCCTAAGAAGCCGCACAACCTCCGACCCTGGACGGCCGAAGTCGGCGTCCGACCTCAGAACGCCCGACCTCAAGACGACCGACCTCGAGACCTCCGATCTGAGAAAAACCCCGATGTTCGAGGTCTACTCTTGTCACCACCTGCTACGGCCGTGCACTTCTAAGGTCCGGCCGAGGACCATATCCTGACGCCCCTCTGATTTATTGTGCATGGCCGCTATAACCTCCGGCTCACTCCACAATTAATGCGGATCTCCGGCTTACTCCACAATTAATGCAGATCTCCGGCTTACTCCACAATTAATGCGGATCTCCGGCTTACTCCACAATAAATGCGGATCTCCGGCTTACTCCATAATTAATGCGGATCTCCGGCTTACTCCACAATTAATGCGGATCTCCGGCTTACTCCACATTAAATGCGGATCTCCGGCTTACTCCACAATTAATGCGCATGGCTCCTGTCATCTACGGACCTCAGCTCTCCACGGCAAATTAGCCCAGCAGAGTCTAGTCGACTATGATAAGTCTCTGATCTCGGCATACCTCCGACACCAATGCAATAATTCGCCTGGTAGCGTGCTAGTTCGGGTTGTACGACGCCCTCTACCGCCGACATCAATGCAATAATTCGCCTGGTAGCGTGCTAGTTCGGATTGTACGACGCCCTCACCGCGACATCAGTGCAATGATTCGCCTGACCGTGCGCCGACCTGAACGACATGCCGAGCCGTACTACGGTTTCGCCCTGTTACATCGCAGGTAAACCGACCCCCGCCTATAAAAGGGAGCCTTGGCCTCTCAGGAGGGGGTTGGAAGATGGATACACTCTACAGACACTGTTTATCTCTCTTTTCACACTATTTGCCCCCTCCCTGACTTGAGCGTCGGAGGGCCGGCGCCGGAAAACCCGGCCACCGGTTCGTGTGCAGGCACCCAGACGGAGGACGCCACCAGCTGACGGATCGCCGCCTCACCACGAGGACCAACTGCTCCTTCTCTCCGACCACACCAGACGGAGGACGCCGCCGCCAACCGGTCGCCGCCCCGCCGTGGTGACTCGCCGCTCCCTCTCCCTCGACGAAGATTGCCCCCGGGTCCAATTTCCAGCAACAGTACTAAATTGAATTAGTTGGAATCCATGTCTTAGCATCCATTGGACCCTGTGAGTCAGTTCTAAGCCCTATCTTGCTCTAATGAAAAGTTAAGACAACAAAGAGTCTTCTTGAGCCATTTACATTAACACAACAAGAATATACCCATACTAGCAGCATAGGATTCACAGAGCAGGATTAGTTTTCTGAAAAGCCCCTGTCCATCCTTCTATTCCTCTTGAATTGGTCTCTCCCAACCACTTCTTCAGCCACCCCTTAACCCTTCGAATAACTCTTCCTGATAATAATTACTATTTTCCATACATTTAGCAAAGTAACACTGAACTTTTCTTTTGCATTTACTATCCCTCAAGTGCACAATGCTGACAACAGAATTCTTAATAATAATAAAACACAATTAGTGCAAGCTTAAAGATAGCAAAATATCATTAGTAGGAGACTCTATAGCAACCATTCATTGGATCAAAATCCACCCAACTCTTGCTCTTACAACATAATCCAATTTGGTGCAATCTTTGCGAAATTGCCATTATACTGCAAAGCTTCGCTGTTGGCCATGCTTTCCCCAGAGGTAGTCAATCAATGGATTAGCTGGCTTGTTTGAAAGCCACAGCCTATAATACAACTTTCTACACTGAAACTGCAGATAAATTATTTTCTACAGGAATTGCCAATATATCTCTAAACAAGAATTGAACAACATAAAAGGCACATTCCAGCTCAGGTCTTGACTAATATATTATTTAATATTAGTATGCATGTTAAATTATTAAACTGAGTATTTGGTATAGTTATTTTGAGATGGATCTATTTATTTCTAATCAATCTACCTTCGTTTCTGATTATATAATTTTGTTTGATATGCCGTGATTTAGTGCAATTGTAGACTAAATCAGTGCCTAATTTGAGCTGTACTCCTTTTTTGTTTTATTGGAAGTGAGTTTAGATCTGTGAAAACCCGTGCAGGCGTGTGTTTAGTTCTACGTTGGTTATTCGTTGGGTAGATCTTGACTACTCATACAAGATCAAGGAACCCAAATAATACCTATCGGCTAGCAATTTTAAATGAGGTCCTGGGTTGTTACAAAATGGTATCAGAGCGGATCTAGCCCATAATCTATGTGGACTAGGAGACACTGCAGCATAGATCTATTGGGGCTGACTATGAGTCAATTATGGTACTTGTGATTAGATTTAAATGGATTTGAGCCTTTAGCTTGACGAGGATGTCAGAGTTTAAATATGAAAGTATGTGAGGACCCGTGCGGACGTGTGTTTAGTCCTACATCGATTATTCGTTGGGTAGATCTTAGGTACTTATACAGGATCAAGAAACTCAAATAATATCTTCCAGCTAGCCATTTTGGGTAAGATTTTATGTTGTTATAGGAATCAATATGAGCCTTTACTGGTTTGCCCTTTGTTCTGACCCAATTGTGACCTCGATATTATCTGATTTTGTTTGATATTATTCGAGCCTCCACATCCGAGCCCAGAGGCCATGAAGCAATGCCTCTGATTCATAGATTTATTTATTTATTTATTTTGCGGTTCCACACGACAAGAGTCAATAATGGCCACACGAAGCAATACCATATCTTCCACGGTTCCCCTCCTCCAGCTGGATTTAAGGTGGCAAGATAAAGCCAGAGCAACAACTCGATGTCAATCCCAACCAAAGAATAGCTGGAATCAAGCAAAAAAGATCAACAGAGCCAAAGAATCATGGGTGTAAAAAAGTTATCATCTGCAGAACAGCTCACACTAACCAAGGCATGACTTCTCCAATCTAAATTCGGAGCTCCAACTTAATTCCTAACAGATTATTAAAGTAATGTATTAAGAAGATAGCACCTAACGGGCCCAAGGATTACTATAACACCTAAAGGACTTGCACATTAATAAGCCCTAGGGAGACAACTAAGCAGTGTGGGGGATAGCTTTTTTGACTCCCACCATTAGGAAACATCGCTGCAAGTAGGTGGAACCTTCACTGGAGAAGGCCTATGATGCGTGATGATCACATCTCCCATTCTCTGATGGACCAAGCACCTTGAGGAATCTTCCATCGACTTACTGCTCATCTTGATCTTACATGTCACTACATTAATTTAAATATCTTCCATATATATAATATATACCAACGGAGAAATTATATCCTTACACTAGTGTACCATCTCAGCGGTACACCGGACCAATTCATCTAGCCATGCGGATATTCTCGCCATCTCAACATAAGGAAAAAAAGAACGAGTGCCCGACCTCTCTCTCGAGCGAATGGAACCTCCTCCAGCTAGAATTGCTTGTCTTTATCTCGACCTTCCCCTAACATCCTCGACCTCTCGAATGCCGCTCCTCTCGATCTCTTCCAAAACCCTAATCCACATCCTCTGCCTCCTCAGATCATGGCGACTCTAGCTTTCCCAAGCCTTTTCCTTCTTCTCCCAAATCCTGGCCCTAACCCTAGCTCGAGTTCAACCGTCTCATTCTCCCCTCCAGCATGGCCTTGTATAGGCGTGAAGAAAACGCAGCCACCGATGATGACAAGGCCAGGTACAACACTTTATCTCTCCACCACCGACCCCAAGCTCTGCGAAGCCGAAGACCCTTGAGTGCATGCTAGCATTAAGCCGATCCCTAATCCTGGTCCAAGAAATGTGGCTCCTTTGCCTATTAGGGTAGCTTCACCGTCACCGGCTTCAACAACACCAATGAATGTTGTTGCCCTCGCTTTTTTTTTGTTGTCTACCTCCTTACACTAGGGTGGTCCAAATATTCATATAGCTGAAATGAATCGATCCAATATACTGCTTAGCTCGTACATCAATCGGGTGTAGGATATAGTTTCTTGTATGTTTAGCCAATAGAACACTTAAGAGACTGGTAATAATTTAATTCTCCAACCAAGGGTTCCTCCAACCATACATGCATCTAAAGGAATAATACACATTAAAAGCCACTGGCATCCCGGTAGCAAAAGTTCCAGAGGCAGGTCCCTCTCGCCAGCGGTTGGTCCCCACGATCCATTATTCCTCACAATTATTGAACCCACTACGTTCACGTGACACCAACCAGGCCGGAAAACATGCATTAGAAATAATCATAAGCACCCTTTCGTGAATACTTTATTTATTAGACCAAGGTCTCTCCAAATCATTCGCCAGTCCAAATCGGTCAAAAGAATCACCACTTTATAATCCAACACAACGTATGAAGAATATAATCCAGCTTAAAAAAGATCTACGTATAAGATTAATGAAGGAAAGAGGAAAGGGCAATGAAACCTACACAAACCTTGAAAGAGTACGAGAGCAACCACATCTTTACTCACAAATAAATCTGGGGTCCTCCAGCATTCCTTCTCCTTCCCCAGTATTGCTTGCAGGATCCCCCACCAGAATAGCAGGAGAAAGCAAGCTTAATTAAGACTTCAGAGAAGATTCAGAGTACTCCAGGACACCCTCAAAGAATGCTGAAACATTTTGGCGATGGCTACGTTCTGATGGATCCAATTGTTTCCTTCTCAAACTGCTTGATGGTGCCGGCGACGCGCTTCATATTATCATCATACACGTATGGATCTTCTCAAACCATGTGCATTGCCTTTGGGTGGCACAGGAATGAATTCCCTGCATGGCTCTCCCAATACATTGATGGAATTGTGGTAGTGGTAGTATCGGATCATGTCCTCCGTCTTGTGGGTCGTCTTTCCGATGACATTCTGCGACATGTGAACTCCGGTGGCGTATGCTTTCCTCGCCTGAATGGCGTATTTACGGTCTCGCCGCACTCCGGTGATCGAGTTCCGGAAGACCAGCTTCTCAAAGCCCCATTCCCTGGATATCCACAAGAAAGCTTTCAAATTCCAAATGGGACAAAGGAACCATCTCCTTCTAATACAGTATGATACAAAACAAACATGGATCCAGCTACTTTTGTACCAAAAGAGGGAGAAATATGGTACATATGCATGATATATGAGTATATTGAGAGAATGAGAACTTGATACCCTATAAAAAGTGCATCATGGCAAGGAGGAGATATTACTAATTAGGCCCTTGTTCTTCAATACCAATGGAATCCTGAATAGTACAGGCATCGAAAACACATAAATTAAGAAACAAGACATGCCCATAGTTTTGCAACATTACTTCTTATTATACTCATAAGACAAGCATAAAATAAGACCAAATCAACAAAACCCCTACATGATACACTGCTATTGATAGAGGTTCACTTTATTCATATTCTTGGAGCTAATAACTATAGGCAGTCACTTTCTAACATCAGAAAAACTAAATCATTGCAAATACACAAACTACAAAGAGATCCAACCAAGACTACATCCCAATATTACATCAATATACTTGGTTTAATTTTTGAAAAGATTTTTGAGTTGACAAGCATTCGGATCATATAAGACATATAAAATTAATCAAAAGCTCTCTCCTTTCTCCTGGATGGGTATCTCAAATGCCTGAAAAGCATTTTCCAATGCTTCACGATACAGAACAAAATCGAGATATATAAGAAAGATAAGAGCAACTTAGAACGCATTTTCTTCTTCTGGTTCTGTTTCTGTTTCTGGGATGCAGAACTTTTAAAGGCTTCTTTTTTCTTGAAATAAAAAGGGAGGACCTAAAGAATCTATACTAGTCCTTTAATTCCCCAAATGCATAGACCCCCTCAATAAACTCTTTAGATCCTATTGCTTCATTAAGGATCTTTGAAGTTAATAAACTTTTTTAAAATCTCAACAAGAACGACATGCCAATGTCTCTAAGGAAACCAAAAAATTTTCTTAAAAACCTCAAAATTTCCATTGGTATAGAGTTAGAGAGCTCACTTGGAGTAGTCCTTCTTAGGATCCAGCACGCACAGCTTGCTTGACATGGGATTCTGCTCGATGGTGAATTGAGTATACCCGGAGAGCTTGTCGAGCACCGGACGCCAGCGTCCGCCCCTCGGCAAATACAAGTACTCATCGACATCGAAGAAGAAGGTCCAATTGGCGGCGTGCCGATACCGGTGCAGGCAATCATTCACCACCAAGAACTGATTGTAGTAGTACCATCATACTCCGCCTGCGCACGGATGTCCTGCACCGTCGCCCGCCCAGCTTTCACCCACGGCTCGAGCACTGCCTTCACCTCCGGGCTGAGCCCCCCGGCGTCGTGGAAGACGAAATGGGAATTGGGACCAAAGAAGTAAGCATGGTAGGCCATCCATTCTCTGATCCTTCCAGCACTCAAATTGCCATACAAGGAGGAGCCACAGTTAGAGGTACTCGTACGCGGAACGGCGGCTGGTAATGGGATTCGTCGTAGGAGCCTGGAGACTCCTCCAAAGCTACGAACTTTTCGTAGCGGCGAGAGGTGGTGGAGTAGTAGGCGTGGAGGAGGAGCTTGCCGCCGGCGTTGTCGGCATTGGGGTTGGAAGGGAAGGTGCAGTTGACGACGACGACGGTGTAGACGCGGCCGTAGCCCCAGTCGGGGAGCATCTTGTAGGCCTTGGCGCGGACGGGGGCGGCGGAGGGTTTGTTGGAGACCCACTCGCATTTGAACCAGGGGGTGCCGAAGACATGGGTGGGCTTGGAGGCGAGACGACGACGGCGAATGTGGCGGCGCCGCCGCGGTAGGCGCCCATCTGGACGAAGAGCGAGGCGGCGCTGGCCGTACGCCGGGAAAACTCTCTTGTTGGGTCGGGAGGAGGAATAAAAACAGGAGCTTTTTGGATTGTGGGGGTGGAGGTGGAAACAGGGGCAACAGGGGAGGAGGAAAGCTTGGATTCTGAGCGTGGGGAAGTGGAGTTGGGGAGAGGGCAAAGGAGGTGCGAGAGGAGAGGAAGGGATTCGTAGGGTTGGAGCTGCCACATGGCCATGAGAAGCGTGAGGACTACAAGGGTGGCTATGAATGGCTTCATATCAAAACAGGCGAGGGGGAGGGAAGGGGAAGCTCCACCATTTCCTCCATTTCCTCCACATACGCCATCTTTCCTCAGGATGGGCTTCATCTCTTCCTTTACTTAGCCTCCTCCTCTTCTTCTTCCTCTCGTGTTCTTCCCCCTTCCCTTACCTTGTGCGAGAGGAAGAGGAAGCGCTCTCTTTCTGGGTCTTTGTTGGTGGGGAGCGAGGACGGAAGGAGGAAGGAGGGTGGGTGGGGTAAGCAGGGATTGCTATGATGTGGTGGCAGAGGAGGTGGTGAGGAGAATGCCACTGGATTTCGGAGGAATCACAGAAGTGGCTACCATTCACAACAACGGGCCCAAGCTCTGGAAGATGAACAGGGATAGGGACTTTAGTCGGCCTCTGTTGTCCTTGAGCACGGATCTTGAGCAGGTTATCCGGTTAAGGAAGACAGAGAAGATGACCTTTTCCTCTTAGGACAGAAGATTAACAAAGGACACGATTACTGATGTAAATTATAAAATATTCCTCATCCTACCTTTTTTTGTGCTGTAATGTTGATGATCTTGATAATTGCTCTTTGATTCTAGAATGCTGATACTCCTACTAGAAGCCACCTGGAGTGGCAAAGCAAGATATAATGGCGGCATAATAATGGTATATGAAGGGTGAAGAAAAAGATAGTGATTTACATATGGAAAGATGTTCAGAGAAGTAGTTCCTACTCCAAGTGGTATATATGCAGTCCATATGATAATTAGATTCTTTTAAGTTGGACATGAGGAAGGCACAAACTATATTATATTGGTGCAAATGATAAAGCAATTGCTGTGAGAAAAGTAATTAGCCATCTAACCATTCAATAGTTAAAAAATTTTCAGTTAATAATCAACCAAAAAGATGGGGTTCTTCTGCTCCATATGCGGCAATAATATTGGAAGGCCATGCATCTTTTTCTAAATGTTCGTTTGGTTAAAGGATGACTTTTAATATCCGCAATCTTTGGACTTCATCGTGTCCACAGGAAGATCAAATCCAAATTGAGAAGATCATAAGATCAAGTTATCATAGTTCTTGTTAGCATATTTGTTTGGAGAGAAACTCTGGGAATCTTTCTTGAAAGAAAATCTTCTATTAATACAATCCCCTTCAAGATATTGCATACCTTTCAAGACTAAAAAAAAATTATGCCATGGAAAAATAAAGGAAAGCATCAACCTCTCAGTGACTCTTTTTCCTTTGTTATAAATGTTTGGTTTTTAGTCCTCTGTAACTTCTTTCTATCTTTATTTATATATTTTTCTCTATTCAATAAAATTGTTTGAGGAAATTTCTCACTTCTTCCATTTTTACAGTAAAAAAAAAAAAATCCACCAATTATATTTCTATTTTATCCAGAAAATTGGATGGGAAAAAAATCAGCCAAAATTAGAGTAAGGGGACTCAAATCTAAGCTTTTAGTATCCATCCTAAAAACTTGACTAACCCCACTAGTTAACAGCCAAAAATATTTTTTTGTGACAAGTGATGATGATGATTTTAGCTTTATTTTCTTCTTCTCTTTGAACGCTTCTCAACCAATTGGCGACAAGTGACATGAAAAACATGTAGCAAACTATATCCAATCATTTGTTTCCTCATAAAATTTTCATTGCATCATTCCAATGAATAAATGAACAATGAGGCATTTAACACCTTTTCAATAACTAGATCCTGTTTTTTTGCTGAAACGACATTTACATGCGTCCTCAATGAAAGAGAAACATGAGCAAAAGGCTGGGGCGCGTTCGAACCGGTCAAAAAAACGGTAAGTTCAAGCGGCAGCCGAAGACCGGAAGAGTGGCAATATTGAAATAACCGAAAGAAGCAAGTCCCAAAGATGTAGCTTCATGTCGGTAAAAACAAGCATGTCGGGTGCTTCAACGGTAACCATTAGGTACGAAAAGGTCAAACAGACAAATACGAATGTAATGTTAATTTGAAGATCATATTTGCAGTAAAAACATATTTTATAATTAATCAAAATATTATTATTTAATTTTGCTAAAACAATCTCCAAGATTTTACTCTTTTTTTTTTTCTGAAAAATTATACTCACTTGCACCCTAAAACTTTTAAAAAAGTTATAATTAACAACAAAAAAATTATTTTGCTCCAGAAATATGATCCACTACGAGATTTAGCCATATGCTTTTAATTAATAAATGCTCATCTTCCACGATTATTGTCATCGATCTCCATTATCGTCACCTTCACCATCGTTGTTGATCCCTACTACCACTGATGATCTTCTCCCACCATCCACCATCGCCAATAATCTTCGCCATCACAAGTGATACAATATGCACACTACTACCACCCACCATTGATGATTTTCACTACATTATTGCCGAGAATTTTTACTGTGATCGACGATCTCCACCATCACGTTCTATAATTTCTACCATCGCCTACCACTACCGATCTACAATCATCAATAGTCGTGGAAGCCACTGTTGCACATTTTGTAAGAAAGTGATAGATGCATGCATTTCAAACCAGTGATGCAAATATATTAAATCGCTCGTACACAAGAATTTGATGCAAACTTTTCAAAAAGGTGATGCATATGTTATAAAATGTTGATATATATATTTGAAACATGCAATCTACATATGCTTATCTTAAATATAAAATCTATCTTTTATGTTTATAATTATGTATAAATCATTCTTTTTAATGCGTCCATCAATGATTTTTAATATATGTCTCAATTTTTAAAATATGTGCATCACCAAGTTGAAACGGGCGCATTAGTTGTCATCTAATATGTGCATTATCTTTTTAAAATATATATACTAGTAATCAAATATGTGCGGATCACCCATTTCAAATATACACACAAAATTTTATAATATCTTTTATGCTATTTAAAGTGCATGTATTACCAATTGGAAACATATACATCAACTGTTTAAAATATGTACTTATTACTCTTTAATATCTATAATGTATGTGTCAAATCTCAGGTAATAAGTTTATCACCTATTTAAAACACGTGCATCATTATAATAGCAATTACGCATATGTCATGGAAATGGCATATATTCTTTTTTATATATGCTTGTATTCTCTTCTCATTCTCACTTTCTCACCGTTGTATTCCGAGATAACATGGTGAAGGGTATTTTTTTAGAAAATTAAAAAAAAATATATTTTTATAAAACATAAAAGAGTTTTTTGATGATAAGAGAGGCCCAAAAAAGGCCACCTAGATTTTATTAAGAAAAAGAAATGTACATCAAAGGAGACTACATGCAATGAAGAGTGGAGTGAAAAGTGATTAAGCTAAAAATTCTGAAGTTGTAAAGTTAAACTTTAAGAGCTGAATAGTAACCAAAACAGAATATGCTCTAATCATGTTTGACTTCCAATAAGATCTCGTAGAAGATGTAACTGGCTGGAACTTTCATCATATGCAGCTAAAGCAAAACCACCATGCTGACAGAAAGGAAAATATGGCCCTCATTTGAGTAATCTAAAACAAGAACATTCCATGGAAAAATTAGCACAAAATCCTAGCCAATTTAAAATTTATCCACTGCTCTATTTAACTTCATTATAGTCACCCATAAGGTTAAAGGCAGTATTCTTCACTTTAGACCGGATTCTTTTCAGCTCCATCTATATATTGGGATCACATAGTACTAATCAATCATTGAAACCTCCAAGTCCCCCCTATAGCAATTGAGGCAATTGAAGATTTTTTATTTAGAAAAATTTTAGAGTTACGCTCCAAAATTATGGTTACGTCGAGTTTAACTATATTGCAAATGCCATAACATATATCCCATCACCGTATGGGACGCCTTTCTTGAATCAGAGTACAGATTAAATTAAAACAAATCTTGATGTACTGGGGGGCTACATCTGGATGTGCTCAATTAGATAATCTCCAACATATCCACTATTGGTTATGAGAAGCTACTTGTGTGGTTGTTGGGTTGTAACAAGAGAAAACTACATGAAGCACAAGCTCCAGACTCTGCTCTTGCGTACCACAAGGATCTCATTTTATCACAATCTACCCCACACCAGCCACCGACATGTTATTGCTCTTCCGAGAAAAGATGAGGAAGACTCCCATCAGCTTCAAAACTCACTGTTGTGTTTTTGTTATTACACCATTGTTATGCCGCCTGTTAGCATTAATTGCCACCAAATGTTTCAGCTGAAGCTTCCCAATAAACCAAAAGGAGGTTCGACCTTTGGGTACAAAAGTACAACTGGGATCCCAAACAAGCGCAGTCTAATTAATTATTAGTGGAGGCCATCCATCTTAAATAAGTTACTTACCAAGTTCATTTGGTTTTGGTCTTTTCATCAATGGACCTAGAGACCAAGGGTAACATAGACAAGGGTGTATAATCCACAGCCTTGGTTAAAGAAAATTCATATAGCCTACTATATATATAGGTAATCTAATCTGTGGAGAATTGGTGCCAATCCTGCCTATAATCCATTGAGGGTGAATAAAATCAGTCACTATATACACGATGATGCTAATTTGAACATTTAAAAACTAAAATTAGTTTGCTATTATAAATAAATAATTAGAAAAGCATCGGTTTCTTCCATTCTCTACACTTCTTTTCTTTTGTGGGGCAACTTATGTATCGGAAGAGCTTTAGATTTCCACAAAGCTATTGCTCATGAACTTCCCTTTCCATATAACCTTACTCCTTTGTAATTTTCTTGCTAATCTTTTTTTTTTTAAATAAAATCATGGGGGAAGTTCCTCACTTCCTCCACTTTTCCACAAAAAAAAAAAAAAGTAATTATAAAATATTGCATGATATCTTGATCTTGTATTATTATGATATTTCGTAATATACTAATTTACATCACTGATGTAATTTGGATCAAGATATTGAATTTATTGCACCGATGTGTATGCAATACCAACATAAACCGATGCCCCTGAGGATCTCGGCTGAGATAAAAACCTGGGCTCCCATGGGCATTTTAGGATCACTACAGGTTACTAAACAGTGCTGGAGAAATCGCTATCTGTGTGACGGTAACTGAAAGCTCCCTTTCTTGAGGGAGGTGTCTCCTTGGCAGTATGCATGTCATGGCTTTTGGCTTTGCCTTCCTAACAGTAACGGCTACAAACTAAGGTAGGGGGGGAGTTAGGTGATGACTCTTGTCAAGGACACGTATGGGTGAAGGCCATGAACGTCCACTGCTTCAAGACAAAGACAGCTAAAATTAGTACCATTTGAGTCCAGCAATGGCACAGCCTGGTGACTCGTGAGGCGTGGAACGCTTGGAGTGTGGAAGGTTTTGTGGTTTTCCTCTCATTTTTTATTAATTCTTTGGTGCACCACCAAATGGTAGCAACCAAGAATACAGACCTTAGATTTTGTGTTAAAAGATCATCACCATTATATACTTCTACCATTGTTTTAACGTGCCAAGACAAGCTAGGATGAGCAATTCAGTCGTGTTAGTGCCCCTAAACTACTCGCCATCTGCTCAAATGGGTCCAACCCAATCTTGGATAGACAAGTCGGTCCGGTTATTCCCACCGAAACACTCAACATCTCTATAGATGGAGAAAGTAAATCCCGCACCATATGCACCATGTGGCCGTATGCCATGCCAATCGTCTCGACTCGTTCTTGTGGGCTCCATTCATTATAAGCTTATTTTAGCGGTTGGCTCGTAGGAACAAGTCGAGATGATTGACATGGTACAAACCCACGTTGGCGCACATGGTACATGATATATTTTCTCGTTCATGAGATGGGTCCAAATGCTCATGCCTAGCTTGTTCGATCACTCATGAGTAGTCTTTGAGCCAAGAAGGAGCCTCATCTCTATTTTCATGAGTAGAGATGTGTCGAGAGGATTAATTCAATGGTTGGAGAAGGGTTTACGTTAGGCATTTCTGAAGTTGTGGATGAAGAAGGAGTAGATGACGGCATTGGATCAGCAGATGTGGGTGGCTTAGTTTTGAGGGTAGAAGGTGGCAAGTGGTCATCCATTGGATTTGTAGGATGGTGAAATGCGAGTTGGAATTTGAGAACAAAAGTGACCAGCTGGTTCATGGACTTGTTCTTTGGAAAAGGATTGAGTGGCTTCAAGAAATGTGACATCAAGGGAAATAATGAGGCATTTAGAGGCAGGATCATCATCTCAATAGCCTTTTTAATGAGGCAGACACTAGCGACAAGAGCTTCAGCCCAAAATTAAATAAGAATTTTTCTAGCAGCTTCAATAATATGCCAAGGTTTATCTTCAGCTACACCATTCTGTTGGAGAGTACTGGGACATGAAAGCTGATTAACAACATCATTGGACTTAAGACAGCTCTGGAATTCATTAGACTTGAATCAGACCAAAGAGTGAGAGTATATATAGGAGGTTTCTGTGGTATTTTTGTTAGTTGATTGCAACATCAACCGAGTTTCTTCAGCTCTAACATCAGCCACTGCTTTCTCATCATCTGGAATTGGGATGCAACACATGATTGCAGATCCAGCATTCTCAAATTCAGATCTTAATCCTATCAAGAATTTAGAGAGCCCTAACTTGTTTTTGCACTCTTGAAATTCTGACAAACTAGGCCTTGAGATTCTTGGATCTATCATATTCTACTGGTCCAATAAAACTCGAAGCTTGGGAATCGAGAACAATCGTATCCTCTTGAATCAGGTTACGAGTATTATGTTCTAGTCGATAAAAATGAATGACATCAGTACAGCAATATAAATTTGTGAGATAATTCTAGATTTCTCTAGCTTTCATATAAGAAGTTATAGAGGATTGCACACATCCTTCAAAAGCAGTATATAGATGTAATAATCAAGGATCTCACCCAAAAAGACTAGCCAAAAGGTATTATTTAGGTACTTTGATCCTATATAAGTACCCAAGATCTATCCAAAGAATAACCGATATGGGACTAAACAAACTCATGCACGGATCCTCACAATAGAAATGCAATAGTTTGGGCATTTCCAACTTTCCACTTACTATATTTTTTATCATAATCTGGATCTGCTCTACCTAGAAGTTCTACATATTCGTCTATAAGTATCCTTGCCAATTGGCAGATTTTTTTATTGCAAATGCTCATGACTGATAGTTTGCATTTGTGAGGCGAGGAAGTGGAAATGAAAAAATACTTGACTCTCCACCGAAGATACTAGGATAGTATGGAGGTAGGAGATCTAAAGCTTTAATACAAAGAGCACGGATTCTCTATAATGCGCCAGCTGTACCACAGGCTACTGTTATGAGGATCTGTGCGAATGTATATTTAGTTCTATATCAATTATTCTCCGAAAATTTTGGGTACTAATATAGGACTTTGAAATCTAAACAATATCTTTCAACTAGCCTTTTTGGATAAGGTCTTGGATTGTGAGATGTATGCAGCCTTCAAAGGTCACCATCAAGAGATGGTCGATCGGCCATCAAATAATGTGGTCCATGAGCACGTACCATGTTATGTATAGCACATATTTTTTGATGGCCATCAATCTCTTGATTGCCGCCATCGAGGGCTACACAGCCCACGCACTGCAGAGGATTCTACACAGTCTCAAAGTGCATCTAGACTCCAACCCCATTGAATCAAGATTAAGAACTGATAGGAGGAATTTGAAGGCACAAAATATGCAGATGTGGTGTTGACATGACCTTAACAGCTGGATTTGATTTTGGATCTAGTTATCACCTGACACGGCAACAAAAGAATAGTGAATCCAGCTCCAGATTTGAACAAAACACAAAGATCTAAGCAGTACAAAGTATAGGTTAAGAAAAAAAAAACAAGAAATGATGATCCATTTTAATCCACAACGCAGCAATTGGAAACGCTCACGCTGAAGAATCTAGGGACAGGCTGTCTGATACTTCCAACATTGGGTAGCTTGTTGAATCTAGTGATAAGAATGAGCCGAAGATTCTTCTTGTCTGAAGCTGCAGTTATGAATTCTATGACATCAGGTAGCTGCTGAACCAAATACCAGGAAAACAGTGGCAATGAAAGCATTTAAGAGAGCTGGGATTGATGCTGTGCTTATCTCCTATCCAGCATCTGAAGTATGATTTTTTTGGACATCTTTCAGAACTCTCGCCATCTCACCCTTGTTGCTCTGAAACTCTGCAAATCTGTTAGACATTGGAAGTTCAGCACCTCAAGAAGCATCTCTTTCCAATCTCTTGGCTGAAACTATGATCCTTCCAATCCTTATTTGTATTTTGTGATTGTATCCTAAGTCTCTCTTCACTTTAAATGCTTAATTGTTTTGCTGAATAGATACCTCTTGTTGAGAGGGCTGTATCTCATGTTCCATGGTCCCAGTCAATGTTCCCTTGTATTTGGGTGGAACACCCTCTTGTATCACTCCTCCAATCTGAAATAAAAGTCGGGTGGCACTTTTTCTGCCTTCCTTCACCTCAAAAAAAAAAAAAAAAGGTTATATAAATATATGAAGTGTATACAGATGACAGCTGCCATGTTCCAAGAGCTAGGCCTCTGATGTGCGGTGGGCGCCGTTCTAGCTGCTGTTTTTTTTTTTTTTTTTTTTAGTACAACGGCTGTTTACACTGCTCTACTGTTAGTGTAACAAATAGAGTCGAAAAAAAAAGAGAGGCATAAATCTTGCTTCACTAACTGCCTAGTACTCTCCGCGAGCCATTTCTATGATCCTTCGTTCCAAAGTTCCAACTTTGTTCATCAAATTCCACCTTTGTTCATATGGAAAAGATTAGGTTTATCAGATTCCGCCTTGGTTTATCAAATTCCAGTTTTAGCATCAATAGTTGCCTGCCAAAACACCTCACCTGACATGACATGGATAGATTTTTTTCTGAACAAAATAAAATTTAGGAAGGGACAAGGGCAGAGCAGGCCTACATCCATACCTTTTTTTTTTTTTTTCTCTTGATGCAACATCTATATCTTCTTGGTCAAAATATGTACCTGCTCTGTCCGCAAGGAGAACTTAAAATGCTTCTAGGAGGTGGCTCGCTATTGTATTTTATTTTTGAAATTTACATATTTATTTTTTGAATTGTTAATAGCATAACATTCATTGAAGAGAGTTGTTTTCAAAGACATGGCAGTGGTTTAGCAAAAAAGACATGGCAGAGGAAATAAAATTAGAAAAAATTAATGCCTTAACAACATATTAATCTCAAGACGCATATTTGTGTCATGCTGGTTCAGGAGCACGCTATGAAAGGAATCACGTAGTAGCTACATAATTAATTTATGCCAAAATTGTGTTGCTATAAGACTAGCTATGATCATAGTCATATCAAATCATACTTATATTCAAAAAACAATGCATGAATTTTACATGGAAGAAAACAAATGTTACAAGTAATATACTTATAATTATCATTTAACAGGACAACTTAGGTTTCTTCCATCAAAATGGTCATCAAATGGATCAAACCATATCAAAATTGAAGCTAACAAAGAGAAGTAAATTAAAAAAAAAAAGTTAATAGCTCGTACGGTGGACTGAATACTCATTGAATTGGTTACAGAATAGATCAAAAATCTATCCAATAGAATCTAATAATTAAAAATTTATTTTTTAATTTAATTATTTTATTAAACAGATAATTTAATACAATTTACATTAGGTTGAAGCAAGTTAAAAAGATAAAATAAGAAAAAAAAATAAAGGTGGTTGGTGGGTCCTCCTCGCCCGACCCCCTGCCTCTATTCACACTTCGTCATGGTTATCTTGTTCTCCTCCTCATGGTTATTTTATACGAAAAATTACTTTCCCATCCCTCTAAAACCCCACTGTAACAGGAGGTCCCGGTCGCATTAACACTTTGACCGTCACATGGACTTGGACAAATCACTCGCTTCCACGAGTCCGCCCGAGGATGACGCAAAGTTGGAGGACGCCACAACGGTGCTGGCCAGCGTACTCGACTCCGGGGCTTCCTCCTCTTCCTCCTCCTCGACGATGGGTCCCACCGCCGGCCACATGAACGCCGGCTTGAACGGCGGCACCGCCGGCGGATCTACCGACCGGGAGATGATCTGGACGATGGCAGCTGTCTTCGGCCGCTCCGCCGGGAGGGGGTGGCTGCATGCTAGGCCAAGGAGGAGGAGCCGCTCGACGTCATCGGTCACGTAGTCGCCGGCGGCGGCGAGGCGGGGGTCGAGGGAGTCGAGGAGGCGGCCCTCCCGGTAAAGCTTCCAGACCCAGTCGGCGAGAACATGGAAGCCGGCGACGTCACAGCAGGGGCGGCGGCCGCAGACGGTCTCGAGGACTATGGCGCCGAAGGCGTAAACGTCGGTCTCGCGGGTGGCGCGGCCGGTGTGGAAGCACTCCGGGGAGACGTAGCCCACCGTGCCGGGGACGCCGCCGAGCTCGGGCTCGGTGTAGGAGGTCTTATAGACGTCAATGGCGCGGGCGAGGCCGAAGTCACCGAGGCGGGCGTGGAAGGTGGAATCCAGCATGATGTTGGAGGCCTTGATCGAGGTCGCGGTGCACCACCTTCTGATCGTACTCGTTGTGAAGGTAGTGGAGGGCCGACGCCACGCCGGCAATAATGTTGGAACACCGCTCCCAGCTGAGCAGTCGCCGCCGAAGAGGTGCTGGTCGAGGCTGCCGTTGGGCATGTAGTCGTAGACCAGGAGGAGGACGCCATGCTTATGGCACCACCCTGCAGTAGTTGATCGCCATCACAGTTCTTAGTAGTCCTCCTCTAGGTCTCTAATTTATGTTTTCTTTCAAATTTCATTTTTCTATAGTTGTATAAATTTTCTCTACAGCAACACCCGACAGTTGTCGGGCAATTTTAACGTATTAAATTTCAAAGAAATATTTTTCCATGTCCCACGAGACATGGACCAGTTCATACCCGCCAACTCCATCTACCAGCCCCTCGGGACCGGCCTAAAAGATCTATTGCTAGAAATCCTACAGATTTACATGATAAGAAAAGGATATCTCAAGGTACTATCCGTAAAGCAAAGTTCAGAAAATTTAAGATCAACTGCTAATTAACACACACACACACACACAGAGAGGGAAAGGGAGATCTTAATTATGAGAAATTTACCAACTAAACGGACGAGATGCCTGTGGCGGAGGCGATTGATGATGCTGAGTTCGTGAATGAAGTCATCTAGACGACCCTCGCTGTTAGCCCTAGAAAACTTCTTCACGGCCACCTCGATCTTCTTTCCCGGCTGGTCTCCCGGCACCAGTCCCTTGTACACCACCCCATACCCCCCTTGTCCAAGCTTCAATTTCTCATCAAAGTTGTTAGTAGCCTTCTTTAACTCATCAAACATGAACTCCTTCGGTTGCCCCGGCAAGCTCTTCAACTTTTTGATCAACACACTGGGGTACTTGTGTCTCCCTGGCTTAAGCCTCTTACAAAAGTACCCCAGGAGCCCTGCTATTACTACACCGGCGAACACCGTAAGAGCGATCTCGAGGCCGACCATCCATCCGGCCGTGCCGCTTCTACCATCTTTGCCATGGGAGAGATCCTCTACGATTAAACTCCAAGAGAGAACGCAATGGAGCTGGTAGGCGATCCCGGTGGACGCCGAGAAGCCGAAGAAGGACTTCTGAAGAACGTGGGCGCCGAGGTCTAGCGAGGAATTAAGAACGGCTAAACTCGGCTTCTGGTGGCCCTGGACCGCCATGTACACCCAGATGTGGCGGCCGCCTCCATCGTAATCGATCCAGACGGTGTAGTTGGTGGCGTTCAACGGAGCGATGACGATGCCGAAGGGGCTCAGCGAGGCGGTAGCGTTGGAGACGACGCTGTTGACGTCGAGGCCGACGTGGTTGTCGTTGGGGTCGTAGGACTGCTTGACGTTGTCGAACTCGACGGCGACGAGGTGGTTGTTGGTGTCACCGTCGATGGTGGCGTTGGTGAGGCCGAGGAAGCCGGCGTCGCTGCCGTCGGGCATCTCGAGGGCCGGGGCAATGACGAAGGCCAAGCCCTCGCCCGGGTGGCTTTGCCGATACGGTAGAGGTTGATGGTGAAGGTGGTGTTGAAGGAGGCGACGCGCTTGCCTTCGGCGGCGGAGGAGGTGGCGGGGAGGTTCGCCTCTTGCCAGAGGATGAAGGGGTGGGCAAGGAGGACGCGGCCGGAATTATTGATGAAGTAGCCGACGTTGTTGAGGGTGTCGGAGGTGAGCTGGAGGACGTCATGGTTGATGATGGCGTCGTTGAGGACGATGAGGTCGGTATTGGCCTCGGATTTAGCGAAGACGGGGAAGGAGTAGTTGCGGTAGTTGGCGGTGTTCGCCACCCGGGAGTGTGTGGTGGTGGGGAGGCGGAGCTAGGAGCAGGAGTAGGAGGAGCGAGGCGTCGGCGCAGGCGGGGAGGCGGAGGAGGGTTAGAGGCGCGCCCATCTCAGGGCGAAACTGGGAGCGTGAAGAAGCTGGGGTTTGGTCCTTTTCACCGCAGAGAGCTACGCCCTTACGGAGTGCCGCCGAGGGCTCTCCCTCGCTTTCAAAACCGAGACCATCGCCTTCGGACACTAAATACCATAGTTTCGGAGAGGATGACGTGGGGATAATTCACTCATGCACGTTCCTCTGGCCAGCTCCGTTTTTAGCAGCTATCTAAATACTCGGAAGAGGATCCGGACTCGGATACCCTTCCTTTCATATTTATATCACAATATCTTTCCGAGTGTTTAAAGTAATTATTGTTAAATGAATATACTAATAGGCAGGGGCGGCCAAATGCACTTGGGCCTAGAGCGAACTCACTAACTGAGCCTTTTTTTTTTTAATAATAATAATAATAATAAATTTTTAATAAGTATAAAATATTTTAAAAATTTATTTAAAAATAATCCGTCTAGCTTTTTGAGATGCAAAATTATAAAAGAGAAAAAATAGAAAAAAAAAATTTAACAAAATTATAGAAATTGTAACAAAATTAGAGGAATTAAACGCTGGATGCTGAAAATATAATCAAACAACAAAGGGGGATTAGAAGAATCACACCGTATGTCGTGCTACTGACTCACTGTCACTATGTCACAGACTGACAGACTCAGTCTCACAGACAGTGAGACAGACGTGAGGCGGTGAGGGGACGGCCGGGCCCGCCGGGGTCACGGAACTACGGGAGCCGGGGCCAGGGAGGGAGGCGAGGAGGTCACGGCCTCACGGGAGCCGGCGCCGGGGGCGAGGAGCAGTGGAGGTCACGGGAGTGACGGCCTGACGGGGTCACGGGAGCCGGGGCCGGGGAGGGAGGTGACTGGCGAGGAGGTGAAGCCGTGGAGGTCACTGTGGCACTGCTTCACTGATCACGGCCCACGGGAGGCGGGAACCGGGGGCCTGGGAGGGAGGCGAGGAGGTCATAGCCTCGCAGGATCGCAGGGATGTCGGGGAGGCGGGGGCCGGGGAGGCACTCAGGTGGAGGAGACGACCTCGCCGGCTCACTGGATTGAGCCGGACGGGCCGACGGGGTCACGGCCTCACGGAAGCCGGGGGCCCGGGAGGGAAGCGAGGAGGTCGCGGGAGGCGGGACCGCCGGATTGAGCCGGACGGGCCGACAGGGTCACGGCCTCACGGGAGCCGGGGGCCTGGGAGGGAGGCGAGGAGGTCATGGGCGGCGGGACCGCCTGGATGCCAGGGCCCAGGGAGGCGGGGAGGCGGACTGGCGGAGGCGCGGGCCGCGGAGCCGTGGAGGAGACGACCTAGCCACCCAAGCAGTCACGGAGCAGAATAGAAGAGGATTGAGGAGTGGAGCATGATGAGGATTTTAAAGAGAGCCAGAGAGGAATGATGGGCGATGGCCGATAGGAATATGGGATCAGGATTGAGGAGTGGAGGAGGAGTGGAGCACCCGCGTCTTGTCGAGGTAGTCGTTGGCTCCTGCGGCCTTACCTCTGCTCTACGGATACCGTAGCTAGGAGCGGGAGCTGGGAGGCTAGGAGCCTAGGATGCCATCGCGCGGGGGCCTTCTCTTGAGCCGGGGCCTTGGGCGACCGCCTAGGTCGCCTAAGGCTTGGGCCGCCCCTGCTAATAGGTGCACTAAAAACCTTTCTTACTGTCATTGTCCTTATTTATTACTAATAGTATGTTAATTTTTTGTTATTATTATTATTAAGATGATTATCTTTCTTAATTGTTAAGATGAGCATTTCCCTTTTTATTGACACTAGCTACAGTAAAATATATTATCTTTCTTACTTGCCATAATTTTATAATATTCATTTGGATCAAGCACAACCACCCCGTATTTGTATTTATTTCTTTCTTTGTTATTATTTTTTGTTATCATATCGATGATTCAAAGATTTAGATTTATTTAGAAATATAAAACAATAAATCTGAAGTTATTAATGTTGAAAAATAAAACTTTTGTTAATTTATATCAAGAATATTAATAATTGATCTAGGAGTATTAACTGTGGGTCATCTTGGCTACCATGGGAGGATTGGAAAAGATACATAAATGAGATCTGCCACATCAGAATGCCAAATCATCACGTGTTAAAATTTATGAGGCTATAACTTACCCAAACAATTTTTGATTGAGATATTCTTTTTTTTTTTTGAAATTAGGTAACTTTTCAGGTTTTACAACATGACGATTTCTCCTAAAGATGCAATGCACCCAACGATTAGCGCCAAATTTTATCATTTGG
Source organism: Phoenix dactylifera (assembly GCF_009389715.1). Classification (NCBI taxonomy): domain Eukaryota; kingdom Viridiplantae; phylum Streptophyta; class Magnoliopsida; order Arecales; family Arecaceae; genus Phoenix; species Phoenix dactylifera. The sequence continues at coordinate 1,858,426 of NW_024067669.1, read as the reverse complement.
TCTGGAAATAGCCAAATCAAAGCAAAAATTTTTGTTTTAGGAAAGACTTTTAATGATACATATCACAAATTTGGAAAGAATTAGATAGAGTAATTGAAAGAAAAGTCAATATAGAAGATATGATATCCCTACTGTAGAATTTTAGTCTTTTTATGATTATTTTCACTCATCAGATCTATTTCCTAAAAAAAACTATGTTCCTTTTAACTATAAAAAAAATTCAACTTTTATTGTACAAGGATGCACCTCACTAGTATAAATAGAAATTATGTAACTCAGTTTATTATTCACTAATGAAAAAAAAAAATCTAAATCTTACTTTTGCCCCCTTTTTTTATTTTTTCTAACTTTTTTAAAAGAATTCAAATGGAGCAGAATAGGAGAATTACTTTCTTCTCCTTGATCGAATCAATTACTATAGAAAATTCTATTGCTGAATCTCTTAATACCAAGTTAATCTCCAATCAAATGATCACAACTTATTAAGAAAAAGAGGTGATCCTTCTTAAATTCACATCTTAGAAACATTTGTTACCTATAAGTGGGAGAGTTTAGAAATGATTCTTGTTTTTTATTTTTATTATTCATTTTATAACCGGTAATTTTGTAATTTCTTTTAGAAAAATGTTTGAGGACGATGGTCATTTGCATGCGAAAAGTTGCCAGAACCGCTGCAACTAAACAAGAACTTGTGATTGGCACATCAATTATCATTAGCCATACAAACCCTTCTTTGCCACAGGTTAGCAATATGCATATAACCAGGCTCCAGATATATTACTTTTTATTTCCTTGGCACAATAATTTTCCATGCACTACATATGGATGCCAAAGTAATTTTAAGTGCTTTTAGAATGGGCGCAGCTAAATGTTTATGAACCAGAAAGTTTGATCTTAATTTGGTCTTGCTAATATGGTAGAAGGGGCGACAATGCTCAACTGTTTAACCCATTTAACTTGTATCAATTTACTGTAGATCATGATAGATTATTAATTTGTTTAATAGAATAGTCAGATTCATGTCTAAATTTATACGCGATCTATTTAATAAATAGATCAGTTTCAAGTTTCAATTTTTGATCTCTTCTATATCCAACCTGGTCTGACCAGCCTGATTGCCACCCCGTACTTGGCCAGCTTTTATGTTAAGACACCTACACAACGTGATAGGTCCCATAGGTAACCATGAGGTGAGTTGTTCCACAGCAGTAGAACAGTTGGGTCATCTTGATGGGTTCTCGATCCTTTCAATTTCTTTACTGGATATGATCTTGAATCAGAATTTTGGGTCCAGCAGAAAATGAGCATTTGAGAATTGGGGAGATATGAATTCGACAATTCGATCGTCAGGGATGTTGCCAAAGGACTCTTCTAAGGAAATGCTAAGTTTTGATTTTATGCATGATTTATGTTAGGATGCTACATTAATTATAACAGAGTATAAAGTTAATTATCCGGTCAGAGCACGCAGGCTTTTCCTTCCATGCTGATGTGTATTTGGCTATTTGCACATGCTATCGAAAAGCCACTGATAACTGATGACCTCAAGGGGAAAGAAGATACCCGTAGCTCTTGCTTTCTTTTCTGCATTTTCTTTTTGGGTCCATCAAAGGGGTCAAAACACAACCAACTAAAGTAAAAGCTAAAACCAAAGACCCAACCATAAACTAAACTCAGCCACAACAAGAGTTCTCATTTCGAGGGGAAGAATTTATGAAATGAGTTGGAAAGCTAGTGGTGCACTTTATGAGAACAGCCACCATCTTAAATGCTGAATAGTTAACAACAGGTTCAAAATTACTCGATTTCAATATATATATATATATATATATATCCATCATATGTTAGGATCTTTAGAAATTGAAGGAAAGATTTTGCTTCCATAAATATAGCTCTCTCTCTCTCTCTCTCTCTCTCTCTCTCTCTCTCTCTCTCTCTGGGTGGAAAGGGAGGCCAAAGCCATCCAAACTTTATACTATGTGTTTTTTTATCCATGAGTCCCCATCTTCGAGCTTCTTCAAAATCAACTTCGATAAATATGACTTGCTGGGCGGCAGGAGGGGAGGTGCAGGCTTCGTTGTTAGGGGCTTGGATTTTAGGGCAATCGCAGCTGAGGTTGCCAGTTGTTCGACATTTCAGTACCAGAGGCAGAGTTGAGAGCGGCTTAGTCTGAATTATGCTACGTTCGGCGTGCCTTACAGGAGAGAGAGAGGTCCTTCTGGAGGGCGATTATGCGACAGTCATTGGATGGATTCTACAGGTTTTGGGGAGGGGTCGGTGATTACCACTCACTTCTGAAAGATATTCGGGCCATGGTTAATGATGGAATGGTGCTTCAAGCGAAGCATGTGTTTACAGAGACCAATGGGGCCGTGGATTGGGTGACGTCCTTTGTTGCAAACCACTATGGGGATCACCTCTGGGTGGGAGAGGCGGAGTTGCCCAGTGCTCTCCGTGATGTATTATTTTTTGATTTTTTTGGCTGTATCCGTATACGTTATGCATGATACTACCGTTTTCACCCAAAAGAAGAAGAAGAAGAAGGAGGAAGTGCATATTTGCGGCGCTCTCTCTCTCTCTCTCTCTCACACACACACACACACATCTCGTCTTCTATGTTCTCCTACTTAGATTGCATCCTCGGAGGATGGGTCGATGCCTGAAGCTGGGCGTGGGGTTATAGAGAACAAAGCTCTGTGCGTTGCAATTCTGGAGTCCATAATAGGAGAGCATGGGGTCTCCCCTGCAGCAGAGAGGAGTTTGGCGGTGCGACTGTCGGAGCGCTTGAAGGAATCCCAGGATGGAGAGGAGAAGGTGGGGAATCCGGTGCCTGTGAGAGCATGATTCCGATATAACATGGTAAGAGGTGGTTGTCGTTGTTGTATCGGTGTGAAATACTGTGGGCTGTCACGGTGAAATCGTTCCAGTGTTTCCTTTTTCCCATGCCCCACGAGGGGTGCCATCTTGTCACAGTGAAATCGTTCCGGTGTTTCCTTTTTCCCATGCCCCACGAGGGGTGCCATCTTGTTTCTTCTATAAAACTTCTACCTTGGTATAAACAGTAGTTTATCTAATAATAAGGCCTTTTGCAATGCTGTGAATAGATAAATGATAAATGTTATGCTTTCACAAGAGGATAACCAGTTAGATACTTTAGGTTCCAAATGAGATCGTTGCAAGGCCTCCCTATCCCAAGGTTGTTTATAAGGGCTACCTCAGAAGGTTATTAACTCTTGGCATCATGCCCAATCTTTGTGGCTCATATATTCCAACCTGCCGAGAGAACTTCCTGCCTGCAGAAAGCTATTTGCACTGCAAGCTGATCGAATCCGGGTCTGGTCCCTTCAAGGATATATGGAGATCAGAATTCTAGACTTCTTTCCGGTCTATTCCAGTCTAAGTCTAGATTAGGGATGGAAATGAGCTCACGCTGGGCTTTAGGCTAGGCCTAAAAGAGTTCAAATCAAATTTGTTCTTAAATGCAGAGACTATTTATTTTTTGGATAGGACTCAAGTATATCATTAGCCTGACTTAGGTGTGACCTGAACCCAAGCCCGAACAAGGCTCGAAACGGAGCGTGAATTCATCTTTAAGCCGAAATCAATTTATCTTTGTATGTTGTTATTTAGATAAAATAACAAGCAAGTAAAGGATATATTAAAATAAAGCAAGTAAACAATATTAGCTTATGAGATATAAAACAGTCTCTAATGAGAACGCTGCCACTTAAAAAATCGTAAAAGGCAACTTGATCTTATTTGGACTATTGGTTCCTACAAGAATTATATCATATGTTTTTATTAGAAAAATGGATTATGTTGTTGATTTGGATATATCTTATTTTGGAACAGGACTAACATGATGAATAACTAAGAAATCAGTACAAGGTCTTTTAGCAAGTTTTCACCATATGGTATAAAATGCAAAGTTTTGCGCAGCTTTAGTGGACTCCTATAAAATGAGACTAACTGGTTAGTGATGGTCAGTCTATTGTGGCCCATATGGCTCGCTTTGGGTGGATGCTTCATCATGAATCTGCTTCTAGTCACTTTGTCCATAATGATTATTGTAGTGAAAAATAAATGCCAGCATTATCTTCTCCTCTGGTTATATTATTCTACAGCTATTGGTCAAATGCCATTCCTATTTTGGTAATAGAATTTAGTCTCTTATACGTCCTTTGTGAGAGCCTATGCGGGCATATGTTTAGTCTCACATTAATTATTCACCGAGGAGATCTTAGGTACTTATACAAAACTAAGAAACTCAAAAAATACCTTTCAAATAGCCTTTTTAAATAAGGTTCTGGCTTATGAAAATAATGATACCAAAGCGAACTCGGCTCATGACCCATGTGGATTAGGGAATGCTATAGCACAGGCTTATTGAGACTGACTACGAGTCGATCATGGTGTTTGTGATTGAATTTAAATGAATTTGGACTCTTAACCTGATGAGGATATTAGGGTTTGAACGAAGGGAGTATACAAGGATCTGTGCGGACATGTATCTAGTCCCATATCGGTTATTCACCGGAAAAATTTTGGATACTTATACATGATTAAGAAACTCAAAAGAAACTTTTAACGGCACGGACAAAAAGTACAATCAGAAATGCATTAACAAGGTTAATGGTTGGCCTTCAAGATTGGTCTCCTGTCCTTGTTAAGGATCAATGTGTTGGATGCTTGCTAGCTCATAGTGGATTATATTGTCAAAATAGAATTTCCCTTTTTCCTTTTGTCATGTTTACATTTCATGTTATTCGCTAGTTTCTGAAGGGACTTACATAAATAGGATATTTTCAGAGAAAACATACGTATTAACGGTGATGAGCAATATAATTAGGACATAGGACAAGAGGTGTTTTCTTCAAAAAATGGACTTGGCTGGTAAAAGTGAGCATCATTGTTATCAGAGATTTGGAAGAAACTCTGAATACAGCTGTTGATGTGTTAGTTCAATAATTGGAATCTGTGCCAAATCGCATTAGAAAGTGCCTTTTGTGGGTATAAATTCTCTGGGGCTTTCGTTCCTTGTGACCTATCTGGAAAAGAGTTCTCTAGGAAGGGGGCAGCATGTGCAGTCGTGCTGTCAAGAAATCACCAAAATTTATCACTAGATCGCCTTCAATGGATCTTCCAGCCACTCCAAAAACAAACCTGGGGGAACAGATCCTCCATTTTAGCCATCCACAGCACCCTTTAGTTCAAGTCAGTTACCCCTACCTCTTTACATGCATGGGATGCAAAGAATATGGTGCAGGAAAAAGGTTTAGGTGCCAGATATGTGGGTTTGATCTGCATGATTTCTGCGCACTTGCTCCTCCCTCTCTACATAACCATCCTTTGCACCACAAACACCAGCTTGTGTTTTTCCCAAAACCAGGTAGATCTCTTCATGCATGCAACGTACTTGGTTAGAATGAATGTGCAAGGAATCACATCTTGCAGAAGCAACGTTGCATTTGTTTTCTAATTGGTCGTGTCGATCCGTTTGGTCATTTTTTTTGGGTTTCCATTTCAGTTCAATTTTATTCTTCAATGTTATGCTTATATCTCTTGATGTGGAACATGAAGGTGGATTTCTTCGCTCGAAATGTGATGTCTGTGGCAAACCTGCCAAAGGATTTGCCTTTCGTTGCAGCTCGTGCAGTTTTGAGATGCATCCTTGCTGTGCTATGATGTCTAGGGAAATGAAGTTCTCGACTCACCAGCATCCCTTGACTCTTTCACCACCTACGGCAATCATGGGAGGTGATTCGAGCTTTGCCTGTGAGGTGTGCCAAAGGAAAAGGTCTGGCCAGGTTTATTGTTGCATGGCTTGTGGTTATTATCTTCATGCTGTCTGCGCAAAAGATATGATTAATGGGCTTCATGTCCATGGCATTAGGCCTCCCGAAAAATCTAACATGCTCGGGGCGGCGGCTAAGCTTGCAACTCAGGCCATATTTGGAATCATTGGAGATCTGATTGAAGGAATTGGAGAAGGCATTGGGGAAGCAATCATCGATGACCTTGGGACAGGTCGAAGCAAAAGTATCAGAACTAAATAGAGATTGGCAGAAATGATAGACAAACTGGAGAAAGGGGAATGTGTTCGAGAATTTGGAAATTCTGGGACCAGTGAGAATAAAACAGCCATGGATATGTCTGCTAGTTTATGATGTAATTGCTCTTGTTCTTCAATATCATTAAGTGTGTGTTTTCAAACTTGTCGGTGGTTTGTATATTGTAATTCGTGTCTTGACTTAATAATTTAATATGAAGCTTGTTTTGCATCTAAATTATGCATGAAAAGTTGCAGAAACTATCAATGAGATATAAAAGATCTTGGGCTAAGTTCATTTATGTTGAGTGAAGCACATATTGGTACAATTACAGGCCACCAAGTTAAAGTCACAGTGGTTTCATATTGTGATCAAGAATTATATGGTTTCGGCAGAATCTTGTTAGCAGACATTGAAAGGAAAGAGAACTATTACTTGACTTTGGGGCGACAGTGATCCTTGAGTTCTCTCGGAGAACATCTCATGCGAAAATAATAAGAACGATAGCATAGATGAAGAAAAAGAGAAATGAGGAAGGCAGTTAAGAAAACAGCAAATAATGATAACGGTCATCATGATGTCATGATGACTCTGTCTTGATATCATGATTATATACGACATACGAATTAAAATCTTGGATTTTTCTCAGAATCTCTGTAACTTTTTCCCTGAAAAGTTCGATAGTGCAAGTGCGACTCTTGTTAGCTCTGGATTTTTGCTAAAAGAAATGTCCACATGATCATTGGAAACTGATATCCTTATGTAGATTCGCCCTGATCTTCCAAGATAAATCGGCTCCTTTTCACACCCTCCCTTCCCCATGCACACACACACAGGAGAAAAGGAAGGAAGAAAGTAAATTCTAGTATAGCATTTTATGCTTGACATGAGGGAAGATATTAGCACTCTTTATCTTGCAATCTCTTCCCTGTATTTTTAGGGGGAATATCTGTACTAATTACAGAATGGAGTGCGATTTATGCTCCCACAACACAACAGAAAGAAATGTGTTCTTCAGTATTAATCATAAAGCACAAAGCCATGGTTATGATTTATAGCTTGCAGTGATGCAGGATAGTATTTAACATGACATTCATACAGATGATAGAAAAGGATAATTAAAGATGAGGTTTCACCTACCTAATGCTGATTGGAGATAACTTTGTTGGAAAATATACAAAGGACAGAGTAAATATCAACCGGCCATACATTAAACTCTCTTTAATTATTATTTTTTGGCCTATGATGGTGTCAACAACACCTCCCACTTCTACCTCTTCTTTTCTTATCCTTCAACCTACATTAAACTAAAATCATCCAAACCATTTGTTGCTTAACAAGAGTATAGAATGTTTTAAGGTCATTTCAGCACCCTTTATTCATTTCGGATCACAGGATGTATACAAGACGATAGCCATAAACAAGCAACACATAACCAACATACTTAATACCAACATAATTAAGAACAGAGCAACAGACATCAATGATCTTGAACTTGTTATCATGAATACTAATTTCTACTTGGATATGAAAGCCCCTATAACTGCAGCAATTATAGCTGTTGGATCTCCAAGGATGGCTGAGATGATAATACGGAGTGCACCGCTGGCAATCTGGCAGCATCTTCTTACCTTCCCCACTCTCCCCCTGTGGTGGTTCTGCATTGTCCCTCGAAGGCTTGGAATCCTTGGTTGAATCTCTCTGACCTTGTTCTTGTCCAAGTTCAGATATATAGCTTGCCAGCTTTCCGCAAGCAGTTCTTTGACGCATGACACATGAAGGTTGTAGTTCTTGCACTCAGATCTGTATGACCAGCCCAACCCCTTGCGCCCGCAGCGGTGGCAAGGGCTCGAGAGCTTGAGGCAAAGATAAAAGTTGTGCTCCCCATCATCGAGTTGCTGCGGGAGGTTTGCGCAGCATGGATGGAGGTCGAAACCACACCTGCTGCAATGGTACACAAAGCCCGGCACATCCTTCCCGCATGCATCACATATCCTCATCCCCAGGCCAGGAGGCTTGCTATAGAATCGGAATTCGCATCTCTTGTAGAAGGCATGCTTGATGGTGGCTGGTGCAAGGGCGCATGCCTTGTGGAGATCAAAATCACACAAGTCGCACTTGTACTTGAGGCCGATGCCTGCTTCCTTGCAGCCATCGCAGCGAAACGGGACTTCGGTGTATTCGATCTTGAGCTTGTGCTGAGGGTGGATGGGGTGGCAGATCTCCTTGTCCAGCTTCATGCTTTCTTGGCCTTCTCCTTGCTGGCTGGCTCTTCCTTTTCCCGGATTGTACAAGAAACAGATGAGTTTGAGTGAAGTTTTAGTTTAGAAAGTGTTATGGAACAGTAAAAACAAATTCTCTAGTAACATTATAGAAGAATCTGCTTTGCTTAGTTGGAACAGAAGAGAATAACTTTGGGGCATGTGGCTACAATAAACTTGAAAAAGGGTTGAATGAAGGGTCAAGAAAGCAATTCAAGAGAATAAATGCCAAAGAGACAAGAAGGGTTAACTTTGCCCAGATGCTGAGATGGGAAGTCCTGCTTTGTAATAATCTGGAATATGGGTCCTCTGTGCTGAATTGAAATACAATAGGGCTTCGGGCTATCATAAAATATTCCGAGTATAGTCTCTTATTCTTTGCTCACTAGATGAGACAGAATGCTTTGGGTTTAAGTAAATCTGAACATTTTGCATCTTTATTAACTTAACCATCTCTGATCTATAAGATCCGAGGGAAAAGCAGTATTACAGATTGCTCTTCTTTTGATGCTCATTTTATCTTTTCCAATGCATCAAAAAAATTTATCTTTTTCTAAATGTAAGTTATCTGAAGGTAGCAATTATCAATTCTTCTATCCATCATATACAATTATATATAGATCAGCCTCCTGAGAACGAAAACCAGTAAATTAAGGGGCACTCCAACGCTTGCCATTCAATGCATATTCAAACTACCATGTGCTCCCTCCGCTCTGGGAGACGCTGGAGCATATGCTTCGGTACCTGCGTGAGTCTACTCGGAGGTCGACTTCTGCTGAGACAGGTACTATAGTGGCTTACTTAGCCTATCATATTTGGCTGGACAGGAACGATCGCGTGTTCGAGGGCGAGCGATCGTTCCCTCGAGTTGTGATTGAGAGAGCCCTATGGCAGGCGGCGGAGGTATCTATGATGGCCTCATCGAATCCACCTGAGATGGCCAGGGATATCTGGGGTACCTGTATTGCTGTTTCAGCGTCCAGGTTTAGCTACTTTTCTTGGGTACCCCCATCCCCTGGTTATCTTAAGGTAAATTTCGATGGTGGCATGGCAGAGAATGGCGCCTCTGGGGGCGTGGGCTTTGTGATTAGGGATCATGTAGGCAGTCTTGTGGCTGCTGGAGGACGGAGTACACGGGGTACGACTGTCGTGGGAGCGGAGGTGCGGGCAGCCTGGGGGGGCATTTTGTATGCGAGACGGGTGTTGAGGGCCGATTGCCTCTGCCTCGAGGGTGACTCTTCCACGGTAATTGATTGGATACGAGGTGTTGATACATATGGGGATGGCCATCCCTTGATATGGGACATGCGTAGATTGCTGTGGGAGCTGACCTTATGTCAGATATCTCATGTATATCGGGAGGCGAACAGTGCAGCAGACTGGGTCGCCTCCTATGTTGCCCGGCACTCTGGGGAGCTTCTCTGGACTAGCCTAGAGTGCATCCCACACTCCTTATTTTGTTTAGTTTCCTTTGATATGTCAGGTTGTATTCACGTTAGAGGTACTTGAAATGAAATACCGCTTTGACCAAAAAAAAAAAAATTACCATGTTAACCAAGATTGCTGTGAAAGGATACAATTAGATCTTTGTGACAACCAAGAACCTCATCCAAAAAAAACTAGCCTGAAAATATTACTTAGATTCCTTAAGCCCCGTTTGGCAAAGCTGTTGGCTGTAGAGCTAGCTTTCAGAAGCAGAGCTTTTATAAAAAACTATTTTCTGTTTGGTAACTATATTTCTAAAGTATCGTGAAACTTTAATATGGGTTTGGTAAACAAACTTAGAAAGTACTTTTGGTATAACAAAATAACCAAAAAAAAAACATTGCATAGTATTATACAACAGAGCATAATAAAATATAATATATATTAATACATCAATATATGATATAGTATAATATTACTATAGTGTAATATAATATTATTATAATATAGTAATATAATATTGTATACTATAGTGTAATAATATAACATAATATTAAATTATTTAACATAACATATCAATGTACTGCGATATAAGTAATATAATGGAACAGAGAGAGATCTCTCTCTCCTCTGTAGATCCTCTCTCTGTACAATGATTGATCTCGCGGTGTACCATGAACCGCAAGATCAATCGGGAGAGAGAGTAGGTGGACCGCGATGTCGCAGTCCTCTATCACCCTCTCTATCCCTCTCTATCCTCTCTAATGCGTGAATCGCGATGCTACAATCTATATCCTTTATGATGCGTGGAATGCGATGCCGCAATCCACACTGAGAGGTGGACCGTGATGTCGCGGTCCACGCTCAGAGGAGGACCGCGATGTCGCGGTCCTCTATCACCTCTCTATCCCTCTCTATGCTCTCCTCTCTGATGCCGACCACGCTGAGAGCTGGACCGCGATGCCGCGGTCCATGCTGGGAGGTCGGCATTTACTGAGAGAGATAGAGGAGAAAGAAAGAAAAAAGAAGATGAAGAGAGAGCTTTCGAAGAAGAGGAGAGATCGATGGAAGAGAGGGACAACTCCATCACGAATTGTTTTGGAAGAAATAGAGAAGAAAGCTAAAACTTTTTTCCTAAAACAAAATTCAAAATGATGGATACAAAAATAGAAAAAAAAGGAATACCTTGTTCACGGGAATCAGTTCGGCCGATTAAGGTTCCTTGTTGGGACTCCTATTAATTTTCATAATTATAAAGGGATATTTTTTGTAATTATTATATTTTATCACAGGTATTTTGGTCTAAAAAATAAAATTTATAACTCAAAATAGCTTTCTGACGGAGCCTAAAAGTGTTTTTTTGGAGAAACTTAACTTTCTTCCCGATTTTTTTACCAAACACCCCTATTCCATCTAAAAGTACTTTTGGAGGGCCAGAAAGTGCTTTCTGGCCTCCAAAAGCTCTGCCAAATGGGCCTTATATATATACCCAAGATCTACCAAATGTACAACACTAAATACTGACATTCATATGGTTTCTTACGTATGGTTGAGACTCATTGCTAAATCCTTATTTTATTAGGAATTTATTATCGTAGTTTGAATTTTAGATTTAGTGTTAGTCCATGTTAAGTTAGCTTGAGTCTTAGGCTCATGTTTTCTGTGAGAGATAGTAATGATTTCATCTTTTAACGGGAGAAAGAGTGTGGTTTTATTAAAATGGAAAGAGAATACATGAATTATGGTGGAGAGAGTTTTCGTGAGGCCTTTTTGTGAGAGCAGCCAAACTCATTGTTTCCGCCTTTATTTTTATTTTGAGTAAATTTATTTTTTTCTTCCAATTTTTTCTTCCATTGTTATTTCTTGATTTAATTAGTGTTTGTTTTGGATTTTGAATCGGTGGATTTGATCTACATTGAGTAGCATACTGTTCTACATTACATACTTCCCTTGTTAAAATCCTAGTATTCATGCCAGCCTAAGGGTCCAAATCCAATCATATTCATTATAAACACCATGATCGATCCATGATTAGTCCAAAAAAAAGGCCCATGCTATAATATTTCCGAGTTTATATGGGCCACAAGGTGAGTTTGCTTTGATACAATTTACAACGATGCAGAACTTCATCCAAAAAAAAAATAGCTAGAAGGTATTATTTGGACTGCTTGATCATATATATGTACCCAAAATCTATCCAATGCACAATTGATGCAGGACTAAATACATTGCCCCCATGGAGCCTTAACAACCTTCCTCAAAAAATAAAAAAAAAAAAGTTATGATTAAACACTTGAAAATTTTTTGGGCTACTTCCCTTAAAAAAAAAAAAAATTGGGCTACTTATAACTAGGGCAGCTTTTAACATTATGGATATGAAGCATGGCTAGACACTAAAGCTATTCATCTTATTTTATAGGTCAAAAGAAACCCAAGGCTTGGATAAGAATGATTGTTAAATGTAATGGTAGTAAGGGAGGAGAACTTTTTTAAATAGTCTGCAAGAGCTTTCACCTTAACATGAGATTGTTGGTTGTTTGTTACATGCCAGGGTGTGACAACAACTTGGCAAAGGCTAAGGGCGTCCTATTTGGAGAATCCTCTTTTTGGTGGTCTTTTATTTTGCTTCATGAACAAGCATCCAAGGCACATGTTTATGTAACCCTTTATAACCCTTTACCAAGCTAAGCATCCCCTTTATCTTTTTTGCAATTATTCCTGCTCAATCGCAACCCATGTGAAGTTATTCGGTACCAAATTCCACCTTGGCACTAAATATATACGAAGCAAAATATGGCGCATGCTGAATTAAGATACATGATTTCTACCCTCTCTTTTTTATACTAACATCATATTAACCTTTTTGTTCTCTCGCAGCCATGCACTTGTTGTTGAAGAAGGAACCGGTGACTTAACATAACCAGATCTTCCAGACCCACAAGAACTAGGAAATTTTAGTATCCTTTGTGGGGTCGTACGGTATTATTGTGGATAGCTGCCATATTATTTCCAAGACGGATGGTTCTTCTTCATCACTGTGATACATTTTGCTCATCTCCGAAATGAATGATGTGGTTGCTATCTGTGATGGTACTGCACAAAAGAGGAAAAGAATTCGATGGGAAACTACAGTAAAAAACTAGAATTGCCTATAAGAAAACTGACATGCTGGCAGATTTCTGAATATTTATGCACAAAACAGGATCCTCTGTGGTGCGACTTTTGCATGATAAAGTACGGTACTATCTTGGATAGCTGCCATATCATCCATCTCGAAGACAGACGATTCTCCTTCATTAGTGCGACACACCATGTATAGTATCGTATTTCAAGAATAAATAAAAGTTGCCTATCTCGAAAGTGGAGGATATGGCTGCTACCTGTGATGGCACTGCACAAAAAGAGGATCCGGATGCTTGGATGGATACGAAGGGGATCTGTATCTCAATGGTCTTCGCGGATGCCATGCCAGGGAGAATTCGACATGGCATGCATATTTCTCCGTATACAGATGGTAAGGTGGTCGCCATAAAAACGCCGCATGAAGTGGATCCAAAAATCAGACTGATCAACTAATAAATGAGCTGGTCATGCTGTCTCAAATCAATCACTGGAACATCGAAAATTTATTGGGCTGTTGCCGGGAAACTGAGGTCACTTTGCTGATTTATGAACTCATTCCAAACGGAAATTTATAAAAGGACTGCACGATTGTGTGGCAGTGGAAACTCTAATTTCATAAAATGATCGCCTCCAAATATAGTTATAATGTGAAGAAAAGAAAAGGAAAAAGAAAAAAACAATCCATACACGAACATTTTGTATTGGTCACCCAAAAATCTCAGGGTGATCATATGATTCAGTGGTATGATTATATAATTACAATGTGAAGAAAACTATACTGACATTACTGTTTGATAAAATTCCTGAGCAGAGCAGAGGCAGAAATATGCGTACCATGCACTGAAGAGAGAGGCAAAAACTATCTGAAGTAAAGGGTTCGGAGATGTATTTGTAGTATTATTAGACCCTTTCTCCCGAGCGCTATGGCGAGGCTCCGCCTTGGGTGCCATCCATCACCCTACCCCGTGTCAAATTCTAGTCCACATATATCTAAACTATAGTTTAATTTAGGATAACCAAATCATTCCAGCAACAGAAAAAACGATACACAACTTTTCTACAATGCCTTCAATCACAGTATATTTACTGCTGATACTTCTTATAGACCCCCCATTATGGGGTAACATAGATGATCCCAGCACTCATAGAAGATCTGTTATTATTTGAGACGACTTGGTAAGACAGGAAGATAAAGTTGCTTCTTAGACCTCTGGATGCACTCAAATAAGAAATAATATCATCGCATAATGTCGAATGGCTGCATAGCATGCACCGAAGAATCATCCTCACCATGCATACGACTCGGGATCGGGCATTCAGCTCCCTTCAACAGACACTCTCCCTCCTCTTCATTCTCTTCGATCCATGGATGTTGGTGAAATCTTCGCATCCCTTCTAGTTCCACTGCAACTTCTTTCATGGCGGGCCTCTCTTCTCCCATCAAGCTGAGGCAACGCTTGGCAAGCTCTGCAACTGCAACGAGCAGCTCCGGCGATCCTTCATCGACCACACGATCCTCCAAGGTCGGAAAAAGTCGGCCATCCTTCAAGCATGATTTGAAATGTATGGTAAGATTCCTGCATTCCGTTGGCCTTGTCGAAGCCACGGGTTTCTCACCTGTTAGGAGCTCCACAAGAATCACTCCAAAGCTATAGACATCACTCTTGTCCGTGAACTGAGCAGTGTGGAAGTACTCTGGATCCAAGTAACCGAAGGTCCCTCGTACCAACGATGTAAGACCATTTCGGTCGAACGGAACCAACCTCGACACTCCAAAGTCAGAAACTTTAGCAGTGTAGTTGTCATCCAGGAGAATGTTGCTGGACTTGACATCTCTATGAATGATGGCTATGGAGGCCTCCGAGTGCAGATAAGCCAACGCTCCTGCAATTTCTGCAGCAATCCTCAAACGGGCCTCCAAGGACAAGGAGGCCTTGCAATCTTCATCATGGATATGATGGGAAAGAGTTCCATTAGGCACGAATTCGTAAACTAGCAAGGGGACTCTAGTCTCCAGACAGCATCCAAGAAGCTTCACCACATTCCTATGGTTGATATGGGAAAGAACAACCACCTCATTTATAAACTGCTCGATCTCATCGTCATCCGTGATCTTTGATTTCTTGATAGCAACAACTATTTGATCTGGTAGAATTCCTTTATAGACTGTCCCAGCGCCACCTTGGCCAAGGATACGACTTTCCTTATAGTTATCGGTAGCCATTTCGAGCTCCTCCATTGTGAACATCCTTGTCGCTGGAGCACCGCCCTCGAGAGAGGAGACCTGCTGTCGTAACAAAAGACCTCCATTTTTTTGGAAAAACTTCTCCTTGAGCTCGATGAGTCTTTTCTTCTTGATGATCCAGTATAACCAAGAACATAGAATGATTAGAAACACCAGACCGAATGCTCCACCTGCAAGAATATATATACAGTACAAAAGAAAGCTTATAAATTTACGAGATCAAGCTCGCTCTATCTATCATCCGTATTATATTCAATGATGAAACTATTCAATATATGTTTGCTATGGTTGGATTTAGAGTGCATTACCTAGAGCCAAATAAACGAGCTTCCATATGGATTTGCATCCGCTTCCATCTTTTCTCCCATCACCATATTTGTCCCAGGGACATGAGCAAGTATAGTTTCCAGGCGTGTTCTTGCATCGACTCACGCAGGAAGTTTTATTCATACACTCGTCAATGTCTAGCGAGCAGCCATCAAAAAGTATGTAAGTACTTTAGTAAGTCGAAATTAGAGCTCAAAAAGGTCAGAGACCTGATATGATAAATTGCAGTCCCTCAACCGGCCCGGAGAGACAAACTGCTGGTCCTTGTCATGGAAGAATGAGACTACTGTCATAAGAAATCCCTTCTTTTACGTTTATCCATAAAATGTTACGTTGTTGCAAGTGAAGAAATGTTCAAAGTAATAAGCAATTGCCGGAATTCATGTTATATCTTTGTTATACAACAACAGAAATGCTTTCGTAAAGTGATGGTCAGAAATTATCATGGAAATTTTGCACAGAAAACACTTCCTTAAATGCAAGTAATTAGGTGGCACGTTGTAACTAGTTATCTTGGAAAACCGAAACTTGTCATGGAAATTTTGCACTAGAAAGCATCAATTATTTTAGTTGCAGGACGTGGTTTTTTTTTTTCCAAATAAAAACCATTATGACCTTTTTTGACCTTTATTCCCCTATCGGTATGATCACTGCAAGCGTATATTTAATTAAATGTAAGTCAAAATGTATTATATCAGACTAAACTACATCCTCGTAGTTGACCCAATACAACCATCTCATTTGCAAACCTAAATGATATCAAATTCATGAAAAAGCTACCTGGGCTGCACCAGTTACGTACCAATTCGAAAATGATAGGGCAACATGAAATTTTTTTTAGATGTGTACGTAAAAAAAAAAAAGTAATTATAAGAAACCAAAAACACCACCATAGCCGGTCCCAAGCACAACAAGCAAGATGGATGGTTGATGTTAGGTTGATAGCTGGTTGTAAAAATATATCAATAACCATAAAATGGATTCCAAAATGATCCACATGAATATTGGAGCATCTCCTGCCCCACGCGATGTGCCATAACCTGATCTGATTATTGTGACAAATGGGCAATTAAATCTTTTTATTTATGAAATTAACTCTTTCTTTAATGCTGGGCTCTAAAAAATTTTATTGATCTATTAGACAGAAAGTTAATTAATCTATTAGGATTCATATGGTTAAGTGTGAGGAGGAATAAACTAGATTCTAGCTATAACATAAACTGAATTCTAGTTCGTAATAGAATTAGAAAAGATCCCGACTAATTCTCTAACTCTTCCTTAAAATACCGGACTCTATGGTTAAAACAAAAAAAAAAAAGAGAAAATAACATTGAGTTTCAACCAGATTCCAGCTCATAAAAAAGCATATTGAAAAAATCCGGTTCCAATAACCTATTCTCTCTTTCCTAAAATATTATGATTTTTTCCTGTTACAAAAAATTGCGGACTTCAAATAAAAGTATTTTAGTAAAACAAATAAATCAAGATCATTCATATTTTAAAAGAATTCCATATATCTCAAATAATTATCTTTGATCATCCCACGGGCATTGCACATGTGTATACTAGTATATAAAGTAGGATGTCAACGCTCGTTGTGGGGAATAGAGTGATGATCTCATATTTTTTGCTTTATTTTATCCTATCAAAATTTACATGTACCCACGGTCATTTTTTTTTCAAAGCTACCCATTTATGGATATGCTGTAGACCTGAGTTCGATCACCAATTTTACAATATGTTTAGATCTGTTGTAGACATGAGTTCAGGTTGTATCTTTCGCACGAAAAAAATAATTCATCTTTATCTGTGATGTCAACTGTTGGATCGTGCAATAGCTACTTCGAGATTCATATAGGTGCATATGATTTGGTAGTTGGCACTGTAAAAAAGGATCAATTATTATTTCACGCAAAAAATACAACCCGAACTCTCTCGTGGGTCGATGAGTCAAGCCCATCAAAATCAAGGCTCCAGCTGCATCTTCCGCGTAAAAAACATGATTCGCGTGAATTATTGGACCGTGCAACAATCGCTTTTGCGAGTGGATAAAAGCAAAATTAGGAATACTTTGAGATCCGTGCAATTTGTGATTCAATGATTGAAGCAGGGGATCAACTATCATGACTTTAATTATAATATATGTTTGTGAAATTATAATATATGTAGACGCCACCGGCCGGTTTTTTCAAAAACAAAAAAAACAAAAAAAAAAAAAACATCAAAGGGAAAAATTAAAAAAAAATCAAGCAACTAGCAGGACCGCAGATTTAAGCGCACTTATGGGTTAAAAGCAGTGGGGCCTCAAAAGAAGAAGTATTACCTTGGCATCCATCTTCCATATAAGGATTGCCCTCAAACCCTACGGAGCAATTGCACCGGTATCCCGGCCCATTTGTAGAGTTCAAGCAAAGGCTGTGCTTGGCCTTGCACGCGAACGCCGGGCTGCTCGTGCTCGCCTCCTCGCAGCTCTGGTTCCCTATCGCCCAGTCCAGCGTTACTGGGACGTTCGTCAGGTTTCTAAGATACGAGAAGCTGGAGACGCTGAAGTTGAGCCACCCCTCGTCGGCCAAGAAGCCGTAGCTGCAAGGATTGAAATCCCAGCAATTGGTGTGGTTCATGGGGCCATCGACGATGACTTCGAAGGCCGTGAGGCCCTTCGGAATCGGCGTTTCGCAGCAGCCGATGCCAGCACATGTGCCACTGGGGATGTTCCTGGTGCTGTTGCACGAAGTAATGCACCCGGTCTTCAGCCCCAACTCGTCATCTCTGAGAACTGCTAGAGTATCGCACCCAACTGCCATGAACTTGTTCCGGGAATCGGAGAACTTGTACGGCATGCCGGTTATGTTGATGGATGGGATGTTGTAGTCGTTGTCCTTGCCGTCCTTACTGTAGCAGTCCTGGGCCATGTATTGGTTGACGACCAGCAGGCCCTCGGTAAGGTTGATTTTTACAACGTCGATGTTGGTGTCGCTGAGATAGGCCACGGACTCGTTGCAAGTGATGTCGAAGCCTTCCATGAAGCAGCCCTTGCCGATGCCGAACGGGTAGGGAACGGTGACGTTCCCGCACTTGGCTTGGCAGCCGTGCAAGGCATCTGGCGTGGCTGCCGCCGCTGCGGCCAGGACGCTTGCCAGCCGAAGAAGAAGCGCTGCTGCCCAAACCATACTTCACCCTTCACACGGGTCTTCGCCGGTGTCAAGCTCCGGCCGCGTCCTTCTTTACTCTGTTGATCATAGGAGGGTGGGTGCTAGGCCTTAGTATATATGTGGATGAAACCCAAGCAAATTGCAATGAAGTCTTCCAATGTTGCAATCGAATTACGAGTTGCTGTCAGCTGCCTCGACAAAGAAAAGAAAGCAACGTCCGACTCCCCGGTGGGCGACCCAGTCAATTATCCACCAGATACTTTCAAAGACTGTCCTTTACCGCTTACAAATGATCTAGAACACATGCTGAAAGAACTCACAGAGAAAGGCATGGCCGCATGATTTTGAAGAACCCCACATCTCCAGCTAGCTGCTACCCTGAACGCTCTGGCGTTGCTATGCTTCACATGACTTGCAAGGGAAAGAGACAGAACGAGATGGTCTCCGGCAACGCCACGCCCCACTTCGGCGCCCCATTGACCTCCATGCGGCGACCAGGTCCGGACTTGAACCCCTCGTGGAGGCCGTGGGGAGAGGGGCACGACCTCGTCGAGGCCGTGGGGAGAGGGGCACGTCGCGACCCCTCTCCCGTGCCCCGTACACGTACGAGGGACTGTACGTAGGAGCCGCATGGCGCCGGTCCGAACCCGCTTGGAGAGGGGGAAGACCACGGCCCTTTGTGCCCAAACATCACCACCACGTCCTCCACTATGCGCGTGCCCTCTTCCGATGGCCAGGGTTCCAATTTACATACAGAAATACTTTTCAACGTCTGTCTACATGCCGAAAGAGACATATGCTAGGAAACACATGGAAAGTTTCTCCTGCCACCCTCCAGATCGGGTTGTTTCTTTCGCGCGAAAGAAGGATCCAGCTTCTTTCGCGCGAATCCACCGTTCGATCACTCACAGCACAACTCTCAAAGACTCTGTCAATCGGTGGGTGATCCGACGGAACGTGTGTTAACTGGACACACCAGCAATTATAAAACAGTAAAGGCAAAATTAAACTCAAACAAATTACATAATAAAGGATCAAGTAGTTGCTGAAAAATCTAGAGTATATTTAGCAAAACTAGAGAAAAAACAGGAGAAGAGAGGCAGCCATACAATTCAGCTGTTACTTTTCTCTAATTTTTTTTGGAGAATTTACTTTTCCATCCCTCTAAAGACTCCACTGTAACAAAAAGTCCTTGTTAATTAAATCTAAAACAACCGGTCCAGAAACTTTCCAAACTGTAATTCCCGGTCCCTGAGCCCCTTTTATTTTGAAATAAGATACCGAAAATGCCCCTTCCCTCATGATCTCCCATCCTTCCGAAGAAGAAAAATTTCAAAGACTTTCCGAACTGTAATCTCCGAGCCGCGGCTGCTGCCGACCGCGGCCTGCCCCTCCCGCGGCCGCCGCCGGCCCGGCTCGCCTCCTCCCGAGCCCCCTCCCGCGGCCGCGCCGCCGGGAATGCCTCCGCCCCCGCCCCCATGGTGGGAAGGTGCCGAAGAAGAGGAAGAAGGGCGCCGTCCCGCATCCTGCGGCTGTCGCCGGCCACGGCCCGCCCTCCTCCAGCGTCTGCCATGGCCCAGCCCCTTTCCGGCACCGCCGGCCTCGCAGAAAGAGAAGAAAGAAGAAGAAGGGAAGAAGAGAAGAAAAAAAAGAAAAAGAAAAGAAAAAGTTTGAACTAGGGTCGACTCCTGCTCTACTGAGGTCGACTCGTGAGAATCTTGGGTCGACTCGCTCACTTCTACAACAATTTTCTAAGAACACTTAACTGTGTGCACAGTCCTGTTAACTGTGTTCGCAGACAACTTAACTGTGTGCCGCCAGCTCGCGGAAGGAGAAAAAAGAAGAAAGAAGAAGAAGGGAAGAAGAGAAGAAAAAAAAAGAAAAAAAAAAGAAGAAAAAAAGGAAAAAATAAAAATAAAGTTAAATAAGCTTGGAACAATTAAATAAGTTTGGAATACACTTAATCTAACATGACACACAGTTAAATAAGCTTGGAACATATTTAAATCATCCCGGAACACACTTATTCTACCCCAGAACACAGTTATTTCGACTGTGCACACAGTTAAGTGTTATTAGAAAATTATTGTAGACTTATGCTGAGCTGGGGTCAAGCTGGGGTCGACCCCTGAAGAGCTGGAGTCGACCCCTAAAGATATGGAGTCGACCCCTGAAATCAGGCAGAAAAACAGCTCTCTGGAAAGCCTGAGAGAGTCGACTCCAGGTGAGCAGGGGTCGACTCGTGCTATTAAGGGGTCGACTCCACGTGAGCAGGGGTCAACCCCAGGTCTGTGAACACAGTTAAGTTGTATGTGAACACAGTTAACTTGTCTAGGAACACAGTTAAGTTGTCTGTGAACACAGTTAACTTGTCTAGGAACACAGTTGTTTAGGAACACAGTTAAGTTGTTTGGGAACACAGTTAACTTGTCTGGGAGCACAGTTAAGTTGTCTAGGAACACAATTAATTTGTCTAGGAACACAGTTAACTTGTCTAGGAACACAGTTGTTTAGGAACACAGTTAACTTGTCTAGGAACACAGTTAACTTGTCTAGGAACACAGTTGTCTAGGAACACAGTTAAGTTGTCTGTGAACACAGTTAAGTTGTTTAGGAACACAATTATCTAAGAATACAGTTAACTTGTCTAGGAACACAGTTAAGTTGTCTGTGAACACAGTTAACTTGTCTAGGAACACAGTTGTTTAGGAACACAGTTAAGTTGTTTGGGAACACAGTTAACTTGTTTGGGAACACAGTTAACTTGTTTGGGAACACAGTTAATTTATCTAGGAACACAGTTAACTTGTCTAGGAACACAATTAATTTGTCTAGGAACACAGTTGTCTAAGAACACAGTTAAGTTGTCTGTAAACACAGTTAACTTGTCTAGGAACACAGTTGTCTAGGAACACAGTTAAGTTGTTTGGGAACACAGTTAACTTGTCTAGGAACACAGTTAACTTGTCTAGGAACACAGTTGTCTAGGAACACGTTAAGTTGTCTGTGAACACAGTTAACTTGTCTAGGAACACAGTTGTTTAGGAACACAGTTAAGTTGTTTGGGAACACAGTTAACTTGTCTGAGAACACAGTTAAGTTGTCTAGGAACACAGTTAATTTGTCTAGGAACACAGTTAACTTGTCTAGGAACACAGTTAACTTGTCTAGGAACACAGTTGTCTAGGAACACAGTTAAGTTGTCTGTGAACACAGTTAACTTGTCTAGGAACACAGTTGTCTTGGAACACAGTTAAGTTGTTTGGAAACACAGTTAACTTGTCTAGAAACACAGTTAACTTGTCTAGGAACACAGTTAATTTGTCTAGGAACACAGTTGTCTAGGAACACAGTTAACTTGTCTAGGAACACAGTTGTCTTGGAACATAGTTAAGTTGTTTGGGAACACAGTTAACTTGTCTAGGAACACAGTTAACTTGTCTAGGAACACAGTTAATTTGTCTAGGAACACAGTTGTCTAGGAACACAGTTAAGTTGTCTGTGAACACAGTTAACTTGTCTAGGAACACAGTTGTCTAGGAACACAGTTCAGTTGTTTGGAAACACAGTTAACTTGTCTAGGAACAAGTTGTCTAGGTACATAGTTAAGTTATCTAGGAACACAGTTAACTTGTTTGTGAACGCAGTTAACTTGTCTAGGAACACAGTTAATTTGTCTAGGAACACAGTTGTCTAGGAACACAGTTAAGTTGTCTGTGAACACAGTTAACTTGTCTAGGAACACAGTTGTCTTGGAACACAGTTAAGTTGTTTGGGAACACAGTTAACTTGTCTAGGAACACAGTTAACTTGTCTAGGAACACAGTTAACTTGTCTAGGAACACAGTTAATTTGTCTAGGAACACAGTTAAGTTGTCTATGAACACAGTTAACTTGTCTAGGAACACAGTTGTTTGGGAACACAGTTAACTTGTCTAGGAACACAGTTGTCTAGGTACATAGTTAAGTTATCTAGGAACACAGTTAACTTGTTTGTGAACACAGTTAACTTGTCTAGGAACACAGTTAATTTGTCTAGGAACATAGTTGTCTAGGAACACAGTTAAGTTGTCTGTGAACACAGTTAATTTGTCTAGAAACACAGTTGTCTAGGAACACAGTTCAGTTGTCTGGGAACATAGTTAACTTATCTAGGAACACAGTTGTCTAGGTACATAGTTAAGTTATCTAGGAACACAGTTAACTAGTTTGTGAACACAATTAACTTGTCTAGGAAAGCCTGAGAGTCGACTCCAGATGAGCAGGGGTCGACTCGTGCTGTTAAGGGGTCGACTCCAGATGAGCAGAGGTCGACTCCAGGTCTGTGAACACAGTTAAGTTGTCTGTGAACACAATTAACTTGTCTAGGAACACAGTTAACTTTATTTTTATTTTTATTTTATTTTCTTTTCTTCTTTTTCTTTCATTTTCTTTTCTTTTCTTTTCTTTTTCTTTTTTTTTTCTTCTCTTCTTCCCTTCTCCTTCTTTCTTCTTCCTTCTCCTCTCGCGAGGCCGGCAGCTACGGAAGGGGGTCGGACGGTGGCGGCCACAGGATGGGGCCACCGGGGGGGCAGCGGCTCCTCTTCTTTGGCACCTCCCCACCGTGGGGGCGGAGGTATTTCCGGCGGCGCGGAAGGGGGCAGCGGGTGCGGGAGGGGGCGGGCTGTGGCCGGCGGTAGGCGCGGGAGGGGGTGGGCCGTGGCTGGCGGCTGCCTTTTTCTTCTCCTTCTTCGGTGGGAATGGGAGAGGCGGGGGCATTTTGGTCCCATAAAGCAATGTTGAAATATATATGGACCGGTTGTTAAACAACCGGTCAACAGGGATTTAATGTTAAAGTTCGGTCAATAAATGGACCGCTGAGCAAGTTCCCCTTTTTTTTTTACGGCATGTTCATGCCTCTTTAAGTTATTTTCATTTCCAAAACACAACTTGCTCTCGAAGTCTTGCAATCTTAGCCACCCATTCTAATCATATTTTGACTCAAGTTAACAAAAGTAACTATGGTAAATATAAAATAGAATTTAATTTAATAGCACATTAACCATAACAAGGTGAATCCTTCTTAGGGGCATCAATGGGTCAGATCGGACCGGGTCATAAATGATCCCGACCCAACCCGGTTTCTTATTCGGGTCTTAACGTTGAATCCAAATCCAATCCAATAGAAAATCTGGTCGGATCGGATCGGGTTAGGTCCATTGCTAAAATTTCTGACCCAACGAGTCATTCTGGTCGAGACGGGTCCATCTATAATCTAGTCCCAACCCAAAAAATTCGGATCCGGGTGAGGTCTCAACTCAAAATTACGTGATTTGTTTTGATAACTTAATTTGTTCTACAATCTATTAGCCATAGTTAGGAAAGATCTGCTCAATGTATTCTCTGCCCTATTTAAGCACTAACTATTCAAATCTAATCACAAGTACTACAATCGGCCCGTGGTTAGCTAACCTCTCTCGTTTTCATTCAAATCTGGAAGGTATTTTTTAGAAACCTTAAACCTGTATATATACCTAAGATCTGCTCATATGGTTTCTCACATACTCTCCATATTTACGCCTTGACGTCCTCGTCAGGCTAAGGGTTCAAATCTATTCAAATCTAATTGCAAACACCATGATTGCTCCGTGGTCAGCCTCAATGAGCCCATAGGCCATAAGTCGAATCTGCTCTGATACTACTTATAACAATCTTACCTCATCCAAAAAAACTAGCCGGAAGATGTTATTTGGATTTTTTGATTTTGTATAAGTACCCAAGATCTACCCAGTGCACGCTTTTATGAGTCCTCATATTTCTAACATCCGAGAGCCACGTTGTTTCCATTTGACAAAAGGATATATATATATATATATATATATATATATATATATATATATATATATATATATATATATATAGTTGTTTCCATTTGACAAAAGGATATATATATATATATATATATATATATATATATATATATATATATATATATATATATATATATATATATATATATATATATATATATATATAATTATAATTATAATTATAATTATAAAAACAACGGAAAAGAAGAAGAGGGGTGGGGGGGGGGGGGGGGGGGGTGGTTAGACCGACGCTTTTAAATGCTAATGCCTGTGATTCACGGAGTTGATGTAATAGCAGAGGAGAAGAGATCATGGAACAATTACAGTATGAGAATTTCCTCATTCTCTCTTTTCAGAACCGCAGAATAGGGTATCTGGAGGATAGAAGCCGGCATATTATGGGAGAAGAGGTTGATTCATGGTGTTTGGGCTGCGTAAGTTTCGGTAGACCAAGGGCTGAGGATGAAGGAGACAGCACAGGCCGGTCCTTCTCAGTTGAACCATGACCTAGGAGGTGGCGATTAATATCGCAGACGGGTAGAAGTAATTAAGACCAATCACAAACAGACAAAGTGCCCCTATCATTCATGGAAATGATCATGGAATGGTTTCACTGGGCTCTCGTCTTGGCGTTCCCACGAAGGAGAATTCTGATGGAATACAACCACTAGCACAACCGATGGATGTAGGTGACCTTGGCCACGTGGACGTCATCTCGGAAGTCGGAAGGCAAAAGGAGAAATAAAAGCTTCTCCTAATAGATCACGATGCGGCACAGGATGGGTCCCCATTGCACCTGGAAGTCAAGGTTTTAATAGTAGAAGATTGTGTTGAATCCCCTAGGAAAGTATTCGGCAAGACCAACGGGAAGAGGCCGGCTTCTGTCGGTCAAGTTAATCCCATTTGGAAGTTGGTCGAGCCTAACCAATCTGGACATCATGAGTTCAGACCCTCTGCTTATTTTTTTCTTTGGTAAACTGGAATCATTAAACGGATCTAGAATAAATACATCCATGAGCATTTGAAAATAAAAAATCTATTATTAATACACTTGGTGTTGGCAGGTAATGGCATGAAATTATTAGGTTTTATTACTTCTCTTTTCTGTAGAGTAACTTTGTTCTCCATGTTTTAGTATTTGGTATCATTGTTTAGTTATATTTGTATCAAATTCTTAGATCATATGTTTTTATTCTAAATGATGATTCCAATACTCCATCATTCTTGTGTAGGACATAGCATCCAAAATAATGTCTTTTTCACAACAGGGACCAGGTGTTGTCTGTATCCTCTTGGCTAATGATCATATCTCTACACTGACTCTTTGCCAGCCAGCAACAGGGATCTGTATCTTTCGCTTGCCGACCTCCGGATCGGGTTGTATCTTTCGCACGAAAGAAGGATCCAACATCTTTCGCGTGAATCCACCATTAGATCACCCATAGCACGGCTCTCAAAGACTCTGTCAACCTGTAGATGATCCGACGAAAGGTGAATCCTTCTAGAGGTACAAATGAGTCGGATCAAACCGAGTCATAAGTGACACCGATCCAACCTGGTTTCTTGTTCGGTTCTAAAGTTGGACCCAAAGCCAATCTAATAAAAGATCGGGCCAGGTCGAATTAGGTCCATTGCTAAAATTTCTAACCCAACAGGACATTCGGGTTGGATCCATCTATAATTCGGTCTCAATCCAAAAAATTTGGATCTCGATTGGATCCCAACCCAAAATTATATGATTTGTTTTGATAACTTAATTTGTTCTACAATCTATTGGCCATAATTAGGAAAGAGGAAAAATGATTTCAGTATATAAGGCTAAAATGAGGATATATGCAGAGTAGTACCGCATGTGGTTATGCAAAACTCTACAATATACAGATATATTGCACCTTCTTGTGTTCCTTAGGCTTATTATCTTGTTGATAATCATTATCT
This sequence comes from Phoenix dactylifera, assembly GCF_009389715.1. Taxonomy (NCBI): domain Eukaryota; kingdom Viridiplantae; phylum Streptophyta; class Magnoliopsida; order Arecales; family Arecaceae; genus Phoenix; species Phoenix dactylifera. The sequence continues at coordinate 1,832,056 of NW_024067669.1, read as the reverse complement.
TATTATTAATACACCTGGTGTTGGTATGTAATGGTATAAAATTATTAGGTTTTATTGCTTCTCTTTTTGCGGAGTTACTTTGTTCTCCATATTCTGGTGTTTGGTATTCATTGTTTAGTTATATTTCTATCAAATTCTCAGACTACATTAGGTAACTTTAAAATTAATTAAAATCATAAGTTTTTATTCTAAATGATGATTCTAATGCTCCATCATTTTTGTGCAGGACATAGCATCCAAAATAATGTTTAAAAAATCTAATAGCCGGATGTGGATTTTCTTTCTAAGCATTACCAAAATGGTTTCTATTATAATCTATTATGATATTTTGTATCTTTTGAGCTTTATTTTGCTTAAACATGCATACATGCACGCATGCGTGTGTGTCTATATATATATATATATATATATATATGTTCGATTCAACTGAGAGATATTTTGAGCCTTATTTTGTTTAAACATACATTCATACATATATGCATATATAAATATTTATATACTTGATTCAGCTAGAGATATTGAGATATCTTATAAGCTCACCATTCTATTTCTTTTATTTTTCTATTTTTAGGTGATGAGAAGTATAGAGCTCAAATTGGGTTAGGGGGGTGTGCTCTGGAGGATTAGAATATAGTGCGTTTCCTATGCTAGATGAAGCAATTATCTTGGAAAAGTGATGGAATATGAATCTTGGAGCACATCAATGGATGCACATCGCAGGAATTAATAATGGACATCTTTTCAAAAGCTCGGAGATCATTTGCTTACGATGAAGCTGCTGTCTCTGGCGTGTCCGCCCCGCCGAGGTCTGAACGAGTTGTTTTCTCTTTTAACTTGAGAGGTTTGCCATTGACAAAGGATTCAGTGATCTTGATGGTAGGGACCAGCCGGTTCCGGTCGTCTCCAAGTGTGTTATTTTCCCAGTCAGATGTGGTCCGTAAGCATGGATTTGTAGTCTTTGTTTTGAATAAAGGGGAGGCGAAGAAAAACGGCACCCATGATTTATTGGAAGGATGGAATTAAACGTCGAGTTACATGAGTAAGATTAGAGACAGCATCCCCCTGTGATACAGATTACGCGGCGGGGACCAGGGCAAACATGCGAGAGACTATCAGTTACGGAGACAAAGTCGTATACATCATCATTGACACAGCAAGAGGAAGAAAAACACCATGCGTAGCAGCGCTCAAAGCTCAGGTCTTCCTTCCATCGTGGATCCAGGGGGACCGTGGAAGGGCTTTCCAGCTGCAGGTTTAATCTTTCTCCGATATTTCAGGACATAAGGCTATGAAAGAAACAATTTAATTCCTTTCTTGACTGGTAAGCAGCCTTTGCTTTGAAGGATAATTGCTTACCGCACCAATCCAACGGGCTGAATCCAGACATGGCCCGCATTTTGCCGGCCGGTGCACGCAAGACCTCATCCCGGGCACTTCAAGATCTTCTGCTCTGGATGCCAAGTGTTTAGGATGGGATTCGGTTAGATGTCAGGCCATTGTGCATATGCATGATTCAGACTAATCAGACTGATCAACTAATAAATGAGCTGGTCATGATGTCTCAAATCAATCACTGGAACATCGAAAATTTATTGGGCTGTTGCCGGGAAACTGAGGTCCCTTTGTTGGTTTATGAACTCATTCCAAACGGAAATTTATAAAAGGACTGCACGGTTGTGGCACTGGAAACTCCAATGTCATAAAATGATCGCCTCCAAATATAATTATAATGCAAAGAAAAGAAAAAGAAAAAGAAAGAAATGATCCATCGAACATTTTGTATGGGTCACCCAAAAATCTCAGGGTGATTATGATTCAGTGGTATGATTATATAATTACAATGTGAAGAAAACTATACTGGCATTACTGTTTGATAAAATTCTTGAGCAGAACTGAGACAGAAATATGCGTACCATGCACTGAAGAGAGAGGCAAAAACTAGCTGAAGTAAGGGTTCGGAGACGTATTTGTAGTATCATTAGACCCTTTCTTCCGAGCGCTATGGCGAGGCTCCGCCTTGGGTGCCAACCATCACCCTACCCCCTGTCAAATTCTAGTCTACATATATCTAAACTATAGTTTAATTTAGGATAACCAAATCATTCCAGCAACAGAAAAAAACAGATACAACTGCTCTACAATGCCTTCAATCACAGTATATTTATTGCTGATACCTCATATAGACCCCCATTATGGGGTAACAAAGATGATCCCGGCACTCAAGAGAAGATCTGCTGTTACTTGAGACAACTTTGTAACGCAGGAAGGTAAAGTAGCTTCTTAGACCTCTGGATGCACTCAAAAAAGAAATAATATCATCGCATAATGTCGAATGGCTGCATAACATGCACTGAAGAATCATCCTCGCCAAGCATACCTCTCGCGGTCGGGCATTCAGCTCCCTTCAACAGAATCTCTCCCTCCTCTTCATTCTCTTTAATCCACGGGTGCTGGTGAAATCTTCGCAACCCCTCTAGCTCCATTGCAACTTCTTTCATGGCAGGCCTCTCTTCTCCCATCAAGCTGAGGCAATGCTTGGCAAGCTTTGCTACTGCAGCGAGCAGCTCCGGCGAGCCTTCATTGACCACACGGTCCTCCAAGATCTGGAAAAGGCGACCATCCTTCAAACATGATTGGAAATGCATGGCAAGATTCCTGCATTCCGCTGACCTTGTCGAAGCCACGGGCTTTTCACCTGTTAGGAGCTCCACAAGAATCACTCCAAAACTGTAGACATCACTCTTGTCCGTGAACTGAGCGGTGTGGAAGTATTCTGGATCCAGGTAACCGAAAGTCCCTCGTACCAACGATGTAAGACCCTTTAGGTCAAAGGGAACCAACCTCGACACTCCAAAATCAGAAATTTTAGCAGTGTAATTATCATCTAAGAGAACATTGCTGGACTTGACATCTCTATGAATGATAGGTATAGAGGCTGCCGAGTGCAGGTAAGCCAATGCTCCTGCAATTTCTGCAGCAATCCTCAAACGGGCCTCCAAGGATAAGGAGGCCTTGCGATCTTCGTCATGGATATGATGGGAAAGAGTTCCATTGGGCACGAATTCATAAACTAGCAAAGGGACTCTAGTCTCCAGACAGCATCCAAGAAGCTTCACCACATTCCTATGGTTGATATGGGAAAGAACAACCACCTCATTTATAAATTGCTCGATCTCATCGTCATTCGTGATCTTTGATTTCTTGATAGCAACAACTGCTTGATCTCGTAGAATTCCTTTATAGACTGTCCCGGCGCCGCCTTGGCCAAGGATGCGGCTTTCCTTATAGTTACCGGTAGCCATTTCAAGCTCCTCCATTGTGAACATCCTTGTCGCCGGAGCACCGCCCTCGAGCGATGAGACTTGCTGTCGTAACAAAAGACCTCCATTTTTTTCGAAAAACTTCTGCTTGAGCTCGATGAGTCTTTTCTTCTTGATGATCCAGTATAACCAAGAACATAGAATGATCAGAAACACCAGACCGAATGCTCCACCTGCAAGAATATATATACAGTATAGAAGAAAGCTTATAAATTTACAAGATCAAGCTCGCTCTATCTATGATCCGTATTATATTCAATGATGAAGCTATTCTATACATGTTTGCTATGGTTGGATTTAGAGTGCATTACCTAGAGCCAAATAAACGAGCTTCCATATGGATTTGCATCCGCTTCCATCTTTTCTCCCATCACCATATTTGTCCCAGGGACACGAGCAAGTATAGTTTCCAGGCGTGTTCTTGCATCGACTCACGCAGGGAGAATCAATTGTACACTCATCAATGTCTAGCGATCGAGCAGCCATCAAAAAGTATATAAGTACTTTAGTAAGTCGAAATTAGAACTCAAAAAGGTCAAAGACCTGATATGATAAATTGCAGTCTCTCAACCCGAAGAGACAAACTGCCGGTCCTTGTCATGGAAGAATGAGACTACTGTCATAAGAAATCCCTTCCTTTACGTTTATCCATAAAATGTTACGTTGTTGCAAGTGAAGAAATGTTCAAAGTAATAAGCAATTGCCGGAATTTATGTTATATCTTTGTTATACAACAACAGAAATGCTTTCGTAAAGTGATGGTCAGAAATTATCATGGAAATTTTGCACAGAAAACACTTCCTTAAATGCAAGCAATTAGGCGGCACGGAGTAATGATCTTTTATTGTTATGGGGAATGGAGTGATGATCTTTTATTTTTGGTTTATTTTGTCCTATCAAAATTTGCATATACTCAAGTCATATTTTTTTTAAAAAAAAAAGCTACCCGTATATGGATATGCTGTAATCCTGAGTTCGATCTCCATCCGATTCAGTAGAGAATTTGGATTTTTTTTTCAGGGACACAATGCAAATTTTACAATATGTTTAGACCAGTTATAGACCCGAGTTTGGGTTGTTTCTTTCACACGAAACAATGATTCACTTTAATCTGTGATGTCAACCGTTGGATCGTGCAATAACTACTTCGAGATCTATGTAGATGAATGAAAGAGAAGTTCAGAATGGTTTGACATATGTGCATGACATGATTCAATAGTTGATATCGTGAAAAAAAGATAAATCATTCTGAAACCTTTTTCCGCTTGCTGGCCAAGGAAGAGAGAAACCTTCATCCCTTCCAAAAGATACGGCCCGAGCTCTAGTAGACCCTCTTTTGAGGCAGTTCCGATGGAAAAATCAAAATTCAAGCTGCATCTTTCATGTGAAAAAATGATTCACCTTCTCTTGTGACATGAATCGTTGGACCGTGACCGCTTCCCGATGTGTGCAGGTAGATGGAAGCAAAGTTAGGAGTACTTTGAGATCCGTGCAAGGTGCATTCCAATGATTGAGATTGTAAAGAAAAGATCTACTATCATGACTTTAATTATAATTTATGTTTGTGAAATTATTGAAAGAACTATGTTTTCATTTCATAAACTCAATGAGATGATCCACGATAGCCACCGGCCGGTTTTTTCAAACAAAAAAAAAAAAGAAACCGAAAAGTGAAAAATAAAAAAAAAAGAATCAAGCAACTATCAGGACTGCAGATTCAAGTGTAATTATGGGTTAAAAGCAGTGGGGCCTCAAGAGAAGAAGCATTACCTCGGCATCCATCTTCTATATAAGGATTGCCTTCAAACCCTTCCAAGCAATTGCACCGATAACCCGGCCCATTAGTAGAGTTCAAGCAGCGGCTGTGCTTGTCCTTGCATGCGAACGCCGTGCTGCTCGTGCTCGCCTCCTCGCAAGTCCGGTCCCCAATCGCCCAGTCCAGCGTCACTGGGACGTTCGTCACGTTGCTGAGGTTGGAGAAGCTGGAGACGCTGAAGTTGAGCCACCCCTCGTCGGCCAAGAAGCCGTAGCTGCAAGGATTGAAACCCCAGCAATTGGTGTGGTTCATGGTGCTATCGATGACGACTTCGAAGTTCGTGAGGCCCTTGGGAATCGGCGTTTGGCAGCAGCCGATGCCAGAACACGTGCCAAGGGGGATGTTTCTGGTGTTGTTGCACAAAGTGAAGCACCCGGTCTGCAGCCCCGAGTCGTCATCCCAGAGATATGCTACAGTATCGCACCCAACTGCCATGAACTTGTTCCGGGAATCGGAGAACTTGTACGGCAGGCCGGTTATGTTGATGGATGGCTTGTTGTAGCTGTTGTCCTTGCCGTCCTCACTGTAGCAGTCGAAGGCCTTGAATTGGTTGACGACCAGCAGGCCCTCGGAGAGCTGGATCTCTACAACGTCGATGTTGCCGTCGCTGAGGTAGGGCACGGAGTTGTTGCAAGTGATGTCGAAGCCTTCCATGAAGCAGCCCTCACCGATGCCGAAGGGGTAGGGAATGGTGACGTTCCCGCACTTGGCTTGGCAGCCGGGCAAGGCATCTGGCGTGGCTGCCGCCGCTGCGGCCAGGACGCTTGCCAGCCGAAGAAGAAGCGCTGCCGCCCAAACCATACCTTCCTTCCTTCTTTTTCACCCTTCACAAGGGACTTCGCTGGCGTCAAGTTCCGGTGGGGGCTGGGCCTTGCTATATATCTAATTGAAACCAAAATAATTGGCAATGAAGTCTTCCGGTGACCAGGGTTCCAACTGGCATTTAACAATCGTTGCCAACTCCGTCTCGACAAAAAAGAAAGTTACCAACTCCATCCCCAACCGGCGACCCTGTCGGATATACAGCAAATACACTTCAACGTCTGTCTGTATGCCGAAAGAGACATGCTAGGGAATGCATGGAAAGTCTCGCCAGCCGGCCTCCGGATCGGGTTGTTTCTTTCGCGCGAAAGAAGGATCCAACTTCTTTCACATAATCCACCGAAAGAAGGATCCAACTTCTTGTTTATTTTGCTTAAACATACATACATATATGCATATATAAATATTTATATGCTTGATTCAGCTAGAGGTATAGGGATCTCTTATTAGCTCGCCTTTCTATTTCTTTTATTTTTCTATTTTCAGGTGATGAGAAGTAGCGCAAATTGGGCCAGGGGGGTGTGCTCTGGAGGATTAGAATATAGTGTGGTTCCTATGCTAGATGAAGCAATTATCTTGGAAAAGTGATGGAATATGAATCTTGGAGCACATCAATGGATGCACATCGCAGGAATTAATAATGGACTTCTTTTCAAAAGAAATGTTGAGGCTCCAATGATGCTCTTCCTCATCCACGCCAAGCATTCCTCCTCCTCCAACGGTGAAGCAGACCCCTCGAGGACCTGTGCTCTGCCGCTGGCCGCGGCCAGAGCCAGCGCTTTCAATTCGTCAGCGTCCATCCCAAGCCTTCCCCCCTCTTCCATCGTGGATCCAGGGGGACCGTGGAAGGGCTTTCCAGCTGCAGGTTTAATCATTCTCCGATATTTCAGGATATAACGCTATGAAAGAAACAATATATGCTCAGACTTTGTAGAGGCAACTAGTTGAACTGGAACATTCAGCAATCCGATATTGTAATGCGATATTCTGCAATCCGATATTCTTGTTGCTTGCTGGACCATGATTTATACATATTTTTCGTCACCAAAGCCAACGTCGCCGCATGAAGACCATTCCAACACCTCCGTCCAAGGACCTTCCGACTTTCAAGCACAAGCCTAATATCAAACTCACCATGCATCCTATTTATTAACAACTCACCTTGCATGACCATTTCATCGCCAAAAAAAAGGGAAAACAAAAAACTCAGGACCGAAGATTCGGTCTCCCTCAGTGCGCAAAAATAACTACAGTAATCACTGTGCGCTGAGGCTTGAACAACCTAGAGGACACGAGTCAGACGATGCCAAAACTGTTTTGCAGCACAAACACCCCCCCCCCCCCCCAACCCAAAAATAAATAAATAAATAAATAAATAAATTATTTTTAAAAAAAATAAAAGCAGACATCAGCACCTGACTAATTAAGAAACTGCTGACTTGATTATAAGAAGCTGAAGGTATATTATACACTCCTCGAATTTACACATTACACAATACCCATCGTGCTGGGTGACGTCTGCCCTTTGGGGATCCCTCCCATCCCAAAAATAGTCGGACCACCCGTATGTTAGCCAGCTTCTTCATGTATCTAATGAGCATATACAAAGAACGAAAAAATCAAGGGTGACCCATCAAAATCTAAGGCCGAAAGGGCCAATCTTCTGATTTACACTGTACATTGGGCCAATCAGATTCAACCATTAAGCTTTGCCAAGAAATGGCTGAGATTGTATTCATTTGCATACTGTGACTGATCCCAGAGCTCCTCGAGTCCACTTAGAATGGCTTTCAAGCCCCTTCCACCCGCCATGGATTTTGCATCTTGATTCCGGTCACCATTGGAGCTGCCCGAAAGTGCAGCACCCTGCTTCATGTTTTAACAGAAAACAGTTGAAGTGAGCAAAGTAGTTATATTCAATATTTTATTCTTTCCAAATGAATTTAGAACTGTAAATTACCTTTGGACAAAATCACAATAATATGGGAAAGTGGTAAAAGACTTGAGACTGTAAATTACCTTTCTGGCAGTTGATTCAGAAGTAAAGAGATCAAGCAACTGGTCAGTGTTCATTGTTTTCAAGCTAGCATTCTCTGCATTGATGATAGCATTAGCAACCGACACTTTGAACTTCTGGAGGCTCATGACTTTCTCTTCCAAAGTGCCTCGCATGATGAGACGATGGACATTCACGACTTTGCGCTGACCCAATCTATGAGCTCTGTCCATTGCCTGCAAAGACCGCCAGCGAAAATTAGCAAATGATTGGAGACAATAATGCCAATAAAGTACATTTTCTCCTAAGTTACCATAACACATTGCATGTAGAGGACGAGAGAAGCCTCTGAGAGCTATGAGAGAGAGAGAGAGAGAGAGAGAGATTATCAAGAAAAGACGAAAGAAACTATATGTATGAGATTTCAGCCTCCCATCTTACCATTGCGGTAAATATAAAATTGAGTACATGAATTGCATATCTGATGTATGTGTATGTGTATTATAATTTATGGAGGCAAATGATTTAAGGCCCTTTTGCTACTTGAACTTGCACTTCGGTCCCACCCTAAATGCCATAAAGCAACCATTTAGCTAGTTTCATTAGAAGTATGATAACCCAGAACCAGCCAAGCATATTGGCATGGCCTCCTGACCATTTAGCTAGTTTCATGAAAAGTGTGATAACCCAAACCAGCCAAGCATATCGTCATGGCCTCCTGACCATTTAGCTAGTTTCATTAAAAGTATGATACCCCAAAACCAGCCAAGCATATCGCCATGGCCTCCTAGACTTTCTTGAGAACAACAGTGTGAGCGACCAACATTTTCAAAGAACTTATGCGACAACTACTGAAGTCAAATACTAGGGGAAACAATTGCTGAGATTTGAAAACAGGATTCCATTTGGACAAGGGCGGACAAGGGCAACAGCTGGGCCATAGCCCTGCATGCATGCACAGTTCAAACATACACATACATGTAAGAATGTCCGATCGGATGAACAAGAGAACCTTCATTCATGAACTTATATCTGGCAGGAAGGAAATATTCTCTTTAATTCAAGGTGTCTTCCCAGCCCCTGCCTAACCCTGGCCACCTCAACCTATCCTCACCTATTTTTGGGCCTAGATATGCACTCAGTGTTGCCACTTGAAACCATTCTTTTTCGTCCCTCCCACGCCCTCCATTCTATTATAGACAAGGTTCACAATCTTTATACTAGGTACTATACCAGTTTGATACCAGGTTGGTACAATACCATATCGATACTCGATATGCAGAAACATACTAATACAATAATAGATCATTGTTTTTTTTATTTTTCATTTTTCATTTGTTATGGTTATTTCAAGGTTTAGGGATCATGGAAGTGTGATTTTAAGATCTAATGCTATTTTATATCATACTAGTTGTAGAGACCATATGATTGCTTGACAACTATACATCATAAATCACCCCATTTATTATCATGAATTATATAAAGTGGATCTACCTCTCTAAAAAATATTATATACTTCTAGGAATATTAAGGAATTTTATAATTTAATTTCACTTAATATATGCGGCAATTTATAAAATAATGTAAAAACTATGCATGCCCTAGAAAATGTCATAATTAGGAATATGTATTTCCATATTTTCATGATTTTAGTTGAATTAATGATGTTTTAAGTCGCTAAACATTTAAAAATTTGATAATGTGCATTGTAATGCAAATAATGGCTGAATTATTTCAGCAAATACTTCTAAATTATCTATAAAGAATAGTATTTTTTTATATTTTACTGATATTTAAGTACTTTTTAATCTAAAATCATATTTAATTATAAAATATTTAAAAAATAATTTTAGATCAATGTAGAACTCTATCAGGGGCACTACATATATTTTTTCAAACCCATTAAGTATGCCTTCATCACTACTTATTTTTAAAATTTATTTAAATTTGCACTCAGATTTGGGTAGCCATAATCATACCCAAATTTAAACAAATTGCTGCCAAAAAAAGATTGCTGGTAACATGCACACCACCAAAAGATGCTACCGACTTTTTATTTTCAAATATTATCTTTATCATTATATTTTACACCAAAAATATATTTTAATCGAAAAATTATATGATAAACAATAAACAATGGCTGAATTATTTCAGAAAATACTTCTAAATTATATATAAAGAATAGTATTTTTTTCATATTTTACTGATATTTAAGTAATTTTTAATCTAAAATAATATTTAATTATAAAATATTTAAAAATAATTCTAGATCAATGTAGAACTCTATCAAGGGCACTACATATATTTTTTCAAACCCATAAGTACGCCTTCATCACTACTTATTTTTAAAATTTATTAAATTTGAGCTCAGATTTGGGTAGCCATAATCATCCCCAAATTTAAACAAATTGCTGCCAAAAAAAAGATTGCTAGTAACATGCATACCACCAAAAGATGCTGCCGACGTTTTATTTTCAAATATTATCTTTATCATTATATTTTACACCAAAAATATATTTTAATCGAAAAACTATATGATAAACAATAAATTATGACCCTTTGATCCACACCACCATGCCAAAATAAAAAAAAATTCCATGATTTTCTCTCATTTATCTTTTTTGGGGTTTATTTCGAATAAAAAGAAAAAAAAAAAAAGAAGAATGAAGAGGGAGGGAATAATACCTGATTTTGGTCTGGATTGGGGCTCAAAAGCACAAAAAATCTCCTCCCCTGATTTACATCACCTTCCACCCTACCCTTCATGTTCTCAGTAGAAAAGAGAGGAGAAAGGCATTGGGATGCCTTCTCCATTTTTACTCATGGGAGGGCCTGGAACTACCCGAACCAAGTTGTACTGAGCGGACTCAGGCACGATTCCACTCGGCCCAGACTGGTTCAGGCCAAACAAAACCAGCAAACTGACCACAAGTCCAGTTTGGTTCCCACCAAACCAGGAGGTTCAAGTCAGTTTTGCAAAGCTCAATTATAGAGCATACTGGTAATCAAAAAAAGAAAAAAAAAGGATGAGGAAAAGAAAAAAAAGATTATAAATGAGGAATCAAGATTGAGGTCCAGATACATGCCAAGAAACAGCTATGTCCACAGACAAGTTCATATTTACAAGGCAGGACGCTACATCAATATTATCTATGGGTCCTCACTACTATAAACATTAACTTAAAGGTTGCTTGAACCAGCAAACTGACCACAGGTTCAGTTTGGTACACACCGAACCAGGACATGTGAAGCAAACTGACCACAGGTTCAGTTTGGTACCCACCCTCTGTACATATTTTATCATGTATTGCATAGACGTGAAGCAAAAATTTGCATGCTCCGATCACGGGATATGCCCCTTGTCCATTGAAACTTTGAATTCAGCTATTTGGCTTATAATTTGCACCTCAGATATGAATGCAGTTCCACATATCAAATTAATCTTCTTCATTTATCATTTGGACTTTCCAATCCTGAGTCTTGGAGGATTTAACTTTGGTAGCTTGAGCTTATCTAAATAAGCATTTATGTGCACTTTTGTTTACTACCAAATATCAATAGGTCATCCAAGTTCCAGTGCAAGCCAATCTCTACAACCTTAACAACAGTTGTCTTGGCAATGAAATAGATACCGGACATAAGGCTTCGCATCAAATAAGTCTTGTTGTAGGAGTGTCTTAGATTAGTCAAACTGTGAGGCATCAAGTTCACCCCATATAGCTACAATATTGCTTGCTCATTAAGGTTAAGATTGATGGCTATAATACACGGTTACGCATGCTGAGACACATGCAACAGTTCGAACACTTTCTCCAAACATCAGCAAGGCATCCTAGGCACTACTTTCAGAATTCAAGTGGAATCATAAAAGTGTATGCTCCCTATAAGTAGACTATAGTAAAAATACATCAAATAAACTATCAATACTTCATATAATGATGATTACGTAAAAAAGCTAGAATTGTTCTGAGCAGGGATTATATTGTCCATCATTGCCATACAGCATCTACATTGAAACCTTTGAATATGTCATTGACACGACGAGGATGTCTAACTCTATACCATGTAACAACTTATGCATATTGGCTCACACTTCAATACACATCAATGAAGGTCGATAAATACCAGTAAGGGTTTGGACCCTTCTTTCCCATTTTAATGTTGTACTTGAACATCCCAAGAAGACTTTGTTTCCATTCTACATGGCCAGAAATTAATACAATACTTTTTTCTTTTTTTTATTGGAATCAAAAGGCCCATCTATTGACTGTACACGATAACAGAAATTTTTCATTCTGCACAGAATCAAAGGCTAGAAATGAAAGCAACCAACAGCGTACAGGCTTCCTATTGTATTGACAGTATGTGTATAATATTTGAGGTACCTTGATGCATAACATAACTGCATGCATGCCCCTAAAGTTCACTTGTACAACAAATTATTTTAAAGATGTTGAGCTCCAAAAGCATAGATATATATGATGAATAATCCTAGACTTCTACAGATTATTCACAGAATATGTTTACTTGAATGAGACATATCTATAAACTAGTATAAAGCAATTCAAATTGGTCCTTTTAAAAACCTGAATGTAAAAGCATATGGTAGCATGTTGATTGCATATATTTTCTACATGTACACCAGTGCATACCAACCATTGGAAATAAAAAGGCATAATAACTGAATTGTAAATGGCATGATATGCAATACTTTAGCCCATGTTCATCAAGGAGAGCTGAAATGTAAAGAATACATATAATGTGTCATAAAACTCAAACTTCATGGTTAAATAAACCAATAATTTACTTGGGTGTTTTAAGTACTTTCAGATGGTACACTCATAATGGCTACCTGGACAAATTTTTGTGCAGACATGTCTGAAAAGGTCAAATTTAAATTTGATTTAGTTTATTTTTAATTTTTGATAATATATATGATTTTTCACTTGTAAGTCCTTACGCTTATGGGTTTAAATTCTATTATCTCCAGATCTCTCATATTAAACATGGATATTCAAGGTTCCTTTCATATTAAAATATACTTTCGCATTTAGGCTTGATGACTGATACAGAAACCATAAATCTTGCAACAAATGGGACATCCCTCTTCCACTGTAATATACACCTATGCTCAAATATATTAGAAACAAAATATACAGAACTCGAAGACAGGAAAGCAGAAAAAAAGTGTTTTGTCAGTAGTGCCAATGCAACCTTTCAAAAAATGCACGTTGACTTCTGCAATAAGGATGATTTGCAAAAAATTTTCATTCTGTAGTTGATAATGATGCAATTGATTTAAGACAATATGCAAACCTACATTATTCAGTAATTAAAGGAGCCTAAAAAAGATCTAATATATCCGTAATCTAAAATGATTAATGTCTTCTTCTTGTTACTTTCCATAATCACAATGTCCGTATTTAGTAATATATTTGAAACCTTATAAAACAGCAAACTTAAAGAACTATACATAAGGAACCTAAGAATAAAATAATAAAAGAGATTATATAACTTGGTCTAAATTTAAAGCAGTTAAAAAACTTATGATGCTTGCAGGCAATGATTTTAGAATGAAAAAAAATCTTTATTTAACAAATCCAAAAAAGACTCAAAAGTAAAATTCCTTAGCAATTATATATCAACCAAGAGGAGCCATGAATGAACAATAATATGATAACAAGATAAACTGCAGAGAAAACAAGATCCATCCATGAGGACAGATATGAAATGTTCAAATTACGTTAAGAAAGAAAAACAAGAGAATAGGTCAATAAATATTTGTAGCTAGTCCTACGATCATCATCACATTCCATAATCAACAAGATCAATCCCACAGCATACATAGGGCATGACTAACCTGGTGATCTTTCATTGGATTCCAGTCATGCTCCATGAAGACCAGTGTGTCAGCTGATGTAAGATTTAATCCAAGTCCTCCAACTGCAAATATAAGACATCAGTGACTTGCAAGCAATTGAAACTACCAACTTTAGTAAAACCTCACCATGTGTTGTGAGCAGCAGCACATCGATAGTAGGATCTGAGTTGAATGCTTTGACAATGTCAAATCGCTTTTCTGGTTCAACAGAGCCATCCAACCGCAGATATGTGATGCTGTTGGATACCAAAAACTCATGTTATTAGATTTATCAGAATGGAATGAAACCCATAAATGCATAGAAGTTCAATGAACAGACTGCTGAATATTACTAAGAACATGTTTAATTTATTTTGCAATTGAAAGAACAAAAGAAAGGCTCTCGAGATGACTCCTGTTATGTCATCAGCAACCTGCCAAACTAAACGTCTGCATCATAATGGGTGTATTCTATTTAAACAGGATAATGAAATGTTACATCACCATGCAAAACTAGAAATAAACAATGCTTTAGAAAAAAATAGTTACTTTTTGAACAAGTATCCTTCTTGCAAAAAATTAGACCATAGAAAGTTCAATCAAGGACGACAAACAACAATATTTACAGTATGCAGCTCTCAACAACGAAGCTGCCCAAGTACCCTCAATTTAGATAAGCACCCAGCCATTAGTTGAAACCTTCTAGCATCAATTATGATGCGACCAACATCTTGCTGGCTTGCCTTCAAAAGCATTCATAAGTTATTAGTACATACATCATTTGTACTAGCAAAGCGGCTGAAGTTCTAAAAAATTAAGGTCCTGCATTGCACATTATTTGAAGAGCTCAACTCAAGGTTTGTCATACCAGTTAGTACCATACCATACCAGTACCAAACCAATACATGGTAGGGTACCATACCATACAACACTCAGTATGCCTAACATTACCATATTTTACTGCATACCGACATTATAATAGGATGGTACCAGTACGGGTTCAGTTTACAATCATCTTTTTAACATTCAAATACTTCAACTAACCAAAAACAAGTACTCGTCAGCATTTAATTAAAGGCATCAGCCTTCCATTGACTATAGTCACGAGCACTGATATCCACAATTTCTCCACAAAGCAATATTCAACTCCAATTCAGTTGCCATATTTCCCCGATGCATGTAGCCACTGCAACAAAAACTAGTCTCCAACATTGCTCCTCAGAGTGTGTAACTAAAAGATAACATATGCAGATCAATATTGTTATACAACAATATTATAGCTAACAAGATCCCATGTGGATTCCAGATTTATATAAGAAGACACCTTTGTTTTGATTGGTTCAGATCATGTCATGTTGCACAAACACTAGGTGACAGGGGGGCAAAAGGATAAGTAAGACAACAAAAATAAGGAAGGTACAGGGATGTTCCAGATGTAGTCAGTAGATTGGTTGCCTTACGTGCCTAAAAAGGTGAGTTCTTCAAGATTTCAACAATTGATTGGCACATCAAATTCCCAGTTGTGCTACTAGAGCATGATTATTATTTGGCATAAATCAGTTGCCAGGTTGCCGAACATGTTGACAGTCCAGATTGCCCAGAAGGGGGCATTCATGATTGTCAATGATCCCACGAGAAGTCACAAACAAAAAAAGGACGAGCATATATTCCTACTATATTATGTAAAGCCTAAGGGAAGATCTGAAAAAGAAGGAAATCTGGCTCTTGATGAATATAGAATTTTAAAGCAATGTGCAAGGACTTGTACAGGAGTGTGTTTAGTCCCCAATCAGGTGTGTGTTAGGGAGGTCTTAGGTACTTAGGCAAGGCCAAGGACCCAATCAATTACCTTCTAGCTAGCCCTTTCTAGACAAGGTCCTAGATCATTATAAATGGTACCAGAGCTGGCCCAACCCACAACAGATGTTGACTAGGGGACACTACAACATGGACCCTCTTAGAGCTGACCGTGGAGTTTGTGATGGGACCCTCCCCAGCAAGGGCATCAGGGCTTTAATGGGAGTATGTGAGGGCCCATATAGGAAAACAATTATGGAAAAGTACTAGGATAATTGAACTCTATGCTCCTAATAGCAGGCTCCCATTCACCATTGATCAGTAGCCTAATATTTGGTGCAAGGCCAATTTCTTAATAAACAATCACATACAAAAATCCCTCAAATACCATTTGAACAAGACAACCATTGTAATAAGTACAATGAATACATATCGGTATTATTCTTGATGCATCATTTTTCATGGATTTCTAAACATGCCATGAACCCACCAATCTATGATGACTTTCTAATAACTCTCCTTATGATGCAGCAGGAAAAGGAAGAAAGGGCCAATTTGATCAATGAGGTTGCACTTTGAATATTAACACGCAAATGGAAGTAAACTGGATTGAAAAACCCTTCACTTCATGAAGGAAATCCTCTCAAAAAAATTTATTAAAGTCAAAAGGCTACCCCTCATAATGTATTATACACATATTTATAGGACATGAATAGAAAGAAGAGATGACAGAATCCACTCAATATATCCTTTAGCTTTCCTTGTGCTTTTCTTTTGTGAGTGGATGGTTGAATTTTTAGTTTTCCTTCTTTCATTTTCCTTTTTTTGGTTGGGATGAGTTAGGGGACTTATCAATTTTTAACATACAACCTTCTTAATTGCATGTGGACCTCGAGATTTAGGAGGGTTATGTCATTTACGACTTATTTTAGAAAAAAATTTCAATGCCAAACAAAAGTACCCCCAAAAAATGTAAACTTGTGGGATCAATTAGAAAAATAGGCAAATGAATGCATCCTAAATTATCTAAATGAGTGGCTTTACTATCTTCGTTCAGATGTCAAATTTCTTTGTCCCTCTTTCACAACATAAAATTTGTAATTGCACTATAATAAAATATTGTTAATGATATACCATGACTGCAATTCTCATGTCACCAACTTGATCACCGACATGCCACCAATACCTTAGCAGCACTCTGTTTTAGGAGAATCAATAGCAAGAAAACATGTGTTTTTACAAATTCTGACATTTGTAACATCCATAAGGGCCCTATCCCCTGAAAGTCAACACCCTTTTTGAAATTGACCATCAAAGAACTCTCCTCCCAAACCTTCTTATGACTTCTGCAACATTGAAAGGCCAACTGAAGCAACCATCTAATTCCATAGATTGATCTAAAAAATGTATTACAGTATGCTTAACTAGGATTCATTCAGCTTTAACTAAAATTCTCAGAAGTGTTTATTACCTTTAAGGTATATGTTCTTTGCTTCTTATATCGTGTAGGTTGCTGCACAAGTGCCCATATATTCTTAAAAAATGTACACTTTATTTTGATTATAATGACAATTTAAATTTCATGCAATGTGAACAATTTTTTCTGCTCCATTGGAAGATCACAAACTGTTCCAAAAATCTGAACACTGGACACTTGGTTCCAATATAAGTCTCAGTGAAATGATTAGGTTAGATGTGCCTCAAGCAACATCTTGGCATCTCCAAATTAAGCATGATATAATATCCACATGCTATGAATGTCGGTAGTTACTATCTCATCCTTAAATACTGTTGAATGTTCATAGGCAACATGGTCTGCTCACCCACGAACCTTTTGTTTCTTACTCCTCCACTTTAGCCAAGTTCGTAGTCTAAACTCTAGACATGCAAATCAACAAAAACAGTAAAATTTCCTCACACTATTCTCATAATATTCACCAACTCATCGAATTTTATCAAAACTGAACACTTTCAAGATGTTAGTCAAGACTCAAGAGAGACTTGTCTCTCTTCATTTTACTTTATATGTGTCCTCATATTCTTCTTTTATGCTTCTCCGATTTAAGGCATTAACTCAAAACCTTATGAACTTCAATTAATTTAAGTTATTCGGCAAATCTCCAATTCCAAATTGAATAAAATGAAACTATCGCTCAATCAGTGTATCATACTATCAGTTTTTGCCTTTCCTTATGTCTCTCCAAAACAAATCAAGATCAAAAGTCACTTTTTTTTATTTTCCATCATTTCCTTAATTAGACAGCATCCCTTACATATTTTTTTGGTTCTACCCATAATTTAGCTAGCCAGAATTCCTTCTCACACCTCCTAAAGCTTCTAATTTTACATTCTCTACTTGCTAAAAATGCAAGCATAGATGGTCACATGGGAATACTACTCTATCATCATACTGCCCTCAACAACAGTACAAATGTTACCACATGACAGCCAAATCAAGAGCAAAATACCATATATCAATGTGGAAAAGATGCTGTGAATTTATACATACATGTGTCTGCATGCAAAAGCACACATAAATATTATGTACAGCTCAACTTTATAATATGTATTATTCTCACGAATCACCAGATAGATCTTTAATTTCTAATATTATGTCAAAAAAATATAATAATATTGAAAAGCTTTATTTGCACAAGTGACAAAGGGGAAAAAACAATACATAAATTACATGTCTGATGCTGAATAACATAATAATACACTTACAAGTTGCATCGCAAGAGCAGAATAAACTGGGGAAAAAAAACTTTAGGAACAACTAACCTCTTCATATGAGCCAGGAACAAATCCCTTTCGATAATATCAAGAAAAGACTGCAGGTATCATGTTCCATTGAAAGGAGAAGAAGTGAAGAAAAATACTTTAGCATGCAAACGTGAATGAAAGCCGACCAAACAAAGTTGGTAAAGGGAACATTTACCTTGTGTTGAGCAAAGATTAAAACTCGGTGCTGCCCAATTGTCACAGCACCATCAGAACTTGATGTGTCTAAGCCTATTCCACACTCTTCTAGAATTTCTTGAAGAGCAACCAATTTAGGAGAATGGTGTAGTTCATGAAGCTCAGTGAGAATATCAGCACAGTCAGGGATGACTTCTGATAGAAGATATGAAAGATGATTTGGTGGTTTGTCACCAATGACAAGCAATGGATGACTACAAAGTTTTAACAAGTACTTCAACGCCTGTATTTCATGATAATTCATGATTAGATATAGGAACATTCACAAAGCCATAAGTAATTTGACTACAATACCTGGAAGACATGAGAAGAAGTTTTTGTTGCTGAAGCTTCTTCAGCTGTACTCATGTTTTCTTGTGCTTTCACCAATGTTGATATCTCTTTTTTTGTATCGGAACAAGAAAATGCTTCATAAAGTTTAAGTTGCACAGGACTCAGGTCACAGTATCTGTCCTGAATAATTTTCTCAGGGAGATCAGATAAAACCTCATCTTTTGTTCGACGGAGGAGGAAAGGCATGACCTGAAGTTATAAGCAAACAAAAAGAAGTTGGTGTGATGCCAGAAATTCACTACATTATATAAGTATAAATTGTTTTCTAAGTTCAACCTGCTTATGCAATGCTTCCATGGCAAGAACCCCTGCTTCAGCATCCTTAGCAGAACATTTTGAATCTTTTGCTGCCAGTAATGGTTTCCCATATGTTGCTTGGAACTGTAGAAGTAGCCCACAATTAGTGACCATGTGGGTAGATGACTAACAGACAATTTTGAAACAAATACAGCCTACTCAACCATAGTCCATACATGTGTAAACTAGAGTTTGTGGAAGTAATTATTGTTTGTCTTTTAGAACATTGAGATGTACTAATTAAGACATACGAAGAGCCATGTACCTATATAAGGTTGTGTATAGAAAATGAGGAGGAATTAAGAATTGGATTGTTCGTGTTAATTCTATTTAAATTCAGAGGTGGATTCCACTTGATATCCCTCTTATTCTACTTGCTTCTCTATCCCGATCTCTTCCCCCTCTTTTTGCTTAACCCCTATTATTTCCAGTGTCAGTGTCAGAGCATTAGTTTGATATCTCATCCTTCCTCCTATTCTCTCTTTAAGAAGGCATTTCCTTTCTAAGGTCATGGTTCGCACTAACAATGAGCATGATGAACTCCTTCCACATCACAAGGAGTTACATCATCAACATGAAAAATGCCTGGCTTAAATAGAAGGAAAGCTAGATGAAGGCTTCAAATCAGTTTAAAGAAGGAAAAAAATCTTTCAAGATCAGTTCAAGCAACTTCAAGCCATGCTCTCTCTCAACTCATGACAACTAGAACTTCTTCAAATGATCGGTAATCATTCTCCGAAGTTGTTCATCACAAAATCAAGATCAATTCAACGGCAAGGCACCAATTTAGGAGATGGCTGAAGTTAAAAAAACACCTCAAAGGCCTCCCAACATTGTGACATCTCATCCTCCAAATTCTCCTCCAAGAGCTTTTCGCACCTCCTTTTATTGCTCTTGAAGCTCCAATAACTAAAAGACCAAACAATGCTTCGAAACTCCCTTGAACCCTCTATTTTACATGTTGATGTAAAGGGAATAAAACTTGATGTTCCAAATTTCTATTCAAGAAAGGAACCCTAAGTTTTTTAATACTGAATTTCACGGGTTCAGCTCGAATTTCATGAAAACACCAAAAGGATCTAAATATACAATCCAATAGAAGAGATATTACCACATAGCTGGAGATGAAACAATTGCTTCAACCTTGACTAATCCCTATAGATTATTTTCAATCTATTCAGATGTAGCATTACCATCCTATTCAACAAGAAGATGAATCGGTCGATTCCTACACCAAGAAGTTTTATGACTTAGTTGCCATGACTAGGACACAGAGTTTGAACTTTGAAGAAATCCTTTGTGCTCACTATCAAGCTAGCCTCCATTGCCAAATCCAAGAAGACATGATAATATGCCGTAATTGGATAGTTCATGAAGCATATTAAACAAAAATATGCTCAACATCAATTACCGTCGTCTTCATCATGTCATTGTATTTTGATATTTTGGTATTGATTCTAATAATCGTAAGAGGATATCCAAAAATTGATGCTTCAAATGTTAGGAGGCAGGCCACATCACATCATGACCCAAAATATTTGTGAATCCAAGCAAGGAGTCCATTTAAGTTCCCTTGGAAGATTAAAATACTTTCAAAGATGATAATGCACAAATTACATATATAAATGAAGGAGAGACCCTTCAACCATCTCCACCTTACACGTTCAAGATTGGAGGTGCAAGAGCATTCTCTGCACTTGTGGTAAGTGTGGTGGGCAACATTATGATCTTGTCATTGATAATGGGAGGACTTCTAACATTGTTTCAAGCACTCAATTTAAGGACCAAGCGTAGACCTTGGCCATGTCATCTAGCTGGTCTTAATACTTAAGCTCACCATACCAACCAATACTTTATTAGAATTTCCACTGGAAGGCACTTTGTCAACAAGTTCTATGTGACACAGCACCTATGACAGCCACACATCCTAGTTAGACGACCATGGCTTTACCATAAAGGAGGAAAACAAGATACAAGAGCCTATAATTATTTGTTTATGCATCAAGGAAAGCAGTTTTAATTTAAATCAATGAGATTGGACCACATGAAGCATATTTAACATCAAGATTGTGCAGATGCTCGATCAAGTATTCTGCAACCATATCCAAAAGCATAAAGATAAAAGAACCCGAGGGTGAGTTCCACGCAGCAGAAGCATCTGATGCAGGAGCTGTGGTTCTGCCCATTTTGGAGTAGCCTATATGCTAGTCTAATTCAGCGGTCTCGTCAAATAATATTTATTAGTTATTAATAGCCAGTGAAAATTATGCTTTAATTATGTACTCATATCCTAGACTTTATTCATTATGATTCATGCAAGTCTCCTACAATTTGTGAAAGTAATAAATGTTTGTCTTTTAGAATGTTGTGATGTATTAATTAGGGGATATAAAGAGTCGTGTAATATAAAGTCATACAGTAGAGAATGAATGGGGAATGAAGAATTGGATTGCTCATGTTATTTCTATTTGAATTTGGTGGTGGATTCCACTTGGTATCTCCCTTTAGCTACTTGCTTCTCCTCCAACCCAATCTCTTGTCCCTCTTTTTGGTAAAGTCCTATTATTTTCCGCATCAAAAAGAAAATGTTGTAAATGAAAAAATAATCAAGCCAAGAAAACATGTAAAACATCATTTTATGTTACTTGCATCATCTCAAACCTTAGTCTATGTTAACTTGTATCATCTTGAACCTTTAAGTACATCATTCTAGTGGTTGCTTGGCATTATTATATGTATGCAAGAGATGCATGCACTTTTGTAAATGTTCAAGAAAAGTCATAAATGTTTACAAACATGATCTACATTACTTAAACTGCACCATATCTTTTTTCTATTTAATCATAGTTGAGCATAAATATACAAAAATCTAAATGCCTAATAGGTTTAAGCTCTAGGATAGCCAAGCAATCTCAAAAATGTTATTTAAATATCTTTGAAATCAAGGTCCGTCATCTCAGTACCGGATACCATATCGATACCTTATCGATTTGATATGGTTTGGTACAATACAATACATCCCAGTACCAAAATAGCTTTCTAACTATTTTTCTCAATTTTTATCTCGGTACGCCTCAATACGGACGAGTACGCACCTCTGTATACCTCAGTACAGGTCGGTACGCCTCGATATGGATCGGTACGCCTCGGAACAAGGCTTGTACCAACTTGAAGCTAAGTTTCATACTAGTTTTCTCCCAAAACGGTACGCTCCGTACCGGGCAGTGTGGGGCGGTACATCAGACAATATTTGAAACACAATGCAACTGCTTCCAAATATTCACAAAACTTGCAAACTTCAAAATTATTATTAAGAAAATGTTCCCAAAATCAAAAGAAATGAAGAAATGACAACAAGAGTAGCCTGAATAGTTCAACATATACAATAAATTAGATGCATAAGCAGGTTTCCGACAATTCTAAAACTAACCTTAATTTCGAATTGCTCCCAAGTCCCAACCAATAACAATAAGCTTTAGATTGATTTGAAGTGACAGGTTCCGTTAAAGTTTCAAACCACACTCATCAAACTAGAAGTTTACCATTGTCTGGAAGTCTAAAGGCAAGGAGAAGGGGCTAGGCAGAGGTATGACCACAGAGATATTCTAGGACAACAAAATAACTTTTCCCTTCATCTCATTCAAACCCTATCTTAAATAGGTTTTTCATTACCAGCATATATAGCCTTACTGCAGTCCTGCAATGATATTTGTACAGAGATGTCCAAAATCCTTTCTGATCATGATAGTTGGGCTAGAGTAGCTTGAGTTCAGATCCTCTGCAATGCAATTTTTGCACCGCAGAGGGCTGTTTACAGCCCTAGATAGCCACTACGTCGTCCATCTCAGAGACAGAAAACTGTCACTCATCTCCAGAATAGAAAGGGTCACATTGGGTGCCAAACACTGTGCTCACAAGGATAAGCGACAGCCGTCCATCTCCGAGATGGATGTCTTGGCGGCTATCCAGGATTGTACAGCCCTCCGCCATGCAAAACATGCACCGAGAGGATCCTGACTTGAATGGCTTCCAGTATACTTCACCTATCTCTGTATTCAGTATATCCTTCCAACACCTGTCCCACTAAACATTGCAATTACAGCTTCCTAGTTGACAATAGATTGACCATTTGTTTTTAACTGGATCCCCCAAACTGCAACTCTACATATTTTACATTTAACCACAGATGTATTAATAAATAAATGCACTTCCGGCCCTCTTTTCTCTTGAAAAGGAAAAAAAACACAGATGTCAACTGAACAGCAAGACGAAATGTAATAGTAATATCAGTAACAATTTATAATTTTCTCTTTCATCAAAATTTAGAGTAACTTCTTAGATGCAGAATTCACAAAACTAGCAAAAGCTGATTACCAACTTCCCTTGCTTTCTACCATTACATGTTTAAATAGATATTTTCTTTGTTTAACTACATATAGTACAACTATCAACATCTCCTTACAAATTCTTAAATCTTCACTTAGAAAAATCTATTTTCTAGTAGGAATGATTATAACGGTACCGGTACCGGTACCGGTCAGCGTACCGGTGGCGGCCCGGACCGGTCCCGTATCGGTCTGGACCGGTCCTGTACCGGTCCCGTACCGGTACGACAGTCGAACCAGCCGGTTCTTCAATGAAAAGCTTCCGGTACCAGATCCCACACTGATCCAGTCCCTGCCCGAACCGGTTCGTACCGGCCCGGACCGGCTGGTACAGGCCAGTACGGCATACCCTGTTATAACCCATTACCATCTTCAACCACCCCCTGCCAAACCAAGAAAAAAACAATAAGAGTTCCCTTCTATCCTTTGAGAAGAGAAAGCAATTGAGGTTCGTTTAGTTTATTGGTCAATTATCAATCATATAGTTTACATATGTCAAAGAAAAAGTTATTTATTCGTACAAGTGAGCATAAATCTTTAATGCAATGTATATCTGATAGGTCACAAAAACTACTTCTGCCAAGACAATATTCACCTAGTTTATTTAAAACTATGATTAACCTTGCAATGTAGAAAGCCCATGAATAGAACTTAGTACAAACTTATAATGTCATTGCCATTAAAAAAAAGGCAAATGGATTATAATGTAGTTTGACAATATATAAGATCAATCAAAGAATTCCCATCAAGATATATCCACACCTTTCCACCAAGAATCATTTGTAAAGTTATAGTTAGAAAGTACAAACACATATTATATGTCCATGCACATGTATATGCACATAGGTACAAGAATACACATACATATGTACATGTACATATACATATATACATGCACACATACATAGATGCATAAATTATGTGAATGTATGCATATCACATATGTGCAAGGTACGTCGTACCGGTACCGGTAGGCGTACCAGCCGCCTACCGGATCGGTACAGTTCTGGTACGGACCGGTTTAATCCAGTACGGAACCGACCAACAGACCCATGCAGACGCGCCATCAAGCGCCAGTGCGGGCGCGGTTCCGAGTCCGAGCGTGGGGAACCGCGCGCAGGGAACCGCACGCAGGCGCGGGGAACCACACTCGGACGCAGTTCCCAGCTCGCGTCCGCGTGTGCCCACGTGGATGCACGCAGACACATGCCACAGAGTTACATTAAATGCCACTTTGTGGCATTAAATGGCCAGCGCACGGGCGCAATTCCAAGTCCGAGCGCGGGGAATCGCACGCGGGGAACCGGTTCCAAGCCTGTACTGGACCGGTCAGGGACCGGTCCGATACGTGCTGATCCAGCCGGTACGAGCCGGTTCAGCATACCATGCATATGTGCATATCTTCCAACATGTGCTAGAGTATCAAGGGCAGTGCCTTGGAACGAGGCGAGTCAGCGAATGTTCTGAGAGAGGATGGGACATCCACCATCCTATGTATCCGTATATGAGACATCCTATTCCATTAAAAAACCGGAGGAAGGCCCCATCCCTTAGTATTGAAAACCTTGAGCATCAGTATATATGGATGCACACAGGCAAGGATTCAAGTCCTAGTGTCTGGGCACATCCAGCCAATCTTGTACCATTCCAGTGAGGAAATGGTACTGGGGATGCCCCCAGGACACTCATTACATCCCGTCAAAGATGGTTGCGTCATGACACTTAGGGCAACGAAACATCCTAAGACATTTTTTTTTATTTTTTTAACTTCATTATTGCTGTTGATGGTTATTCCGGTCCATCCAGGTACCTTACCAACTCGGGACTAAACCAAGATAGGTATCAATACCATGACTCCAATCCTTGCACACAGCTGTGTATATATGTATGTATATATATAATTATATATATAATTATATATATAATTATATATATATGCGTGTGTGCGCGCGTGCGCGCGAGTTGCGCTATTCACTTTTGTACTAACTTGATGCATAGATTAAAGATCTCCGAAACATACAACTTTTGGTTTATAGGCAGTTTTGAATATACAGATCAAGATCAACAGTGTGGATCTTCAATTTGCATAACACAACATTGATTTTGGAATCATTAGATTTAATCAAAGATTTAACATTAAATGAGTATGAATGTATGTAAATATGTCTATGTGAATGTGTATGCATATGTTTGTGTATATTAGGACCATACACAGTTCAAATAAAATGATTCCAACAATTCCACAACAATGACCTATCAGATAACCAACGACTTATGATGCATTCAAGAAATTAAACCAAGCTCTGATATAGAAATCTACCTGCCTCTCTGTCCCAAGAAACCCAGGCATTAAAAAGTCAAAAAGAGACCAAAGTTCCAAAACATTATTCTGCAAAAACAAGCGAACTATTTAAGCATACTGCTGCAAAAAATACTTCAACAAAGAAAAAGCCCATTTAGCAGAGTTAACAACCTGAATAGGAGTACCACTCAAAATAAGGCGGTGTTCAGCTTTCAGTTGCTTCACTGCAGCAGTAATTTTAGATTTCGAGTTCTTGATGATATGTCCCTCATCTAGAATACAGTAGTTCCATGAAAGTTTGCCAAGATAACCAATATCTTTACGAACAATATCATAAGATGTTATAATGACATTACACCTATCAAACTGACTGCGAAGCAACATCCTTTCTTGGGCAGAACCAACATACTGCAGAGTAACCATCACAGAATTGTCTACATATTTTTCTATTTCATATGCCCAATGCCCAACTAATGTCGAAGGGCAGATAATCAAAGACTGAAGGTCTTTTCTATTACCACAAGCACGCCGCTCTGCAATATCAGATGCTACTATTGCTGATGCCTGAAGTGTTTTACCCAGGCCCATATCATCACATAAAATTCCATGCAGTTTGAACCGTCTCAAGAAAGATAACCAGTTAATTCCTTCTTGCTGGTACCTACACGACAAACAATAATTTATCAATGCAAAACCATAGTCTATACCCCAAAAGCTGAATAAAGATATGCCCCAAGGCTCAAAATTGAAAAATAAAAAGAAAAGAAAGAACATCACAAGTACAAGCATGGCTCAGGGTGTCAATGCTTGAGCATCCACCTACTAAAAAAAGAATATTTCAACCTCTTTGTTCAGGGAGAAGCCTGATACAGAAGTGTGCCTCACAAAACCAAGTTGCCAACAG
This sequence comes from Phoenix dactylifera, assembly GCF_009389715.1. NCBI lineage: Eukaryota > Viridiplantae > Streptophyta > Magnoliopsida > Arecales > Arecaceae > Phoenix > Phoenix dactylifera. Next base: position 1,805,245 of record NW_024067669.1, on the reverse strand, counting down.
ATTAAAATGTCAATTGCTAAAACCAAGTAACTGAATCAGAGATATTGTTCATTAGGAGAGCTTTGGATGTCCATCCACACATACATCACAACTTGAGAATACATGTAAGTTAGCTAAAGTTTGGAAATCAATTAAGTTTTGACTGTAAGCTTTTTGTATATAACATGTGAGATGTTTTCAGGGTTTAAGCAGATTGAGAATTAAGTTTGTGCAAACAGTGAATTAAAAGGCCGAACATGCTTAGATTTGAGTTTTGACTGTAAGCTTTTTGTATATAACACATGAGATGTTTTCAGGGTTTAAGCAGATTGAGAATTAACTTACTGAAATAGTTGTTTGTAGCAGAGGATTCCTTACATCCCGCTTCCAATTCCTCCATTCTTCCTCAATTTCATTATCTTCCTTTAGTTGCCTTTATTTTGCCTTAAGTTCATGCTATGCAAATGCAGACTTAACCTTAAAAGTGTACTAAGTGCATACTTTATTTAGATGGCTCATTTGACACTTGTTTCAACCATGGTTCAAGGATTAAAATTTATTTTCACTCAAAATGCATTTAGAAATTTACTCTAAGCACCAAAACTGTAGTGTATCAAAAATTTAAAAAAATAGAAAAGATGATGATTATGATGTCTATGTAGAAAATAGTTGTGAAAAATTATTAAAGGCTTCAAACTTCAATGTTTTCCAGGTATATCTAAAATTAAAATTTAGAATCTAAACTGAACACACTAAAAAATTGTTATTAATGAAGAAAAACACTGAACTACAAATTTAACATGTCTGAACAGAAGGAGTTAATGAGCAAAAAGACCAGAAAATCATAGAAAAGCCTGCAAAAAAGTTAATGGAGAAAACACTAGGAGGTACCAACATAGTGCCCCAGACTCTTATAATAAAACAACCAAAACAACACAGAAACTATCTAGCATGTGTTCTAGAGATTAGCTTTACCTGGCTCCACAGAGAAACCAATTTTTTTTATTCAATTAAAACATTAAACAATTCATGATTTTGTAAATGAGGTAAGCATTGGTCTTAAATAATGCTAACTCCATTAGACCCCGAATTAGGCATCTAAATTGTTGTAGGCGCTGTCTATAACATCAGCTGGGGAACAACAATACCAAGACCCAAACCCAGAACCTCCAGCCATATGGTGGAAGGGTGCCATTAGGCTATCAGTTCTGTCCCTATAGATTATTTTTCCTTTCTTAGTTGAAAATGCAGACAATAGCATATTGGATGTGATTCAAAAATATTTATATCAAGTGCAGATAAGATTTTTGATTCTTATATCTATGTTCAAGGAAGATCTTATGACATTATCATTTATGAACTTGGAATTATTAATTGAATGGCAAAAAGAAAGTAGTACGTAGCATAATTTTAGATAATAAACAAGAATTAAGGTTAGTTATAAATTCAAAAAAACAATGGGGTCCAAAATTCAGTCAACACATTGTAAAGGGACTAGATTTCTCTTTTTCCCTCCTCTCAAAAAGGGGCAGCCCAATATGCATGAGGCTCCCGCCATTGCAGGTTCGAACCCGTGAAACTCAGGTCACAATTGAGCAATCTTACCATTGCACCAAGTCTCACCCTCTTCTTTCTCCTATCTCAAAAAGCCCAATTAAAAAGAAAGCCTCAACAAAGTCAATTATCAATTCTCTCACATCAAAGAGATAGATAAAGGCATGCCCAACTGATTTTAGAGCAAAATTAATGATGCCGGCAGTGTAACAAGCATCTCATGTGATCATCAAATGCCAATGAGATTCCAAGAAACCATTTAGAAAATTGTATTTAGTTTTAAAATATTCTGAGGAAATCAGAAACCAATAAATAAGTACTGAATAAACATATCTCCAATTGGGATGATAGTAAAATATTTGTGTGGTAAATTCATGAGAAAGGTCTGTCTAGAAGTACTACAAAATTGCAAGAATCTATGACTTACATTCTTTTGAAATTACAGTATAAAGTTATATTTGACATCGTATTTAGTTGTTCGGTCAGAATTTACAAAATTCCTCATGTCAACAAGGTGGAAATTTCAACTTGAGAGTAAAAATTTCCCTTTCATGATTTTGCACCCCATATCATCTTATATTACTCTATCACCCCCACTTCTACTTTATTTAACAGCCAAACCCTTCCAAAGGATCAGAGGTCTCAAAATTTTTTTAAAAAAAGAATAAAATAGTATCATGATTTCAAAATTAAGAACCTCCAAACACTTCAATCAGACATGATTATACTATATTAATCGATGCGCGAGGGGGCAAGAGCTCTGCTAGTATTGATTAGGGATGAAAGGAGGCCCTTGTAAGGAGAAGGCGGATATTCATGGGGAGCGGCCAACGAAAGGTGAATCTGGCGCTAACAGAAAGCTGATGAAGTCCTACTTAAAGATGAAAACACTTGACATAATTAAGGAAACAACCCTTCTTAAAATCTAATGGATAATAAATTTATAATTCTACCACCTGGAAAGCACGGTAGACAATCCATTAATTAATGTGCCATATAAATCCATGTATTGATGTATTTTGTATATTCTAATCCCAAAACAACACAGTTTCCTATGTCACAGGTTTACAACAACAAAAACAGGCAAATAGAAAGTCAAGGACTTCAAACAGACAAATAACATGATGCAGTGCAACCATTAATAGTTACCTATCAATAAGCAGCATTACTTCAAATAAAACAAAAGATGTCTTAGCAAGTACCTTCTCAATGACACTTGGAGATCGACAGAGAGCTTGTAATCATCAATATGGGAGTTATCAAGAAGTTGTTCTAAAAACTGTGCATCTTCCGTGCTCCTTGATAAACTTTCACTTAGTCCAACTGGTGCAGGGAGTCCTCTAGCTAATGGTAGCAGAGGTACAAGCACAGCAAAGCTATGTGTAACACTCTGTCTAACAGCATGATCAGAATCACTCATACATCTCAGGAGTGGAACCACCAGTAAAGGAGCATAAGGAACCAGCTCCACACCCAAACCCTGAACAAGCAAGCTCACAAGCATTCCAGCCCCCTGTCTTGCATGCACAGATGTTATATCTGACAACATAGGAATAACTTTTTCTATCACTGCTCCCATCACACTGACTGTCATCGATTTGGCCATGGAGGTGATGCATCTAGAAGCAGCTAATCTAACAGCAACATGGTCATGGCGGACGCACCCAAGAATATATGGAAGAAGAGTGAGAAGTTGTGGTCTTAATGACTCATCCACCATAGGTGCAATTGAACGAACCACCTGGAAAAGGAAGCAATTTCAGAGAGGAAAGAGAAGTTACAACTACAGGTGAGAAGATGAAAACATGGATTACTAACAAAAAGAAAAACCGACTGGTACAGCAATGAATCTTGCACTTCCTGGATGATAAAGCAGGTAAACAACAAACCATAGCTCAAATAGTAGCCTATGATGCTTTGCAAATGAAGCCATATTATAGATTATAAAATAGTGCAGTTTTTGATTTAGATCAAAATCACATTTTGGATCATAAATTATAATGTAATTTGCTCAAGAAAAATAATGATGCCAAAACGGTAGCAGCAAGGCAGTTTCACTTGTAATTGTTGATTATAAATATGCATCCTATACTAAGCTTCCCACGTCCCCTAATTATCCACACTCTAAATACAGAACAGCCTTGATGGGTTAGTCATTCATCAATCATGTGAATCAAGTGAATTTCTTGAGGATTATAACAAAAGAACTTTCTATGGCTTTCAAATGCCTAGAATGTTGCCTAAATTAGGCATTTTTGCACAAGCAGTTATAGGAAAAGCACTTGAAATTCTAATGGAACATAACGTATTTACTAAAGAACCTCTAAAGACATCAGGTTTGAGGAAACTTTAAAATTGAAGACCAGCAATAATGAAATACTGCTTCCATCATGACTATTCATAAAAATCCTATTCAGAAATATAAGGTTGTTTTTATTCATAAGCAAAATTCATCACAGAAGATACTGGGCATTAGAGACCATTTAACCCATATTTCCCTGGAGAAACCATTGCAAAACTATTCGCAATTAGGTGGCATCGAATTGTTGCATTCAATGGACCAATAATCCAACCTGTTCAAACCTTCCTCTTAATACAATTTGGTAATATCTAGTTTCCAAGTTGGACGCCTTTATAAAACATTATTAGTTTTCACCTCTCTTCTGCATTTACAACCAACAAATAACATATTGTTTCACATATATGGAAAGTTCCTAGTGCCTGCGCAAACTAGAATGCCATTGAGGATGTCTCTCAGCACAAGCTAAAGCCCATGTAACCCATGGTAACAAAAGATCAAAAATGTAATAAAAAAAATACACAAAAGAGAACATATGCATATAGATGGAAGAGAAAAGAAGCTTTTAGATTCTAAAGCATATAAATATGGAAACCTTAAACAATTTAGCAATAGCAAAAATCTCATTTTATTCACATAAAATATTGTTAGTCAAAATTGCAAAGAAAGATTAAGTATATTTCAGTCCATTATCATCAAAACAGCAGTTAATTAATGCAAATTCCTGCTAGATATGAACAGAAAAAAGGTTTTGGAGAGATGGGAGTAAGATTGGCTGTAACGATACCAGAACCCGTACTGGTTGCCAAGCGGTATGGTATGGTGTGGTACCAGTACCATGTCGTTCCAATCATTTTTGGACCTTTTTTTTATTTTCGAATTTTGAACTGAAGTCAACATATAGTTTGCCAACTTCAGTTCAAAATATGAATAATAAACAGAAAAAGAAAGAGAGAAGGGGAGGGAGAAGGGGGCATGGAGAGAGAGGGAGGGACAGACAGAGGCACACAGAGAGAGAGAGATGCCGGAGAGGGGGCATGTCAGAGCACCTCAGCCTGGAACCCTTCCGGACGTTGTCAAGAGACAAGGAGAGAGAGGGGGGATGCTAGAGCACCCCGCCCAAAGCCCCTTCAGACATGGTCAAGAGAGAGAGAGAGGGAGAGGAGGGAGAGAGGAGAGAAACCTACCGAAAAGGCGTCCATATCATTTGAAAGAGATGGAGATTGAGAGGGCCTAGGGTATCGCAAAGAGAGGCATCGGCGGCTTCAAGAGGGGCGATCGAGAGGTTAAATAGGCCAAACTGACTAGACGGGATGAACTATTTCGGGCCGGCATCGGTCTAGCTTAGTATGGGCCAAACCACCCCATTCAGGTCAATTCGGGATTCATTGGATGGAAGTCCTAAGACCAAAAGAACTTGACATACATGTTTGAAACCATTTCAACCTAAAAGCCTAACCCATTGGATTTTGGACTCAATCCTCCATATCAATCCATCTACCTCCCACTAATTATTCCATATAGGACTAAACCTCACATGTGATACCCAACATTCCCCCCATTTCACATGTGAGCGATTTAACTCTCCCTTGAGTCCAATCCACTACTCTTTGATCAAGCTCCACACCCAATTATGCTTCCAAGTGCACCACGTGTTATCGCTCCAGCAAGAGCTCACTCTTCATGAGCCATACTTCACTACGTGGTATCACTCAAATCCAAGAGTCTCGGAACTCAAAGAACCATGTTTCACCACACCGTTACAAGTCTGCTCTTCCAAGAACCATACCCGAGCCCATGCTCAAATCCAGTACCTTGCTCTATCAAGTCCACTTGGGACACCCGCTCGATACACTGCAGGCACCATGACCTCCCACTAAACATTTCATGTGGGACTAAATCTCACACATGATCATCAACAAATGGTACCTAGAAAAATATATCCTTCGGTTCCTCTTATTTATACAAGATTCCAGTTAATATTTGTTTCCAACAGATCAGGTGATCTTTTAGCTTGAAAAATCAAGCAATTACCTCATGAAGAGCTAGGTGCACCAACAAATGATAGAGATATTATTGCTGCTTTAGTTTACTCACATTAGCTGCATTTTTAGACAGGTCTTACAAGAAAAGGTAGAATTATTTTACGAAATACATATAACTTTTTTACCATCCTCGATTCAATTGAATAATTGGATTTAGTTTTTCAATTTTATTTTTTGTCATATAGCTAGAAGCCTAGAAGTAATTTGATAGCCAACCATTTCTCTTTTCAAACCTTGAAAACAACAAAAAATTTCTTTTTCAGTTTCTTTTCTTATGGGTTAAGAGATAGAGGTGGGGAGAGGGGGGGGGGGGGGGGGGAGGAGTTGGCTAGATTATTATGATTGTGCTTACCACTTCAGAAGAATATAAGTGCGAGTGGATCAGATCATACCCTAAAGTAAGCCATGCCTGATGTTGACACCCATGTGTTGGATATAGCTGTTGAAAATAGACCCCATACTCCTAACCAAAATTGTATGAATTCACGACTGGACCCAAACAGACCAAATCTCTACAGCCTTCATTTTTTAAATGAAAAAAAAAAAGTTCAAGCTCTATGTCTAGTTCCATAAAACAAGCCTGACCACAAATCAAACACTGAACATGAAATAGAAGAACAAACTGCAGAAATGAGGCAGACTCGGAGAAAAAGAAACAACAGCTATATGCTCAGGATAAGTTTGAGAATGAGATGGCAAGTTCAAGAAAAAAATCAGACAAATGTTAGCCAAATTAGTTGGATCAGATTCAACTATATCTTCTATTATCATTCAGACTGAATCATCCAAGAATTATACTGAATCCACCAACAGACCTGCATAGGAACTTGGCCTACAATTGAATTGTAAGTTCCCAAAAAATCCTAAATCCAGAAAAAGATGATGTTGACATACAAGTCATCTGGAGATGGTGTATATCTGACAAACTTACTGACATCCAATTATAGGATTAATCCTCGGAAGCTGAAATTCCTGAACTATAGTTTCGAACTCAGTCGCAAACTGTGCTCCAACAGGCTCCCTCTATTTTTCCATGTGCCACTTCACTCAGCAGAGACAATTTAATCCTTCCTATATTGTGTTTTAGTTGGTCTTATCACACATCCATCCCCACTACATTCTTCTAAAGTTAAAACCAAAGATCCTGAATAGATACAAACAGAATTAGTGCTACAGTAAAGAATGGCCACAAAATCAGATATTTATAAGATGTTTTGCGGAGTGGTTCCAAGCATCGTAGTCTTTTAGCATCAAAGAAGGGTAGCTGACATTACTCTTTTCTGCTCACAATTTAGTGACTCACATGGAAGGGGGAGAAGGGATGACAACAGCCACACATGGTCAGATCTCAATGACTTGAACCTCTCTCAGGCACTTCATCTCAACTTTCACACTTTTTGAAAGAGACCAACAGTTATCACTACCTCATCAACGAACTCTGTTAGACACATAATCCACAACACAAATTGTTGACTTCTTTGTTGAATCTCACACTGCTCGACATTTTTGACCAAATCCAACATAATTTTCAATTATTTATTGAGGACTAGTGGCAATATGTGCATATAAATTAATTTGAATCGTCGACCACCATGAATGAGCTGATAGCAGTGAAAGTAGCAAGAATGAGAAGCAAAGTAGTCATGTAGTTCTGAGCTTGTTACAATAGCAACAAGAAAATATGAGAGTCCAAGATATCAATATTGGTAAAATGTTTCATGAATGCATCATGACCAACTGAAATTAGAAAAAGATTTCTTTAGCAAAAAGAAAAAAGGTTCAACTGATTACTAATGAGCTCCTCTATTGATATGGCACACACTTTGCAAGTCTGGGATAGAAAACAGTTGCCTGAAGTGCATTCAACCAAACAAAAGTACCAAACATAAAATGCAATCAATCAGTATCTTAATGAAGCCTGCCAAGTTATTAACATATGTAGTGCCAACCTAATAAGCAGCAAATTATAAAGTCAACTAATAATATAAAACCCTCATGGAAAAATTCAGCAAATCCAAATCAGAAGCAACAATTGTCTAATTCTGTAAGCATATCCCTGCCAGCATGCTTAAGAAACATGCAAAGTTCCATCGACAAAAATTACAAAAACATGTGGATGCTGTAGTATAAGAACGTGTGAAAGTCAGGTGCTAAACCCTTCATGGCAACAACATTTATTCTTTGCTTGGTAAAAGAATGTTTAAAATAAAATGCTCCATAAAGATTCCACTAAAATCAGTAATTAATGAAAAAACCAACCTGAATGTTGTTTATCAAAGTTTGTGGATCCTTATCCTTGCAAAAGTCAATCATTTGTAGAATCTTCTGCTCATCTGTAAGAAGCTGACTTTCAGAAGAAAGAGGTTTGAGAACCTCACTCAGGCAGTCCCACAGCTTCGGAAGTTTATCAAATAATGAAGACCCAAATTTCTGGCATAGGTGCTTCAATGCCATTTCCGCTCCACGCCTACTTATGAAGCCTTCCACCTTAGACCTATCTTCACCGGCAGATACCACCTGAAGCTTAGCCTTCTGACTGCTGGCGGCCTTTCCAAAAGACAACAAGTTGTGGTCCTCAATGACCTCCATTGAGTTTATGAGTGCTGCTTGGGGTGTCTCACAAGAATCTGCACATGTCAAGCTGCAAAGATTCTTAATTAACTTATCATTAGGACAAGGCTTACGCCCGATACAATGAAAAATAAGCTCAGCAAGTGCTTCAGCAGCCTTTTGTTGTAATATTTCCTCCTGCATGTGGAAGGCATATATAAACTTATTAGAAAATATTGAAATAAAAGGAAAACTTTTGCAAAGAGATGGTCTTCGAGTATTTAACTTGTTCCCTTTTGACAGCAGCCATTAAGGGCAAAATAACAGGATTGAGCCTCGTGGGCAATTCTGACATCCAGACCACTGCAGCAGCAACCAAGGCCGAGACAGTTACATGTAAATTATTCTGCATATAGGTTCAGAATAAGAAAGAGTTTGTGAAAATTCAAAAATGAAAAAGATGGATCCCTTTGAATAAACAACCAAAATCATGATCAAGAAAAATCTAATGAGATCATGATCTAAATTAACTTCCATTAATGATTAAAAAAGTTCAAAGAAAGAAAAATGCACAACTAAGCAGTATAAGCAAAGACCTGAACGCATTTCAAGTAGCCTGATGTAGCAAGAACTCGCTGTTTCAATGACTCTATATCACCCAAAATGTGCTTTTCAATGGTTCCAGCACCAGTGAAGTCAACAGGTAATGAAAGTTTGGAAATAAAATTAACTGATTCATCAACACTCAGTGTATCCACATTGAAATTAATACTTGACCTAAAGTCTTTGAATGCACCAGAAGAATCAATAGAGCGGAAGAGCAGACTGGCTTCATTGCGCATTTTAGCATAACTTCTTGAAAGTTCAGCATACGGAAGAACCGAATCTTTTGTAGGAAATGCTGGATCAGAGCATGCCAACAAATCCAATAACCATTGCTTTAAATCGTTCAAAATGCCAAGCAAGATTTTTCGAGATTCAGCAGGGTCCCTGCTTTGAAATTCTTTGTACCAAGCCACAAGAACCATAGAAGCCACCTGGAAGTGCATGTCGCATTTTAGTCCAAGTCATGTCATCAGTTTAGTATAAGTGAATGGCAGGAGCAAACAACTATAAAAATTAAATGAGAAAATGAATCTCATTATGAACCAGGGAAACAAAAATTCAAAATGCAGTAGATTTACCTGTCTCTGGACTCCAGAAAAGGAGGTAAGGTCACTCCGTAATGTATCAACCACAACATGCAGAGAAGTCTCAGGCAACCTAGAGGCAAAAATACCAAGGGCTGTTGCAGTAACGACCCTTGTATGAGTGACAGACTTTTCACTATCTGCATTAACAATTAACTTAGTGATATTGGTGGAAACATCAACATTTTTCTCCTGCAGATTATATTCTTTTGCAGAATCACCAGCAGAGGTTTTATCACTTTCATTTTCAAGCTTTGCAGCTCTCATTTTAGCAGCAGCTCTGAATCGACTTTTGCGAGGAAGCACAACTGGCCAAAACATTTTTGTAGAATCCAGATAGGAACCACATGGAGTAGTTGCAAGCTGCATCCAAGAAGCAAAATATGTCTTCGCAGCAGCTTCCAAGTCTTGCTCTGGGCACTGCAAACAATTTATTCATCAAGAAATCAGGTTTAATCAGAAATGGCATGCACCTGTTCATAAATTAGAAAAAAATAAAAACAGAAACCATTAGGTCACATCGCCAGTAACCAGAAAACCTGAAGCAGAAGCCTCCACACCCTCTCTGAAGACCGAAGAATATCATCATTTGATTCCAATAGCAGATTCTGAAAAACAATCCGTAGTGCATCACCGAGTACTGAAGCAGGCCAGAATCTAGTAGCCATAGACTCACAAGAACTCCTTGTATAACCAACTTCAAGAAGCCGCTCCTAGAAAAGATTCAGGTACTTGACAATGTTCAAATTAGGTACATATTAACATATTTACTTGAAATAGCTCAGAAGCCCTAAGCTAGAATTGCCAGCATGGAAGTTGGTATCAAAATATTGAAATATCATAGCTGATGAGCCCTAGCCAATAATCTATTTCAAAACCAACTACTAGTGTAAAATTTTCTGAAAGTTAGATGCTAAGGTCAAGGCATATATGGAACAGTTACCAAAGTGCGTATGGCAGAATGACGAACTGAAGTGATACTGTGTCTCATAAATGGCCATAGTCTGGGTGTTAGAGTGGACAATATATAGGGATTATCCATCTGTTTTGTGGCGTTCCCATGTTCTTCAGCTTGAGATGCTTCATTAAGATCAAATTCCTGTTTCTCAGCCAATGTCAATGTATCTAGCATCTTTGGAACCATCCCCGGCTGAGAATATATTTCCGCCAACAAGTTCATTACACTACAAAAAGAGCAACATGAACATGAACCCAAGTTAAACTTCATTGCTTCAAACTGGTTCAATTAACTAGACACAGCATTTCTATAATTTGTCCAGAAGAATCAAGAATTTGAACATATTTAAAAAATAATACATTTGACTAGATTAAAAAGAGAAATCAATATAAGCATACATAAAATATGTACTTCGCCAAGACTAGGTGCAAGGATTTATATCTCATGATATGCATTTTAGCTCATGAGTCAGTACAATAACTTTGAAAACATGTACCGCCAACACAACATACTGGCCAATACTGAAAAAAAAAAGAGGGTGTAAAAATACCTTAACACTGTGTACCAAGCAGTCAGGCCAGTTCACCCACCTGAGGGGGTGCCAAGTACTTGTTCCTAGCTCATACAAGGCAACACGGACCAGCATCTAAATCCTAGCTTGGATGATAAAACTAGGAACCATAACATAGTACAGGGCATAAGTTCTAGGTGCCTCGTAGTAAGATTTGGTATAGACCACATAAAAGCCCATATAAATGATTATTCATCAAGATGGCCCAAATAATCGACACCTCTTACAATAGATAATAGCTCGAGAAAGTAGCCACAAGAGCATCCACACCAGGGAAACCCAAACCAGGCAGTTTGGGGCGTATCAAACTGGAACAGCCAGGACCCGAGATGGTTAGGCCACCCGAATCAGTCTGAGGTCAAAATCAGCATGAGCCAAGCTGAAGTGTTTGGTTCTGCCTAATTTCAAGAGGTTTCGGGCTATTCCAGACCAATCCAGGCAGTTTGAAGCTCATAAGTGAGTCATAGTTATAGATAGTTAACACAGATATCGAGTATAATTTGTCATCCTAGTTTTCTATAGATAGTTAACATGTACATATAAATGTTAAATTCATTTGCATATACAAAACAGGATTTGTAGTTCAAGAAATATTGTTTAGTTGATCTTTTAATTTGCTACTTTAGTACTCTTAGTAGAAGAAATGTCCAATAAATATAAGTCACCATAAAGATAACCTGAAGTTACCTAATGAACAGTATTACAAAAAAACAACTGTAGAGGTAGACAAATATTAATATTCTTTCAGGATAAAGGAAGGGAGAGCCACCTGCACTATAATTAATTACCTGGTCTTAATACTTGAGGATGCACCTCTCAAGATTCAAACTCATAACCTCTGGTTGCTTGGTAAAGGGGAAATGACCACTAAGGCAAGCACCAGTTCATCAATCAAGTATCAGTACATGTCTTTCCAATATAAAGGTTCACTTTGAAGATATGGCGCACCTAAAGCCATCAGGAATCATCATATGCCTTAGATGACTTACTTTTTAGAACTAAATCACTAGTAGGTTCCTATTAAAATAAATAGGAGAGGATTATCCAAAATAAATATCCCTTACAAATAAATTGTTCCTCTTAGGATTGCAACACTTTCCAGTCCTAAAACAATTTAAATATGTCCAAATATATTAAGTTCTATGTTTTTTTGCTTTCATCAAAATATTACTTTTCTCAGTTTTTTCTCTTTTTACTCCCTTAGTTTGTTCCTTAATCATTGCCATTGTGGATGTTGCTTGGAAGCACATATGAATAGAGTCCAGTTCTGATGTCCAGTAGATAGGTAGTATAAATATGCAGGCCAAATAATGAAATGAGTCCAGCTTCAATTTGTTTTGCTGATGCTAACAGACCTGATCAAAGTGAGAAAATGACTAGTCATGAATAAAAGTTAACATGGACAAAAAAGAAAAATAGCTGCCTTACTCAAAATACGTAAATGTTTTGCCTGATTTTTTTTCACATTATTGAAGTCTGGTGTGAATTTTTAAACCTAAAAAACAGTTGTACAAAAGTTTCTACCTAGCTTATCACTTGTTCGATAAAACAGTAATGCTCATAAAGATGATTGTAATGAATGAGCAATTACCTGCTTGTGGATGGGCTTAGGTCATCCAAGTCAAGCAAAATATCCCAAAGCAACATAACCATTGAATGCAATGTTTTGTCATCAAGGGAGACTATGGCTGCAGCAGCAGGTATTAATGCCTCAGCAGCAACTGCCCTAACATCATCATCTGGATCCTCGAGCCCAGCTCTACAGGCAGGCAGGACATAAAATAGTAAATCTTGAAGCATCTCCTGGAAATCATACATGAACTTTATCATCAAAACACAAAATATAAAACAAATATGTAATTTCTTCAAGTATGCTATAGATATCAGTTTATTATATAGGCTTTGCAGACTTCATTCTGAAAAGTGTTCATAGTAATACTGAGAACTTCCAAAAACAAAAAAACATTCACTATGAGTTTAGGCATGTTAAAATGTTAAACCAATGAAAAGAGAACTAAATCTGAAGATATAAATGAAGTGAGATAAATCAAAAGACAGCTGACTAATCTCCTAGGAAAAAATATGCCTTTAGGCATCCAGTGTGCTTTAATTTATTCAAAAATATGACATAGAACTATGTGGCATATCTTTCCATAATTTGTAGAATAGCATGGCAATCACATTACATTGTTAATTACTATAACCAATATATAAATGAATTATCACGTCACGAGCAATCAATGAATTATCACATCATGAGGCATTCTGATAATCCATCAAAGTTTTAAATCCCTGTCCCAGACCCTGTATGGGTCAGGGACCAATTCTGGATGGTATGTACCCAACACTTGAACAGGTTGGCATCCCAGTGATTCACAGGGACACCAATTTTTAATTTTTTTTATTGTTGTTTTTGATGACTATCTAGGATTCTAGAGGGTCTTCAGGCTTTGTTTGTAATAATTAGGAATAGAGGGGGGTTTTAAGCCCAATATTGGGCTTATGGTGTCGACACTGATACCACCACCTTTTTATAGTGCCTACGACATGAGTCTCTCTCCCCCCTTCCTCTCTCTCCTCTTGTTATGTTGTAACTTATATTTAAATGATGCATTTTGGGCCTTTTGCCAAAGGGCTAAGGCTAAAGTCCAAACATTTTATCCTTAAAAATATCTCCTAATATAACCTTTCAAAATTGATATTTGCATGTATACCCTCAATATCGAATTTTGCATGGATACCCTTCTCAATATCGAATTTTGCGTGAATATCCTTTCAAAATTGATATTTGCATGTATACCCTCGTAAAATTCTGTTATTATACAAATATCCCTAATATAACGGTTGTTCTAACAGTATTAAAAAAATCACATTTATATTAATTAAAAATAAAATAAAAATTTAAAATGACGTTATTACCCTTATTCTTCCCTCCCCACCCCCACCCCCACCGCCCCGCCCCACCGCCCCCGTGCTCGGCTTCAGAAGACAGCTGTTCTTGTGCCAGAAGAAGAAGAGAGGAGCTCCACACAGCTGTGCTCTGCTTCAGAATCTCTTGGGCCCAGAAGAGAGAGAGAGAGAGAGAGAGAGAGAGAGAGAGAGAGAGAGAGGGCTGCTGGTTTGAGTTGGAAAGAAGGTGGCTTGTCTAAGGACCAGAAATGATGCTAAGTAGGTGGCTTTAACAGCACTGATCGAGTTGGTGGTAATGCAAACAGAAAAAGAGAAACAAAATCAGGATAAAGGCTGCACAAAGCCACCTAAAATCCAGCAAAAGCTCAGAGAAATGAGTTTGCTTTGTGATAACAAGCAAGAGAGTCGCTTCTTTTTTTTGTGTGCGGGTGGTGGTACTATTGGTCATTTTTAAGTGAATTTATGGTGGGTTTTCAAGGCAGACAGGAAGGAGATATGGGTTTCTTAGGAGCTTGTTAGCTTGCTCCCATGGCCTTATTATTCTCTAAAGGGATGGGAAATGCCAGCCAATGAGGAAGGAGAACAGGGAGGAAGGAGATCGCGAGCGAGCTGCATCGCGTTATCGGGCCAACCTCGCTCACCATGGCCTGTGGGATCTTGATCTCGCTCCCCATGGCCCTCGCCATCGCGATCGTGATCCCGATACGCTGGGGGCGGGCGGGTGGGCGGGAAGCCGCCGGCGGGGGGGGGGGGGGGGGGGGGGGGGGGAAGCCGCACGCCGTCCAGGGGGCGGTGGGTGGGTGTAAGAAGCCGGGCGCCGCGGTTGTGCAGGGTCGGGGCGGGGGGGAAGCTAGGCGTCGGGGGGCGGGGAGGGGAGGTGGGGGGTGTGAGAAGGATGAGGCTAATAACGTCATTTCAAATTTTAATTTTATTTTTAATTAATATTGTTACGGAGGGACTTAGCCACCATGCCCCACGTGACCGGCACGCGCGCCCAGGAAGACTACGGCAGCCCCTTGATCCAGCAATCCGACCCCGAGTCGGACATCTTCGTCTCCGCAGCCCGACCCCGAGTCGGCTGCCCCTTGATCCAGCAATCCGACCCCGAGTCGGACATCTTCGTCTCCGCAGCCCGACCCCGAGTCGGACATCTCTCGACAACGACAGGCTATTTCCCAGAGGCACGCCGCGGCCCTCTGCTCCACTACTCCCTGCAACGGTCGTATCCGGCGCTGCTCCACGATCCCCTGTAACAGCCGTACAAAGCGGAGCTCCACTACGCCCTGTCATGGCCGTACCCAGCGCTGCCCCACGACGCCCTGTAACGGCCATGTCAGTGGCAGCTCCATCGTGCTACACGATGACCAACCCCCCAAAAGGGCCCCCCAGCCTGGTATATATGCGGCTGGGGGGAGAAGGGGGAGGGTAAGCAAGAACTTCCAGAGCATTCTCCTACTTGCTACTATTATCTTTCCTTCTCCTCCAATCTCCTCTGACTTGATCGTCGGAGGGCCCCCACTACCCCAGTGGTGGTGCGAGGCTTGCTTGCAGGTTTCCCGGTGGAAAGTGGAGCGCAATCAACACCAACCAAGGCAACCCAAACGGAACCCCGTTCACACCGCTGTGCCAATCGTTCTCGGTTTGGACCACCAGCAACAGTTGGCGCTAGAGGAAGGGACGAATCTCAGAGCGATCGTAATGGCACGGCGAGGTGGTCGTGGAGCTTCCAATGCCTCCGGTCGCGGGGCCTCTCGCGCCTCCGGCCGGGAGGCCGCTGCGTCTCCAACACATTCTCAGCAACACTCCACCGTTCCACCCCCCATTCAGATGGTCGAAGCCGCTCAGTTCGACCAGTTAGCCCAGCAGGTTCGCACCCTCGCGGAGGCAGTGCAGAACCTGCAGGGTGTGATGTCTCGGGCGCCGCAGCGGGCCCAGGAGCCGCTGCTCCCTGAGCGCTCACCTGTCCTCCTCAACCCGCGCTCCTTCCTCTCCCATGGGGAGGAGCGCCGGCGCGAGGAAGATTCTCGAGCACGGTCCATTCTGCCGGGACCTTCCCATCGGAGCTGCGCGGGGTACGAGAGGCGGGCCCGGGCGCGTTCCCAGACCCCCCAGTCCTCAAGGAACCCGCGCTCCAGTCGGTCCCCCTCTCGGTGCACCTTGTCTCCCACCCATCGGTCGCGCTCCCTGGACCGGCGGGTGGACGATCTCCACCGACAACTCCAGGTCCTGAAGGGCCACTCCAAAGATCCCTTCGCCGACTTGGAGATCTCCTCCCAGCCGGCGCTTGCCTCGAGGATCCTGCGGACCCCGAATCCGCCGGGGTTTAAAATGCCGGCGATCGAGCCCTATGACGGGGCGGCGGACCCGCGGGATCACGTCGAGAGTTTCAGGACCCTTATGCTCCTCCACGGAGCATCAGATCCTCTCCTCTGCAAGGCCTTCCCGGCGACCCTCCGTGGCCCGGCAAGGGCGTGGTTCGCCGGCTTGGAGGCTAACTCAATCCAGTCATTCGACCAGTTTACTCGCCTCTTCATCACCCATTTCGCCGTCAGTAGCCGGCGGCGACTGGTCTCCGACTCCCTCTTTGATGTCCGGCAAAACGAGGGAGAAAGTTTGCGGGATTATCTTACCCGCTTCAACAAGGCTACGCTGGAAGTCCGGAACCTGAGCCAGGAAGTGGCTCTTTCAGCCCTGAAGCGTGGCTTCCGAAAGGGCAGACTCACCTTCTCCCTGGACAAACGCCTGCCGCGGAGCTTCCCGGAGTTGTTGTCCCGGGCGAACCAGTATGCGGACGCCGAGGAGGCGGCCGCCCACCGGAGCAAGGAGGCCGCCGAGATCCCTCCAAAGCTCGGAAAGAAAAGGCGAAAAGAGGCACGCCAGAGGAGGAGCCCGACGCCTCAACGTCGGCGCAGGAGCCTGTCGCCGGCGAGGAACCACGGCGCCCTACGCCCTCGTTCTCCGCCCCGACGTTTCAACCGGTACACTCCTCTCCTGACTCCCCGGGCCCAGATCCTCATGGAAATCAAGGGGCGGGAGGACCTCCCGGTCCCGAGACAGATGAAGAAGATTCCTGGGAGGAGGCCCTCTCGGGCGTACTGTGAGTACCACCGGGACCACGGCCACGACACCGAAGACTGCTTCCAGCTTCGGGACGAGATCGAGGCTCTCATCCGTCGAGGGCGTCTCGGTCGATATGTGAACGACCGACGTCCCCCCGCAGACCCGCGTCCGGCCGACCCGGCCCCTCAGGAGCCTCGGGAGCAGAATCGACCCGTCGCGGGCGTGATCCACACTATCACTGGGGGCTGCCCCCGGCCCGAGAGGAACGCAGGGGGCTCGACTGAAGCGTCAGGGACAGCCGTCGCGAAGAGGCAGAGGGTCGGTAATGTAATCACTTTTTGTGATGAAGATGTAAAGGGGGTTCAGACCCCCCACGATGACGCCATGGTGATCTCCCTCACTATGGCAAACTATGATGTAAGGCGTGTTCTTGTGGATAGTGGAAGCTCAGCTGATATTTTGTTTTACGAGGCCTTCCAAAAGATGAGCTTGTCCAGACAATTGTTGCACAAAACATCCACCCCCCTCATAGGATTCACTGGTGACGCTATCTCGGCCGAAGGTGTCGTTGAGCTGCCTGTGACTGCGGGCGTTGCACCCGCAGAAGCCACGGTGCGGCTCGGGTTCTTGGTCGTCCGTATTCCCTCGGCCTACAACGCTATCCTCGGACGACCCGGACTGAACGCCCTTCGCGCGGTGGTCTCTACGTACCACTTGCTCATGCGGTTCCCCACGGCGGCCGGGATTGGAGAGGTCCGAGGTGACCAACCGACCGCAAGGCAATGTTTCCTAGCAACTCTCAAAGGGAAGAAGCCCGTAGAAGCCTTAAGCGTCGAGTCCCTCGACGCCAGAGACGAGGTGGCCTTGCGGCACGAGGAGCCGGCCGAGGGTTTGATCTAAGTTCCCCTCGAGGAAGGTCGCCCGGACAGGACGATCCGGGTCGGCGCCAATCTCGACCTGGGAGCTCGGGCCCGGTTGGTGGAATTCCTCCGAGCCAATGTCGATGTGTTTGCCTGGTCGGCGGCCGATGTACCTGGGATCGACCCGGAGGTCATTTCTCACGCCCTCAACGTCGACCCGACCCACCGACCGGTAAAACAGAAGAAGAGACACTGTGCCCCGGATCGGATCCGAGTGGTCGACCAGGAGGTAGACAAACTCTTGGAGGCAGGATTCATAAGGGAGGTCAGCTACCCCGAATGGCTGGCAAATGTCGTACTTGTCCGGAAGGCGAGCGGAAAGTGGAGGATGTGCGTCGACTACACCGACCTGAACAAGGCATGCCCCAAGGATAGCTTTCCGCTTCCGCGGATAGACCAATTGGTCGACGCGACTTCCGGATATCAGCTGCTGTCTTTCATGGACGCCTTCTCCGGCTACAACCAGATAATGATGGCTCCACAGGACGAGGAGAAAACTGCCTTATAACAGACCGGGGGCTGTACTGTTATAAGGTAATGCCTTTCGGTCTGAAGAATGCTGGCGCCACTTACCAGCGCCTCGTCAACAAAATCTTCAAAGAGCAAATCGGCCGGAACATGGAGGTGTACGTGGACGATATGCTGGTGAAGAGCCGCCATGCAGACCAGCACATCGCGGATCTGAAGGAGACTTTCGCCACCTTGCGGAAGTTTCACATGAAGCTGAACCCAGCGAAGTGCGCCTTTGGCGCTTCGGCCGGGAGGTTCCTCGGTTTCATTGTCAACCAGCGGGGGATCGAAGCCAACCCGGACAAAATCAAGGCCATCCAAGATATGTCCCCTCCGACCAAAGTGAAGGAGGTTCAGGAGCTCGCTGGGAGGGTCGCCGCGCTCGGACGATTTGTAGCAAAATCGGCCGAACGCTGCCAACCTTTCTTCAAGGTGTTGAAACGCCCGAAAGACTTCCTCTGGACGGCCGAATGTCAAGCAGCATTCGACCAGCTCAAGGAATACTTGGCGTCTCCTCCCCTGCTGTCCAAGCTGCAAGAAGGGGAGATGCTCTACCTCTATCTGGCGGTCTCCCCAACTGCAGTCAGTGCGGTACTGGTTCGGAAAGAGGCAAAGCTCCAGAAGCCTGTGTACTACATCAGCCGGGTCCTACGGGATGCCGAGACGCGGTATACGAAGGCTGAAAAGATCGCCTTCGCGCTGCTGACCGCGACCAGGAGGCTTCGCCCCTATTTCCAGGCCCATTCTGTCACCCTCTTGACCGATCAACCGCTGCGGCAGATCCTCAGCAATCCAGAGAATGCGGGACGGCTGGTGAAGTGGGCAATAGAACTTGGTGAGTTCGACATCCGCTACCAGCCCCGACCCGCCATCAAGGCCCAGGCGCTCGCGGATTTCCTCGCTGAGTGCACGGTGCAGGAGGCGGAACCTAGGTCGCCGGAAACACCCAGCCTCGACCTCCCGATTTGGACGCTTCACATCGATGGGTCGTCGAACCCCGAAGGTGGAGGGGCCGGGCTGGTCCTTACCAGTCCAGATGGAGTGATAGCCGAGTATGCCTTGAGGTTCGAATTTCCAGTGACCAACAACGAGGCGGAGTACGAGGCCCTAGTCACGGGACTCAAACTCACCAAGGAGCTCGGCATCCGGCGCCTGAAGGTCTTCACCGACTCCCAGCTGGTGGTCGGGCAGGTCCGTGGGGAGTTCGAAGCCCGGAACCCGACCATGCAGAATTACGTCCGGAAGGTGCAAGCACTCATTCCCGACCTCGGCAGTGTCGACATCCAGCAGGTCCCAAGAAGTGAAAATGCCAGGGCCGACAGGTTGTCCCGCTTAGTGAGCGCAGACGCGCACAACTTGTCGAGGGCGATCTACCTGGAGACCCTGGATGCCCCGAGCATCGGCGAGGCTGGAGCGGTGATGGCGATTGATCCGGAGCCGTCTTGGATGGACCCGCTTGTCGCCTACCTCGCCGAAGGGATCCTCCCTGAAGACGAAGATCAAGCTCGGCGACTTGTTATGAAGTCCGCCCACTACGTACTCTATGAAGGGAGGCTGTATCGGACCTCGTTCACCGCCCCCCTCTTAAAGTGCCTCCGCCCCTCGGAAGCGACCTACGTCCTCGGCGAAGTCCACGAAGGCGTTTGCGGATCACACTTGGGGGCTAGGTCCTTGGCGCACAAGATCATGAGGCAAGGCTATTATTGGCCTACCTTGTTGGAGGACTCAAAGGATCATGTACGGAAATGCGACGCCTGCCAGCGCCACGCCAACGTCCAGAGAGTCCCTTCTATCCCCTTGGCACCAATCACTGCACCTTGGCCCTTCGCCCAATGGGGAATGGATATCCTCGGACCATTCCCCGTCGCTTCAGCTCAGCGGAAATTTTTGATTGTTGCAATCGACTACTTCACCAAGTGGGTGGAGGCAGAGCCGCTGGCCACTATCACGGAGGCGCAAGTCCGGAAGTTCGTGAAGAAGAACATCATTGTCCGATTTGGGGTACCTCGGGTCCTCATCTCGGATAATGGCCGACAGTTCGACAACAAGCATTTTCGTGACTTCTGCGAGGACTTCGGGATCGAGCATCGGTTCACATCTGTGTCGCATCCCCAAACCAACGGCGAGGCCGAGGTCACAAATCGGACAATCCTCCAAGGAATCAAAGCGCGAATCGGTCGGACGGGGCAAGCTTGGGTCGAAGAACTCGAGAATGTCCTTTGGGCGTATCGGACCACGCATCGGACCCCTACCGGGGAGACGCCTTTCAGCCTAACCTATGGCACGGAAGCCGTTGTCCCCGTGGAGCTCGGACTCCCCTCACCTCGGGTGGTCGCGCACCGACCCGAGGCCAATTCGGAGCAACTCCGAGGGAACCTGGATCTCTTGGAAGAAGCGAGGGAAATGGCGCAGGTTCGGATGGCGATGTATCAGCGGAGGGTGGCCCGATATTACAACTCCAAGGTCCGACCGAAGCTTTTCAGAATCGGAGACCTGGTGCTAAGGCGAGCTAAAGCATCTCAACCTGCGGAAGGTGGGAAGCTAGCGCCAAATTGGGAAGGCCCGTATAGGGTTCGCTGGGTAAACCGACCTGGCTCCTACCAGTTGGAGGCCCTAGATGGTCGAGAAATTCCAAGGAGCTGGAATTCCGCTAACCAGCGGATGTATTACCAGTAGAACGACAATGCCAGAAAGACAGTTCAAAAATGTATAACACTTTTCATTTCAATAATTTCTGGTTACAATGGCGTGCTCGTGTGATTACAAGGAATTCCCAGAGGGGAATTAGGGTGTAAAGAAAGTAAAAAAGAGGTGGAGACTCCGACGAGCTGAAGACCTGGGATCTCGAAACCTCCATCCGAAGCGGCTGCAATCCCGCCGGAAGTGGGTGCTTCCAACCGGAGGCGCCATCGGCGTCTCACGAAGAAGACGAAGAGCCGGCGCGGATGAAGAAGAACTGGACGAAGGAGAAGTCCACACTGCTCCTACCCAGAGGCGCCATCCACGCCGCACGAAAAAGACGAGGAGCCGCCGCAGACGAAGCTCCCGCTGCCTCCAGGGGAACGCCACCTCCAAGGGATATTCCGGTCCTCCCCAGTGTTAGGGGAGAGAAGGAATACATGGGAGAAGAGCATATGGAGGCGCGGTCCCGGATCAAGCGCCTGGTGCGGAGCTCAATCGGGAGGCCGAACTTCAAGGAGGGGAGACGTGATCCCGGATGAAACGCCTAGAGCGGAGTTCCGCCGGGGAGAACCTCCTTGTTGATCCCAGATGAAACGGCTAGTTGGCGGAAGTCGCAAAGGGCGCGTCTCCCGTTCCTTCGGTAGGGGTCTCTCAACCATGCGCCGGAGAGGAGGCCCACGATCCATGGCAACCTGAACAGCTCCGGCTTGGCAGGCTTCATCGCACCTGCACCTATATTTATAGCCAAACTGCGGCCCCCCGGTCGTTCCGCTGCGGGTGGCTCCAATAAATGCGGGCGCATTGAATCCGGAGCCGATCCGGCTCTCGAGGCGTATCTTCCCGCGATTTCCTAAGCGTTATTCTCCTTAATCGCATTCTTTGTGCAGGACACTCCGGGTGGCCTGTACCCCTAGGTCCACATATCTCCGCTCGCGCCCAGGCCGCATCCGCCTCGAAGAACGCGCGTATCGCGGCCGCTTAACTGACACTCCTCGCAAGCAGCAACTGGCGATCCGATTTCCCAGGTAACCCCTCAATTAGCATTTAATGCCCATCTGGTGTTCCCCAGGCGACGCTTGGAGAGGAGGAGAAACACGATCGCAGCTGGCCATGGAGAAATCCCGTCGGGCGGCAAGCGACAGGCGCACGACCAGCGAGCGGAATTTCCCGAGGCTCGGCCCTCGGATGCCAGGCTAACCCGATGATCATCCCGGGAGCAGACTAGCCTGAAGCCCCGACCGGTCGCCTCGGCTTGCGCCAGCCTTGGCCGACCAACGAGCGGAATTTCCCGAGGCTCGGCCCTCGGATGCCAGGCTAACCCGACGATCATCCCGGGAGCAGACTAGCCTGAAGCCCCGACCGGTCGCCTCGGCTTGCGCCAGCCTTGGCCGACCAACGAGCGGAATCTCCCGAGGCTCGGCCCTCGGATGCCAGGCTAACCCGATGATCATCCCGGGAGCAGACTAGCCTGAAGCCCCGACCGGTCGCCTCGGCTTGCGCCAGCCTTGGCCGACCAACGAGCGGAATTTCCCGAGGCTCGGCCCTCGGATGCCAGGCTAACCCGATGATCATCCCGGGAGCAGACTAGCCTGAAGCCCCGACCGGTCGCCTCGGCTTGCGCCAGCCTTGGCCGACCAACGAGCGGAATCTTCCGAGGCTCGGCCCTCGGATGCCAGGCTAACCCGATGATCATCCCGGGAGCAGACTAGCCTGAAGCCCCGACCGGTCGCCTCGGCTTGCGCCAGCCTTGGCCGACCAACGAGCGGAATTTCCCGAGGCTCGGCCCTCGGATGCCAGGCTAACCCGATGATCATCCCGAGAGCAGACTAGCCTGAAGCCCCGACCGGTCGCCTCGGCTTGCGCCAGCCTTGGCCGACCAACGAGCGGAATTTCCTGAGGCCTGACAACCCTCAGATGCCAGGCTAACCCGATGATCATCCCGGGAGCAGACTAGCCTGAAGCCCCGACCGGTCGCCTCGGCTTGCGCCAGCCTTGGCCGACCAACGAGCGGAATCTCCCGAGGCTCGGCCCTCGGATGCCAGGCTAACCCGATGATCATCCCGGGAGCAGACTAGCCTGAAGCCCCGACCGGTCGCCTCGGCTTGCGCCAGCCTTGGCCGACCAACGAGCGGAATTTCCCGAGGCTCGGCCCTCGGATGCCAGGCTAACCCGATGATCATCCCGGGAGCAGACTAGCCTGAAGCCCCGACCGATCGCCTCGGCTTGCGCCAGCCTTGGCCGACCAACGAGCGGAATCTCCCGAGGCTCGGCCCTCGGATGCCAGGCTAACCCGATGATCATCCCGGGAGCAGACTAGCCTGAAGCCCCGACCGGTCGCCTCGGCTTGCGCCAGCCTTGGCCGACCAACGAGCGGAATTTTCCGAGGCTCGGCCCTCGGATGCCAGGCTAACCCGATGATCATCCCGGGAGCAGACTAGCCTGAAGCCCCGACCGGTCGCCTCGGCTTGCACCAGCCTTGGCCGACCAACGAGCGGAATCTCCCGAGGCTCGGCCCTCGGATGCCAGGCTAACCCGATGATCATCCCGGGAGCAGACTAGCCTGAAGCCCCGACCGGTCGCCTCGGCTTGCGCCAGCCTTGGCCGACCAACGAGCGGAATTTCCTGAGGCCTAGCCCTCGGATGCCAGGCTAACCCGATGATCATCCCGGGAGCAGACTAGCCTGAAGCCCCGACCGGTCGCCTCGGCTTGCGCCAGCCTTGGCCGACCAACGAGCGGAATCTCCCGAGGCTCGGCCCTCGGATGCCAGGCTAACCCGATGATCATCCCGGGAGCAGACTAGCCTGAAGCCCCGACCGGTCGCCTCGGCTTGCGCCAGCCTTGGCCGACCAACGAGCGGAATTTCCTGAGGCCTAGCCCTCGGATGCCTGGCTTAGCGCCGGAAGAAGTTCCTGAGGCCTAACCCTCGGATGCCTGGCTTAGCGCCGGAAGGAGTTCCTGAGGCCTAACCCTCGGATGCCTGGCTTAGCGCCGGAAGGAATTCCTGAGGCCTAACCCTCGGATGCCTGGCTTAGCGCCGGAAGGAGTTCCTGAGGCCTAACCCTCGGATGCCTGGCTTAGCGCCGGAAGGAGTTCCTGAGGCCTAACCCTCGGATGCCTGGCTTAGCGCCGGAAGAAGTTCCTGAGGCCTAACCCTCGGATGCCTGGCTTAGCGCCGGAAGAAGTTCCTGAGGCCTAACCCTCGGACGCCTGGCTGCCGAAGGGTCGCTCGCGCCCCAAAGGCGAATCGACGCCATTAAGGAGGGATGTCCGCCGAAATCCTCAGACTGCCAGGTCAGCAACAACCGCCATACGCCATAAAGAAGGCGGGGAGCTCGAAGCGCGCGCGCCTCTCCGAGGGATGGTGGCAATCACGAAGCATCACTCCCTTCACCCGTTCCCCTTCTGGTTCCAGGCTCGGAAGTGGGGGGCTACTGTTACGGAGGGACTTAGCCACCATGCCCCACGTGACCGGCACGCGCGCCCAGGAAGACTACGGCAGCCCCTTGATCCAGCAATCCGACCCCGAGTCGGACATCTTCGTCTCCGCAGCCCGACCCCGAGTCGGCTGCCCCTTGATCCAGCAATCCGACCCCGAGTCGGACATCTTCGTCTCCGCAGCCCGACCCCGAGTCGGACATCTCTCGACAACGACAGGCTATTTCCCAGAGGCACGCCGCGGCCCTCTGCTCCACTACTCCCTGCAACGGTCGTATCCGGCGCTGCTCCACGATCCCCTGTAACAGCCGTACAAAGCGGAGCTCCACTACGCCCTGTCATGGCCGTACCCAGCGCTGCCCCACGACGCCCTGTAACGGCCATGTCAGTGGCAGCTCCATCATGCTACACGATGACCAACCCCCCAAAAGGGCCCCCCAGCCTGGTATATATGCGGCTGGAGGGAGAAGGGGGAGGGTAAGCAAGAACTTCCAGAGCATTCTCCTACTTGCTACTATTATCTTTCCTTCTCCTCCAATCTCCTCTGACTTGATCGTCGGAGGGCCCCCACTACCCCAGTGGTGGTGCGAGGCTTGCTTGCAGGTTTCCCGGTGGAAAGTGGAGCGCAATCAACACCAACCAAGGCAACCCAAACGGAACCCCGTTCACACCGCTGTGCCAATCGTTCTCGGTTTGGACCACCAGCAACAAATATAAATATAATTTTTTTAACACCAACAACCGTTATATTAAGGATATTTGTATAATTAACAGAGTTTTACGAGGGTATACATGCAAATATCAATTTTGGAATGGTATTCACGCAAAATCCTATATTTAGAAGGGTATCCATGCAAAAAACTCTATTTTATTTTTCCTATGTGAAATGATGGACTCGAGAGGGTGGTACCCTTGAATCACCCAACCTGATCAAATGATAATTATCCATGAACATTAATAACAAATCCACAAATTTATAATCAAATAGTCTAAAGTGAATTTGGAGTTACAACATCTATAAACAAATTAAACAAACTATGTTTATTGTTTTTCATAAATTAAGCTCTTATTAACAAAGTATGCATTAACTTTGAAGCAAAAACTTCAAATATAAATTCCAACACAATGAAAATAAATTTACCTAAAGTCATGTCCAGAAGTTCATGACATAGATGTACTGAATAAGCCAAGGGAAACAAAATAGAATAATTCCAACTCCAGATGCCATTGTTACCACCATTTAAGTAGTCTTATTTTTACTATTTAGTATAGTTTTAATGATGTTATTATTTTAGATAGATTTAGTGTTTCTGTATTACTTTTGTAGTTTTATTATAACAAGGGTCATTTTTTTAGTTGCTACTTATTAATTTATCTGAAAAAGTGTTTTATCTATAAAGCTGAAGTTTTTTCTTGCCTAAAAGTAGGGAAAACTATGATTAAGTAGGTCAATTCCAGAAATTTAGAGTTGCCTAAAATCTGAATCCAGCCTAGTTTGAGAAAGATAGTTAAACATTATCACCTGCTGTTATCCGACAGCAACCAACCATAGCCCAGTTTTTTCTACCCGGAGTTGGGTATTGGGGATGGAAGGGGTTGGCATTAGGATGAATCTTAGGATCCACCAATACAACCATGAAAAAGTTTTTGGTTAGTTCAGGAAGAATAGTTCATCTTACAAAGTTTAGTTATGTTACCACCACCTATACACCACCAAGCATTAGATGAATCCTGATGTCACCATAAATGATAACACTAGATAATCAAAAACAATACTGGAAATTATTAATGCCATAGAGCCTAAGGTTATGCACTCAGGAATTATCTTTAACAAATTCACGGGTCAGCAGACAAAAGGCGTATTTGCTCTCTAAATGTGGTCCACATGTTATTATGATCTCATACAACTTAAGCATGTAAATAGTCAACTGCAGGATATTCTTTAAATCCATGTTTCATCTGCCTCATTTTTTTTCGAAAGTAAAGGGTGGAGACACAACCAATGACTTCTAAGAAATTATGGGAAAAGTACCAAAATTAAACAGTAGAAAACAGCTCCAAGGTTCAAACATGGAACCTCGTCATCTTAAAGGAGGGATGCAACAGCTGGACTATTGCACAGCTTGGTATCTGCTTTTCGTACTCATTCTGACATTGTGACCCTACCTATCTTAACCTAGGAAAACAAAATGAGTAGAAAATAATAGAGACAAACCACAAGAAATAGTCATCCACAAATTTTAGTGTTGCAAAAATTGTATGTTCATATTCCCAGTCTTTTTTTTCCCATCACATGACATATGAAAAAATGTTGAATTTGAAACGATAGAATCTAGCAGAAAGTGAAAAGAAAAGGGAAACCAGAAAGCCATATAAAATAGCAAAGTTGTTGACAAAAAATTAAATGAGTGCACCACTATACC
Organism: Phoenix dactylifera; assembly: GCF_009389715.1. Taxonomy (NCBI): domain Eukaryota; kingdom Viridiplantae; phylum Streptophyta; class Magnoliopsida; order Arecales; family Arecaceae; genus Phoenix; species Phoenix dactylifera. The sequence continues at coordinate 1,778,158 of NW_024067669.1, read as the reverse complement.
ACACACATAAACATCATGATATTAAAAATTATTAAATTAATATATGCTGACTGCAAATTTTGTCAATCATTTGCAAGCTGCTGAAGCATTTATAACAATGTTTGATCCAGCGTCGGTGGAACCGTCCCGAACCGTCTGGTTCGGGGCATACCGAGCCAAACCAGCAGCGGACTGGGACTGTTCCAGCCTACAAATTGTGAAACCATCGAAGAAGGGGGAGAGGGAGAAGGAAAGAGAGGAAAAGAGATAGTGAGGGGAGAAGGGAGAGAGAGGGAGAGCGAGGAAGAGAGAGGAAGGGTGGTAGATGGCTAGCGAAGGCCAGCAGAGGGTGGCGGAAGGCTGCAAAGGGTCGAGGAGGGGTGCGGAGGGGCGGAGGAGGGGCTTCGCCCTTCAGTTCCCCTATTTCATTCCAAATAGGGATTTCAGAGGAGGGCCTTTTTTATTTTGACAAATTTAAGTGAAAACAGCAATTTTATTTTGAAAAAAATAACTGAGACCGGTAAGGAGGTTGCCGACTTCACTTAAATTCGTCGAAATAAAAAGGGATCCTCTTTGAGACTCTTGTTTCAAAGAAAACATGGAACTGGAAGGCGAAGCCCCTCCACATCCCTCCCCGATCTTCCACGGCCAGTTCAAAATAGGAGAACCGGAGGGCGAAGCCCCTCCTCCTCCCCTCCACACCCCTCCCCGGTCCTCCACCACCCTTCGTCTCTCTCCATCCCTTCCTCTCCCTCTCCCTCCCTCCCCCTCCCTCTTTTTTCCTCTCCCATTCTCCCTCTCCCCCGCCCTCTCTGTTGGCCACACTTCGCCGACCTCTGCAGGCCTTCTCCCTCCCTTCCTCCCTCTCCACCCCCTCTCCCTCTCTCTTTTTCTCCCTCTCCCCCGCCCTCTCTGCTATGTCGGTATGGATCCGACATGGAATGGCAAGGGGGCATACCGAACCGTGCCATCGGCAACCGATGCGGGCTCCGGCACCAACACAGTGATCCTTTAGATCATTCATATTCTTTTTGGCCGCAAAATAGTATACATAATTAATACAGTACCATAACAATAAAATCAATCTATTCATTAAGTTAAAAATTGGAAAAGGGCATGAGGGATAAAACATTAGAACAAAAATTGCTAAAAAAAATGCTACTAAATAATTAATAGTTGACATGTTGTTCAAATTCATACCCGTCGAACTGCAACTAAATATTTTATCCCAAGAAGGCTTCCATGACGAATTTCCCATTCTTGCCTGTGCTGAAAAGCAATAAGAGAAATGATAAGAAGAGAAGCTTGGTATCAGCGAAAAGACCTGTCATTAAATAATATATACCTGCATTTGCAGTAAGACTTTCAATGTTTCATGAACTAATGACGGATGCATGTACTTGAGAACAGCACCAAGCGCTTGAGCACAAGTTTCACGAACAGGGGCAACAACCTGGTCGGAAACATAGTCTCCAAAGCTACAAGATTAAGGGAAAGGAGATAAGGAAAAGATATAGCCAAGAAGTTCTAGCCTTGCAGGACCAGTCAAAATGAAAATAGTCACGTATATGAAAACATCGGAGAAATAAGTGCCAACTTTATTAATGATTACAGTGTGATGGTTAATTTCTGGTGTAAATGAATCCCAGTTCTTGCTAAATACATACCGATCCAAGGAAAGAACACACAGAAATCGAATGGCACAATCTTGCAAAAACTCCCAGTTCTTCACCCATGAGTACCTGGCTAATTTTATCAATTTCACAAGTTTGGAACTTTCAGGATGATTCCCAATAACATTCACATTCCAAGTGGAGCTATTATCTTCCAAGAAAGATTGTAGTGATGACATATCCTCTTCTTTGACCTGAGAATTCAATCCACCTGTACATAAGTCCGGTTCCACCTTAACAGGAGCAATGTCAAGGTTACCATTAACACACACAGAAGTTGCATCCACCAGACCACCTTCCATGTTCCCATAAGCCCCATTATTCATCTCCTTACTTAAGTACCCAGTTCTACTGTTGGATGGAATTGATACTTCAAAATTAGACTTATGCCTCTTCAAATCAGGTTCATACTCATCAACAGCGAACTGTATATTTAGATCAATTTCTCTATCCCTTTTTATTGAATTTAAAAAGCTTTTATCATCAGAGTCGACTAAACAGGACTTCATCAAGCTAAGATCAGGGAAGTATACTCCAGCACAGGCCCCTTGATATGTTGCAATTTCTCTCAAAACCATGATAGTACCATGGCGCACTTCCCAAACTGTCAATGCATAAAACACAGATGGCATGTCGTCACATAAACCAGAAGCAATAATACATAAAACTTAAAAAGCAAATTTTTAAAAAAAAGAGAAAAGAAAAGAAAACTTACCAGGGTCAAACATATCATGAACAAGTTGATCCACAAATTGTTGAAAAGGCCATTTCCCATTTTCATCATGCTCGCTATTGTCTTCATCTACTGGAGAATCTGTTGAATCCTGCAGAGAAAAATGTCTAAACAGTGGAGCATTTGATGATTTGTGCAGCTTCATATATATATACATGCATAGATACATACATACATATATATACACACACACATATATACATATACCAACATATATATATATATATATATATATATATACATATATATATATACATATATATATATATATACATATATATATATATACACACATATATACAAAATGAGAAACCAGGACGAAGGGGGAGAAGGAGAAGGAGAGAGAGGAAAAGAGAGAGCAGGGAAGGGAGGGAGAGGGAGAGGGAGAGGAAGGAAAAGAGAGGGAGGGTGGCGGCCTTCCGAGGGAGGACCGGGGAGCCACGTGGAGGGACGGAGGATGGGTTCCGCCTCCGGTTCCCCTATTTTGTTAGAAATAGGGTAGACGAAGGAGGGCCCTTTTTACAAAAATTAAGTAAAATCGTCAAGGAGTTTGCGGACTTCACCTAAAATTTTCAAAAATAAAAAGAAGCCCCATGCAAGACCCCTATTTCAAATGAAATAGGAGAATCAGAGACGGAACCCCTCCTCCGCCCCTCCATGCGGCTTCCCGACCCTCCAGCGGCCTCCACCGAATGTCCACCACCCTCCTCTCTCTCCCTTCTCTCTCTCTCTCTCTCTCTCTCTCTCTCTCTCTCTCTCTCTCTTTTCTTCTCTCCAATTCTCCCTCTCCCTCTCTCTCGCCTCCTCTACCATGTTGGTACAAGACTGGCACGAATTGGCACAAAGGCATATCGACCCGTGTCGTCAAGCAACCAGGGCCCAGTTCCGACACAGCAATTCTTGATTTAGATAATTATTGCCAAAATATTATACCATATGAACATAATAATATATTCCAATAATATTAGTAAATTCAATATTAAAATATTCTTTAAATATTATTTAATAATTATTATATTGATACTGAATTATATTTTTATAATTTTATGCTATCATGTTGCTTCATTTCCTAGAGCTTACCTGGATTAGTCTAAAACAGGAATAAGAAACAATCATTCTCAACAAAATTCACTGTAATGGATTTCCCATGAATGGGAAAGCCTTTCATAATTTCAATTCCTGATAAGCAAACATGACAGTGGGTGGACTAAGCAGCTATCTCAAGGAGAAGGATGGTGAAGAACCATAGAAAAATTTCAAAAAAATCTTTTAACACGTACAGACAGTAGACTTTTGTTGACACGTCAGTTTTACTAAAATAAGAAGATAGAAGTAATAGGTTGCCTGCCATTTTGTTAAATTCTAGTGACACCCTCTCAAATTATCCAGATTATTCCCTCTTTTCAGCAAATTACCATAGCAAAACCCATCATAAAAAGCGCACGAGTGTAATTGCAAGTGGCGTTTTTTAAGGTTCCACTGTAAAAGAGCAGCTATCTTTCTAACAACTTCATGCAAGTCACAGTTCAGATTAAATCCATTTATTTAATTCCAAGCTTGATTAAAGTTCTGCTGCACTGCTCACAATCTGCCTAAAATATCAGTTAATTTATAATTAGATAAATTTATAAAACAGTAATCTTGACTGAAGATGAAAATCAAACCTATTAGTGTGTGCGCGCGCGCACATATATAATGTACGTACGTATGTATGTGCGTGCGTACATATGTATGCGTGTTACAAATAAGATGGTATATGCATGTCAGTAAATAAGAAAACAAATATATGCATAAATGTACGAGCATAATATGACAATAACTGCCAGAAAGTGTCACTAACTCCAAAATTTCATACCATCAAAAAACTAGGGTGACAAGCATTACCCATAGATACATGGCTAGGATACTATACAAAAAGTGCAAAGAAAAATGGGACACGAGTCCAAAAACCTCAAAAAGCCTATGGTGCTTTATTTGCTGGGAATGTTTTCATAAGAAAAGTAGTGATTGATTAAATATTTTTCCAGTACAGTGGAAATTGAAATAAAACATTTACTGATCTGTGACTTTTCTCTGAGCAAGTGGAAGAATAAAATGCTGTTCTACATGCTTCCAAATAAAAGGAAGCATAATTGTATCACCAAAAAAAAGGAAGCATAACGGACATGTCCTGAAACACATCAAGCAAGAAATTCTTTCCAAATTGTCTACAGAGGTTTGCAATTCTCCACATCGTTTAGCTCTCACAACAGAATAACAAACAAAGATAGAATGACATATACAACATTTCAGAATCAGAAACCAATAAAATTCCACATAGGATATCCATAGGTAAATAGGGTCAACAGCCAGAAAGTAATTTTTAGTCATACCTTACTGGCACCTAGTGGATCCGAACATGTTCCTGTAGGCATCACTGTGTTTTGAGAATATGGTACCTCAAGCTCATCATCCTCAGACAAGCATTTTGTATGATCTTTTGCATTTATTTTGGCTTTTCTTTTTAGTAGATTCAGTTCCCTAGCACTTAACCTTTTAGGCCGAAAGCTAGGAACCATTGTAGCAACTAGCTGTTCGATATTTTGTCCAGATCGGGATGCATGACATCCACTATAGGATCCAATTCCACTCAGATAACCTTTTTGTGCCAGAAGATCCTCATCTTTAATCACATCACTTACATCCATAAACTGCTCACAAACATCTAATCCTGCAGTTGAATATATACTCAAATGTTAACAGAGCATATAAAACATATGCATAAACATAAAGCATAACTAAACTACACTAGACTGATAGAGATATGGAAGACCCAAAGGATACCATAAAAATAATAAACACTACGATGGAGAGCACAATAACAACACCATTTGGATTCAGTTCATAATTAACACCTCCTCAAACTACATCTACGATTGCCAATGGATAAATGAGTCATCCAGCCACTTGAGGATTTTTCACAATGGTGAGAAACTGAGAATGCATAGAAATTGAAGAAATAAGTGCATAGTGCAAAGAGAAGAAACCATCAACAGGGGGGACTAAAAATAATTAAATTTTGCCCATCTAACTTACCTATTCGTAACCTCTTCAGCATGTAGAACTGTGAATTAACTGGCAACCCAGGAACACAAGAAAAATGCCACTTCCCCTAGAATTGACTTATATCAGACCTTAGTACCCAGAATCTTCTACCTAGGGTAATGCACTCGCTTCAGAATCTTCACAGTCAAACCCGCAGCGACTTCCTGAACACTTCAGAATTAAAAGTGTCTCAAAAATATCCTCTTCTCTGTACCCGCACCAGCTCCCAATTTTGGCAACTAAGCATCAGGCTAAGTACAGAACAATAATTTAATACAACTTGTATTTACAGATTCCCACATGTTACCTAGAAAAATAAATGACGTGACTCTCTCAAACCTAGGAAATGCCTAAGAATAGCCTGAAAACTGTGTCAAAAGATTCAAGAAACACTACTAAGTTATGAAACAAGGACAAGAAGAGGAACTAGGAATTTGCTATTTGGCTGATTCCCTTGCTTTCCCAGTATGTTTTTCATGTTTTTCAGACATAATATCCACTTCATCAGTTAAAGGAAATTTCAATCATCCTTTCCCCTATTTTGTATATCAAGTATACATGAAATCTCAACTCCTGCATCCAGCGAGAAGTTTCTGTGTCAAGCATGTATCAATGAGTCAGGCACATGTCAAACACTTTGATACTCATCCATTCTCGTGTTCTAGATTTCAAAGACTAGTGGAGAGTTGGATTCTTCCAACGAGTCGGATGCACCATAATGACACTCGAAGTAGTCATTTTTCAAGCCTGGGTATGCATTTAGATATTGAAACAATCTTATGACTTACAATTCATATTTATAGAATCGTTTAAAATTTATTGAAGAACCAACTATTTACTAGAATCATATCTTATAACTTGAAGTATAACCCATTTACTAACTTAAACAACAAACCCCTTCCAATCATTAAAGGTCTGAAATCAAAAGTGACAAAATCATAATTAACCACTAATAACAACAAACAAGAATCTTATCAATTTTATATAGGAGATCAAGAAGCGGAAGTAAAGGTTCTTTCCAAATATAGCCTTCAACTAGCTTCCTCATTTTCCCATGTTAATGAATAAGATATGGTGCACTTCAAAAGAAGTAATTTACAAGTTATAACATAAGCCTGTAACCCTCAAGTAAATATTTAAAAGGATGCGAACCCATATATATTACTTGCAGCTTAGGTTATTAATTATGGTGATAAAAAATTAAACTGCAGAAAAAATTGGATGGCAAAAAACTGGTCACAAGGCCATTTAAAAAGAAATAACTATAACCCATAGCACAATAAACCCATACTGTACTGGTACAGAACAAAAACATGGAGGAAACAACAAAGTATTTGAGCTAACCCAAACGACGACGAAGGTTTTGCTTCTGACGAGCTAACCGCTCTGCTGGATTCTTGCTACTGTCACTTGCAACATCATACTCCTAATAATAATAAGAGGTTAATTTTTCTTGATATCATCAGTATATAAATGTCAAAATATTAGACTAAAAGTTGTACGTTACTAGATTAACGATATCAAAAATGGCAATCTCTAATAAAAAGAAAGGAAACAGAATACCATAGAGCAAATTAAAAATACTAGCAAACTGTAGTAATGCAATATCAAGCACATGTCAAATAAAATTACAGAACTAACAGACCTACAACAAGTTCAGTAAAGTGCCATAAGCCCACAGTCTGATTTAAAATTTGTGTGACAAAAACATTATAGTTTGACATGTGACCCTTGATTGAAAACGCATATGGTTCGGCAAGCCCACAAAGTCAACACCAGAGTCTGCTGAACAAGCCCATACCGGCCGGTTCAGCCCGAACCGTACCGGTACTGGCTCCTACCGGTACCGTTCGGCTATACGAAACGGTTCCGGCCCAATAGGACCGGAACTACAGTATTACTGGGCCGGAACCGGGCAGTACCTGCCAGAACCGGCCCGTACCGACTGCGTACCGGACGGGACCGGTATCGAACCAGTACTGGGACCGGTTCGGCGATTCTTGGTCAACACCATATAAATGAAAAAATAGTTGAATTTGCTTGCAATATAAGATATTTGTATTTCATCATATAGGAATCAGAGTAGAACTTGGATGAAAAATCTGTTGTTTTAGATTCACTTTGAACTAAAGAAGTGAGGAGGGATGTAGAAAGTGAGGCAAAGAGCTAAGGTCCATTTGCAAGGAATGAAATATAGATACTTTAAGGACTAAAATAAAAAAACAAAAAAGATTCAAGAAACATGCAATTTAATGCTTAATTCTCACACTTGGACCGGAGGGGACCGGACCTTGGTGTGCATCCAGGACCCCCGATCTCTCCATATCAGGTTGTGGCATCCCAACACTTGGAATGGCTTGGTATCTGAGAACAGCAATTTTTAATATATTTTACTTTTTTTCTCTTTTTATTTGTCTTTAACGGTTACTTAGGGCAAACCACGGACCATCATAGTATCATACGAACCTGGCCCTAGACTAAGACGGCCCCCACTAGCATTTAAACCCTTGGATTAGATCGCACCTAGATATAACCAATTCTACCCAATAATGATGAATTTTCCTCTTAGTAATGCCCAAGGGCCGGCCCTTCTCCTCTCTCCAACACTTACCAGAATTATAAGGTATCTCTATAATACCACCCCATTTTGGCGAGACCTAAATCCTTGCTCCACACAGACATAATTAATGGAATCACAATCATCCATCATATACTCCCTCCTCGAAATTAACCATGTGCATGGAACATGTTTGGCACTAGTAAAATATATGACAATAACACTCATTTTCGAGTTTCGACAAACAAATACTACACATCCAACATGCAAAAGACATTATAACCTATTTAGGAAAAACTAAACAATTTCCTAAGACATATTTTCATGGTTCATACTTTATTATGCAATATAAGCGAACAATTATCAGATTATATTTAAAGAAGTGCTGTAAACTATCAACTCATGGAAAGAACATCAGCTCTTGAATGCAGTATACATACAAAAAAAGTGGATATTGGGATGATTTTCATGTCAAGCTCAAGACTCCATAGAGTTCGTCTATGTTCATCATATTTAGTACTATAAGATGCTCAATTTACACATCAATATCAACCAAATAAATCAGCTGAAAGAATGGTTTGAGTACATCCAAAAAAGCTAACTGAGCCAGAAGATAGAAAAGCCATTACCTGTCCCCCTGATGCTAACAATGGAGAACCAAATTCCAATACCTTATTAATGTCAAAACTGCAAATAAAAAAAAAGAACAGAAATTAACCTCCAACAGTTATATTTATACTGCCATCAATTTCCACAGGTTTGTAAATCCACAACAAGAACAGAAATTCATGAGAGATGCATCAAAATCCAAAACAACATAGATGGTTAAAAACTTAAAATGATCTGTTTTCTGATCAAATTTGATTTTCATATAGAACCTTCTAAAAGAGAGGCCTGCAACATCATTAGGTTGAAAATTTGACCAAGACATTCCTACACCATTAGAAACATCAGAAAATCCAGCCTCCTGCATCTCTGCTTCAACAGATGCAAAAAGCTCATCTAGAGATGTGTGTTTGACATTTTCAGCTATTGCACCCACAGCATGAGCAGCAGCAACCCTTGTATCCCAGTTTCTACTGCGAAGGAATTGAGAAACCTACAATTACAAAGCAAAATATCAACACCAAAGATCATATAAGAATACCAACATTTTTTTGTGATTATTGTTAAAAATCAAGGTTTTTGCAATGATGCTGCCAAATATACTTGCTATAAAATGGGTAAATTAAAATCAACGGTTAAAATCTTGATAGCCAGCCCCATCTCAGTTTGTTCCTGATATGATATTATACCAGGACAGGACAGTACAATTGGGAGGAACCAAAATAGCCAGCAACAATAAGAGGAAGATAAAAAAAATTATGTCCCAGTCCATCCCGACCATCTTGGTGTATTAAAAGTGTCAAGACACAATTAGGACGCTTGGGACATCCCAGATGAAAAGAATCGATGTCATGCAAGTGTCTTGGGTCCCAATTTCCCGTTGGAACAGTATGGTACCAGCAGTATTGTCCAGTTCTGACAAGACATAAATCCTTGGTTAAAACTTAAAAGAGTATAGACAAACCTATAGTGACAAACACAACAGGCAGCAACAAATTTTATACCTAGGAAGTCAATTAGAGGATTAGTACTACGATAATAATATATTCTGGCTTAGAGAAGTTTTTCAATGTGACTAAACTTTGTGATATTAACATCTATAACAAAACAAAGTATAACTTAATTGTCTACCTATTGTAGAGATATGTGTAGAATGAAAAAGAAGTTGCATTCTATGAGTAGGAAAGCACCAAAGCAAACATGTGATAGCATATACAGGTGGATACAGCACTATGAGTACATTCCCCAGAAAGAGTAAGAATATATATGAACAGCACAATGAAATAATACATGGCCTAACGAAGACGACAATGAAACAATACATGCCATAATGCACATGCAAAACCAGAGACCCTGCATTGTCTCAGATACCTTTCTGCTTCAAGAATATGGTGCGTCATGCCAAGAGCTTTCCATATCAATGGCAAAATATGACAAGGTATAAAGTAGCTCTCAAGGAAAATAAAGTGTCAAGACATAGCGCAGCTTCAGTCATTCACAAAATTCCAAACCCAAATCATAAGAAGACTGCACACACACATCAGAAAAATCATGACTGCGCTTCCAAGTAACTCTGAACCACTAAAGAAAAGATGCATCAAGGTGCAAAGGTGGTGATAAAGCAAATATATGGGAGGTGAAATGGTACCAGAAGAAGCTAGAAGAAACATAACTAACCACAAAAGCAGAATGCAGCAAATGGCAACCTAACCACTGAAATTTCAGTGGTGTGAAACATCCAAGTAAATATATGAGTTAAACACAATGATGATGTATGTGTGGGCAATGATGCTATACAGCAACATGTAATCCAGTAACCAAATCAACTTAAAGCGACATAGCACAAATGACCAAGCAGACTACCAAAGATGCGGAACAGGGCTCAAAGATAGGTAATGGCAGATAATGCTAGTAGAAGGCAAACCATAAACAGAAGTCAATGTCAGCAGACATGACAAAAATAATTAGATAACTATCATGGGATGGATCTGGAGATATGATGCAAATCTACAGTTCAGTAAATACAAGAAACTGATGCTAATAAAGCAAAGGAATCATAACCAGATAGAACTTAGTGCGGTCAAAAAGATTGCCTTTATATAAAATGTGCAACTACAATAGCAAAAATATGAAGATAGAGTCCCAACAAATATGTTGGTATATAAGGTAAAGATGACCAAAAAACACCATATACATTGGATAAGAGAAGTGACCGGTAACTTCATAAAGGACTGGTATTATGCAAATAAAACCCACATGCCCAACAATGAAGCAAAATAAGGTGAGATAACAACAAATTCCAATGATACAGCAAAGACAAATAAGAAGTAAAGGGTGCAGAAAGGATCAAATAAGTGTACAGATAGCTAAGTCCAATTAATGCTGATAATTAGATCCATCAAGAGGAAGTATGAAGGTTGAAACTCATACTGGTTTAACTGATGGACTACCATAGGTTCAAGAGGCAGCAGGAGGACAAGTTGTTCAAGTTGTGGAATAGGAATTGGAAGCGACTGGTGCAAGTGGAGTATGTGATCACAATGTGCAACAGCAAGAAAATAAATGCACATAAAATGTAAGTATCGACCCCAATAAACCTAAAGGATGGACTCCAGAAAAAGAATGTAAGGGCTGCAAAAGAAAAAGATGTGATCAAATGAAGCCAGCTGTGGTTCCACAAATTCTAAAGGCAAGAAGAGGGATCAAGTAGGCAATTGATCTTGCAATCCCATGAACCATGCAAACCATCTTACGAAACAGTATACAAAATTCCCTGTATGGACATGACAGGCATGTCCAACTGCAACTCAAAATATTATATCATAAATGCCCCAACATTTTTTTTTATGTTATTTGTTTTTTATTTTGCTACACAAGTTGTTTCTGTCATCCACAAAAAATTATCCATAGTATGCAGCTGGTACACCTAAAGCATAATAAATTGTGGAACAAGTTGACTCCTAAAAGCTAGTGGTTGGACTGAGATTGACTGGAAACAGCATGTGAAATGTTTTGGATTCAAAAAGTTGGAAAAAAATGCTGCAAGAAGCAGTAGCAGGAAGATCAGAAGCAGAAGCTACATGCACTAGAGGATGTTGCAATGAAGATAAGGGGCGCACGATAGCTGAATAAATTTGAAAAGCATAGTTCTAAGCAAGGTCTAATGTGCCGGAACCGGGCTCCGGATCAGTTGCCCGGCGGCATGGGTCGGTACACCCTCGCACCCGTTCCGTGTCAGGCCACACGATAAAGAAGGCGAGAGAGAGAAAAAACGGGAGAGGAAAAGGGAAAGATAAGGGGGAGAGAGGAGGGAGAGAAAAGGAGGGTGGCGAGAGGACCGGCGGAGGGCCGGCGGGCTGCACGGATGAGGCAAAGGAGGGGCTCCGCATCCAAGACCTATGTTTCGAACCGCCACCTCCACGCGGCTCGCCGGCCTCCACGGCCCACTGCCAACCGGCCTCCACCTCTCTCTCTTTTCCTTCCTCTCCCTCTCCCTCCCACCCCCGCTAGCTCTCTCTCTCTCTCTCTCTTCCCCTCTTTCCTTCTCCTTCTCTCTCTCCAACGACGGTTTTTCGTTTCGGTTGCCGGAACCATCCTGGTTCGCCGTCAGTATGACTCGGTATGCCCTGACCAACCCGATTCGAGACGGTTCCGCCAATCATGGTTCTAAGTTCTAACCATCCGTAGCAAGAAAAGATAAGTATAAGTTTTTGATATCATAAAGAAGAATCTAGGCAAAATGGTTGCTATATGAATACCCATCCAATCATACATACATTTGTATCTTAATAACTTCCCTAATTGATGTCTAGGAAGAAAGTTACCACTGGCCATCAATCATATTCATCTAAATATCAAAATTAAACTGAAAAATGACTAAACTTGCATGTACAACCAATGCTACTAGGAGAGCTATGATCCAACACATCATGAGCATTTTGCAAGTATTGACACTATATTTCTCAGGTCCAGAAAGGTAACATCCTCGTATGCCATCTGTTATTTAACATTGCATGGCTGACTGCTAGAGATTAATTGATTTTATTGCAAATGCAAACAGCTTAAATAAGCTAAGGTTAAAAAAATTAAGCAATCATGAAGCAAGCGGAGACAGGGATCAGGGCTAAGCAAAGTCAGCTGGATACCTTTTTTAAGAGAGAGCTCAGGTCTTGAGGATGAGACTTTGCAATATCCCCAATTTGTCGTGCAGCAGCAAACCTAGTTGCTTGGGATGAACCAGCTAAATTTTTGTCAAAGAAACTTCTTTTCAAAACCAAACAATGCAGACAGTAACACAATCATAATATACACATTCCATAACAAAAAGAACTGCATAACTCAGTCTAAAACAAAGTACATCTAGCTTCCATAACAAAGGAGGATACTGTCCAATAAGGTGAGCAAACGATGAAGACGAGATGAATTTTGAGCCATAAAGCCTGTAAAAAGAGAGGCTCTCTCATCCGAAAAGGTCTGTATGCTACAGTCTGCATTGTAAACAAAAAAAACGCCAATGTCTAGTTAGGCACTCTTTGGATTATAAGCTTTCTACAAACATTCATGTATACACACTATTTCTGCATTGTATAAACAAAAAAAATGCCAGTGTCGAGTTAGGCTATCTTTGGATTATAAGCTTTCTGCAAGCATTAATGCGTACATACCATACATTCAAATATCATAAACTCATACATATATACATATATATGCATGTAAATATGCATACACAAACTGATGTACATGTGCGTATGTGCATTCATATATTTAACTAATGTATTATATATAAAAACATATAAATATGCATTAATATGTATAAATTCATGTTTAATATGCATTAACATATATATATATATATACATAGTTCGGTTTAAAAGCATACAAAGATACATATACATATACATTAACTTATAATGTATTATATATAATACATATAAATATGCATTTAAATATGCCTCTTATATACCTTTGTATACATACATAAATACGTATACATTAGTTTATATGGAAACTTCTAATTTATTAAAAATAAAATACATATACCTATATGCACAAACATCTGTATATACTCTGGTAAATCTTGACTACAAAATTCATATCCAAACATCTTTTTCTTGTACCATGAAGTATAAAAAATACTCTTTCCCCAATAGTCCAAAATTTTTGGGTATTCAAACACCCCTCAAGAACCATGTATCTTCAAATACAAAAGTAAGCAAGGTAATTCAACAAGGGCAATTTGAGAGGAAGGGCAGAAAATGTAGCGCTTAAAAGCTAGGATCCTGCATCCAGAAAATAGCATCTGCAAGACCTCGCTCTTACACTTAACTTCTAAGCATCCAACTACCAACATGTCTTCGTCAAGGCATCATTCCGAGAGAAAAAAAAAAGATATTGATCAAATTAAACCTTAGATATCTTTATTCTTATATCAAACCTCCAATCCATTTATGATGCGATTCTTCACAATGCAACAGCCAGATGACTATTTTTTTTCGTGGCACACAATAATACTCTATATAATGGTTTCCTCGGTGCATCCATATCCTAAATTTTATGGTCTCGATCTCTAGCATCCAAACTCACTCCCACATCTCCTCTTAATCCATGAAACCAATCATCAAAGAGGAAAGTTGTGAATTCAATTCTCAAATGAAATGAGGTGAAAAACATTTCAAAAACAAAGGTTTTTCCACGGTGGATAGATGCAAAAGGTTGCATTCGATATTCTAAATCTATGCAGCAAATAACAGGACACAGAACAAAGTCAAGTTATCAAATCTCATAGTGGTCTTGGTAACATACTTTTGAAAACGAGAGAGCCGCTTTTTCCTACAAGATTGGAATGGCTTTTGTGGTATTAATAATAAGCTAATGCAGAATAAATAGGGAAAACACAGGAGAAAAGAGCACATGATACAGAATTAAGGGATAGAAAACAACAAAATCATACATGTTATTCTTGTTGCTAAAAGAAACAAACAATTGATATATATAAATGCTTTTAGTTTTTAATAAATTGTTTACATCTATTGAACTATCACAAAGGAGTGACTATCAGGCCAGAAAATTTTAAAGGATGTTCTTTTTGACATTTTTGGTGGATAGTTGAGAAAGGGGCCTTGGGTGGAAAATTGAGGGGTATGAATCAAAAATTAAAGAACTTGAAATGTTTTGGAAGGCAGTCGAGATATACAGCGCACTTTCGGCACATGAGGCACATAATTTGGATATTTTTGAGGTAAACAGATACAAAAAATATAATAGTAGTAGTAGTAGTAGCAGCAGCAGCAGCAACAACATGAATAACAATAACAACAGACAATCGCTTCTTACACTCAGCACTTAATACATGCTAGAAATAATTATAATGTCATTGACGAATGACAATACATGCACCCTGACCATAACATGAATCCAACCACCAAAAGACGAAACACCCATTGCTTGCACAAGCTTGCAGAAGAGTGGACCACATATGCAGCTGCATAATACTAAGAAAACCTCAAATACAATCGAATAGCAAAGTGGGGCCACATTTGCAACCACATAACTCCAAATAAACCACCTGTTCAACCCTTATACAGTTTGAATAACCACTTATCAGGAATGTGACGAAGTCAAGGACTGCACCCACAAATGCGGCCACATACACCACTTTTTAAAAAATTAAGGTTAACAATTTGTAACAGGAACAAATGTAACCTAGTGAGAGTGATGATCTAAAATAGCACTTGTAGAGATAGGCTCAATTAGAGTATGGACTCTTGGAGTTTGTCTACAATATGGAGAATAGGTTGGGACAAGAGCTTTTTTAAGTAATCCCAATTTAAGGTTAGATATGGGATATAGGCTACAATCTGGTAGTGCTAGTGATGTGACTTGATCGCTTACGCTTCTATAAATAGGAAAAAAAAGATATACATTTTTCAAGGAAAGAGTTGGCCAACAAAAGACTAAAGACATGTTAGTTAAGGACATCTCTTGACTAGTCGTGACCAATGACATGGATGAAGAAGCAGAAGACTACCCCCACCCCCCTTCACATGACATTAAAATCTCCACCAATGTTGTAGCAACAACACTAGGACACAGACGAAAGAGCATTATGTGTAATGAGGAGAAAGAAATCAGTGTTGTATTCTCATTCATTTTAGAATGACTCTTTGGGTTTCCTAACTCATGACTATTATTTAAGAAGAACATTGGAAATCAGGTGAAAGGGTACCATGTATAAAATTAGGAGGAAGAAACCATTAATGGTTCTCTTATTCATTGTAGGATGACTTCTTGGGTTTGTGAAAGGATAATTATAACATAAGACATTCATTAGAAAAGAATGGACAAAGCTTCTTAATTATACTATAACAAGTTAACAACTATACTATAAACAAGTGTAAGGAGGTTTGGCAAAGTTTTCGGACACATTTTGACGTTCTAGAATGTCATTGCAATGCTTTAGATACTGTAAGGTTGTCTTTCCTACCCTCAGATCCCTAAGACCAATTTGGCAGTTGCTATTCAACTAATTTGCCTTGTTGAAACATTATTTTTAAAGTAAATTTTGACATATCTCCAATCACATATATAAGCATAAAACGCAGCTTCTAATGAGAAAATAGCATTTCCAGTGCCACATTCATGGGGCCCTAAGATAGATTTCAAATAAACCATGGTTCCACCAAGTCAATATATGAAATGAGTTTCATGAGGTCTAACACGTGGCAAAAAATGAATTCCCTTTCTAAATGGTGTTACTGAAATGCTTCCCTGGTCAGCCTAGAGTTCAACCCATAAATGGAGCCCAAGCTTTGGTTAAGGATCAGATTGGAGCACAAAATATAATGTGGAAACACCTTGTGGTTTTTCATGATTCCAGGTGGGTGATTCAATATCATCTAACCTAGCAAAAAAGAGGTATAGCTTCGCTTTACAGATACAATAAGCCAGCAAAGGATTTCAATAAAATTTTTCGAATGATGATTGCAAAATGCAGAAGCAATGACAGCAAGAATGGCAAGGTCATAGTATCGGATGCCTCTATATTGGGCACACAAACTACCTACAAACAATACAAGGACGCCTGGTAGAGAGAATATCTCGTAAAGCATTTTGGCTCCAACATGAAACAATTGCAAGGAGCGAATAGTATCAAAGGCACCACGAATGGACTGGCAGCCACATGCTTTCATCGCTTTGACAAGAAAACACCCACCAGGCAAGCTAACAAGGAATGAAATTAGCATGCATCCAGGTATCCCATGGTTAAGCAAAGTAAGCAAGCTATCTTTCTATCAAGAACCTCTTCTGAGAATGGTCCATTGTAATTTTCAAGAATCTTTTTCTCCTCCTTTCCTTTTCTTTTTCTTTAGTGCTTCCATCAGATACTGGAGCAGAACCAATTTGGAATCGATATGCAAAAAAATATCTGATCGTTTAACATTTTCTTGATAAGTCATCAAGATTTACAAAATGCTCTTCAATCTTCTAGAGCCTACGGTTCTCTATCATCAAAAAAAAAGGGGTGGGGGGCCTGGATCATCTGATAACTAACTCAAACTCATCAATGATCTGCAAAGAATCGACATAAACCAGTAAACCAATGAAAATTACATAATTCACCGTCAAGAATATTGACATAAAACATAACTGCTGACTACATAACCATTTTTCACGCATACAATCCTTTTGTCCACCGACCGTAAACACTAAACCCTAGAAGCAAAGATGGAACCCTAAATCCCAACGCCCGTGCAAGAACCGCTTCAGCCAAGGTCTTTCTATTCATACCAAAACGAAAAAAATCAAAACCCTAACGCAATCTTTGCCCATCGCCGATGCTCCGCACTATAACTTCGAGATCAGAGACGAGAACCGGGCCATACCTAGAGGTTCCCCGTCTCGGGCATCGGCGATTTGCAGGGTTCAAACGATTCAAAAGGGTAAGAAAAAAAGATCGAGGGAGAGCGCTTACCAAAGATGGCTGCCGGTGTCCGGAGGCTGCCGGCGGCGGAGGGAAGCGGAGAAGGAGGGAGGCGGGGGAGGGGTGGGACTGGACGCGGACCGTCCAAATCGAGAGATGGGGGAGGGTTGGGGAGGGGGCGAAAGGGGGATTCATGGTGGTATAAATAAAGATGCAGGCATATCTGAGATGTGGGGGAAGACCAGTGAGGAACCAGTCGGAACCCCCCGCGCTATGCGCGGGAGGGGCGTAACCTACTCACGGGCGCCGCGGTCCAGATAGTTCTGGGTCCGGTCCGGATCCAGGTCCTGGTCCGGCTCAGCCGACAATGAACTAAAACAAGCTGATGCATGGAAATAAACGAGCTGGTGCATGGAAATGAACCAAAATTATACCTAGCTATTTTAGAATAAAATAGAATGGAATAGAATAATATAATACAATATAATATTATAATAGTTAATTGTACATTATATTTTAGTGATGCATGCGGCTCGTTTGGTTCGCGGAAAAAGAATGAAAAAAAAGTATGGTCAACGGAAAAGTGATTAGATGCTTTTTGTTTGGTTAAAGTTTTCAAAGAAAAGAGACGGAAAAGTTGTCTTTCCATGGAAATATAATTTCCATATTTCATGAAAAAGTCTTTTCCGTGAGAAACATGAAAAAGTTACTTTTTCATTAACTGAAAATCACTCCATTTTTATTTTTTTCTAAAAAATCCTGTGAGCATTAAAGATGCATTAAAGACCTAATTTTTATTAAAAGTATAATAGAAATTACCATGACTTTTCCAAAAAAGTGAATGGTCAACAAAAACATAAGCACTCTGAAAATCTATTACTTTTTCATGATTAACCAAACATGCCAAAAGAACTTTTCTAGATATCCTTTTCTTAGATATCTACTTTTCAGAAATCATATTTTTAGAAAAAAAATGCTTTCTGCGAACCAAACGAGCCATAAGAGAGAACAGAGTTTCAATAATACGTGGCTGCTATCTTGGACCACATGACTTGTAGCCCACCTCGAACATGGACCGAAACAAGATGCCTAGTGGCTGGTTAGGCCCAATTTGCATCTCTGGCATTAGACGTCCTAGCCGTCTGCCTCACGTGACCGCATAATTGGCCCATTAGTGTACGAAACTGCACTCAATCGCATCAAACTACGTTGGGCTGTGCTAATATTTTTTTTTGAGGTAAAAAGGTTATTTTGATAATTAAATGAACTTTATTCTTCTTTGCTGATTTTTAACATAACAAAAGTTATGTTCTGATGGGTCTTTATAATGTAATAAAAGCATTACTTCTAATTACAATGCCTGTTTTTAAATTGAGTTTTTTTTCCTCTAATAATATGGGATCTATAGAGAACACAATCTAATGGAGTGCTAAGAAAACTCACCCAGCAATCTACCATCACCTTGAGTTCAAAGGCTAAGCATGTTGATGGGTTGAACAAGCCCGTTATCATTGCCATTCCATCCTCCCATACAGTCCCCTAATAAGTTTTTAACTTTCCATGTTTTCGTGTGTTTTGGCCATTGAAATCTTATCTACAGGTAATTCTTTGTAGAATGGGAAGAAGAGAAAGAAGAGAGAGACTAGGGGTTCTAGAGAGGAGGAGAGAAACAGTTTATTGTACCCAAACATGAAGAAGACATGGAGAAAAGAGCAATTCTAGAGGGAGCATAGTTGTGCATGGTTGTGCACTTCATGTGCTTGATGATATATTTATGTTGATATTTCATCCGTTTTTTCTGTAGTCCTTGATCAAGTTTTTGCATGTTGTTGCACAAATTCAGAACTATTCATGCCGAGGTATGTTTCGCTGCAATTTTTGTGATCAACAGAGATCATATTTCAAGACCCCTACCTCGCTGTCTGACAACTGTTGGTCTTGGGCTTGAGTCTTCACTGATGCATCTCCAAGCATTTGGATTTCGATAATTATCTTTTTTAATATATGTAAACCTCCCAAACCTCGTTGCAGAACCAGTTTATATGTGGTGTCCAAAATTAACTCATGAATGGCAACTGCTTTTGCGGAAAAAATTACCATCAGTACTTTTTCATAATTCATTTTAAAATAGAACTAGTGCACATGTTACTACCTTCTCTTTTTTTTAATTAGTTTTGAAATACAATATAGCAATGTAATAAATTATAATAGGTAGAAGAACTTAATAGCCAGATTTTTGTTATACATTAAGTAATAAACTTTAGTGGATGTCATGTAAAAATTTTTTTTATTAATATCGACGCCATTAATATTGGCATCAGCCTCACGTGATGCACTACGGAACTTGAGTATTCATAAAAAAACTTCTATCATTATTATTGGCATCAGCCTCACGTGATGCACAAGATGAGTTTTTTACCTTTTTCTATTATTTTTGAAAGACAATATAACAATATACTTTTTAATAATAAAAAAATAATGGTCGCACTTTTTTTAATCATCTGCACTGGGAAAAAATAGCATTTCTCAAACTATACAATTTCTTTTAAGAAAAAATTAATGCACATATATTGAGCTTTAAAAAAAAATAGTTAAAAAAATGATACAATGAAAATAATAGCTGTTGTTGACATTAAAACCAACTATTATAACACCAAGTAGTGTGCTACAAGAGATTCATTTATCAAAAAAAGAAATTTATTTATCAAGCGAGGAGGTATAAATATTTTATAAATTTATTAAAAGTAATAAAATTTTAATGAATATGATCGGTTCTCACCAAGAATAAGAACGTTGCTTACCGAATATTATCATTTTAAATATATATGATAGACTATCCAAAGCAAAAAATAAATAAATAAATAAAAATCCTACTTATTATGGAATATAAAATGTTTGTATTAATAATATTATTAATACAAACATTCACATTGGCAATGGGGAGCTTATTTTAGTTATATATAATGGATAGTAGTTATATTTTGTAGATGGATCAACCCGTTTTCTTTTCACAATTTTGGACTCGATTGCAAAGGTTTTGGTCGTTTTGTCCAACTCCAGGCGGAAATATGCATTGAATGAAGCCATGGCTGTTGTAAATTTGTAATATCGTACAACCCGTGCTTCAAGACCTTGATATTTAAGACAAATTCTTGTTCCCTTTTTCACCGTGTCCAAGAAATCCTTCTAATTTCCGGGTCCAATCCGTCGATTGTCACGGGCTTCTTGCCGCATGGCACGAACGACAGCGTTGAGCTGGGGCTGCCGCCGTATAGATTTATTCTTTGTCTAAAGAATCGAGTGAGCTGGGGCTGGCTCCAGATGTTTGACAAAATGACAACTTAAGTCAGGTCAAACGAACCATTATATATATGTATATATAATTTTACAGGCCCCTAGAGATCCTTCATGAGTCTTAAAAATCTACGGTTTATTCCATTGGCATGAAGAGTATTATTTAATTTTTTTTCTCTGCCTGTTGTTTTGAATGCTTCGTAGTTGTATCAAGTTTAATTTTTGATTCCTGCTAAAAAAAATCTCACCTGGCTTGATCAATTGAAATGATAGAGAAGAATACATAAGACTTGATCAAGGGAAGCATGGTCCTTCTATTATTTTGGGTTTAATAACCCAACTAAGATATAATGTCTTTTTGTTATTATTTTTTATGATTACTAAACATGCAGCATGGTGGCCTATATGTGTACATACCACAGTGAAAAAGCTTTTCCCAAGACATAGAAAGAAGAAAGCTTCAAAAAATATTCCTTACAGAAAAAATGGAATATTTGAAAGTTGCATTAAAAAGAGGTGAGATTATACAGTTTCAGAATATCTCCTAACTCTTCCAAACCTATTTTTGATCTGGCAGAGATGAGATTGTACCATTTCAGCCTGGAGTCTATTTCAGAGAGAGAGGATTCTTCTCTATGGAAGTCATAGTCATTAATAAATTTCCATACAGGCAATAACAGAAGACCAAGGGGCCACTATCTCGATTAGAACTGCATATTATCAGACATTCATTTTTATGCAGATATTACTTGAATTCAAGGAATATAAATGTCAATACAGCTTACTTTTGGTAATGTAGGAAAATACAGATAAAAGCCATACTGAGTGGATCAGAACATATGGATGATATACACTCAACTGCACCCAAATATTCTTTTGATTCTAGAGTTCAAGACTTGCAATCCCAGAACTTTGTTTGCTCTCTTGTTGTATCAACACTAGTCAGGAACCACTTCCACATGAGAAACACTGTATCGTCGCCTTATATTTTTTTCTTCTCTTCTTGTTACTGCAAGGATCCCCAAGCCAAGGAAAAATGATCTAAGGGACCAACTCATCATAACAAGCCTGTGTTAGAAGAAGATACTCTGACTACCAATGGGCTTGTTACATGGAATTTTTTAGACTTCCATGATAATGATCCAAACACATAGTCCTTCGATGGAACAACAGCCCTAAAATTCACTGTAAAGTTTATCTTCTGATCATAGCTTTTAAAAATGAGAACTTCAGGAATCACAGTTACATTGATGCCAGTCGGTGGAGACACTACAGCTCGATAGACAGATCGGGGTTGCCCTACATTTGTCACGGTTCGGGTGATGGAGTAGCTACTCTTAAGATCTGGTACTGTAATTGATGGATAATTCAGGTTAGAAGCTATTGGTGAAGGTCTAATGCAGACACTGTTGTCTCCTGTTATTTGCTGCAAAGACTTGTCATCATAACCAACTGAACATAAGAAAGCCTTGTAATCTGCAGCTTGTGCATCATAGATAAGACCAGGATCAAGGAGTCCTGAGGGATCTGGAAAGCCCGAGCCATAATCAAATGGGTTTGCTGCTCTTCCATCAGGATCTGCTGTTATGACATTGCCATTCCTATCCAACATAGTTGCTGCATCGACTCAATTATATGAGATGCTTGAGGAAAAGATGAGCAGCCATATTAAGAAAGGGAAAATCTAGCTTCAATTTCTCAATCTCCTCCTCTATACTCCTATTGTTGTTTTCATTGTAGAAAGGATTATTTCAGTCGGTTGGAAAATTTTGTTCTAACACATAGATTCAAGTATGTAGATGCTTTATTTTTTGAGAAAGCCATTTTTTTCTTTGATAAAAAGAACCCAATCTATTGATGCATGGCCAAGTACTTAATATGACCACCAACTTAGATAAATTTACACATTCAAAGCTCCGGTAAGACAAAACTGCTGCATCATAAGAGTTGCCATCAGTCTAAAAAACCTACAGCTTTATTCAATAGCTAAAATTTTATCTCCGAATGAGAAAAATATGGGAAAATTAGTGTTAAAACTCGACCTAAGTATCATAAAAGTGAAGGAAGAATCATGACAGGTACAGCTTTTTAGATATAAATATTTTCAATTTCCTAAATATTGAAGCAGTGAACCTTGAGCCTCAGCTTCAACATAACTTAAAGATAATGATCCATGATGTGTGATTTTAAAAAGCTCAATCTGGACTTATCAGTTTAAATATTCTGCTAACCAAGACTTCTGAAAAAGCATTTTCAAAATGATTAATTGAGTTGAGTTCCAACCTGATGTCATTATTGCAGACTTTATCGCTGAAGGAGACCATGCTGGGTGTACAGCTTTGATCAAAGCCACAAGTCCTGTTACGTGGGGACATGACATAGAAGTTCCAGAGACAATGTTATAGTTCATCTTCTTATCTGCAGGAGACCAAGCTGCTAAGATATTCAGTCCTGGAGCTGTGATGTCAGGCTACAAAAAAATATTCACAGTAAAAAGGAGCGGTCGGTCAACATTCATCCTTTCAAGTCCAGAAACAATTGGTTTTGAAATTTAGCAGTCAAAGGCTATCATGGAACAAAGCTACAAACCTTCAAAATCTCTGGTGTCAAGTAATTGGGACCTTTGGAAGAAAATGCTACCACCCGAGGAGCTGGTCTAGATCCTATTATGGTCTTTGCAGGCAAAATAAGTGATCTTGGTTTCCTGAAAACAGTTTCAGAGAGCAACTAATGTCGAAAAAGGGGAATGCTTTTATGAAGTTGAATCTGAACATGTGAGAAGCCCGCATCAAACCTTGTTTGGTTGACATAAGATAAGATTCTTGCAGCATCTGCCCTTCCAACAGAAGCTGCAGGGATCGCAAAAGGAACTGCAACATCACTCTCTGCTTCATCTATCAGAATCATTCCCACACCTCCAGCTTTCTTCACCACCAGACTCTTCGCTAGCCTTGATTCAGATGGGCTGCCGGAATGGCGACAAATAAGAACCTTCCCTCTGGCCTTTGTTTTATTCAAGGAGCTATCCAAGCAGAAACTGAAAAGAAAGAAATTATATCAGCATTACCATATTTTACTGTTTAATCACCCATTACTAATTACACTTTTCTTCACCTTGATTGATATGGAGTGAAGTATCCCTGACTGGTTTCAGCAGCCGAGATGATTCTTGCTGATGCTTTCATTTTGAAGGTATTTAAGCTTTCACCCTATCCATGCAGGACAAAAAACTCTCAGAATATTTTAGTGTCAATATTAACTTGTGTTCATGGATTCAGTCATTAAAGCACATTAGAATGCAACAACAGTTCATGTACCATCAATTTCTTTTTACCACCAAGTAAGATGTGCGAAGCGAATTCCCGGTCTGTCGAGCTGGCAGCTACAGTGAGCATCCATGGTGCAAGATTAGTTGCAGAGCCTCGAATTCCAGCATTTCCAGCTGAAGAAACAACCAGAATATCATGTCTAGCAGCGTGGAATGAACCCACAGAGATTGCATCACTGAAATAATCTCGCTGTGGAGAATTGGGGCCTAATGACACAGATATTATGTCTACTCCATCTCTAATTGCATCATCGAATGCTGCTAGTAAGTCTGCATCGTAACAGCCGGCATCCCAACAGGACTTGTAGATTGCAATCCTGGCCATTGGTGCCCCTCCTCGAGCACCACCAGCCCCCAGGCCATTATAATTCATGTTCTTAACATGTCGACCGGCGGCAATTGAGGCTGTGTGACTACCATGGCCAGAGCTGTCCCTAGGAGACTTCACAGTCATATCTGAATTGATGGGGAGTTCACTGCTTCCTTCTTCTGCTTCATATCCATTCAGATAGTACCTTGCTCCAATTATTTTTCTGTGAGAATAGATAGGAAGATTGAGAAATAAAGAGGGCTCATTAGATTGAGTACTTCATAGCTGGCATCTGAAGTTGTGCAAGTGTAAACACATACTTGTTGCAGGAGAAATTTGTGAATGAATCTCCCATTTGGCATTTCCCTTTCCATCTCGAAGGCACCGGGGGCATCCCGTGATCACTGAAACTGGGGGATTCTGGCCATATTCCTGGAGGATGCTCATGAATCAACATATTTATGAAGGAAAAGCATTCATGTTGGATCCGTGGCACAATTTTATCACATCAGATTCTTGTTAGATCCTATCTGTTAATGGTTTTTTAATATACTGAGACTGTTTGCAATTATAAAAATCTGTTTAAGACCAGTTTTGTCATAAATTCAGTGATTCTATATGAAACTAATATTGAGCCAATATATATTAAAAAAGAAAATGAGCCAATATATGCATAAGTCAACAAGCTCCCTAGAATCAAACAAATTAAACAGAAAGGAACAGCCTTTTTTTTCAGATATCAAACCATTGCAGAAGAAGCTACAAATTGTTATTGTATCCTAGTTTCTTGACTGAGTTAACTCCTCTCTCTAGGGAGGGGAAGAAGTAGTTGATCAGATTTAGCATAATGAGTAGCAAAACAAGAGTTACCTAAGGACTAAACAATGCGATGATATTATTTTTTATGCAGAACACATCAGATCCGTTCAGATATAGATCACAAATGCATATTATTTATCAATTCATACAAATCAACGGAAAATCATTGAAAGGAACTAGAGATTTTAGAGAAACAGAAACTTATAAGTTAAATAATAGATGGGCATAATTAGGGCCATTAAAGTAATAGTTTAAAGTTGAGAAAGTTGAGAAAGTAATAAATCATGTCATGTTCTGCTCAAATAGTAAAGCTTGTTATATGTTCACAATATATATGTTACATGCTCTCCTACAAAGAAATATGCATTCAATCAGAAGTCGTTCATGTTCCTTTTTTGAGTTGAGGGTTTCTACCCCTTCAATATTCACAAGGAACACCAGGAAGATTTTATTACAATAATCTTGGGTTGTCATGGGTTCGAATAACCGATGTAAGATATATTGAACAGATAACATCACTTTTCTTTCCTCATCACATGTTCTGCTCGAGAACAAACCACATCATGCCAAGAAACAGAGCTCTCTTGGGAATCACTCAAAAAAATCAACACATTCAGTTAAAGAACAGGATACAACAGCATTAGAAATGCAAATTTAAGTACTAAAACCTCACCAGTGTCAATAAATCCAATGATAACATTCTCCTGATTCTTGGTAGAGAATCCCGGGATCTCCATCGCCTCATTGGTTGCAAGGCCCATGAAATCCCATGAATGTGTTGTATGCAAACTTCTCTTAAGGTTTGGAAACACCGAGACCACACTCGGCATCGCTACAAGACCAGAAGTCGAACAACAAACCAATCCAATAAAGATACTATAAACATCTCAAAAATTAAAAATTTGTAGCATACCAGCAATGTCACAAGCTTGTTCTTTGCTCAACTTCGCAGCGAATCCTCTGAAACCATTACTATAACTATAGACGTGCGACGCCTGGGCTTTCTCCAAGCTGTTGAACGACCAAACCAATTCTTTCAACAAAACAAACATATAGAGAAGAACCATATCGAGCAAACTCTGTAAGAGATGGAGATAGCCTCGGTCTGACCTTCCTCCATGAACAGCCGCGAGCATTTGGTGGTTTTGCCTCAAAATCTCATCAGGACTGTCACTGCTTTTGCTGCCCATATAAACAACATGCACCTGAAAAGAAAACAAAAGATCAATGAATCCAAATATCAGGGAGAAGTAAAGAGTAAGGAGTCTAAAAATAAATACAAAACCCAGAAACAAAGAAAAAAAAACTTCAAACAATCACTAGAATAACTCACCTGAGCAGTATAACATAAGCTTATCTCAGCTAGTATTACAGAGAGGAGCACATAAGGATTACAACTACAAAGAGCCATTTCTATGTAGAGAGAGAGAGAGGGGGAGGATACTGGGATTTATCAAGTAAGAAGGATGGAGAGGGGAGATGGAGGATGTTTTTGGGAAGCTGCTAACCGACCACTAGGTCCACTATGTGACCTTCCCACCTATATCCCGGATATGACCGTTAAGGGATCTTTTTTAAGGAAGCAATTAAAAAAAAAAAAAAAAAAAAGAACAGGGCGCAGAGTAAAGGGGTTGATGTCATGTTACAACTCATGGCATCTCTTCCTTTCTTTTGAGAGACAGAGGCATCTCCCATACATCTGTGATAAAACAATGATGCCCTTTTGGTTCTTGTTTAAAGACAGAACAAGTTTTGTTGAGATACAGAAGGAATGAGATGAGAAGAGAGATTTATTTGAAATTTGAAATGCTAGTTAGCAGTTGCATTTCAGGCTCAGAGCATGTGTCCTTGGCCTAATGGCAGAATGAAGTCTTACCACATGGCTAAGTTTTCTAATTGGCTGATATTTTGAGAGTCCTTAGACAGGTTGGTACATTAGATTAATCATTTGCAAATCCTGCACTATAATGAATCTTGGCATCATGGAAAGAGAATAAGTTCACTTGTCAATAAAGCCGGAAAATGTTTATGAATTTATATAACTAATTTTAGACTTTTAAGTTAAATGGATGATCACTGCCATCCAAACTTGCTCTCTCATAGAGAGGTAGTAATTACTTGGAACCTTCCAATTAACGGTCATCATTAGGGAGTGTTCGCAAGGGTAGTTACCTGTTGGGTTATCGATGATTGGAATTCTATATCAACCATACCTGCTTTAGTAGTCATATTAATTTACAGCTCGATCGTAATTGGAATGAGGTTATTTCACTACAAAATTTTGTTTATTTATTTAATTCTATTAACAAGTTAAGAAGAATGAAGTCACAAATCATCTGAGATCCTTATATGTGACTAAATCTAACATTATAGCAACATGGTTCCAATATGTGAACAATGAGTTTTGTTTGTAAGCATTGACCTCCTTGACTAAATGTCTGAACAAGTTTCACTTAAATCTTTTCAGTTGAATCACTAAACAATGGAACAATCAGTTAATGTCAAAGCATCATCTTTCTGGTCTAGAATGCCATCTCTGTCACTTGCAAAAGGCATAGAACAATGATGCATGTGTTAGTAGAAATCGAACCTTTTATTTTGTTGGACATGTAGTTATATAACAACAGTATCATGGTCGAAATATTAATTACATCAATGGCAGTGAGAGCTTGATTCAAGGAGGGGGACTGCACGCGGTGGGTATGGTGGGAGACATCAGACATCCCTGGAAATTACCCATGTACGGCGTCGCAACAAAATCTTAGAAAATCCCCATCCATTTTTTCAGAGAAGAGAGAATCTTGCTTAAGATACACTTAAATAAGCAGTGCACTGCAACCCCTTCCTGCCTATGGTAAAATAATATTTTCACTTTGGTCTGCCATGGGAGCTGTTCAAGGCCGAGTAAAGTTCGTTCTTTTTGGGGATTTAAAGGGTAAAGTTTTTCCTAAGCCTTTATTTTAAAGTGAGGGGTGCTATTGCTTTCACAAAGTGGAGATGAGTGTGATCCCCACTTGGTTTTACCAAAGTTTGGTAGGCCACAGGCTTTGTCCATGTCACAAGCGTTCCAAAGATATTTGCTGAATTAACTTCTGATTGATTCTATTATTTAAGCATGTCAAGCTTGAGATTTATGTTTGTCCAGCCAAACTAACTTAAGCTTGCTCCTTAAGAGAGAGAGAGAGAGAGAGAGAGAGAGGGAAAGAGAACCCTTAATAACACTTGGTTAGCACAAGCTCCACATCACAAAGCCCACGAATAATTAGCAGAGATTCAGGATGGGAAAAATTGAGTGGATATTTGTGAAAAAATGTTCTGAATAATTGCATATTTGGAGGACTTGGCCTTCGAAAGAAACCAGCTGTTCAAGTTAAAACTTGCTCCCGTCCTGCACATTGAACTAGCTGTTCCAATGTAAATACTATCTCTTTTTATCTTTCTATTTGGCTGGGGAATTTGTCCGAAAACATTAAAATTTATCATGCGCGATTAGGCTACTTTAGTGGAGATGATGCAATGGCAAACAATTTAGCAACATTTTTCCCCTCCTTTTTTTTTGTCAGGGACCAATATCCGAGTCATCGTACAGTCCCACGTGAAACCATTCAAAGGTAATTTTCCATGCACAATCTGCTCATCCTAGCCTTGGCCTAGTAAAGCTCTTATGGTGCCATTTGTTGGACCATGCTCCATTTGGTAGACCTTTTAATATCATTATCAGCCTTTTTAGGTAGAGATGACAATGCTTAACCCGACTCTATTTAACTTAATTCAACTTGCTCTAGATCAGGTTAGGTTGCTTCTTTAATTAAATGATCAGGTTCAAGTTGGAGTTTTGACCTATTTAAGCAAAATGTCGTAACAGCTCCAATCCAACCCAATTGCCATCCCTATTTTCAGAGAAAGCTCAGCTTTGGTTGGGTTTCCAACATTTGGTGTTGGCTACATAAAATGGGCTAACTCACTTCAAAGGCACATCAAGGAGCGACCAGGCAACACTGGTTAGAGCTAATCAATTTGTTGGTTATCCTTGATTTTCTTTTTGACCTACAAAGATCACGTTCCCCTTTGGTGGAACATAATGGCCACAAAGTGATGCTCAATGTCCCTTATCCTACTTTACTGAGGTATAAAGTCATAATTGCGCAAGCCTTGGAAGGCATCCTTTACTAAGCTTTTCATACAACAGTGAGTTGATCCCTAAGGTAAGAAATGATCACACACATCGCATCTGGGAGGGTGCCTTAGCTGGCTCTTCCCACCCAAAACTTCTTTTTTAAGGCACCACAAATTGATGGTGCAGCGATTCGCCTTGGATTTTCTGACATCATGGCGAGAGGAAAGTATATGATATGACATGAAAGAATAGCATAGCTGATTTGGGCTGCCAGAAAAGAGGCCTTCAGCAGCTTACCTCACTCTGTGACAGGAGGAGATGGAAGCCATGAACCAAGGTGAAGTGCACCCCACCATGCTTAAACCTGCAGGGGATAAGGAGAATTGCTGGAATGAAATTTTTAACACCTTGAGTACTTCTTATTCTATTGTTTCTTCCCTTTATATGACTCTGCCTTCTTTAAGTTAGGATACTCAGATGAGGTGCTAGTGAGCCTGTCAGGAGAGTCTTGATGATGGTATCAGGAGACCTATGATCGAGCCCTTCACCAGGGCTGCAAGGCTCCATGAGTATTAGAGGAGACCTCAAGGCCTCATCTAGATGGTACATAAACAAACCTTTTGTGATAAAGTTGTGTTATTGGCTTTTCATATTGGCCCTATGAAACCATCATATTTCTCACCGTGTAGGTAATGTTCCCTAGATGTTATTCTTCACGAGGAAACAAGTGGAGATGTGTCAAAGGGCAATACCGTATGTTGCCTAGGTGCTGCCCTTTGACACAACCCCTCTTTCTTTGGTTATGACATTTAGAAAGGCTGACCTTCGTAGATTTTACTAGTTGCATCCAAGGATGAAGAGCAATATACTTGAACACATCCTATAAGCAGGTCTCACACCAGGGAAAGAAACCTTGAAGAAAACATGGTCTCAGAGAAAGAGGTGGCCAGTTCCTCTACCATACTCAACCATGAATGTGCCGCACCGATGGTGTTGGATGTTGCACTCCCTGTGCTTTGCCACTTGGCGAATCAACCTAAAAAAACAAGATGGTGATGCTTGCTATGCATTTCCAGCAAAAAGTTGATCACGGGTAAAGAAGCTGAGAGAAAATACGATTTAATTCAAATCTAGGAAACTTACCTTTTCTTGGAACTGATATGGATAAACACCAGAGCTTGCATGTTTTGATACTGATGCAGGGGTTCGAGACTGTTCAAATTTCGAACCAGTAATATTTTTGAACCGAAAATATCAAAGGCATTCAAGGAAAAGGACACCACCTGATCAACAGTAAGCATCCAACCTAAATATAGAGATAAGCCAATAACTACAAGGATGAAAGCTACATTAAGACAATAAGCTAAATCACAAGGTTTTTGCAGCTAGCAAGCTTAGGTCTCGCTATTACAATTACATAGTACAGACAGAATAATAAAAATATTCACTGCAATCTAAAAGTTACAACCATCGGACCTTCATGAACCATCCATCCTATTATTACAATGGGAACTCTGAAAAAAAAAGTTGCTAAAAAACGGGGTACCAGAGGAACAATATACTGATTGATTTGAAAGATAAATTGCAGGCACATGAATCATATTATTGCTATTATTATGGATGTAAACAACACATTAATTAAGCATCTGTCCAAATCAAATGATGATAGGTATCAACATTCTGAATCTCAATTGCAAACTAAAGGAGCAAACTATAGAAATGAGAACACTCCAAATGAAAAGGCTTAATGAGTAGTGCACAAAAGAATGGCTGCCATTGATCTATTGGTAACACCTCTCCTGACCTCTATAGCGCGTAACTAACAAATATATATAAATATGTGTAAATATATAAATATGCTCAAAAGCCAAATTGTGGAGGCTGGAAACTGAAAGAGATGTAGTTGCCTGCCCAAAACAATGCAAGTACCAGTAGAGTTGTCAGGAGCACCCACATCCATGTACTCATCTTTCTCTTACCCCTGTTACGGAGGGGCATGGGAAGAGGTTGTATCTTATTATAATGCTTTGCAGCTATCAATGGCCTTGAAGGCCTCTTTGAAGCAGTTACTGATCGGCCCCCAGATTCCGGAGCATTTTCAGGCAGACTACCATCGGCAGCAGACGCACCATCTTCAACACCTTCATTTGTTGTGTCTGACTTGGCTGATACTTTCTTTTCTCCTTCTTTAATTCTTCTGCAGAAAAATCCATGTTGCTACTGTTTAGTGACAAATGATGTGAAATCTATCTCAAAAATGCCAAGTACATCCCAATGTCTATGCGGCAAAAAAGAGGGCTACATTTGAAGATACCGCGTGAAGTTTTTAAATTTCAGAACTCCCTTAACAGCAGTAAAAAACCAGAAAGAAAGAAAAAGAAAAAACCTTTTCTTGGAGCTCAGCTTCCTTCTGTGCTCGATATTCAGCTCGGGCTTGGGCCTTCTCAGCTTTACGCCTCTTCCTTTCCTCAGCCTCCTTGGCTTTGGGCCTTCTGCTCCAATCGCAACCGTTCCTTCATCTCAGCTTCAGCCCTTTTCTTTCTCAACTCCTCTTCCTTCCTAGCCAACTCCTCTGCCTTCCTTGCCTGTTCCTCTTCCTCTTTTGTTCGACTCTTCTCTTTTGGAGCAGTTTCTACCTCTTCTCTGTCAGAAACTGCAGCCATGATGGTTTCTTTTGGCATAGGTTTCATAGATTTTTTGGATTTGGAAGAATGATTTGTTTGTGCTGTTTGCAAGGCTGGAAATGACTCCTCTTTAGGAGGAGCCAGTGTGGCCCAAATTTCCTGGTTTTGCTTCTGAAGCTCCAATGGCTACGGGTGGGTTATTTGAGGCAAAGCTTGAGCTTTTGTCTATGGTAGTACGTAGTGCGGGTGGCTCCTCATCTGGGCCAAGCGATCTTCCATCCAATGTCCTCAATCTCCTCAATGTGCTGTTCTTGTTGGATTTCATATACTGCATGCGAAATTCATCATTGTTGTTCCACAGCTCCATAATTTTTTCCACCTGTCAAGCAGATCATTAGGAACTGCTATGTTGCGACTTGTTGATCTGAAGTTCAAACATGCATTCACCTGTTTGCTGCAATGCAACTGCAGACCCTCTCGATCGCCGGAAGTTATAAAGTTCGCTTGCAGCTCTCTGATCATTCTTGTACATATGAAAGTATTTGCTCTGCATACAGATGCAATAAATCATAATCATTTCATAGAAAGTAACATGGAAACCATTATAGTCCATTTTATTGAGAATGGTTATTTATCTATGGTATTCCTAGAAAACATGAGAGGTTGCACGGTCTCTGGCAGAGTAATTCTCCTGCACTTGAAAGATAAAGCTATTGCAGATGAAAAAGGCATGCCCTGTTAACAGTTAAAATTTTCACCATACAGGAAAAACAAAATTCACCATTTCATTACAGTACAAAGCACAGAACGGTTAAGGAAGTGACTTTCTAAAACTCAAAATCTCAATATGCAGTGTGGGTCTGCTTCTGTGATTGATATAGATTAGCATTAATTCACTAGTATATGTTTGATGGTTTTGAGCAAAAACAAATAAACAAAATTAGCAGGGAAAAACAAGATATAAAGGGAAAAATCTAAAGAAAGATCAGAAAAACAAAAATACATTGCTGATTTCTTACTGATATGTGAACCAGAAGCCTATAACCAAAATTCAAAAAAATAAAAAGATGTGCTGATAGTGATGAAAATGGAGGAAATATCAAATTAGAATATGCAAATGCAATCATAATTTCACCATGATTTTCATAATAATTGAACCCAAGCTAGCAGATTGGGTTGCAATATTATCAACAGGTAACAAAGGGTATCAAGTCATCAGCATGCAGACGTGTGTCCACAAACATGCACAAGGTGGGGTGGCTGGGCTGATTCAGTCAAGTCCATTTGCACTTTCATCTGCGTGCTACACTCAACCACATTTCATCTTCTGAATCTATTGGCAATGTAACTTCAAGTCAAATGGGGGATACCAATAATTAACTGCCTCCCTCAATTAAATAAGCCCCTAAATTTTTTTCATTGTCCGGTAAGGTGTGCTATTTAAGTAATCGTACTTTATTGCCTTGCCATGTGCTAGATCAATGACTCATAAAAAGTTGTATAAGAACTAAACAATGAGAAGTTTTGTATTAAAACGCAATATGCATCTAGATATCAGTGCAGTGAATGCATGAAATGTCTAAAGAGCCTTCAGCCACAAAGAGCATGAGCATCTCTGGGACCAATTGAGCGGAAAAGTTACAAGGAACCGAAGAGTATGAGACCATTTGATAGCATCTACAGCAAGACCCAAAATAGACATCATTCATGATCATCAAACTTTGCTTTTTTAAGGCGTCATTACAGGCAACACTAAAATCATCAACAAAGAATTGATTATATGACAATTTCCATATTGTTTAGAGACAGGAACAACCTCTCACAATTCAAAACATGGTTCTACCAAGTTCTAATTGTTTACCATTTTATGATTGATTTTACTGAAACCCAGTTTTTATCAGTATGCCAAGCTAGCAGTTAATTAATATATGATAAAAAATTGCAATATATCTACTGATAATATGAACCAGACCAAGGGCTTGAGATGTTCAACACTGCTCTACATACAGGGAATCCTACTCCAGCAAAAGTTAACATGTGGTATTAAGCAAAATAATAGAAATTTATTTTCAGACAAAGTACAAGATCAAAGAAAGATATAAATAGTTAAGTAAAGTAAGTCGAGGAATGGCACACTTGTTATATATAATTAATAATAAGTTAACACTCAAGGGAACGTAGCACGAAAACCTGACTTGGAAAATAATGAAAGAAATGCTGGATAGAAAAGGAACTAATTCTGCCTTATTTCTAGAGCCATATGTGT
Organism: Phoenix dactylifera; assembly: GCF_009389715.1. Classification (NCBI taxonomy): domain Eukaryota; kingdom Viridiplantae; phylum Streptophyta; class Magnoliopsida; order Arecales; family Arecaceae; genus Phoenix; species Phoenix dactylifera. Next base: position 1,743,848 of record NW_024067669.1, on the reverse strand, counting down.
GGTTCTTTTGGCTCGAATTTATACTATCTTAAGGTCTGATTGGTTGTTTGTAAAGTTTCATACAACAAACAATCATAAAACCTGATATTCTGTAAAACAGTTTTTATTTGAAAAAAAAAGGAAATAGGTTCATACAACAAACAATCATAAAACCTGATATTCTGTAAAACAGTTTTTATTTGAAAAAAAAAGGAAATAGGAGACCAGTTTTTCAATGAACCAATTTTTCAGATTTAATGACCTGGCAGATTTTACAAAACCGGATTTTTATAAAGTTAGCAATCAAGCATTTTTCACAAAAACCATTCATTTTGGGTATCCTCTGAACCCATTTTTATAAAACTTGGTATCCAGACAACTCCTTAGTATCTCTATTCATCTTACAAAATAAGTGCCCAAATATACTCATTCAGTGGACTGTTTTTTTTTTTTTTTTTTTTTTTTTTTTAATACCATGCTAGCTTCGAAGTTTACAGTTCTGCCTTAGGAAGCAAAGTCGAAATTCAAAATTATAAACAGAATGAAATCAAGAATACTATAGGTATCTCTTCTGCAGTCTATGAAGGTATCTCCTCTCCAAAATATGTAATATGAAAGAAAAGACTTATGACTGAAAGAAAATACCCTTCAGAATCACAACTTGTATGTGAGATCTTGAAAGAGGAAATATTAAATCGATGGAAACAGAAGTAGACCATTTAATCAAGCTCGCATTATATTGTCTAAATATAGACAACTTGACAAAGACCATTGAGAATTCTAAAGTAAGAAGATAGCACACCTTCGCCATCGACTCATTTTTGAGATACCTCCAGTGTCCATATGCTTTTTGACGAATCTCATCAGCTGTTCTAAATTGTTCTTGTACATCCCTCAAATGTTGGACTTCAACATCATATTCTTTCCGCACCGCTTTTCCCTTTGTTTCTGCTTCTGATAGATCAGCTTTAAGGGAATCCAATCCTTTTTTAAAGTCTACAAACAACCAACGAAAAGTCTGAGTACATCAAACATAGTAATAAAATAACGAGAAATCACATTTGCAGATAATATACCTTGAAGCGCTCTTCAGTCTGGTCTCTTTGGTCAAATGCCATATCAATCTCTGACTTCGGGCCCATAATGGAAGATAGCTGTTCACGATGGTGTCTCAGCTGTTTAATATTATGCAGATGTTGTTTTTCTTCTTTCAAGCCCATGGTCGAATGCTGAAATTCATGGTCCATTGCTTCTATCTACATACATAAGGAACACAAGGATGAAGAGATTAAAAGACGTGAAAGTGAAAATTGGTTTTGAATTAGAAGAAAACCGTACCTTACTATCAATTTCTTCAATCGAGGTTGCATTCTTTAACTTGTTAAGTATTGACTGGACAGATTCTATTTCTTGTCGCTTAGCATTAAATGCAGCTCTTGCAGCTCTCTCTTTTGCTTTTGCAGTTTCTAGCTTTTCTCGGTATTCATTACAAATTGCCTGAAAAAAATGTGACAGTTCAAGCATAAGTGGACAAAAATGAAATAACAAATTCAAAAGAATAGCATGATATCTCTAAGCATTCACTACCTTTTTCTTTTGAACTGCAACACCAATAGAATCCCTGCTTCGCGTCTTCTCTTCTAGTTCTAATTGAGCATGCTTTATTTGCGCCCATAGCTCATCATCAGTGAATCTAGGGACTCTAATAATGTAACATGGCTGCCATTTGACCACCTGTGTATCCACCTTCTCTCCTCAACAGATGTCCCACTAGGATCCTCTGGTGAAGCCTGGATCTCTTTGACAGTTTCAACTTCCTTATGAATAGGTTCTTCATCATCATCCTTACCTATAGCTTGGTTACCTTTAACAGCGCTGGCCAAACATTCACCAACTTCTGCAGAGTCATTTTCAATCCCAGGTTCTGATTTCCTTGCAACAGCATGATTAGTAGAAACATCTTTCTCAATTTCCACATCATTGCAAACTTTAGTCTCTAGCAAAAATGTATCATTATTGGAACAAACGACAACGTTTTCAGCTTCAACTTCACTCTTAGCATATGCATTTATTAGTTCTGGTTCTAGATCCGCATCACTGACAGGACCTGATGGTCAGGCTCATCTGCACTGTGTATGCCTGTTTCAGCGTCTGGGGGCCGGTTTCAACATTTCAGCAGATTTATTTTCACTTCGACTTCTTTTCATCAATTCCTGGTCACCAACATGACACACACTTGAGTTTTTCGAACTTTCTGGATCAGCACTTGATTCAGCTTCTTTCACCACGCCATCAAGGCGACAGATAGAGCTGGCTTCATGACTTTCAGGAGATTCACCGCTGTCTGCTGTTTGCAACTTGGTCTTGCATTGGCCTTCAGATGCCATTGCATTTTCAGCTGAGCATTCATCTGCTGGACCCTCTTCACATTTGACAGCCTCACTTTCATGCTCAAGAGAAGAGACTCAAATGTTGCGGTCTCCTGACTACGCTCTCGCTTCCGTTTTTCTCTCCATCAACAATTGCTTCTGGTTCAGCTTGGTCGCCAGCCTCTGCAGCAGTCTTAGTCTCAGCTTTCTTCCACATAACAACTACTTCCAATTGCTCTTGTGCTTCTTATCTGTCGCACTGGGGTCCTGTGTCTCCACTGCAACAGCTGATTCAGCTTCCACTCGATCACCAGTGCCTCTGGTGGCAGTCAAGTGTCCTGCTTTTCTACTTCACAGTCTCCACCACTTGCTTGTCTTCTACGTGAGTAACTGATTCCAATTAGCTTGGCGGTCGGTCTCTGTAACTACGGTCTCAGGCTCTTGCCTTTCTTCAACTTCAACAGTGAATTCTGATCTAATTTGGTCATCAGTCTCTGTCGTTGCAAGCATCTCTTTATCAACTGATTCTGGTTCTACTGGAGCTCGAATCTATAGCGACAGTTCTCCTTCTGTTTCTTCTAATTCTACATCTTGTTAGCAACCATTATTACTCTCTGAGTACCTTGATCATTAAGCTTCTCTGCTCTCCTGACCTCCCGTGCAGTATTGTCTCAGATTCCATCTTTCCTCCTTCGCATCACTAAGCCGCCACATCTTCCGACTCCCACCGTTCTGAATTCACAGCAGAATCAACACCTCTGACCCTCCCTTCTCTCCATCGTTCCTTATCTCGGCCGCCCTCCCCGCCGAGGGCCCAATGGCGGCGGCCCGCCGCCGCTCTCTCGCCTTCACCGCTCACTCCCACCCAGATCGAGATCCCTCTCCGCCGATCCGAATCCTCGTTCACTCACGACGAGCCCTCGCTCTAATCCCCTCGCTCTCTCCCCGTCCGACGTCCATGCCGCTGTAATCTTCTTTGCCCTTCGATCGCTCCACACCATCCACCACCGCCTTCCCTCGAATCCACTCTGCCCGTCGCATCCATTACACTCCTTCTATCCGCCATTGGTCAACCAGATCGAACAACGCAAAAATCACCCGAAAACCGGGAAAAAAAACACGACGGCGGAATCGAAGCGGAAAAGATCAAGTGAAACATCAGATCTTCAAGATCAGAGTACTTACGGTCCGGTCGATGCGGTGACCGGCGACGCCGCCTCCCCGCGAAATCGAACCCGGAGATTCGAATTCAAGATCCCACGCCGATCGAGCTTAGCCGGTCAAAACCAATCAACCGCTTCCTTCTCTCCCGTCCTCCTCTTTCTCTCCTCAAATTATCTGGTTAGGATTGAAGGGACGGATCGAGATCGAAATCGATACGAGAGAGAGAGAGAGAGAGAGAAGAGCCGGGGAGATTTAAAAGATGGAGCTGTTATCGTTGAATACGACGAACAGTTCAAGATATTTATTCATTCCTTTTTCTCAATACTATATTTATAATGGCTTTTTTGTGATAAGTCTTGACTACCATTCCATTTTAACGTTAAAAACCTTTTTATAGCAGGGGATAGATTAGTAATGGCGAGGTGGGAATCGGTTTCGGCGATATTTCTCGCGTCTCCGTGTCCCGAAGCCGGATTGATGGCGGTGGATCCGGTCCACCGTCACTACGTCGGGCACGCCATCGTGCCGCTGAATCGTGCTGTGGCCCAACACGTGGCTCCGCCGTCTGTTCGTGTTCGTTGTGCGGGGAACCGTTTATACCCTTGCACGAGTGTAATACACAGCGGTTTGGAGTTCGTCTGCGTAGACACGAATATCGAGTCTGAGTGTATTAGGTGGCTGGGAGAGAGTGAGCTCTTTTTGCGCTGTGTAGTGGATCTCAGTGGGTAGAAAAAATAGCTTGTTAGCTTTCTGGAAGGGGGAATGTTGGAAGGTTGCTCTTTCCTTCTAGATGGTGGTGGGGATGGGTGGCAGCCATGGTTGGCATAAATGCACTACTTCATGACACATGGCTTCATGCTTGCTCTCCCACACTTCCTACCATAGGGAGAGAGATGAGGATTTATCCCCTACAAGGAGTTCTTACCTTGTAAAAAAAGTATAATAGTAATAAGAGATTGTACCATCATGTTAGTAGCTACATAGACTGTCATGTGTCCATTTCAGGGTCAAGTAGCTACCTCTTAGGTGGAACCTAGGTCAAATTATGTTACATTTTCCATTTTAGTCCAACATGTTTTTCTTTAGGTTTATTGTAGTAGTGTTTGGTTAGCGAATTTGTCGATTAATATCGAATATCTTATACATTTTTATAGTCTACTTGCAATAGATTTTCGGTAAATTGGCTAAATTAAATTATTGAGAAATACAACCATGGGAAGAACTGTTGCCGGTAGAATTCCATAATATAGTTCCATAATCTGAGTTGGAAGATCCTGGTAAATATCAAAAGCGGACCTTTTTCATGTGACAACATTTTGCGACCTAAGAAGGGGTCAATGGGGTCATGGAGTATGAGACTTTTTTCTCTAGTACAATCTAAAGACTACGAGCGGGGACAATTGATTCATTGAGCCAAATTAAATAAAAGTCAATAACTATGGAGAGATCGATTTGGCCCCTCAAGAGGCAACATGGGTGGGCACAAGTGCCTAACCTTTCTCTTAGTGTGTGACTATAATAAGTTAAGATTTGAGTGGCTCACATAATAACACCTAGGCCTTTGTCTCCCGCAAATGGTTGCTTTCTCCTTGCTTTTCTTTGGAAGATAGCCCAGCTACCATGCACTTGAAGCACAAATTTTACATCGTTTTCGCATGGCATGATGGAAAACTACTAGGGAATTATTATAACCGAGTAAATAAGGACGTAGCGTATTGGCAACAACTACTAGGAGATTGACAGAGCCCTCGTAGAGGCAACATGATGCCATCCTTCTCAAAACTCTTTGATATAATAAGATTTGATGGTCATATAAGAAATCCTAAGCCATATATATCCTTGTCTCCCAAATGTTGCTTTCTCCTCACTTTTCTTTTGAAGATAGCCATATAATATGTCATAAAGCACAAATTTTGCATTGTTTTCCATGTCATGATCGAAAAATCCATGCACCACTGGATGATGAAATCATTTCATGCACGATGACCATTTCTTAATCATCAAACCAACTCATCACGTGTCTTTACATTGATGAGATTGGTTATGATCCTTTGCGGTCCGGATCGTAGAAATTTTCAACAAATGGGAAGCCTTGGTTGCTTTGATCTGAAGTTTTCAGAGCTCATATCTTATGACCATTAAAGGGTGGGTGAGCTAGTTGTGCACTTAATGAATTGGAGAAAGGAACTATTCCTCTATCACTGTAACATTTGATGTGTGGTTCCATCTCTATCTACTATGGACCGGTTCAGCTTTGACCAGTTATTTGCAAAGGTAACATCTTTCACCTACTCCATCTCCTTTCAATTCCAAAACTAAAACTTTTCATTCCTTTCTTTGATGAGATTAAGAAACCGACCCAATGCCAATTTGGTCCCAGCCATGGTAATTATATTTCCTTTTTACCATGGTAATTTTCTGATTTCAAACTACAACTTCCATTCCTTCTCATCCAAAATTGACATGGCAGTGATAGATGTCAGGGATTATAAAGAACAATGCAGCATTTCCTATATAGTTAAGTGCATGAGAAGGCATTGGACAAAGCAAACAACAAAAATTCTAAGAATGCTTCCAATTAATATCAACTACTACATGATTAAATAAAAATTAGATTATGATTAGATTGTAGCATTTCCTATATTTCTAGATTAACAGTTAAGTGCATGAGAAGGCATTGCGACTATATCATAATAAACCTTCATTAGAAGCAAGCCTCCTAAAATGATCGTGGTTTTGTCGACTTTGTGCAGGTAATTCTTCTTGCATCCTATTCTAATTGTGAGAGAATCACAACTTTGACAACAGGCATGTTGAAAGGTCCTCAAATATAATATATTATTGGTATATAAGAGACCATATAATGAGTCAGAACTTCTGTTGTCCCTTCAAAAAAGCATGGGATTCTAGAAATGTGAAAGTAGGTATCTCTTGGAAGAAAAGTTCAAGATTGATGAAAAGGCAGGCCTCCTCATTATCAGCATGTATAGTGGATTAGGCCGGCCCTAACTGCTGTGGCCATCCAATTCTAAACCAAGCATAGTCAAGAATTAAGTAGTTCATTGATCATCAAAAGAAGATTATCTTTTTTCAATCCTCAACTTAGGCAGAGATGGTACGTTATCGGTCTCTATCTATCGGCAATTGGTGAGACTTGTTGCTGTCCTTCTATTTGTGGTCCCTAATATATTTGCGTAATTAAAGTCATATAATTGATGCAGGTAAAAGAACTGAAAATGATGGATGCGAATGCGACCAGCATACGAAACATGGTGAACATAATGCTTTCAGAATATCCTTGTTCCCTACATAAATAAGCACATGAGTGCTCACTCCATGATACAATTCTCATAGTCTGAGTATTGGTTCAGCTGCAGGCAAATGGAATGAATTGTATTCATCAGAGCTGAGGTGCTTCCTAAATGCCATGTTATCCGGTTTTGATATTTGCCATGCTATTCCCATCAAAAGAAAAATTGTTACCATATTGTTATCAGTGTTCTTCAATAAAGCTAGCAAATGATTTTTAGATTATGCCTGAATAGTTGAAGTGTTCATCAACTATTTAATGAGTCACAACCTTATCATAAATAGTCCATGGCTTATTCATGAAGGCTTTGTGACATTGAATAAATGATGCCATTCATCATGTTTCTCCTTGCTAGTTTTTCTCTCCCCCTATCTTCCTCACTTTGTCTTGTTATTTCTGCATGTGTCTGCATTGATATATCAATTCTTTACATCCTTCAATTATTATTTTGTGATCAAACAATGTTACTGAAGTCTCTCTTTGAATGAGAAAATCTTTCCAAATATATTGCCATTTTGCCTAACAGTAAATTTGCCCTCTCCAAATTACTTCTCAATCAACTAGCCATGTCCCCATGCCACATGAAGAGTTCCATAGATAAAATGATGGAGCTAAGCTACATATGGGGTGAAATTTCTGTCTATATTCCATAGGGAAGTAAGTACTAATAGGAGAGAATACAAGATACAAGCAACACACCAAAACAAAGAGAAAAATCACTAAAATGAAAGCATATGACCATACATAAGATGACACAAGCATGCGTCTAAATGGGACTCCAATTCCTCGTACTGTGTGATTTTATTGTCCTAAAAGAGGGAGAGAAGCCCAATCAATAAGGCATGGAACGTGCACACAATTCTTCTAGAGGTAATAACGTTGACATTTTATCAGCTTAGCCATGTGAATTGAGGTCCCACTAAGTCTCGCCTCTTGCTTGCAAGGACCATTAAGAGATACTTAAGCCATTAGGTCTCTAACGATTTCTTTTATTTTCCTTGAGATGGGAGTGGGTGGGGAAAGCTTTTTGAGAAAAAGTTGGTGGGGAATTTAATGGTCTAATTATCCTCTATGGACTCGTTTGGTTCGCGGGAAACGATAGAAAATATGGTCAACGGAAAACAAAGAAGCACTTCTTATTTGGTTAGAGTTTTCAAAGGAGAGAGATAAAAAAGCAGCATTTCATGAAAATAAAATTCTCATGTTTTATGGAAAAGAAAAAATTCAAGGAGACTTGGAAAAGCTATTTTCCCATCGCTGCAAAATTAGAGTCCCTTTTTTCCCCAAAAAGCAACTCTTAAACCATCAAAAATTATGAGTAAAATCTTTTCCTTTATTAAGGGTATAATAGGTAATTTGTACAACTTTCTCAGAAAAGTAGATACTCAACTAAATATAAGCCATTATGAGATATGCCACTTTTTCATAATCAACAAATATGCTAAAACTATTTTTTCAGTATTATATTTCTAGAATCATCCTTCTAAAAAAAATATTCAGCGAGGAAAAGCTTTTTCTGCGAACCAAACAAGTGCTATATGACATAGTATTGGATCCAACAATTCTAGATGCAATCAAGCAACGAAAAAAATGCCATACATGTTCAATTGACAACCTCTTATCTGGATATATGTAGCAACAGCTGCTGGTGTATAGGTGGCATGCGAATGTTTGCCATTCTCCCTCTATGGGAACTAAAGCTTATGAGGTCATGGATAGCCACTTTATTAGCCATATGTAACCTTTTCTCATTTCGCTAGAAGATGTAACTTTCAAGTAATCAGACTGGCATGGGCAAAGTAAATTTGGTTGAAATCGTCGAAATCACTCTTTGTTAATTGGTATGTGTTTGCAAGATACAAGAATTATGTCCTCCAAACCCAATTTGGCTCAGCTCCATTTACCCACTCCTGGTACCAAAATTAGCTTAGAATCCATCGAAAAGAATTTTCTTACATATTGAAAAATATCAAATGAGATCCATATTTCATGCAGCAGGTAACATAAAAAAGGAAGCTCCTACTCTAATTGGTTCATACAATGAGTCAAGTAGGGGAATTCTTCACTCATATTGCAATGGTTTTTATGACAAAGTTGGATTAGCTGTGTTGGAGAAAAGATCAAGAACTGGCAATACATATCTACACTTTACCCCAGCAATAAAAAAATAAATAAATAATACGCTCAGATCAGTGAAAATCTGATCAAATAAGATTAGGCAGCAGTTTGCCTAAGTATCTGTAAAGTAGCATGAAAGCAAGCCTCTGTTTAGTTCAGAATCTTTTAATCCTGTGTTGTGCTAAAACAATAAAATGACAACCAGCCCCCAACTGGGATTAGGGCCGGAAAGAGAGAAATACTCAAGAAGAATTACCGAAAGTTTGCATCGGATTAGCAGGCGATCGAAGGTAGTGGTTTCCACACTAGAAAGTAAGTATCAAAGAATTGGTGTTCTAGGATTTTTATTATTATTATTTTTTTTTTACAACCACAGCTCTAGAGGATTTGCAATCACAATTCCTAAGCCAAATATTGGAATGGCATATAATGAACCAGGGCAATGTTTGTAATGCTCACAATCCCTCTGCTTAGCAGCCAAAGTATTGAGTTCCATTCTTGCGAAGAATCTGGACCTAGATAATTATAGCGTAGATGGGTCTATCTTTCTCTCAAGAAAAAAAAAAAATAAAATTAGCTATATATACAAGTGTCGACCAACTTCATTTTCCTGTAGACCATTTTTAGTCAACCATTCCAACCCCTTCATGTTCTAAATATTAGCAATTACTTCTTCTTAGCTGATATCATGAAATTTATATAGAAAACTCTGTTGTGTAAATGTTGATAAAAAAATTACAGTGTCGAGGACCCTTCCTCCCTTCTTTTTTCAAGAAATCCAATACCATTGAGGTTCATTGGTAGACCTATTGATCATGGAAGAGCCCACCCAAGATAACTACTCTCTGTATTTGCTTATTTTCTATTTACCTTAAATCTTCAATAGCAACCCACTCCAAGTCCTAACCTTGACCATAGTATGCAAGTCTGATCTATTAAATGCGAAAACCTATCATGACTTGTTCTCGAGCCAGACACCACACTATGTTCAAAGTTAATTTGTCAAAAGAAAAGAAAAATGGAACTAGTGAAGCAAATGAACCAAGTCATCCCATGAATATGATAGCTTGGCTTTGACAAAAAAATGTCAGGTTAGGTAAAAGAAAAATAAAAGAAAATTGATCTTTTCTTTGTCTAGTTAGATCAGCAAATATTGATCCAAAACTTAAAAAAGATTGGATCTTAACCAACCATGCCTTGGAACTCACCTAACCATAAGTTCTACAGCATGTACAGATATACTCATATGATCTACTATAAATATGGTACATACTATCTTTTGCCTAGATACATTGTAGGAGCTAAAAGAATCTTCATCTACCAAAAGTCTCACTTTTGTCTTTAGAAGAGAAAAAAAAATTGGCAAATAGTAAATATTATTTTACTTCTATGTGGTCCACATCTAGTTTTTGTCAAATAGAGGGTTCTATATGTAATTTTTCATTTGAACATCTACGAGCAACTCATTGGCAGATTCTAGTTTAGATCCATCCCAAGGAAAAATCAACAGGAGTCCATATGATTAGCGGAATTTATACATAGCTTCCTGGCTTTATGCAGCCCCTGTTCATTTGACCCCGACTTCTCCTTCTATCTCCTTGGAGAAACCCTAATATTCCATTCTCTCTATTATCGTTGATGCCACATATCAAAACTATTGCGATGGCAAAATGAATACTTTTAGATTTTTTCTCTCCGTTTCTTCCTTCTGAATCTTTGATTTCTTTTACATTTTTCTATTCATTATAGTTCCATTCTGCTCGCTTTTAGTATATATTATGATAATTGATCTCGAATTAAAGCTAGAATTATCTGCAAAATGAACTCTTTACGAATTAAAAATCTAAAAACTGAAAGATATTTTTTGTCAAAATCTGAATTTTGTTGCCTATTAGTTAAAATTCTCTAGAAATTATATATTTTTATATTGAAATTCTTGAAAATTGTTTCATTTTATTTCGATATATGTTGTGTATTATTCTAGTAATTAGAGTAAAGTTCTAGGTTTTGCTCAAAAAAAAATAGTAATGTTCTAGCTTATTGGCAAGCATCCATCACATGAGAACTTTTATAATATGATTATATGTTGAGATAGCAATAGTAGTTATTTACCTATTTTGGTAATAAAAAGCTATTGTTGCTAGTAGTCGAAGCAAAAGACCTACAGCTCGCTTATCTGGTGAAACCTTCATCACCAAATGGGTTAGTGTATATGTTTCATTTGCTGCTTCTATCATTTTCATGTTGTTATTATGATGATTCTAATTAATAATACGCTACATTTACATTTAGTAAATTTATTTTTGTATGAACACGCAAGCTAATTCATTTGCTTTCAATTATGGCAGTAATATTTTATATTTTAATTTTATTATCTTTGGCGACATTGGATGCTTTGAGAAAATGAAAAAATGTGGATGTTCAACACTATTTGCTTGACTCTACTAGTGGCTATTATTAGGTTCTATCTTGCTAACTGATCTATTTATCACCATAACATGAGTAAGTTGGAGATCGTGTGTATCTTGGTGCATCCTAGATCGACCACTCATAAATTCCAGTTATACTTCTCACCAATCCTGTCTTCTGTTTGTAATTAACCACCCATTTTCCAATCTCTGGCAATGAAGATTATCAAATGCAGGGTGGGCAATTTTTGTGCAAAGGAAAAGATTGATAGGGCCTAGGCTGATGTGCCTTTTGGCACAAAAATTGCCCTTTAAAAGCTTCTAATTAGCCCAAGATTACACAACTTTGAACCCAGACATCTAATCTAAACTAATAAATAAATTTCATAACATCTAGTGGGGTGTCTATGGTCCTTAGTTGGTGCAGTCTGTGGTGTAGCTTTATTTTTTCTTCATTAGGTGGTGTAACATTAAAATTGGACCAAACAACATATGTATGTCATAGGCAATGTAAACAATAACCATCCAACTGAATAAGAGGAAAGGGACAACCAAAGCAGGTTTGGAAATGGTATCAGCTTAATGTATGCATGTCCAAATGCATGAGCTCAAGCTGATATAATCCAAATAGCTAGGCTTTTTTTTTTTTCAGAACATAATGAGCAAGAACATATCATGACAGCCATCTGTGCTCATCAACTTGTGTCATTGACAAGATCGATCACTCAGCCTTGACTTGTTCTCACTATAATAAGAGAAGAGTGTCCTGGCTTTGTTGCTGCTCAAAGGCTTCACTTCTTTTTCAGAAAATTTACATGCTTACATTAAGCTTAACCGAGAGGCTTCTGGTTTAAAAAAGCATAAAGTATCCCTAAAATGTCATTCATATCTAAGAGGAAAGATGAGTCTAATACCAAGGAGTGTTGTCTCTAGATTAAGTTCTATGAGAAAATATGATTCAGTTTGAGAGCATCCAAGGAGTTATGTTATTGCTAATATCGATTTCTAAGTAGTCAGCTGAGATATGATAATGGTGTGAAATGCTAGCCAACTTGCCTAACTGAGAAAACGAAAGCTTACCTTTTATTTTTGCTGTTGAATGGATTTTGAGCCCATAAAACAGAAGAAATGGTACAAGATATATAACAAGAGGAAGAAATGCAGTCGATGCCTCAAAACTCTTTTAGTTATCATACAGTAATATTATATTTGAACGAAAGAGAAAAGCCATCTACGTTTTTGCTTGTAACTTTTATCCCCAAGTAATATTTTGCTGATAAAGTATTTCAGTAGTTGTAATCTCACATTCATTGTTGTCAGAGAGCTTCAATTATCAGCTTTCCATGAAACCATGATTTATTCATAGCATTGGATGCGTAACTTGCCTGATCCATGGCCAAAGATAATGTATTTTTTCATGCTCTCTCAAACTTTAAATTGAATAAATTATCAACTTCTATAAAGGAAAAAGAAAATAAATATTGACTCGAAGTTAGACGGCTGGATCTTTCATCACTTCTGTCAGTTACAATATAACTCACATCTTGCACCAAAACGTGTTTTTCTCAGCATGTCCTCATCATTTTCTTCACCTGTATCATCTTGTGATTGTGATTGGTCCAAGCAATACAACCATTTGATTAGAACAAAGAGAGAAAGAGAGTAGATATCGACCGTTGATGTTGGCATAATGATATTTAGGTAAGGGCGACAATTAGGTCGAATCGGATCAGATATGGATCAGATAGAACATGAATTGGATCAAAAATTCGTTAAATAGATAAACAAGTAGTCCGGCCCTTATGAACCGGAACAATTGCTGCTGCCCCAATTGAAAATAGACCTTAACACACACGCACGCACACACAACTCAAATTCATTTGAGTCTAGACGAGTCTGAACAAGTGGGAACCCCAAACCCTACCAACCGTAGAAACCTCAGTTCCGGGTCGTAACAAACCTAACCCTGACCCACTATGCCACGAGTTTTGGGCCAGAAAAAGAGGAGCCCTCCACATCAATCCAATCCAAAGCCAAGGCCAAGCCCTAACTCTAACCCCGGTCCCCCACGTGGAGACGAAGCCCTTTGACCCAGAACGCACACCAGGAGGCAGTCCAAAAGCCCACCACAAACAAAATGAGGCGCCCGAAAACTCCCCCACATTTAAGCCTTCTCCCCTCCGGATTCTTTCCATGAGCCTCCGCTCCAAGCTCGCCGCCTTCGTCAAGAAAGCCCGCTCCCTCGCCGGCGCCGCCTCCGCTGCCGCCTCCTCCTCCTCTCCCGCCGCCGCCGCCGCCGCCGTCCCACCGCCTCCCAAGGCCTTCTCCACCTCCACCATGGACGACGCCAACGCCGCCGCCCCCAAGACCCTCCGCACCCGCCTCTGCATCATCGGCAGCGGCCCTGCTGCCCACACGGCGGCCATCTACGCCGCCCGGGCCGAGCTTAGGCCTGTCATGTTCGAGGGCTGGATGGCTAACGACATCGCCGCCGGCGGCCAGCTCACCACCACCACCGACGGTCGAGAACTTCCCCGGATTCCCGGAGGGCATCCTTGGTTTCGAGCTCATGGACCGCTGCCGCGCCCAGTCCCTCCGCTTCGGTACTCACATCCTCTCCGAGACCGTCACCGCCGTCGACCTCGCCGTCCGTCCCTTCCGCGTCTTCTCCTCCTCCAGCACCGTCGAGGCGGACGCTCTCATCGTCTCCACCGGCGCCGTCGCCCGCCGCCTCCACTTCCCCGGGTCCGACGACTTCTGGAACCGCGGCATCTCCGCCTGCGCTGTCTGCGACGGCGCCGCCCCCATCTTCCGGAATCGCCCTATCGCGGTCGTTGGCGGCGGCGGACTCCGCCATGGAGGAGGCCAACTTCCTCACCAAGTACGGCTCTAGGGTTTACATCGTGCACCGCCGGGACGCCTTCAGGGCGTCGAAGATCATGCAGGCGAGGGCGCTTGGGAACCCCAAGATCGAAGTGGTCTGGAACTCGGAGGTGGTGGAGGCCTACGGGGAGGGGGAGAACGGGCCCCTGGCGGGACTGAAGGTGAGGAACGTGGTCACCGGGGAGATCTCGGATCTCAAGGTCTCTGGGCTCTTCTTCGCCATCGGGCACGAGCCCGCCAGCAAGTTCCTTGGGGGGCAGCTGGAGCTGGACTCCGACAGGTACATCGTGACGAAGCCCGGGAGCACACAGACGAGCGTGAAGGGAGTGTTTGCTGCCGGAGATGTGCAGGACAAGAAGTATCGGCAGGCGATTACTGCTGCTGGCTCAGGTTTGTGCTTAAAAAATCTCACTTTCATCAGTTCTTTGTTCAGATGTACTAGTTTGTGCCGTGAAAAATGGAATTTTAAAAAAATCGGTGTCTCTCAGTGAATGGTTTTTATCGATGAATGGCCTGAGTATGGATTTGTAAGATGAGTTAAATTCTATCTGTATATTAGAGCTTCTTTGTTAAGCGGGTCCTGTTTCTTATGCTTGTCATTAGGGCCATGTATTTAGTTTATATTGAAGGTTTCAGGCCAGAAAGTGGATCGACATCATCCTATGCATTCTGACTTGGTATTGATCTTGTTAGATTTTCCATCTTAATGTCTCAATGATATCCTGCTTACCATTGAAATTTCAGAAGCTATTCCAATGTTTTCAATTTTTACAATTATGCAATTTATGCTCATGCTTGTTTTATGTTGTTGTGGAATACTACATTCTGTTTGTTTCCTTATTTTTGAAATTTCTTTTTTCATATATAAACACAAGTAGGGTTGTGAATGAGCAAACCTGAGCTTTGGGCTGCTTAGCTTGCCTCACTAATATGAAAAGGTAATTGAGCTTGAGCATTGCTGGATCTGAGCATGACAACAGATGTTCAAGATTGGGTTGCCTATTACTTGAACAAGCTTGTTATCAAGCTAAGACTGAGCATCTGTTTATTTTTGCAAAGCCCAAAATGCTTAGGCCCAGCTTGTTTAAGTCGAGCTTTAAATGAAGTCTGAGCTTGATTCCTTTCCAAATTAGATGAGCTCAATTGCTTTCTTTCAAGTTGAACCCAGGCTGTTTATGTACAGCTTGGTTTTATGCAACCACAGGCACGAGGCACATGATAACTTTAGTCAAGGGTTCTATGTAGGATCCTCTTCTTGAGGTTTAAATGACTCTAAACATTCACCATGTTAAAAAAAATTTCCAATTACGCAGATAATTGGAAAGTGGAGTGCTATCACTTCTACTCCATCATCATGAGGAAGGTTCATTTATAGTCTAGGCACCTGATTATTATTGTCTTGTGCATGGATCTTTACTTAACAAGATGACTTGGAACTTTCTCATTTATCATTTACATTTGTTTATTGTTATGTCTGCGGTTCAACTTGTCAATGTTGATCCATGAAATTCTTATGTTAATTTATTTTCTGGATACCATAATGGAGGAGTGACTCAAGACCCTCCACCAAGACTAGATGAGGTTCTATTTGATTCAACCAAATCATTGGTTATTTGGTTCTTTTTCATGACGTTGTACTGCTGCACTATAACTGTTTTACTTATATATCAGCTAGGATTGTGGGTCTCATCTTAAAAGTTCCGACCCTTTTTGATGAGTGTTGACAAAAGAAATGTGAATGCTAGGAGGCCAATATGCTTATTTGTATGCCATGGCAGTCAGCAGATATTGATATGATGAACAAGGTTACAATTGTACTATGGGATAAGCATTAGAAGTATTATAGCCAAATTGTTTCAGTCTTCTTGTGCCTGTGATCATGAAGGGATGGTATAAACATCTCTATTGTAGAAATTGTTTCATGTGTAACTTTATGTCAAGGAATGTTGCCTACCCATATTTTTGTTGGTGGTGGGTTAATGCTGCCCTGGTTTAGATTTACAGTGTAGTGCTGAATTTTGTGATCCAAACCAAGTTTTTAAGCTTAAGGGCTGATAGAATGGTAAGTTTTTAAAACAGTTGTATATTTTTAGGCAATACAAGTTTCTTAGGTTATTTATTTTTTTTTGAGCAAAAGAGGTTAAGGTTGGTGGAATCATTCCAAAACATTCGGTTCGGAGCGTACTAAGCCATATCAGCAGCAGACCGGGACGATTCCGGCCTTCAAATTGAGAAACTGGCGAGAGGGGGGGAGGGGGAGAGGGAGGGAGAGAGTCGAAAGGTGGCAGATGGTTGGCAGAGAGTGACAAAGGGCCAGGAGGGCCACAAAGGGAAGGAAGAGGGGCTCCACTCTTCAATTCTCCTGTTTCATTGGAAACAGGGGTTCTGGAGGGGGCTCCTTTTGAATTTTGAAGAATTTAAGTGAAGTCGGCAACCCCCTCCTCCGCCTTTCTGCGCTCCTCCCCGACACTCTACGACCCTTCGTTGGCTTCTGCGGACTGTCTGCTACCCTTCGTCTCTCTCCCTCCCTCCCCTTTCTCTCTCTCTCTCTCGTTTTCCCTCTCCCCCGCTCTTTCTGCTGTGTCAAGCCATGCTTCGCCGGCCTTCTCCCTCCCTCTCCCTTCTTTTCTCCCTCTCCCCCTCTCTCTTGCTTTTTTCCTCTCTCCTGTTCTTCTCCCCCTCCCTCTCTGATACGAGCCTAGGACGGAACAACATGGGGCCATGCCGAACCGGGCAACTGGTACGGGCTCCGGTATCGGCACAGCAATCCTTGGTTAAGATGTTTTATCACCAAATACATGCTATATGTTATAATGGTTTGATTGCTGGCATAGAGATGCAGACTAGGAGTTACAGACCTTATGAACTTGTGAAGCGCAGCCAATAACTTTGAAGCAAACAATTGGGGGATCAGATACTAGAGGTAAATTGTTACTGATCATTGTAGTAGATGAGACAGGGGATGACTAAAATTTATTCATCTGTGATGAGGTCCTCATGAAATGATATGGCAAAGGAGGATTCATAAAATAACAGCTTGGCATAATATTTCCAACAAAATCCTCCCAACTACGTGGCATATAGCAGAGTACGTTTCTCTTGTGTGCTTGGTCTATAGTGCTTATCATGCTGAATGATAGGCCACATGAGTGCAATACCTTCTTATTACATTTTTAGGACTTCAGCATTGGAGGAATTATGGTAATTTTTTCTATTGAGTAAATGAATTGCATGGAGGTGCAATTAGAAGCATCTACTAATTTTGTCATAAAAGTGTAGATCAGAGTGATTACTCTATCTGGTCTATTATTCTACCGGCACACTTCTTTAGACTTGTTGTTTGGTTATTCATCTCCCTCTCTCTTACATGGCATGCAATTGGCATGTCCTTTGATATGAAATTTTTTGATGTAGGTGATGACCTTTCGAGAGTAATCAAAACACTTCATTCATCCAATACAAACTATTAGTGAACTTTAATTTAAGATCTTTTTACAGATATTGCACCCCTACTTGTGATTTTTGTTTTTTGCTCATTTCATGCTTCTTTTGCACTGAACTGGCAAATTTGTGGTGGTCATGATAAAGATTTTCCCCCTATACGAATTTTAGGGATGGATGTTTTGTATCCACTGAATGTCTTGTTGGCTATAGTAATCATATTTTAAAAGAAAGGTAGCTATGAAACCTTAATAGGCTCTATGTAGATTCCTATCGGGCTACGAAGGTACCACAAATTATTCTTGCTTGACTGGAAATCATACTCTGTAGAAGCGTTTCATTAGTGTGATTTTTTTTTTTTAAAATAAGGAAGGTTGGGAAATGTGGTCCCCCAAGAGTCTTGCAAAGGACTGCTCATATTTGAAAGAATTGCATAGAATTGTTGTGCTGGTTTTATAATGTTGTACTCCTCGTATAATTTGGTCTCACGTGTATCTGGTATTGTATTTTAGTGTTCAAAAACATTGTCTTATTTTTTCTAACATTATAATGAAGATAAAGTGCAATACAATGTATAGGCATGATCAGAATTGCACTTTTTTTAAGCTTTGCAGAAAAGCAATGTGTTGAGTAAGATGTATGACTTATTTAATTTTCCATTCTATGGGAAATGGAAATTGCTCTTCAAGGAAGATTTTAAATTAAAAAAAATTGGCTATAACTTCCAAGATTTTCTTTGATGGAGAGTATTAGGGTGACAACTGGCTCAGTTGTTAAAGTCACTCTATGTTGGATACAAATGACCTAGGTTTGAATCCCATTCTCATCCTGGTTTTGATGGGCTTTGTTGGATGGGTCAAGCCAAGTATTGATACATCTATATTGCTAGTACAACAAAGCAAAAGGGAAAAAAAACTTGCATTATAGCTTATGAGAGAAGGGATTAAGCTTTATGAAATATCTTTTGTCTGAATCTAGCTTAGTATTCTGAGAAATAGCTGTGGTACTGTGGATTCTGGAGGCTTGTGAAGCAATGCTCATGGGCAAAAAAGATGGCACAAACGTTAATACTTTTGAGTTGCTGATAGATGGATCACATGGCAATGAAATGCTTATGGGCAAAGTGGTGCCACAAATATTGTGTTATAGAGGTTCCTGAGAGATGAATTCCTGGTTGGTGATTTTCAAATGCTACAGAAACAAGACCAGGGACCTGTGCAGCAGGCAGGAATGGCCCTCCCTTATAAGTAATACAGGAATACTGCATAGAATATTTGAAAGCAGTTCCTTCTTGTGAAAGCCTGCTCCACTCTTTCCATTTCTTTCATCAATTTTCTTCCTCCAATTCATCTTCTTCTTATTGCTTATAATGGATTGTCTTGTATCATCCTGTCACTTGCGAACATATGTGCCTTTTGTTATCCCTTATTCAACCTCCATTTATGATATTCTCTTCAAGTTTGATTTTCTTGAATCATAGTGTTAAACATTATACTTTTTAAAGAACTGGTCTCTATTATCTATAATTTCATATTTTCTTTTTCAGCATTTACTTTCTCTTACCATTAGAGACAGTCACTTCGCTCTCATGGTATCCTCTGGCCATTCTTTTACTTGAATGTCATGTCTTCCCTGAGGACATCTACATCCTCTGGCAAGTTTAATGTAAAAATAATCCACTGTGCATTCATAGGCCTAAGCTGGATTTCTCTCCTAATGTATACATATAGATCGCAAGCCCTATTAACGTTTTTTACATACCTTGCTCTTCTAAGTTATGCCGTCGGTTGTGTGACAAAAATAGACTAATGTGAAGGAGATTTATAGGCTAGAAGGTTATAGGGCAGCATGCACTTACTGGATCTGATCTTGTTAATTTGATAAATTTCCCATTGAGACACCTGCAAGAGTGTCTAGACTCTGCAATCTGCATTTATCATTCCCTACAATATCCAATAACCATTTCTGCTTTTAAGCTAATATATTGATGTTCAACAATCATTGCAGGATGCATGGCTGCTTTGGATGCTGAACACTACCTGCAGGAGATTGGAGCTCAGGAGGGAAAGACTGATTGACTATCTTTGGATCATGTTGCCAGCCGTCGAGAGAGTCCAACAGTGGTGGCAAAGGCTAATCTTTAAGACACAGCATTTACTTGCTGATCTCTCGCTGCAGTTTGTCACCAGAAGGTCTTCGTAATAGATGATGAACTTAGCATCTGTTTCAAATTATTATTTTTATTTATACGATTTGATTAAGCATCCGAGTTCTGTTAACTCCGTGCCACTATACTCTTGGATATTTAGAAGTTAATGTTCCTCTGAGTGCAGGTCATTGTATCCTGAAGAATTATTTTTTCATTGCAAAAAATTCCTGAATTGCATGCTTTTATCAGTTCGCAATGCATCTCTGCTCTGATGATACCTGCAGAATTATTCTGAGTCTCATAATACTACCCCGGTGGTTCTGGATGTATTTAATGCTTCTGAGGAAAAATCTTAATACGAGTAATGAGTAAGATACAAGGTGTGTGCTTATGGTTCTCCCGGTAGTGGGTTAGAACCCCTTCCCTGTCTCGAGAAAAAAGTGAAGATAAGGGGGTTGGTACTTTACAGCAGGACCTACCCCCTTGAATGACTTCTGAGTCGTGCCAAGTGCCTCTCGAGTTCTCGAGACTTGAGACATGGTTCCTAGCATTACTTTTTTTTTTTTTTTTTGGTGGTGAAACGGCTGCTCAGACTACCCTAGCATAAGCACAATCAGCTATATCAGCATCAAGCAAATACCATAAAGCAAAAAAGAACAAAAAACTGCTGCATCTAGAAAAGGTCTTCAAAGTGGTGCGCAACAAAGGAGGCGATCCAGTTTTAAAGTGACTCGGACCTGAAAAGAGATGGTATGTTTCTTCTATCTGATCACTTTCATTTAGTTTCCTCGGACTTTCTAAACTTGCGTTAGCTGTGACCTCTCGGTTCTCCTCGCTGCGGAAATAAATCAAGCACATGCATATAGTCCTAGAGCAACATGAAGTAAAGAGCTTCAAACCTGAAGCTATATAGAAGCAAATTGGAAGATCTATGAGCCTGTTTCAACTTCTTTAAAGTTTGAACAAATATGAAGTTTAAAAAAAGGGGTTGGACTAATAAAGAAGTAGAAGTCTCAGCTTTGAGAACAAAAAAGTAATATAGTCGCTGAGTTGATACATCCCCTTCAAGCACCTTTTAACAGCCCCTTTATCTAGCCTATAAAAGGAGGGCTACTTCAATCATTTGTAATCAATGGATGGAAGCAAAAAGTACGGATGTGCTTTCTCTTCATAAGCAGCAGCCTTTACTTTGTTTATGTTCTTGGGGTGCCGCTTGTGGACCATCTTTTGAAGTCTGAAAAATCAGCTATCAAAGTTCATCACTAGAGGTGTCAATGCCTTTGCATTGTTGTGGCTTGAAAAAAGTCCCATCTTAGAAGAGCCTTCCCCAAGCTCATTTTGTTATTCATACATTTCTTATCCTGTTTATTCATGGTTCTTTGATTTTAAAATCATGAAACAAACACCAATTAAGAGCTATAAGAATGACTAGAAGTCCAGATAATTTAGGAGATATTTTGAAGGACACAGTCTGGGTGTAAATTTGTTGAGCATTCTAATCTGTTATTCCTTTCTTCTTTAATTTATTATCATACTGCATTGGTTTCTCATAGAAATTGGTAAGCCACATATCTCTCTGGTTGCAAGAATCTCACTAAGGCAGAGGAAGGTAAGAAATTCTAATTGTAATCTACATACTAAGGAGGGAAGGTAAAACAAGCACTGAAATCCACATACTGAATAAAACAAACTGCATAGGGAAAACTCAAACACAACACTGGTGTTTCTCTCCCTTTTCCATCTTCTGATTGATCAGCCATAAATATTTGCAGATTTAGGGATCAAACATTTAGAGGTATAAATCCTTCTGACTCAGGACCCCAAATAAAGAACAAAATCATATACTTGTGATACAGTAATAACAAATAATATTAGAGAAAAGGTGAAAACAAGGATATCATAAATTTACTCAAACAAATAATTCCCATGAATTATGAAAACTATTATGCTTAAGCGATCAAGTAGTTTTACAAGAGATCTAGGCATAGTTGTGAGATAATGAATGAAGGACTGCATATTTGTATGTGCCGTGTATGGCATGTAAGGCCAATTGAGGCTGCACAACACTCTGTGGTGCAAACTGCGAGCTATGGAGGATCCATGCTCTATTATATAATGGGCGAATTTTCCCTTTTACATATCCCATAAATTTGAACCAAGAGCTAGCATGACTCATGGAACTTGACTCTCACAACTTACCTGCTATATGCTCATTCTGCTTACATAGGAGACTCCTATAAGGTTTCCCATATATTTAGAGCTTGAAGGAGCATTGACAATAGATATAAACATATAAATCTATAAGAAAGTATATGATGGAGAAAAATCAATACTTTAATGGCATGCAGTAGCAATTTGGGGAGATAACACTCACCTATTTAGCTTGAATACTATGGTCCATGTAATAGAAAGAAAATTCATTGCCAAGATCTAATATAACATTACAAACCATCAAAGTTCCTTTCAAAATTTTCTGAATATGACTTGAAATTCTGCAAAATTTTCTGAATCAACACCAATATCTTTTGGCATCATGAGAACACTTAATGGAGCATGTATTTTTGCATACCCATGCACTGATGAATGGTACAGATGGTCTCAACATCTGATGTGGTTACCAAATGCAGAGAGATCATCCCTTCAAAGGCTTAACAAAGATACCCATGCAGAAATAAATTTCAAGAAAAACTTCTTGGCAATTGAATTAGCTAAAATGATTACCAAAATTCTAAGATAACTGGCTTGAAAAGCATAGGCATATTGGTGATACAGATGCTCCTGAGATAGTCTAGCTCAGGCAAATGACTGACGTCCGAGTCTAGAGTCTAGAGTCTAGGCTTGAAAATGAAGTCAGTCCCAAGAACACAAGCATTTACTAGGAATTCAGTGACTTCCTTCTCCACAACATGAAATATAGTGAAATGTACTGCTGGATGAAAGCTGAATGATTAGCATAAGGATTGAAGCCGCTGGTACCATGCTCATCCTATTTATGACATTATGATATGGTAACAATAACATTTATAGAATTGTTAGAAAAGGGTAGTTTGCAAACTATGGATCGAAAACCAGTTAGTGGATACACAATGTGTTGGGAAGCATGACACCTCCTGAGACCTCTAGACCTTTCAAAAAAATCAATAAAAATGCATAAAATGTAGGTTTAGCTTATAGGTAAACTAAATGTAAAATATCTCAAATGTTACTTTCGGTAGTTCAGCGATCCATGTAATTTTCTAGAATTTATTTGAGCAAAAGTTTCCTAGAATTCATAAAACACAAATTTTTATGGTTAGAAAATGGAAATCCAAGCATGATCATAAGGTGTTCTTGATGGATGTGATGTGCCTGCTGACAGTAAAAATCAGTTCTTATATAGCTGATTATATTTCTCTTGACATGTTGCAGACATTTTCCTTTTTATTCCAGCATTCATGGCATGAATTTGGTGATCCCAGTCCCAGCATTCAACCCTTATCAACATATGAGAAGGGTTTTAAAATTTCAGTTACCAAGAAATTTGTATAATATCGCACAAATGAGTAGTTCTATTATGAATTAAGCTGATTACGAAAACTCAAAGTCATCAGATATTTATGTCAATCCTCAACAAAAAAATTCTATGACCCATAAGCTATGTGGCATATAATCATATTCATAAACATTATATCGTGTTTCCACTTTCCACAGCAAAAAAACAACAAGACATTAGGGGAAAAAAAAAGTAAAATTAGATAACATATAGTATTGGTGGATTTTCAGGCCATCTAGGCAATCAAGTTGCTTTCCTAAGATTTTCTCCACATTGATGTGGTGTTCCCTACTTCCTGATATTCTTATCAAATGACACCTCAAAAAGATATTCTTATCAAAGGCAATAGTCTTACTATTGAACGAGAAGGCTACTAAGCTAATCTATTGTCGACAATTATGAAACTTTACACAAAGTTATACTATACCGTCTTACTACGTTAAGGCATTCAGACAATTGATATGCTCTCCTTAGATTTTCACCGCAATCCAGTGTTTTCTTGTCAGGAAATATTCTTATGAAACAATATTATAAGCAGTGATCTTATGTTGGATTTAAAACATGCAGTGCTCTTTTCTTAGAAAAATATGTTTACCAAGAAAAGATGCCAACTCTTTTTCTTCAAAAAAAAAAAAGATACCAAATTCATATTTTTATTTAAAAAGTTAACTTAGAAGATTAAAAACATGGAAAACTCTCAGTGACTGGGTAGAAAAGCTGAAAAGTGCCTGAAGAATGATAACTACTGACTTAATTGTAGGATCCTGAGAGAGAGAACGACACCAAAGGAAAAAGGTACATATCCTAACGATGGAAGAATACACACACACACACAAATATATACATATATATACATATGATATATGATATACACACACACACACACACACACACACACATATATATATATATAGCACCAAAAATACTTGGCATCCTACTAGATATTTCTCCTATCAATATTATACAAACCCAAGGTGCATGCATGAATAATGGAATACATGCATGAGGATTTTCTTGGCTAACTTAATTTTAGTTTAAATTTCTTTTCACTAATTGCTGTATACACTCCGTATCCCAGAATAAAGACCTTTATCTCATAAAAACTATACTCATAACATTGTAGGTTGAAGAAACAGAAGAACATATAGATGAAGACAGGTCGAGAAAACCACAAAAACATAACATGATATAGACATATTTGGGCTAGGATCACTGTCTTAAAATTTCTGATGGGAGAACACTCGATAACAGAAGCATAAGCCACACCAGTCCTGGCTATAGACTAATTACTGATTTTTAACAGAAAGCAATATGTCATGGTTGACCAAACCACATATATCATTACCTAGGTAACTAATTTAGTTTAAAAATTAAATTAGAGTGTGTGTGTGTGAGAGAGAGAGAGAGAGAGAGAGAGAGAGAGTAGCAGCAGCAGCAGCAGTGCTAATAGTATAGGTTTGATTTCAAAGGCTAGAGGTATTAAAGTTGCAACTAACATGGAGGTTTAATTTCAAGGGGCTAAAGGTATCAAAGTTGCAACCATCATGACCTAAAAAGCGGGGTTTCTTCTTTACTGCTACTGAGGGACCGAGGTAGAACCCATTCTTTCTAGAATTGTACTTGGGAAAAGATTGAAGCAGATGCTGAGAATCTTGCAGCCTGCTGTTAATATCTTATGGTCAGTTCCCCTCCCTCCCTCCAGTAAATGACAAGTTAACTGCTCCATTCTTTTGATTTAACCCTCTGGCCTCTGCTGTGGGAAGTTTGACAGAACCTGTCAGAAGACTGCAGATTCTTGCAACCTTTTCTCCCCAAGCTCCCATCAAAAACTAGGGTCCAGCCAGGGGCTAAAGCCTAAAGCAGCACGCTTTTGAGGTACACACTGCCAAAACTAGTACTTCCCTCTGAGTTCAAACTGAAGCAAACCAAAACACAAGCAAAAGACCATCAACCAACTCACAAGCAACAAAAGTTAAAATCTCTCTCTCTTTCTCTGAAACTTAAAAGAGAAAATCTCTTGTAAGACCCTTTTAATATATAGTGAACACTATAAATTCCGGTCTAGGAATGACCAAACGAGGATGGATTGAGTACATGGATATAGTGTGTTGAAAGAGAATAAGCACGTTCTACATCAGATCTACATACTCCATTACATGACAAAGCTGAGATAGACAAAGGAGATCGGAGAAGAAAAATGTGAAATGATACATGTGTGCATGAACTTTGGATCTATCTACTGACCTTTGGAAGCCTGTGAATCCCCGTGCCCCCAAGCTGACCTCTCCAGTTCCTTCTTCCATTCTTCTTCCACCCATTTCTCTTCTCTTCTTGAAAGCAAAATCCAAGTTCAGCCACTCGAAATCCCATTTCTAGTTATCAAATCCGCATCAAAATGCTCTACGTCATATCACTCTTCCAATCCCAAAGCCAGCAAAATAAGCACAAAGGTGGCCTAATGCGCATCACCTTTAGAATCCTTCGACTTCTCTAAGAACACACTTAAATTACCGCCAAAAGTATCATCAATCCAGCTCTCCCGTCCGGCGATCACCACCAACCAAACTGCACCATTACACCTACACACTTCTTCTTCTTCTTCTTCTTCTTTACGAGAGTTCAAAATAACCAAAGGCAAAGAGCTCCCTCCTTTCAGTGAGAGAAACTTATGGTAGTAGTAGTAGCAATAGTCGTAGTAGTAGTAAGTGAGCTTAGAATCATCAAAAGGGTGGTCTAACTCCACCACCACCACCACCACCCCATCCATAAGCATCACCAGGAAACTGATAACTCCCAATATTTGCACCCAAATTACAGAACGAAACACCGCTGCCACCTCCACCGCCGCCGCTTCCACCACCCTCACCACCGCCACCGCCCGTAACGCCGGATGACTGAGAGGCCGCCGGCTGCTGCCCCTGCGCCACTGGCGGTACCGCTGCCTCCTCGTCCCCCTCGATCGGCAGCCGCTCATACACCGCGTTGGCGAATGACGCGGCCATCAGCACCACCGGCCCTGCCGCTACCAGCGGTCCCACCACGCTCCCCCCGACCACTTGCCCTTGACCGCCGGCGAGGAAGACGGTCAGACCACCAGCCCCCGGAGGCGCCGGCGGTGGGAGGACGGTGCCTGTGAGTGAGAGGATCTCGAAGCGGCCGCGGAGGGTCGCCACCACGCTCCCCGGCGGCGACGCCCCGGGCTGGCGGAGCGCGACGTTGACGACGGCTCCGCCACCGCTGAGGACAAACACACCCCGGCCCCGCCGGCGGGCGTACTCGGAGACGCACTCGACGACGTCGGCGCCGCCGGAGACCTCGAGGACGTGGGAGCGGAGCGCGTTGGGGCTGTCTCGGGTCACGATGATGGGGGGCTTGGGCTTGTTCTTCGACCCCGCTGGCCGGCCCCGGGGGCGACGGACGGGGCCGAGCGCTTCGCCGCCCGCCTCTGCAGCGGCGGAAGTGGAGGGCTCGCCGCCGCCCTTGTCGGGGGAGGACTTCATGTTCTTCTCCGGGGAGGGCTTGGACTGCTCCGGTGAGACGTGGGTTGACGGCGGCGGAGGCGGTGGGCGGAGGAGGTGATGGAGATAGCGAGACGAACTTCCGCCACCGCCTCCACCGCCGGAGTCCATTCCGGCCATCGCCGACACATCTACTCTCTCCCACCACTTGCTTGCCAGCTTTTCTTTTGTTCTTCTCCTCCTATTCCACTAAGCTATGGAGCTCGGAGAAGTGCTTCCAATATCACTCGTCTCTTAAAACTATCACCTTTAGCGGCTTCCAATACAAAAGGCGAGATTTTCCTTCTTCCCCTGTCTCTATACTTTATAGAGGATAGCTTGGATCCTTCCGCAATCCTTTCTTGTACACCAATTCAAGCACTGGATTCACCACCAGACGACACTTCAGAGCCAAAAGGACTGATCGTTTTGGTAATATTAGCTCGAGAGTCCTCTGCCACCTTTTGCCATTCCTATTACCATATATAGCAAGAACAAAACAAATCCAATCAAAGCTCCAATACCACTAGAGAAGGCCTTTTCTCACCATACGCGCTCTCTCCAAAAGAAGAAGAAGAAGAAGAAGAACCGAAATCTGAGGTGAGTTTCGTGTAGGAGAACCAAACGCCACTGCAACCGAGTGCATAAGACGAAGAAACTCCACCATCAGCAAATCATCACAGGAGAGCAGACACACACACACATACACAGAGAGAGAGAGAGAGAGAGAGGGGGAGGGAGAAGGGTGGTCTGACGGAGATGGTGGAATTTGTGCAATAGATGTTAAATCGTAAGCTATAAAACTAAAAGCAGATGCGATGGCATATGGCATGGGGGAGGATGAGAGAGAGGAAGAGAGCAAAGAAAAACCACACAAGCGCAGGCTAATAAGAGTATGCAAGCATGCCGGAAGCTTACATAAACAATGCAGCCTTTGTTAGTATTATATTGCACAGAAGTACATACAATAAGGACTTGGGGTTGTTATTTTAATTGGTGCATGGGAGATAATTACAGGGGTTGGTGGCGTTGCTTTCTTTCTTAAAATATGGAGGCTAGAACACGCCACACTACGGTTCCGACAAGGTGTATGTTCGCTTAGCTGTGGCTCTCAAGCCTGGCTGAGGGCTGGGGTAGGTCACTCGACCAATCATATGGGCACTCTTGTCTTTTACTAGGAGTACATCAGGATAGCCTCCTCTCTAAATATGAGTTTGTATTAATAAAACTCTTCCTCCTGCGTTTCTACTGTAAATGGTGACAAGGGAAGCCTCCTGCAAGTCTGCTGCTCCCTTTATTCAGGATATATTATAATTTTTTGATTCAACCTATACCTATTAAGTTAAAACATTGATGTCGGAGCATCTTAATCTTGTATTTATGTTATCATTTGATGGCATCAAAACCATCCATCAACTTTTGATTCACTAAAATCAATTGTAACGTCTAATACAAGTCCTTAAGAATGATGCATGAATTAATCATTCCGTGGTGCAATAAATATTGTAAGCATGAAATCATCATAAAGCCATGTGTTGTTAGCTTTAGGTGCCATGTGATGATGCTTATTTACATAACATCCAAGATAACTTGTAGCTCATGCTGGTATTCAAAATTTTAATTAATATTATTTTTGTTAACCACTGCACTGAACTTTACTTCAAACAAAGATTTAGAAGGTCAAGCTAAATCACACCATGCTTAAATTATATTAAAAAAAAACAAGCTAAAATTAGTTTGGAAGGCTATACATCATGTGCACATCAACATAGATTCATCGTAATATTTGCAATGCTTGCAATTACAATATGGCTCCTACTTACATGTAACCAAATAATCTCAATAATAACAATAATAAAAGATATTTCTAGTTATTGAACTATTGTATGGATCTAATCAATCGAAAACTTGGATATAATTATACAGGGTAGAGTTAGTAGGTGCATCACTTAGATGGTTTGAGATTGAGATCTCTCCATTAATTTTTTTTCCTCCATTGAGCCATATCCCATCTCCAATCAGTCCGTTTCAATCAGATTGTTGGTTAGCTATGGACAAAATGACCAAAATGCTCTAGGGTTAGGTATGACTCACCGGGGTCTGGTCACCGGTTGTTGGGTAATGGGCCGGTTACGCAGCGAGCCCATCACGTGCGGTCAAAACGGTCAAGGATGGAGGGCGGTTTTCTTGGCTGGAGAATTTTCAGACACGTGGAACACTGTCGCCGCGTCATCGGGACTCGGCCATCCTTCTGTCTCTCTCTCCGCCCCGGACTCCACCGCGATGTGCTCTCCAAGGATCCCTTGGATGCTCTCAAACACAGAACACCATTCATTTTGCGAGATGAGTTATCACAGATCGAAACGTGTCCATCACGCCTGGACTTGCTCACGCGCATTAGGTGGCGAGCAAGAATATGCAGAGTTTTAATAATATGGCATCACGAGGATGCCTGCTCCTTCAATATTTATGGGGATTGAGTACTGGCAACCGGGTTCAAATCCTATCCTTCTTGGCCTCAAATTCTCAATGAACTTGATAGATCTTAATTATAATACTTCCAAATAAAAATTGCGAGCATTTTACCATGCCCACAGCCCCAGAAGCACAATTCGAGAGCATGATAGCCACTTTATAGTCAGAGGGATCGACTCTATAAGCATGCAAGGCATTCTTTCCCATTAATAAATTTTATATAACCTAAAAATTATAAAATATATACATAGGCAATAGCAAATATCAGAATAACTAAACTATTGGACCAAAAAATCGCATATATCAATCATACAACCACAAGCCACAAAATAGAGTTTGTCATCTAAATTTTACAAACTACAATTTCTAGTGTTTAAGTTATTTATACAAAATCCAAAAAATACTATATTATACATACGTCTGATTAATTAGATCTATTATTTACCAGAATAGCCTCTATTGTGGTTGAAATTTAGCCTCAGGGTGAGCATGCCGGAGGAAGCCGAGAAGATGCCTGCTAGGGGGGAGAAAGAGAGTGCCACCTCCTGCACTCTAGTGTACCTGCACGAAACCTTGGCTAGGAATCCCGACAAAGGCCTTCTGATAGCTAACCTATGGTTCATCTCATGGCCACATTTAACCTTGTATTCTATGCCACGTAATCACATTCCGGATCCATACGTAATTCAAGTGATACATACATACATACATACATACATACATACATACATACATACATACATACATACATATATATATATATATATATATATATATATATATATATATATATATATATATATATATATATATATATATATAAATTGATCTTCTTTTCATTTTCAATACCACTCTTGAGTCTTACAATTAAACATTCAATAATTTTAATTTTACATGATTGATCCCATTACAATATTTCAATCATGCAGTTAATTAACAAAATTTTTGTGATAAATCAAATCAAAGTGTCATATGTAAATTTATTTTAGAACTATGGCATCTATTTGTATAATTAATCTTAAACAAATATTACAAAGTATAAATGTTAGTTACCCCACAAATGTCCTCCAAATTAATAATCCAAAACCACATCTATATATCATATCAATGTTACGATAATATTTTAATATTAATATTTAAAAATCTCCAAATTTCAAAAATTTCTTTCTAAAATTTTTAAAAATTCTAAAATTCTAGTGTTTACACTAATTATCGTTATAACAGAAAAAAAGAGCCACCAACCTTTTTTTTCTTTCTCATTCTGTCACAGAGCTGGAGGCAAGAGTTGATGCAATAAAAACTTCTTAAGGCTGAGCCTCAGCGATATAAAGAGAGAAAAAAAAAGAAAAAGAAGAAGAGGGGAGGAAGAGGCAAGAGTTGATACAATAAAAATCTCTCTGAGGCTCGCTGAGAGATATAAAGAGAGAAAAAGAAAGAAAAAGAAGAAGAAGAGGAGAGAAAGAGAAGAGAGAGCGCGAACTCTCTCACGCTCGTTCTTATCCGAGGGACCGCTAAGGCAGTTCCCTCAATGAATAAGGCCTGAACCGAGGGGACAAGTGAATTTGGGACTTGGGCGTAGATAACGCAATCCCTTATAAAAAAAAATATTTTAATTGTTTTTTACTAAATAACAATTATTCTTTTGCTAATTCAGCTTTTATTTAGGCTTTTTGAGATTGTTATAATCAAAAATAAGAAATGATATAATGATGCAATTTGCTTGGCTCTATTCACCAAATCAAGGTCTCTCTTCTTCTCTGTTAGAATTATTGTAGAATTATTGATTGATTTGTAATTGATTATGCCAAATATAGTCGGCCTTACCAAACTTCATCAACCTCCTCATACTATACAAAGACGACTACTATACATTGTAAAGACGAGCAGAACTATAATTCTCTTTTCTCATTTTTTTTTCAACATTCTCGCTATAGAGTTTTGAGTTTAAAAATGTTATTTATTTAGTTGGATGGTCATATAATGAGTTTTATTTTGTTGTATAACACTAAATCATTATCTGTTTTTCCAAGCATAATTTCATGCATGTGAAATGGTTATAATGGCCATTACTTTAAATTTTAGATATATTTTGAAGAACCACCGAAAAAGATAAAATCTCTCATCCACTAAGAAAAATTGCTGAGGAAAATTATATAGACATCTTTTAACTTTTCACAATTTGCGCTTATCATCGAAATGTTTCAATTTTTTCAATTAGATTCCAAAAGTTACGAATTGGTTGCAACATAGCCGAGACGTCCATCAGAAAGCTTGCTGACTCAAGAACTCATTCGTCCTTGAGCTTCGACTTGTTGACTTGGTTCCTTAAAACCTATTTCTCTGGAAATTAGCCCTCGTAAGGCCGACAATAAAGGAGAAGACTTCCGAGCTTTAACGTCGTCAATTGCAATTATGAAATAACTAATGTACCCTCGGATTTTCATTTCCGTCAAGATACAACTCCTTTTCTAATCTAGCAGACGAAGGTATTGATGGAATTTTATGTCTAAAGTTATCTCACACGACAATGACATGTTTACGGGTCCTCACAGAGATAGATGCTTGGGCTATATTGCAACCAAAACTTAAGTTTTAGGGTCTAATTGAAAAAAAAATTAAAACTTTTGGGATGCAAGTATAAATTGCAAAAAGTTGTAGAAGTATCGCTGTAATTTTTGTAATTATTTAGCTTAGTATGGACTTTTACGCTTATCAGTTGGTTCTTATCAAAACCTAGCAAGGATGTGACATGGGTACTTGACCAAACTCCCAAAGGGAATAAAACATGCTTGACTTTTATGTCGGTTAATTTGGCTCAAATCAATTATAATGGTTTTGTCGTTGAACCTAAACCATGTACACCAAAAAGACCGAGGCTTATTAGTAGTTGTGCTAGAACCAAACATGAGCCAATTAATGTCCTTTTCGAACCTTCAAAATGAATAACTTTCATCACCTGAGCAGATATTGTATAAATAAAGAATTCAAGAGGTGATAATGTCAAAAAGAATCAATTCTTAAAACTATATATATAAGTTTCCAACTCATAGCTTTAATAAAATGCCACCAATATGCTAACTGCTCCTTCACCAAGTCACAGGACTGCCTTCTTTTAAAATTAGCTGTACGTATTTTATATGCGTTTCCAATCATTAAATAATATCTGTTTAGGAAATAATGTTTGAAAATAAGAAGGTGCTTATTGTAACTAATTTTTTACCATTTTTTATGTCAATAATAAGATATTTTATTGGATTAGATTTCAATCTTTGTCGGAAGCACATTGACATATAAAATTAGAATGTCTTTCCTATTAATTCTTAAGATGATTGGAAGCAACATTATCCAGAATACATAAATATAAACATCTCTGCTATAATATCAAGTCTTGTAGGCTTGTCAAACTATATATATATATATATATATATATATATATATATATGTTAGTAAATTTCAATCTCTTTTTTAAATAAAAAGCAAGTGCTTATAGAACTATTATTGGAGAAATTAATGAAACAAGAACACTTCATACCTGACGACTTACAGTACCACTTTTTTTAATCCTTGATGGGCTAATTAGATAACCAATAAAGGGTTAACCTCGGCATTGTTTCCAACACTAAAGCAAGCCTCGATAAGTAAATGGATGCTAAAGCATCGGATGACAACTTTTCTTAAAAAAAAAAAGGGGGTAATGGGATTTAGTTCTATGAGAACTGTTGAGAGATGCCTTCCTTTTTCATTCCCCACTGTCGGAATTTCTAGTTTTCTTTTTATTTTTTTTGTGTGCTATGACTGCTTTTGAAAGATCTTGATTACCCTGTCACAAGGTACAAGATTTCATATGGCTATGAAAGAAAACTAGATGAAGCTTTTATTTTGTTCTAGCAAGATTCTATAAACCATGAAACCCAAGTTAAGCTAAAAAAGAATCATTCCTAAATTATAAGAAGTAATTAATATGAAAGTTCTTAGGTCAAGAAGAGAGAGAGAGAGAGCAAGGGTAGCCTATTGCCAATTCCTAAGGAGGTGGCTACTTGACCTTGATATGGTAGCATTGCACACCCTGATATTAAGCACTATCAACTGGATTTAACCATTGATTTTGTAGGTGATCAAAATACACAGGTGGGGAGGGAGTGCCATGCTGCCCATTTCACCCTAAGATGAGTGTGAGACCATCACAAGCTAATATTTAACTTGGGTGCCCTTGAAATTGCTACCCTCCTCTTGGGGTCAATGTGAGACTACCATGTACCAATTTTAAGCTTAGTCAAATCTCGGATAAACATATATCGATTCTTAAGTTAATATGCTAGTGTTTTAATTTAAAAATGCTCCTTAACTTATGAGTCATTCTTCTAAAGTCAAATGAATGATGTCTATTTGATAGTAACCCAAAGTTACCATTTGCATTTACAAATCATGTCCACCAGGTACAATGTCATTATAGTGTTGCTCATAATCTTATGTTGCCATTGGATGCTTTGGAAAAAAATATTTAACAATAGTAAAAAGAGATGTGCATATAATTGAAATAATAAAATATTGAAGCATGGGGGCTACAAACCAACAATAATTATCCGGCAAGGTTGACACTAGTATAGCATTTCTATATACTAATTTATGAGCTCAAAGAGAGCAAGTTGTGCATTTCTTAATAAATAGAGCGGCGCACTTAGTGTCATAGGCGGTGAACCCATGTGCTTCCCATTGTCTGCCCTTGTCGTATTCTTCAGTCCAATCCATTGCATCGATCTAGACAAGATCCCTGATTCGATTACTTTAATTGAGCTGACTTTAGTGTCATACCTAATATTTTTAAGCAAACTATATCTATACTTTAATCCATAAGATTAGAAATGATTGCACCCCCTTCCATTGCTGGTCTTAATCTATGACCTAATGTGGGTGTTTCTTAGGGTGTTTACTTTTAAAAGTTTAAAGAAAGCATATAACTTAATAAAATATATAATTTAATTAGGTAGGCTTATAGTTTAATGAGCCTCACCAAATGATCAAGATGCAAAGGCATTTAAAGTTTTCAATTTAGAGACGGACGGTAGCTTGGAGGGCAAATCTAAAGGTGCCTCCGGGCATGTTAACTTAGATGTGATGAACTTTGTCCGCCTGATGGTGTGCCTAATTCATAGAGCTATGTGTGTCAAAAGGACCGTACAGCTTGAGCTCAACATGGGCTCCACTCAAGAAGAAAAGCCCAAATTAAGCTTTATTTGAAGCTAAACAAACAAAGCTTGAACCAACAAAACAGGCTCAAAATTAATTTCAAGCCAAACCAAAAATCAACCAATTTGATGAAACCCGATTCAGTAAGTATCTAATATACTTAAATTATGCATTATACATTGTATATATGATAGATCATTGGATTAAAGTTTTAATTGATGTGTTCTTTTATTTTTTGGATCAATTAAATGCTAATTTAAACCTAAACCAAACTTTGAACTAGAATTTGAAATTAGAAATCTAGCTTTCATTTAAGCTTGAACCAAGTTTCACATAATCTTGAGCTGATAAGGGAGATTTATGTTTGGCTTGAATCAAAATTGAGCTCGAATTGATTTTAAAGTAACGGTTAACATATCAAGCTTGCTTTTGGAATTTAAGATCGAAAATTAGTTTCACCCCAGATCAAGTCCAAGCTCGATCAAGCTTGGCTCATTTACACCTCTTAGAGCCATGCAGTCTATGAGAAGGGCCATGAGCTGCCTTAGAAGGTCTGGGTGGGTGGCATCATTGCCATGTGGAGTGGCATAATAGGTTGGAATCATCAAGAGCCATGTAGATATGGCTTGTGGTCATGGGGCTCAGAGATGTGTTTGGGCTCAATGGTTTAGATGGAGAAACTCCACAGTCATACCAAGTGGGAAGCTCGCAAATGGGACCCAAAACCTACGAAGAAACGGAGTTGCAGGGTGCACCAAGAGTTGGGTCCAAAAACCCTCCTGATGAGGTTAGAAGAATAAGTTTGAAGCCAACTCATTTATCTTACATTAGCTCATATGCAAGTCATCAATTCAATTAGAACTTCACCTATCAATTATATATCTTTTTCTTTCTGACATTAAATTATATATTGTTAGAACGACAATATAAAGGCCATGAGGAAGGTACTTTCGATCAAACGTCAAAATAAAATAAGATACAACAGGAGACGAAGAGAGTGAGGAAGGGAGGAAATTGAGGTAGAGAAGAGAACATGACAAATCGATTCATATGTCTGTTTATTTGATTTTCCAGCAAATGCCAATCTGGTTAGCAAGAATTCCTATTGTTGAAAGAGGCCGGCGAACTCTTATGTACATCATATTTTCTTTGGTATTGCTGCAATTGAACAGGGTGTTACTATCTCTTACCTTCCCTGATAGTTCCATTAATGCTTTTATGTATATATTATTTCTTAGTTTGCTAATTCAATGAATTCGTAAAATCTTTTGCATATACAGGGAAGCATAACATACAATTAACTAGGCCAAACCACAAAGAGTTAGGAACTTGCCTACGAAGAGAGAATCTCTTATATAAGTTTTAGCTCTCAATATTTAAACATCCCATTAGGAGACATTTGGAAAGATAATATCGATTTATCTATTGAGATTTGAGAGTACTTCACCAAATGTTAAGTCTCTCTCTCTCTCTCTCCATCTATTTGTCTATCTATCTGTCTGTCTGTCTATCTATCTACTTATTTCTTTGGATACATATGCTAGGAAATTTAAACACTAATAAGTTGATCCCAAGCAGCCCGAATCGAAGACAGCTTTTTTGCTTTCTTTCTTATTTCGACCCAGATCAGTTTGAAGGACTGAAGTCTAGAGGTGACACTTGCTGCAAGTTTAGCTGTGTTTCAAAGTTTCCTGGCAAACCTACAAAGTATCAAGATATGATCAATGTTTTCCGAAACAGTAAGGTAGAAGGGACAACCATTACCAACACCATTTAGCAAGATGTGATCCCTTTTCTCTTCAAGTAACTTCCCCAGTGTGAAGGCGGTTTTCCATTGCCAGCCAAAGTAAAATCCTGAACTTTTTTGGGATCAAGCTCCTGAAGTGCAGATACTAGTCCTACGTTGTGGATGGATTTATAAATGGATTTGACCGAGGATATTTTTTAGCTAGTCCAACATCAACTTGGGATATCAGTATTGTTGTCTGGCACAACTAATTGTATCAAGTTTCCTAGATCTATTAACTCATCCGGTTGGAAATTGGTTGAGAGGGAGAGACAGTGATAGGTTCCATGGTCTCGAGTCCTAGGATTAAAGATGGCTGACCTTCGCATCCTTGCGATTGCATGCAGAGTACAAGGTAGGGTACAAAGAAGCCAGGGTTGCCTCTCCTAGCCAAAAATTAATTGTTTCTCCATTTACCATGGTGTGGAAGATGCCTAAGTAGAAGGGATTCATTGCTTTGTTTATTCTTTTCTAGATGGGCATGCTTGTCTAGGATTTTTAAAGACAAATGTTCTGATTGTGTTGTGAGACCCAGAAATCAATAGGGCCCATTGAAAAGTAGGGTTAGAGATGAGCCACCAACACCATTTAGCGAGAAGAGCTCTGTTGAAATCTGCAGGATTTTGACTCCCATGCAGGCTTTCTCGTTGCCAGAATCTTCCGAAAAGATACATAGATTCTCTAAGTAGGGATCCAATAATCTCTTTCCATGCCATAGCAAACTTCCACCAGGTAGAGAATAGTTCTTAAGTTTTCTGAAAGCTTGCATCTGAATTCCAGTGCCAGATACGAAGCTATCCCACTTTGGACGTATTTGAATATTTCTATAAAAATGGACTGAAAATTTCAGAAGAAAAACCAATCTTTGATTTCCTCTAATTCCTCCCTTCCACCATCGGCAACCGCATCAAAGTCAGTCGCCACTGCCTCCATCCAGTTCCTACAGAATTGGACTGAAAATTTGAACGAATATTTCCACTTAGTTGGATCCCTAATACAACATCCCGGAGGAAAAAAACCAGACATTTGATGCCCAACTCATGCCCCCCTTTGGCTACGACAGATATTTTAATCGACTTACTCGAAAGACTTCACCTTGCCGGTCATAGACATTCAAGATTAAATTCAGAAAAAAAGGAAATCCTCAAATGTTAGTCATGCCACCTGTAACTCTGTAAGGAACAACGTATGGCTCCTTGAACCAAGAAGGGCCTGCTCAGCTTAATGAATTTGAACAGAAAAGCAAAAGTTGCCCTTGTGTTCATGCTGTGCACAACCAAACCACCTTGCCAAAGTAGCACCATAGTCCCTGTGCTCTTGTTTGGCTACTCATCAGAATCTTGCCTACTTTTCATATAAATCCAACACTATATTTATTACATTTCATTTATTTTGCAGTGTAAACTCATCCACCGCAGTTCCACAGCAACAGATCCCAAAGCAAAATTACGTGGCAGGGAAGACAACCTCCAATAAGCCAAATACAAGTAGATAAAATAGTTTTCAGCAGCAGCTCCGCTGGTGGTTATTGCAGAGGTCGCATGCACAGGAAATACAACAAAAGATGACTACTTCTAGCCATGCAGTACAAAAGCCTACAAAAACCATGGAGGAAAGGTTGATCACATCACATTGGTTAACAGGAGAAGGCATCATAGAGAAATGAGTCATCTCTGCTGCTAACGAGTGGCAAAGGGTGATTGATCCTAAGCACTGCTAGGTGATAGCTGACAAAGTACAAAATCCACATAAAATAAGAGGGAAAACGAAAACAGTCTTTATCTGATTCGGTTTTGCCTCTTAAGCTACTTATGAGGCAGACTAACCTTTACTGCTCTGCGTCTACTCCCCCGTAGTGACATTCTTCGGGGACTTTTATTTCAAGTTGTTGAATTTTTATCCTTTTAGGCAGCCTTGGATACATCTTTGCTGGATCTGTTGTACTTCATGTGGCTCTTCACGAGCTGGCCCGCAGCAAGAGCTGACAAGAGAGAGAGCTCTCCAGCAAGAACAGCACCTGCCACAATGGCGGCCAGAAGCCTAGCATTTGCTCCAGGTGATTCCAGGTTTGCACCCTTGACACCAAGTAGGTCCAAACAGGCTGCCTGAGAGGCCAGCTGCGTCCCACCCCCAACTGTACCAACCTGTATAAAAACAAAACAGTATTGAACTTTATATATAAATGGCGATACAGATCAAGCTGCGCACAGAAGTAATGAATTAATGCTTTTAAATGAATAAGAAACTCTCTTCCCCCACCAAACTCAAAATGAAGAACCTATAAAGCTCAAACAAACATGACATATAAGGAGATAAACTAAAAGAGGTTAGAAAAAGGGATCGTTCCTAATAGTAGGAAGAACGACAAATCAGATTTCCACGTGACAACATGGTTGTGCATCCTAAGTTCAGGTGGCGTTGTCAATAAACACCATAGAAACCAAAAACTTGTAAGATCTAATAAGTGACAGAAGAAAGTGAATTTTCAGCCAACTAAAACACTACCAGTAACGATGGAATTCAAAGCAATTTGCAAGGAGAGGAGATAATTGCAACAGATAGATTGATCAATGTAAGAAAGGAAGGACGGGACAACAGAATTACCTCAATGGATGGCATGGTCACAGAGATGTGAAGATCCTTGCCATCATTCACAGCTTCCATCATGGTGATGCAGTGAGAACTCTCCACATTCTGTGCGGGATCTTGGCCAGTGGCTATGAAGACGGCAGACACGATGTTGCTGGCATGAGCATTGAACCCCCCAAGAGCTCCAGCCACAGCAGATCCGGCAAGGTTCTTGATCATGTTGAGTTCAACCAGCACTGGCACGGTGGTCTTGAGAACTTTTTTCACAACCTCCTCCTTGATGGTTGCCTCACAAACTACCGATTTGCCCCGTCCTTCAATCCAATTCACAGCAGCCGGCTTTTTGTCAGAACAGAAATTACCTGGTCAGTGCCAAGAGAAACATTAGGAATCAATAGAAAAGCCAAACTAAAAATGGGCTTCCAACATTTTCAGTTGTCCAAAAAGGTACTTCATTTGACACTAGCTGGGTTGTTTCCTTTTCAACTTCCATATTAAATGACATTCCCATGAGCAGAGCTGCAAGTGAACCACATAGACACATCACCTAATTGGTAGATTGATATCTCCAAAAGTTTGAGGTCCATCGCAGGATAATATCAAGAACCATGAGATGAACAGATATTGACAAAATAATTTCAACCACATGGACACAAACAGCTTCTTAATAGCCAGACCAAAATCTCCTAGATCTCAAGGTTAGCGGTCGGATACAAGCCCCGTGACATAAAGATATACCAAAAACATACTGTTGATATGCCAACAAACTTTTGCAATCTCAATCTGACATTAATGAGCTACATGCCTGGACCCATGCCACAACTACCATGAAGCAATCTCACTTAAAGAGATTCAGCATAGACACTGGTTGTAAAGTATAGGACTACAACTAGAGATTGACAGGTTCCAATTATATAGGAGGAAAAAATCTGACATATTATGTTTCAGCAGTCTAACATAAAGATAGATAAAAGCAGAGACAAAAAAGGGTAAACGTGAGCATAAAAACTGAATTCTACCCATCGCATGAGATTTTCTTGATATATTTTCCCCTTTTAATTAGTTGATCACATAAGAATCATAGAAAGTGAAAATCACAAGGTGCCTTGCTCTAACTACAGTCAGGTATCATAATCAGTAACATGGGGAAAATATCTAAAGCAAATTCTCTAAAACCCCAGGATTATCGTCCGGTCTAGATATTGGTTTAGAGTTCACTCTTAAGTTGTTCATTTGTTTCTGATTCAAACTAAAAGAAATTTAGACTCAAAAAAAAAATGAACAAGTGCTTAGAGCTTAGTCAAGGCAAAAGATCCAACCAGATATGCTGATCACATCCATGTCTGGGAAGTCACCCTGCAGATAATCCAAGACATTCTGGACACCTTTTGACACCATGTTCATCCCCATCGCATCTCCAGTGCCGCAACTAAATCTCATGTAAAGGTTCCTCCCAGCAAGCGCACACTGAATCCCCTGGAGCCTTGCAAATCTGCTGGACCTGCGAATATTTAGAAAGAAAATAAAGGAGATTTTAACCTCTAAAATGCAAGAATCAGCTCAATATAAGAGGAAACATGTCAGCAAAACGAATCAAAAATTTTAGAACCCATTAAAAGCTTACCACTTAAGATTCTTCTTTTCAAAGTTATATATCATGCAAACGGTGTGAAATGAGAGGGAAGATTCGTTTTCCAGCACAAACTTGCAGTAAAGAACGATGATAAAACGCTTCACTAACATGAAAATCTTAAGCCAGCCTTCATGGTAACCACAGAAAACCAATAGTATATTATATAAAAGAAAACAAACATCAACAGAAAGTACAAGCATGTTAACGTTAAGTGATTCCATAACTCATATAGAAAAGATTGTAACAAAGCAAAGAGAGAATAGGAAATTGCTAAAAAGCATATAAAAACCCAGTCTTGATTAGGAAAAAGGCAACAAAAAAGAAGCAAAATAAGAATCCCACAGAAGCCCATCGACGAACACAACACAGACATCCCCAACTACAACATTCGGACACTTAAAAATGACGAAGAAACCGACACTAAAGAGATAAAGCCGATCTTTTTAGCTATGGCCAAAAAAATAAAAGAACCCAACTCCTCTCAAAGCAAGATCCAACTTTTAGTCAACAAAACGCGAAAGATACGCAAATAATCCAAATGCCGCAGCCGATCAAAGAAAGAAATGGACGAAAGAAGAGATTACCTGTTGAACACGACAGCGAGGGTCTCGAAATTGCTCGGCTCTTCCACGAAGGCCACGAGCTCCGCGGCCCTCCTCGCCGACGGCAGCCTCACGGCCGGCGCCCGCGTCATCCCGTCCCTCAAAACCACGCTCGCGGCGCCGCCGGACACCGCAATGGCCTTGCACCCCCTGTTGGTGCTCGCCACGAGGCACCCCTCGGTGGTCGCCATGGGCACGTAATACTGCCTTCCGTCAAGCAGCAGCGGCCCGGCGATCCCCACAGGCAACTGGACGTATCCCACGGGGAGCTCGCAGCACTGCCCTAGAATCGCCCCGTAATCGAATCCATCGAGCGGAAGCCCTTCCAGGGATCTTCCGGTCATCCTCCTGAGCACCTCCCGTCGGATCCCAGCGGCGCGGCGGCAATCTCTGAGCTTGGATTCGAGAATGTAGGAGGGGGTCGTGCCGGCGACCACGGAGGAGATGATCTCCTCGTCCTCCTCGGTGACGGCCTCCATTTTCTCCGGTGGGGTTGCGGCGTCGCAGAGGAGGGGACAGGGGGCGGGGGTTGGGGCAGCGGCCGGTGGGGTGGAGGCTGCGGCGGCGTGAGGGGCGGGGCAGAGGAGGAAGTCCTCCTCCTCGTCGTGGGAGGAGACGACGGACTGGACGAAAGCGATGCCGAAGAAAGAGAGAAGGTAGATGAGCGAGCCGACGAGGCCGACGAAGGCGAGGATCTCGGCCAGGCCGACGACGTGGAGCGGCGTCGAGGAGCGGATCTTCTCGCGCCACCGCCGCATCAGGAAGACGAGGGAGGCGGCGAAGACGGCCGAGAACAGAAGATTCGTGTGCCGGATGGGGAGCGGGAGGGCGTCCGACGCCAGGACCCGGGAGGCGGCGCCACCGCCGGAGACGGAGGAGCGGACGGTCTCCGCCGGTCGGGCGGCGGCGCTCTTGGGGAATCTCCGGCGGACGTCCATCGAGACAGAGTCAAACTAGAATGAGACGAGAGGCGGAGACGTGGAGCACCGCACTGCGCTGAACTCGGAGAGCCCAGGGAAGGGCGGTCGTGCTTTTAACGGCCTGGGGTGGATGGATACGGAAACCGTCGGTACTTTTATGTTTCCGTATAGATATTAATGGCTGGGGCAAAATCGCCTGGCCGCTGGTGAGCCGGGCGGCGTCCGATGGCAGTAGTC
This sequence comes from Phoenix dactylifera, assembly GCF_009389715.1. NCBI lineage: Eukaryota > Viridiplantae > Streptophyta > Magnoliopsida > Arecales > Arecaceae > Phoenix > Phoenix dactylifera. The sequence continues at coordinate 1,701,569 of NW_024067669.1, read as the reverse complement.
TTGAAATTTGGCTAAGGGTGTACGTTACTGGAATTTGATATATTATATAATTTTAAATAAATTATAAAATATAAAACAAACTCATGCTTGTGGCTTTCTTAAGAACATTACGCTTATATGCAATATTTTGTAAAAGCCCCTACTTATACCTATTTAAATTGGTAGCATTAGAGAAATCATTTATCTATTGTAAAAGATCAAATTATCTCTATAAAAAATAAGGCTCCTCTTTCACTTTTCAAAAGCCTTCTTTTCTTCAAAATTAAGCGTCTAGAGGTTCTTTCCTACTTATCCAATCCACCACAAGCATCCCTTCACGATGAGCAACCAACAACAAGTTTTCTTTTCAACTGACATATGACGACGAGCATCCTTCCCAACCAGTCTCTATCATTTTTGATCAAATTTTGTTCTCGCTTTCGCTCATCACATCATAGAGATCGAAGATGCCGGTGTATTATTTGCTGATTTTGAGTTCTATCTGTCAAATACTGTAGATATGATTTCTTAATGTTGTTGTCGTGAATGAGAATTCTTATATCTACATATGGAGCTATAATAGCTCTGGCAACCTATCATCAAAAGGAACTAAATCAATACATGCGTGAGAACTCTTTTTTTTAGAGGATGTATTAGTTGTAGTTCCATAGTCTGGCTTGGACAATGGACAAGCTGGCTTAAGCGATAAAACTCTTGATGTTAATTCTTTACAGTAAAAAATTTTTGAGGCATTCACTTTTTTGAAAGATGATCAAGATCAAGCTTAGACCCATGGCACCTCATGACTGATCTCCTCCTTGGGTGGATGTTATATCACTTAAGGCTAGTTTGGTCATTTTTAAATTTTTTTTTCCTGATGTGGCATTTTGGTTCCATTGAAGTTAATAGTTTGGCAAATATTTTGTTAAGTTATGGATGTAAATATAATTTACCCTTAGTCTTAGGGGCTTTTTGTAATTTACTCATCATTTAGGGATAATTTTGACTTTTTATATGAGGTAAACGGATTCACTAGCATCATCAATTTAATTGGGTGTAAATGTAGGTTTTACAAAATAATGGATATAAGTGTAATAAATATAAAGCTCAAGAGAATTTTTGTAATTTACCCTATAATTTTATAAAAATATATATAATAGAAAGATGAGAGGGTTATGAACATAATATTGATATTTTGGATTTTAGTTGTTTATTCAGATTTGAATTAAAAGTTCGATGTACTACTAATTTTTACTTGATATTAGTTATATTCAAATTATTATGTAGAGGTCCTTCCCGCTATTCCTTCCCCTCTCCCTCTCTTTTATTTTTTTGGTAATTTCGAGTCGAGTACATGACCAAATCTGAATAACCCGATCTAAATAAAGATTAATCAGGTGGATTTGGATATCTGATAGATTTACCATTTTTTTAAGTTATAGGTTTAAGATTTTTGGGTAATTTTCTAATTGAATTTTGGATGGGTTAGGATAGTAAGATTTTAAATGGGTTGGGGTATGGTTAGAGCAAATTTTGAGGATATCCTAGCCATTTCTATTTCTAGGCTGCGTTGGATACTTGGAATTTGGTGTGCAGCTGGATATGGTCGGTAGGTGTATGTCATGTTCAATCGTTCAGGGCATTAAAATGGAGTATGATGGAATAGGATATAGACCCACAATTGTTAGTTGGATTAGATTAAGTTAGATTAAAGTTGGTTTGGATTAAATTTTAATCAAGTTTGGGTCTCGTTGAACTTGAAGAAGTCTTAAAATTGTTCTTAGAATGATAGAAGAAGTTGTGATGGCTTGGTCTGGCCCGGTCCACTTGATTGGCCAGACCCAACCGCAGCCCAACTCAGTCGGATGGCATGTGCTGCATGCAAGAGGGCAGCAGAAGACTCTCAACAGGAGTCTTTCTCCTCTCTGACAACTCCAGAAAAAAGTCGGAGTCCTAGCGTCGTCGGGATATTCAGGCTTTTTATAAAACGACCACCCTTCCTGTCTATGGCTCTCCATTAACAAACATAGTGCCTCCTCCTCTCTTCTTTCTCCTTCTTTATCCTTGTTTTTGCTGGTTTTCTTGCACTATGATCGTCAAAAATCGAGGCCGGAGGACACTGTGGGAGCTAAGGTAAAGCCCTGGTCTTCCTCTTCTTTTGCTTCCTCTTCTTCCCATGGCCTTAAACCACCATCATTGATGGAGAAATTCGCCAGAAATCAATTGATTCCACTTCCCTTATTTTTTGATTTTTTCTCTTTTTCTAAGCCACTTGCGTCATCGCTGCTTGATGCCAGACCCCTAGATGGATTCCTCGACTGCCCTACCTTCCCCTATGGTGGAGCCATGGCCACCAATGGGCGGCCACCGACAAAAAACGAGAAATAGAATTCTCTTCCCCAATTTTTTTGGTTCACCTCCTTTGATTTCTAGTTGACCAGTGACCATCGCATTGGCTCCGCCCACCGACCATGCCTCCTAGCACGATCTCCAACGGTTCTAGCCTCCCTTTTTCTTTTAGGAGAGGCGAAGCCTTCTTTTTCTTTCTCTTATTTCTCTCTCTTTTTCTCTCTTTTGTTTCTCTTTTCTCCCTCTTTTTCTCTCTAAGAAGACCCATAGATGCCAGAACAGAGTCCCATCTTTCTATCCTATGAATTAGAGTTGACCGTTGGAAAGAGGCCCTAAGCCGTTCTAGTGCCCGAGCAGCTTGTTGGATCGATCACTCATGCCTGTGTTGAGTATCCTAAAACCCACTATTGATAAACCTATCAAATAATCTTGGCCTTGATCGAATTCATACTTCATGATTCATTAATCGGATTGCTTAGACCTGACCCATCTGAAATTGTTGAATGCCATTATTCGACCGACTGTCCCCTTTTATGGTTATTTTAGTACTATTAAAGTCATTGAATAAGAATTAATTTTACTTTTAATGTTTTAAATAGGTTTAGCCAATTTGCCTAGTGATTTGAAGATTGAAAGCGGAAGATGTAAATATACCTTATACTCCTTAGTAATTTTTAAATCACCACATGTTTTCCATGCATAGGGTTTATCATTAATGATATCGGCTTTTTTAAAAGTAAAGGACCGGCATATGTATTATAAAAATTATGCTTTATTATGAAAAGTGGTTTCATTAACGGTTTTAATGAAAATAGCTTCCTTATGAAATACAAATTTGATCATGCTATTTAGCATTTTCTATCTGCTATATGCGTATATTTTAAGAAAAGAATATTTTAAGGGTTCTCAAATAGCTACGACAACCCCTAGATTTTGAAATGTGAATTATGACTTTGAACCATGTTTATGAAATATTAATGATTTGGGCATGCATAATTGGCTTTATAACTTGCTTTGTCATGCTGTACTATGAATATACTTTATTTTGAGATAATTGTTATTTTCTTTAAATAATGCATTGTTCATGTAAAAACTTATGTTCGAACCGGTAAGGCAGTGTAAGTTTTACTTATTGAGATGTATAACTCATATCTCTCTTTATTTTGTTTCTTTTTTCAGATGAATAGGGTCACTAGGAATGAAGAATGGTACGAACTTAAAGTTTATGCTAACGAGCTTAGCGATTTTATAATAGAATATTAGTTCTTTAATGGACTATGAATTTATAGGTGCCAACTTTATGAATTTGAGCTTATGGATTTTGGTATTTAAATTTGGATTTAAATGCTTTGAACCAACTTTTATTTAATTATTTGATGGATGATGGATTTGGATCTTTTATTTTATTTGGATTATGATTGTTGGCTTCGTATTATTATGGATTGTACTCCTGAATAGCATAATCGTGTTATATCCTGGATTTAGGGCATGACATTAGTATTATTTCAACTTAAAGCAGTGGGTCTAGATTTGTAAGACATAGTCAAATGAAAGTTCCGATGCTGATATTAGTCAATTACATTTGGATTGTCCGCGCCACATGTTGGGGAATATGTGGGCTTCGCCATCGAGCAAACTATTCATCTTGCAGGTCAAGAATGTAGAGAAAAGAAATTAATGGTCTGATCACTCGAAGTTAATCTTTCGAACCCCTAGAGTCCCTATCCATCAATGTCTCTCTCATTACCACCATCCCTACTTGGGTCATGCAATTGATGAGATACAGATATGGTGATGTTAAGGTCTGGTCAAGGATTATATTAGACGGGATGTTTTTAGTTTTGGTAAAGATATTAGGTTGGACATTTAGGAGGTGTCAAATTTTAAGCAGCTGAACTTGATAAGGTCATGCATGCGGCGGCTATTAATTAGTTTCATCAATTAGTAACTAGAAACTATGTTGCTGCAGACTCAATTACCATGTCTCAAACAAACTGAAGGAAAATAATAGGCTTGAATTGTTATGACTAAAGAAGGGCATATGCCGTCTGATCTCTTCTCTCCTTTTCTTTCTTCGTTGGGACTCTATTACACTTCTATAAATTTCAAATTCCTAACATAACATGCATCATGTGAGATGTGGTTGAATGGGAAATTTAGATGAACAATGAGGGATGGTATTGAAACCATATAAGCAGTAAGCAATAACACTGGCCAAGCATCATTGCCAGTTTGATTAAGTAAATTTAGATGCACACACATTGTTTCTGTGCAATTAGAAGCAAGGCAATGCATCATTTGGACTATTTTAGAATCACTTCATCCTAGTGAAGCTAGTCCATACCTTGAAAACCTGTTGCTTCTCTGTTGTTAGACTAGTGTAACATCAAAAGGAAAAGGAAAAGGAAAAAGAAAGAAATCTTACAGATGGACCAGACTAATTAACTTCGAATTATGACTAATTCTGCTATATATTTGAACTCATGAGACCTCTAAAAACATAAGAGGTGGTTACCAACTTGGCTACGTATGCATTTGTGCTGTCAAATCTAATAGAGCCTGTGTGACATCATGTAATATAACTTGCATCTGAATCACAACATATGTGAACGATGTGGCCAATTGGATCTGCGACTGAATGCTATGGCACGTAGTGAGGTCAAAAGACAGCATTCTATCACAATGCTCCTTGTTTACGGAACTGGTAGCTTTCTGGCACCATCTTTGACTCAAATACAAAGTGCAGCATTCAAATGTTATGGGGATAATCATGAAAGGTTGGTGCCACCCGCTACTTCTTTGAAGTATCTTGGTTGTGGCCATGCCGACCGATTCCAGCTCCATGGTCACTGGGTCTGAATTATAAATTTTTTTAGGTTTCGATATGTTATTAGAGAATGCTAATCTCAGCTTAAAGAGTTTCGCTCTTCTGAAGATTAGGTCTAAAAAAAATTGAAGATGTGTAGCACAAGGAGATTGTCACTCAATCTAGTATACGAAGCGTAGATCATTTTGTCACATCTCTTCCAACCTTCGATTTCAAAGCAGGAATGTGTAGCTCTCACTTTGAAAGGCTATTAGAACATGTACCTATCACCTGTGGGACACATGAATGACTTAGAAGGAAGCATTCAACGGGCAGTTGTGATTCGATAGGAACAAGTTGCAATGTTTAAGTTGCAAATTATGTCACGAGCTTTATGCATGTCGATGAATTATGGATTGCACGTGTATGGAGATGCTAATGTGTTTGGGAGTGCCGATAGAGATGGGTGGGTGGGAGTGTTTATAGAGATTCTAAGACGTGTATCTATCCGTACCAAGACGCTGATCCTTGGGATACATCTGTCTTTGCAAGTGCGGGTGTGGATAAAACGACCCGTGGAAAAAGAGAAAAGGGATCTACTGTTTTGACGCTGCTGTGGATGCGGAATTGGAAAGGCTTCAAGAGTTACCGTCTGTGGTGCTCGTGTCACGTCCCAAACCCGATACTTACTGGAGTTGGGTCTGCTAGTGAGAGATGAATAAAGAATAGATATATTTGATACCATTGGATTAATATGTAAATAGAATCATGATTATTACTGAGTTAAATTATTCTATTCCGAAGATAAGAGCTTATGTTGTGATGGTTGTTATTTATCCAGTAAACATTGCTTCTTTCTTAGGATTATACTTTAAATGGAATGTGTGAACGTGTCGTGGTTTGGGGCATGCCACGTATCTTCTACTGGGATATGTTGTCGCGGCTGAATTCATCAGCTTTCCTTGGCACCGACACCATTATGTGGATGGTACAGCTCCACGAGAGCAAGGACTGTTCATATAAAGACTTCTTTCTAACATGATAGATAGAAGACAGGGACAGGAGTTGTGTATATGGCATGACACCAGGATTACTCTTCCTTCACCCAAATCTACTGTTGGGTTGCCCAATGGCCTGTTCGAGATCTGCACAAGTAGATGAGTGAATGGGGTTTAGAGTGCTCTGAGATCTATACAGGATGCGATCCAACAGTTAACATCGTGAAAAAAGATTGATTATTCTTTCATGCGAAAGATACAACCCATACCCTAGGCATGTAGAGTTAGACCGTGATTCACGACCACGTCCCTGAAAACGAGACATAGATCTTGAGTCCATTGGTAGGTGGAAGTCCCGTTGACCTCAAGATTCCACACAAGTTAATGCAAGATCTCAAGAGATAGTATCCTGCAAGAATCACATGGATGATCTCGGACGAAGGAAAAATTATTGATTTATAGATTCTGATTCCTTTAGGGCTCGTTTGGTTCGCGGGAAGCATTTTTCTTCCTAGAAATATGATTCCTGGGAAATAAATTCCTAGGAAGAGGATGCCTAGGAAAGTATTTTTGGCATGTTTGGTTGACCATGGGAAAGTGACAAATTTCCAAGGTGCTTATGTTTGGTTGGCCATCCACTTTCCTAGGAAAGTTATATATAATTCCTATTATGCCCTTAATAAAAATTAGGTTTTTAATGCCTCTTTAATGCTTCTTTAATGCTGAAGGGACTTTTTAGGAAAAAGTAAAAATGGAGTGATTCCCGCCTCATCGGAAAGTAACTTTCCCATGTTTCTCATGGGAAAGACTTTCTCATGAAATGTGGGAATCACATTCCCATGGGAATACAACTTTCCCTTCTCTCTCCTTTGAAAACTCCAACCAAACAAGAGGCATCTCATTACTTTTCCGTTGACCACACTTTCCCCCCTTCTTTTCCCGCGAACCAAACGAGCCCTTATAGTTTGAGTAAGAGTGATGTATTTTAACATCAAATGCCATGGGACATTAGTTTGTAACCTCTTTTTTGCCTTTAAGATGGTTCCACCTTTTTTTATTCCCTGATTTTTTAAAAAGAAAGATGAGCACTTCCCTAGGGGTGAAGGGAGACAAAATCTTGCTACATCTTTTTTTAATTAACACTTCCCTAGGGGTGAAGGGTGACAAGATCTTGGTACATCTTTTTTAGCATAATAGGTCACAACTTGCAAGCTGAGTCTTTTCCTCTATAACAGATTAAATGGGCTAGAGTGAGGGTTATGAAAAAACTACAGGGTATTCTTATGATCTTAAGATCATGAATATTAGGTCTATGCCTAAAAAGTTCTTGTAAGGACCAAAATGCAAGATAACAGAAAGTATAGGAGTATACCACATGATTATAGTCTCCCTGTTGCTATCCTTCTTCTTTCCAAGAAGTTTCTTCTTCTTCCTCCTTTTTTCCTAAACCTTTTTCCTTTTTTTTTAAGCAAATGGTCACAAAGTGACCACCAGTTTATTGAACTAATAAAATGATTGAAAGGGTGAAAAGAAACAAAATAAAACAGTGGAGAGGGAGAGATTTTGGATAAAATTAAAATAAGCTAAGTTCATACTTTTGCAGTGAGGGTTAAGTTACACATGAATTAGCCCTTTCATTCCTTACATATAGTAATGCATTTATAGGAGTATAGATGAGTTAACTTCGAGTTGCTATGCCATTAAAGTTACAAGAATGATATTTAGATTCCAAGCTTGCTTGCATCAAGTGCTTGGTTTATTCGAGTTAGGTCAGAAAAGGGAAAAGAAATATTATCTATTATTGACGGCACTAGCATGACGGTAACTTTCGAAGACATAATGTCTATATATCTTTCTTTTTATTTTTTGTAGAATTTAAAACTATTTGAATGTACAAAAACCTATTAAGCAAAAACTTCTGAACAACATGACTAGAAAACCATTCACTTAAAATTAGTAAAAACTGGCTGTGGATTTAATTGATCATCACATGTCTTCTAATATAATTTGAGATGTACAAATAAGTGCATATCAGTCATTATAATTTTCTTTTTTCTTTTTTTAAGAGTTGGAGGACAAGAATTAAATTTAACTCTCTTGTGTCAATATTAGAGATTTTACTGACTCAGCTTGTTGGCTGGCCACCCTTTCTTTTCCACTCTAGTAAAAGAATGCCAGCAGACAAATATTTACAAAAAATCATTGTCCAGGGACTAAAACATCAAAACTCATCGTTGTAACTCCACACAACATGTGTTCTAATTTATTTCAAATTTCTTAGTATGTAAACACTACTAACATTATATCAGATCAAATTTGATATTGATCGATTCAAGTTCACTTGCTATGCAAGATCAACTTAGGTCGAGTCTAGTGGGTAATCCATAATCCTCATCCAACAAAAAATTGAAGCCAAGTCTAGATTTACCTAATGCAAAAGATCAAAATAGGACATCCCTCAATATGAGGAATTTCATGTTGGACTTTTTGGTTGAATTTGATCCATTGGCTGGGCTCAAACTTTGATCTAAAAGAATTGGTGCATACTTGGATCTTCGGAACATTACTGGAAGAGCAAAACTAACTTTAAACAATCAATTACCAGAACAAAGCTAACTTAAAAACTAATTTTCTAGCTACTGGACTAGCCAATAAGAGAAGGGTTTGCCATCAATAATTAGAATCAAAGTATACTTATCCTAAGTTAGAGTCATACTTTTAGGCCTTTTAGTTTAACTTTTTTTTAATCTTCAATGGGTATAGGCAATTCCCCGATAAGGCAACATATATAAATCTTAATTTATATTGGAATGGAATCAGGGGCGGCCCAATACATTTGGGGGCCTAAGGCGAATCCAATAAATGAGGCCTTTTTTTAATAATAAATTTTTTAATAAATATAAAATACTTAAAAAATGATATGAAAATAGATAGCTATTAAGTACACTATTTCAACGAAGATGCATGAATCTAACAAAAACAGACAAGAAACTTTTTTAATTTAATATAATTCTTCAATGGGAGTATAGAAAAATAATTATCCTAAAAGAAGGGCTATGAAACTGATTAAATAACTGAGATAATGCTTGACAATATTGTTTACCCCGTCAAGCAAGAGCAGAATAGGAAAAGGTCATCCCATGGCACTTTATGGCCAAGGTAAAAAAAAAAGATTTGTCCAAAAAGGGGCCTCCCTATAAAAGAAAGTAGGGGCATTATGGGAAATTCACTCCATCTAATTAATAAAAGTCCCATCCCACCATCTCCCCTTCAAGTAAGTACCCAAGCAGCGACTGCAACATCACACAGCAGCCATTGAACCCCCTCCCTCCTTTTCTCTCTGTACCACCCAAGAGGGAAGAGGGAAGAAGAAACCGAGAGGAGAAAATTAAAAGAATCTCCACCCTCCAAGAAGTCCATTTCCAATCCCCCTTTCTTCCTGATGGCCCGGCTGGGTCAGGAGTAATGTGAGGGAAGGAAAACCAAGACCAAAACCAAAAAAGAGAAGGGATGAATGATGAGAGTGGCTTCAGGCGTGTATCAAGCCAACCAAATCCCTTTCTTCCTGATGGCCCACTGCCCAGGCCAGCGCCCAGCTACGACTCTAGCTATTGGAGACAGATGGAAAAGGCAGAAGGCTACAGATTAAAAAAAAAAAAAAACTATGCAGTGGGGACCGTGGGATGGGGGCCTTCCGTGGGTCGGGGGCCTTAGGCGACCGCCTAAGTCGCCTAAGGCCCGAGCCGGCCCTGAATGGAATGTTCTTAACTCCATCTCATGATTAGATAGAGCTAATAACATTGTGGTTACATTTTGAATAAAACACGGATACACTCTTAACCATTTTGATTACTTTTTGTTAATGAAACATGCCATTGGACATTTTTTTAAATCAAGTGGGATGATATTATTGGCATCCAAGGTTTATAAGTACGTAAGAAAACACTGATCCCATGTTTGACAAAATTGTCGAAGATCAGTGATCCATCCCTAATTTTGGCTTGTTTTGGAATTTTTACTAGGAAAGGCTGCATAAACAGTCTTTCTGCTTGTTCATTTCCAAATTTGAACCTTGATGTTTTAATTAATTGGGTCCTGGATCCTGAACATATTAAAGTAGTCTTCTCTTTAATTTATCGTTCCAAGATTTAGAAAATTGATAGATATCAAATTATTGATTTAGACTTATTCGCAAAAATATATCAAATATAAGGTAAGGTGTGAAGACTTGTGCGGGCATATGTTTACTTCCATATTGAGTATGCATGGAACAGATCTTAGGATCTTGGGAATTTATAAAGGGCCAAGGAATTCAAATAATACTTTCTAGCTAGTCTTTTAAAGTAAAGTCTTGGATTGTTATAAATAGTATCAAACTGAATCCATCCCATGGTTTATATGGACTAAGCAAACTTATTAAAATTCAATCATAATTACCAAAAATATAATCGCAAATATCATAATCAACCCATGGTCCTTAGCCTAGTAAGGATGTTGAGATTTAAATGGGAAGAGTATATAAAAACCTGTGTGGGCATGCATTTAGCCCGACCTCAGCTATGCACTGGATAGATTTTGGATACTTCTATAGGGCCAAAAAATTTAAATAATACTTCTAACTAGCTTTTTTTAGGCGGATCCTGAGTTATTACATATATAAGGACCCTTGCGGGCATATGTTTAGTCCCATATCGATTCTGCGCAGAGTAGATTTTGGATACTTATGTAGGACCAGGCAACCTAAATAATATCTTCTAGCCAACCTTTTTGGGTGAGGTATTGGGTTGCTGCACAAGGTTTAAAAAAATTTAATGCTTAATTTAAGCAAGAAAATCTTCAGAGGTCCCCTCTTTCTCGTTCTCCAGAGTTTGGAGTTTTTTAAACATGTATGAGAATCTTTCTACACATACAAGTGATCAGGCATAGATTAAGTTTTGGCCTCTCTCTCTCTCCCTCCCTCAAACAAGTTCCACCACATTCCATCACTTTCTAGCAGATTTTGAAAAGAAGATTGAAAAAAAAGTCATGTTAATGCTTAAAAATTCATATTCACTACTCATAGATAATATAATAAATATAAAATAGATTTAAAAATAAATACATTTTGGCATTCTATGTTTGTACTGCTCACAAAAGCATTTTGTGTCTGTATGATTAAATGACGCATTACATCGGCAGTGATTAAGTGGATTTGGGCAGGCACCATGTTGTTAAGCTTCTGCAATTTGCTGGATGAGGGGATTATAGCTTTTTTTTCTTTCATCTGCTACTGTTTGTTTCAAGTCATATATAACCTCTTTGATTGATCTCAAGTCCATCTTTCTTTGGCTGCATCAATAATTCCTTTAAGACAAGTCTGATTCAGGATCTCCTTAAGAACGCTAGCAAACATAAAGCGGAGATCCTGAATTGGGGTGAAGGCAGGACTTGAACTCAGATTGCCAGAACACATAACCCAGTGGCTTTACCAACTGAATGAATTGGCAGCTCAATCTATATGCTTTGTTGTAACTGAAAAATCATCATAATGTTTTGACCTTCTGCGCATGAAACAGCATCAGATCCTGAACTTGTCAGTTCTGTTATTCGTCTTAAGTAGTTAGCCCATTTAAAAGCACAATTCAGCTATACTTCTGCTGATAGCCTTAGAGAGATTGAATCATGTAGCCAAAGTATTTATCGTATCTGATTTGCCATCATAGTTTTGGTTTTAAAAAATCTTTTATATTAGATACATCATACATGTGAAAATGAGCTTTCTGCTAGGCCTAAGTTTTTTGAGTTCAGCTTTCCTGAATATGATTGCACTACAGGAGGTCCCAAACCCATGAAGAACAAGATGTGACACTCTGTTAATGTTTGAGATGCATTTAGAAAATACCATATAATCCTTTCTTTCCAATTTTTTTCTTTGTTGTTTTTCCCCTCAAATTGCAGGTTCATTGAAGTAGATAGATCCAAATACTCATGACCTCAGAAAAATTAAAGAACTTGGGCTGGAATTGCAAGACTCTAAAAGAAACTCTGAAATTAACACTACTATGATAGAAGTGACTGGAATTTGGTAGCTGCAGAGTAAAGTGTATTAATAAACTGGATGACATTTTCATATGTAATTTTTGCAACCAAGGTGTTTTTTTTAAGGTTCTTTTGTTCATCGTTTTCTTGCTTTAATCAGAAATTTATCAAACTGTATATTATTTCACCTGCTGTCTGGAGTTGGAACTGAAGAGCTTTGCTTGCTTACAGACACATACAATCATAATTAAATTAAGGGTCTGGTCTCCCCTTGTTCTGCTGGAATCTAAAAAGGTCTTTTATTTTATTTCAGACTCAGTTGTAATGCCAATAATCATCACTCCTTATCATAACAGGAGTAATAGAGAATTCAAATTCAAATCAATCAGTTGCAGGTAGCATTTCTTTGCCTCGTTTGGTGATATCTTTCAAGAAAAAAATTCAGCCGAAATCAAAGTGAAGTGTTGCTCACAAGTTCAGAAAGCAAGAGTTTGGTACTTTCACTGCCACTTGTTGATAAATATGTGGCTCATGAAGTGTAACAAAGACTTCAAAAATTACAAACCAGCTCAGGTGGGGTCCCTATCAGGTTCAGAGGGCGACTTCTTCCTCTTTTTCCATTGAAAAAAAGCTTGCAGCATCAAAGTAGCTGACCATTTAAACAAAAGATACAATTATCCTCCATCACAACTCCCATCATCCTACGTCGGATTCTCTTTCCGTATATAATTTGGAAGCTTTCGAGATTTTATTAACCTCCAAGAACTTTATCCACTAATATGATTTTATGGATCCAGGTTAACAGCTTTAGCATGGAAACGGAAGTAGACCATACACTTCACACTATTACGGTCAGTATCAATAGAAACATGACTTCTGAAGCATAGTGTCATATTTAGTCTATACTGCAATACTTTTACAATATTAATATAGTGTCTTGTACCCAAGAAAAAAATTAATGTAGTGTCGACTGTCCATTGGCAAACTTGGTGAGTTTGAAAAGGATTTGATTCGATCAGATTATCTGCTGAGACTTGAGTGGTCAAAGATCTTAACTAATAACAATTGTTCTCAGGAGAACTTCATTGGTTCTTCGATAAACTCAGAGAAAATAAAGATGCTTAAATGAAGATAAGGTATTTCCAACGAATGGACACCTCGATTATATTGAGTGTAACAAATTAATTTATCATAAAGAGCTGTTGCTCATGCTTCCAAGTTGTTAGCAATAAGTAAAAAACCAACACTTGGGTTATGATTGATAATGAGATAAAGATTATGAGGCAGCAGTAAGGAATTATAGCTGCAGGCCTTTAAAAATCCAGTAAGTTAATTTAAGAGTACAATTATTCACCATATATTACTTTCTTTTCTTTATACATGTATAAAATTGTTTAGATTGTTTGTTTTTCTTTCTTTTTTTGTCTTCTCTACCAGTTATACATGCTATCAATGACCATATATTACCTATCAATGACTTCCAACACCACTGGTTGGCATCCTTAAAGAAAGTTATATATCATGCATCGACATGCTAGATTTAATAGATATGAAATAAAAAGATTTTCAAGGAATTATACTAGTAAATTGATGTATACATGAAAATAAAATTAAGGAAAAACTGCTTTTAAAAATTATAATGGATTGTCCAGGTTTATAAAAATATCGAAAAGGAGTGTATAGATGAAGCCAGCCACTTAAGCTGAACTAAAGGCCAAAATAATTATTTTATTTATCATTAATAATAAAATAATCAACTCCAACAAAAAAAAAATTCAATTAGTTAGAAAAGCCAGGCATATAAATCATGTACTGATCAGACCCAATAATTCTATATATATATATATATATATATATATATATATATATATATATATATATATATGGGGATTAATAACCTACTCTTTATTATGGTAGGTTATAAATCTATCCATTTTTTATTGGACAAAAAATATCCTTACTTTTTATAACTCTTAAGAGTATTTTATGCCTTTTTACAATCTTATATTAACTCACCTTCTCAACCTCCCAATTAATATGCTCTCTCTCTCCGGTATATATATATATATATATATATATATATATATATATATATATATATATCTATATATATAGGGGATTGATAACCTATTCTTTGTTATGATATGTTATCAATCTACCCATTTTTAATTGGACAAAGAATATACTTACTTTTTATAACTCTTAAGGATATTTTATATTTTTTTACAATTTCATATTAACTCACCCTCTCAACCTCCCAATTAATACACTCAATCCCCTATATATATATATATATATATATATGTATGTATGTATGTATGTATGTATGTATGTATGTATGTATGTATGTATGTATGAAATGTATGTATGTATGTATGTATGTATGTATGTATGTATGTATGTATGTATGTATACATAAGAGGGCTATGGGGGTTTAGATGAAAAAAAAAACAGAATGGAAGAACCCGCACGCATTTGCTTTTTTATTTTATTTTATTTTATTTAAATATCTTCTCAAGAATTCCATCTTCTTCCTGTCCCGAGATCATTATTCCCCCTTCTCTCGCAATGTGATCTTTGTAGAGCGGAGAGATTGCTTCAATTCTCCTAGCAATCTTCTAATTGGAAGCGATCCATGTCGTGTTGCAGTGACTCGCACCAAATTTACGCCCCTTTTGACCCAATCTGTTCTCCAATTCATCGAGGTTAGGGTTTTTCTAAGCCCTACCTAGGGTTTTTCGTGGTCGACCACGGGATCGCCTTATCCCTCTTAATTCTCCCCGTTTTGTAGTCCTATCTGCCTCCTGGGTTCTTCGAATTAGGCCTCTCCTGGTTTGGATTCCATGGCTTTTCACCGCCCGGGCTCGGGCTCAGCGTCGGGATCGGCGTCGAGCTCGAGCTCCGGGCTCCACTTCTTGAAATCCCCCTTCGGGGATACGACCTACACGAAGGTCTTCGTCGGGGGGCTGGCCTGGGAGACCAAGAGCGAGACGTTGCGCCGCTACTTCGAGAAGTTTGGCGAGATCCTCGAGGCCGTCGTGATAACTGACAAGAACTCCGGGAGGTCGAAGGGCTACGGTTTTGTGAGTGTTTCATGTCTTGGCCTCCATGTTTCTTGATAACCCGAGAGAAAGATTGTTTCTTTAACTGCCTAACGAGGAAAAGATTCGATCTTTTTTGTTCTTGTTTTTATGTTCTTATATGGGGGATTGCTGCTGATTTTCTTTAATGGCGTGTGGATTGCTGTGGAGGATTTAGGTGACCTTTCGTGACCCAGACTCTGCAAGAAGGGCATGCGCAGACCCAAGCCCGGTTATAGATGGCAGACGGGCGAATTGTAACTTGGCTTCGCTGGGGCGGCCTCAGCCTGTTCCAACTTTTGGTAATTTTCTGCATATAGGGATGATTGCTCTTTTTAATGAGAATTTTGTCTCAAGCTGCTGAATTGTTCTTTCGTGTTTATTTGTTCTCCATTGTTTCTAAAAATGTGTGAATTGATTCCATCCTATTGTTTTAATTAATAGTCCAATGATGATATCAGTCTTGTCTTTGTCTGGTTAAATTTTGGGGTCTGGTGGCCTTTTATGCAATACAATGCAGTTGTTTTTGGTTTTGTTTCCTTTATATGATTTGTCTGCATTATGCCACTAACTGTGGGTAATTTCCAGGTTAAGACTTATAATTCAGGCATTCCATGTTTGTAGGATTAAATGACTCATCACATTGGTAGTGCTTTAATTGGATTATGGCAGGCACCATGTTGTTCATTGTCTGCAGTTTGCTGGATGAGGGTATTAACATTTCTTTTTTCATCCTGCTACTGTTTGACTGCATTGATATATGACCTCTTTAATTGATTCCAAGTCCCATCTTTCTTTGGCTGCATTAATAATTCCTTGAATACACTTTTGATTCAGGATTTCCTGAAGAATGTTGATGAACATATAGTGGCATGTATTATTTTTGTTCTTCTCAAGTTTAATGTACAAGATCTACTGTCAAATTCGATATAAGTTATAATGTCTCTGGACTGAACCAGACATACTCAGTAGGGAGACCAATGCCTGTACCAGCAAAATAAGGGCAATCTGAAAATGTTGTGATTTGTATATAAAGAAGGAAAAGAAGATAGAAGTGTCTCTAATGTAGACTCAATATGGATTACTAATAGAAATCCACACTTTAAATACATCATTGTACACCACCAGTAGAAGATGTCATAAGAACCTCAAGGCATAACTTTTCTAATTTTAAAGGAGTCTGAGTAAGTCTGATATAATTCTAAGAATTTTGAAAACATAAGGCTCCTTAGTGGATGTATCCTGATAAACACTGATCAAGCTGGTAAATTTCTGGTTGGCTCTCCTCACTAGAAGGCTTTCAAATGCGCTCAATCAGCAAGGGTTCTCCAATAGAGGGTTAATTGCAATGGTTTGTGGTGTAAGACAAGGGGCTTATAGGATTCACTAATAAGAAAATGAAGGATTTGGGTTCAGATTTGGGCATAGACAGAAACAAATGATAGGACTGAAATGGGATTAGAGGAACAAATGATCAGACTAATTTATGAGTAACATGCTTCATCTAGAGCAATATTATCATGGAATCGAGGAAGGAAGATTGCTGCTTTTGCTGCCATCCATCATGCTACTCCTTTGATTTGATGTTGATGTTGCTCCAAATTATACCCAGTCGAGGTCTCATTGTCTTTGGCCAAAAGACATTAATGTCTTCTTCTTCTTCTTCTTCTTCACTCTGGGACGGAATCAATGGCTTCACAATGCTTAAAAGTTAATGATAGCAAAGAAACCTTTTATCACCTGTCTATTATCAGAACTTAAACCAACTGCCTACAATCTAAGACGAGAAAGTGCAACAAAATTGATAAGAAAATAAAAAAAGGAAAGAGAAAAGGAAGAATGAAATTAGTGTGGAGCATGGTCTAACTTAACAATCACCATAGTATTCCATGTTTGTCACATAGCATCACTGATTGAAGATATAGCATTATCATCCATACTTGTTTAAATTAGTATGCCAACACATGCACGGCTTTGGGGGATAAATGGTAGAAATGATGTAGTCATGTAGGACAGCTAAGTTAGGATGCAGATATCTAACCTTCAGTTTTGGATTCGAGGGCCTAAATTAGGTTTTTATGGGGTGTAACTATTTGGGCAAGCCCTAGTTCATGGTGTCGAACAACCTTAAATGCAATCTTAGTGATTTGAAGAGATTCCCACCTAACCTGTACCAATAATAAGACTTGTACAGATTATCGTACTCAGTATATAGACTACAATACTTACCAGAGTTATTGCCTAAAATAAATCCGAAAATTACAATGAAATTGAAAACAAAATGCCTAAACTACTTTTGATCGTCCTCAAACTTAAATAGGTAACAAAACTCCTACATCAAGAGATACTTGATGTATATGTTACTTACATGAAGTGCGCCGCCCACAAAATGTTTGAATGATCGGGTAAAGAGCGAGCTTCTTATATGGGATCCGACGCATCCAGCAGAGCGAAGCAGCCTTCCATTCTTTTCGGCGGCATCCTTCCGCATTGGCGGCGAGTGGAGTGCCACAATCCCATTCATCATTTTTGATCTACCAATTTGGTCCCGAGGTAAGGAATAACCAGTTACACCAAAAGATGCAGTCAATACACCTAAAACCACACCTGTAACCCAAGTTAATTCGCGGGATTTTTTAAATCCACCTGTGAGATATACACGAAATACGTGCAGGATCATCATTAGAACCATCATACTTGCTGACCATCGATGAACTGATCGAATTAACCAACCAAAATTGGCCTCAGTCATTATGTATTGAACAGAGGAAAAAGCTTCTGTAACGGTTGGACGATAGTAAAAAGTCATAGCAAAACCTGTAGCTACTTGTACTAAAAAACAAGTAAGTGTGATCCCCCCTAAACAATAAAATATGTTGACATGAGGAGGAACATATTTACTAGTTATATCATCTGCAATCGCCTGAATCTCGAGACGTTCCTCAAACCAATCATATACCTTACTGAGATAGGTAATCCAAAAGAATTCCCCCTCTGAGAACCGTATATGAGAATTTCATCTCATACGGCTCAAGCAGAAACACACAAATACTGATTTCAACGGATATGTAATAGAAAGTTCAAAACTTCTTAGCCACTTGATTCGATTTGCCCCAAAGATAGGAAGTAACAAAATCCGGAATCTCTTCTTTGTGATGATAATGCCAAAAATATCAAGTTGGCTCATCCGTCTTTCTTTATATTGATCAGTACAGGCCTCTTGAATCTTCTCTTTCCTATTTTTTTATTTGTTATTTTATTTGTTATTTTTTTGTGCGTAATGCAGATTAACAATAGTTTTGCTATTGATAGGAATTCCCTTGTTGAGACCCTATGAATCAATTGAAACCTCAGATTCATACTAGAACCACGATGATTTAATCAAGCAAAGCCTCAAGCTAAACTCAAAGGTTCTCTGAGTAAGACCCGTTTGATGATCACTTATTCAATGAATGGATGTAATGACTCAACAAAATCTTGAGTGTCTTGCGAACCTTGCTTTACTCAAGCTTTTGGAGTTGTGTGGTCTCGATTATTTACGGAGATAACTGTCCTTCCAAGAGAGAGAGTTTATGGGCTGATCTTGCTAATAACTGTATTAGAAGTTATAAAAAAGAAAGATATCTATATATACTGGTTTTATTTAGAATTATAACTGTATTTTTAGGTCATTGACCGATTTAACTAACTGTAGGGCTACAAATGGGTCAGGTCGACCCGCGACCCAACCCGACCTGCATAAGATCCGACCCAACCCGAATTTTAGGACCCGCGGGGTCCTAAATTTGGACCCGTTCTATTTTTCGGGTCGGGTCGGGTCGGGTCCACCCAATTTTGACCCGGACCCGGACCCGACCCGACCCGATCCTTGTTTTTTGGGTCAGTTTTTTACTATTATATGGTGAAACTTTGAATATAAAAAATACATAGATCCGGACCTGACCCGAATGACCTGTCGGGTCACGACCCGATCCGACCCGATTTTCAACCGGGTCGGGTCCGAGTCCAAAATTAAAATCCGAACAAGAAACCGAATCAGATTGGGGTCACTTAGGACTCGACCCGACCTATTTACAGCCCTAACTAACTGTACAGTTATTCACTTTTAAAGTGAGCTTAACAGCTCAATATGAATTTATGTTCCTAAAGTACTATATAAATATCAACGGTGTCATTTAATCATAGTTTTAATTATATGTCCTTTATCAAATGTAAATTACTTAATAGTAAGTAATTTCTTGAAGCAACAATAGATGACTTACCATTTATGCTCTAGGACTCAAAATGGTACGTGCATTGAGATTTGACTCTGAATTTTGGCATACTAGCTAATGTCAAATGGATGGTTGTGCACCTTAGATGTGCTTAAGCACATGCAGAGTCCGGAAGAAGAGGAGTGTTACATTAATAATTTGTGTGAAATTACAGCCATTAAAATGTAATAATGATGTTGTACTATTAAGATTGTGTTCATATAGAGCATTTAAACAACTAGGCTATTATCTACCAAAAAACAACAAGGTTACTTAGACATGCTGTTATAAGTGCCTCTTTTGTTTTCTTTTTTTATTGTCCCATTAAAAAGAAAATGTTACAAAAATGCTAAATGTCCAAGTGCATGTAGAGGAGCACTACTTACACATGTCATGAATTAACTTTACCCTTTTAAATCATTGGGCTTGCATGAATCAAATGTGGGGCCGACATTCATAGAGGACTGTTTGTGGTCCAAGCCTCATGTACGTAGGTTTTGCCTACATGTACCTGTATTCTTGGCAGCTTGCAAAATGATTTTGAATTCAAGTTTTCATTCTGATTCACAAGATAAATTTCAATTCTGTGACTTGTGACTTAATTAGATGTCCGTGTTATTATGCTATTATTGTACACTATTTCCTATTGTAATGATTGATAATGACCATTATAATAGCTGCTATTTCATTCCAAGAATATTATGTCAATAGTTTGAGTCGCCAATTAGATGTTATTTCCATCTGTAAATTATGATTTCATTGGGATTTAAGAGAGGATGTTGGCAGGTGCATAGGAGATTTAAGAAAACACCAAAGAGAGGGAAATATTTTGGTCTGCCTGATTTTTTTTTTTTTTTTGTGTGTGTGTGAGAGAGAGAGATGATTTGGAAAATTCACTGAGATGAAACAGGAAAATGAGATTCTTGAAGGTATTTTGAGTCAGGTAAGAACATAACCTGGAATGCTGTTGGAATTGGTGGCTCGCACAAAATGGGTAGACTCATTTATACAAGCAAAACATGCTATTATAGTATGTCTTGCTCTGATATACCTTGTTCTGTAGTACTGTTAGAAATCTTTTTGAAAATAAGAAACTTATATTTTTTAATTATCGTGTAGATTTTTTTTTTGAAGACCTTTGATATCAATCCTTATGTGGAGATTCTTTCAGATTTGGTTGGATCTGTTTGGAGATCATCCTTAATTGCAGATCACCTTTTTTAAGCAGCCACTTCTTTTCTTTCTCCATATTGTCTCTTTCCATCCTTGGGAATGACTTCAGCCGTCATACCTCTATCCCTTCAAACAATTAAGACTTTGTCATGCGGTAATGTCTTGAATCTGCTAAAAATACCCTACGAAAGATCATTATGATAAAGTCTTAGTAGCAAGATTCGCCGTCTTGGTACCGAATCTCGTAACCGGTGCCATACTAGCATAGTGTTGGTATGGTATGGTGCATAATTTTTTTAGTGTACGGAGTGTCAGTCCGCCACCCGTGCAGGGTATTAGTACGGTACGCCTCCTACCGTCCGGTTCGGGCCGGTACGGCAAATCATGCCTTGGAGACTTGAAAGAAAGATGCAAAATGAAAGTTCGAAGACTCAAGTTGGGATTTCATTGTGACACCATCAGATTGCAGAGACTCCTGTCATTAATCCTCAGTGACCGAGGCTGTAGATCTATTCCTGCCTCCTTAAGTAAACTCATTTGGCCTTCAGATTTCCATTAGTTGTGCTAGATTTTGCACGATGCAACAGAATGCATAGGAAAAGGCATATTAGGATCCATGCTAGAGTCCGTAGAGGAACAGAGATTAGGTTCTAAATTGTAGTTCAGTTGGCAGGATTAAATTGGTATGAGCATAATATGGTCTCTTTAGGAGCAATTTTTGTTGTGTCTTTGTTTTTTCTATTTCTTAAAGTTCTCTTTCTAGAGGAGTCACAAAGATCTCTTTCTAGAAGGGGATTATGTCCTTGAGAAATCAAATTGTTTTTTCCCTTTTTTTAATAATTGTTCAGTAAGAAAACATTTCTTGACATTGTTTCAATTTTTGCCCCCCTTTTGCTTCTGTGTCTTGTTTTAATAACACCATTATCCATATAACTTCACTTTTATGCTTGATAGATAAAGATCAAATTGATATGAAGATCAAAGACTTCACTTTTATGCTTGATATATGAAGATCAAATTGATATGAAGAACAAAGCTTTTGGAGTAGCTATTGTCATCTATGGTTCATTGCATTTTAAGCCAAAACTCTAATGCCATGTTTGGTTCACTAGAATGAGTATTTGAATAGAATGGAGACTGCAACTTTGGCCTCAGTACAATGTTTGCTAGATAATAAAGGATGGAATCGCAATTCCTTTGGAATTACGATTCCTTTTTATTTGAAGGAATGATGATTTCACTCATACATGGGAGGAATGGTCGTTCCCATGAAAATGGAAATGAATGATTTTTTTTGGTAATAAACTAATTAACAATATGTGTGGTATAGAATAGTAACAAAAGATATATTTTTATATAAATTATTATCAATGATTATGATCTAATGAAAAATAAATACTTAATAAATATAACTTAAAAAAGGTGAAAAATATCAAGTAGCATGCATAATATTATTTCAATTATTACTTAAGGTTTTACTATGTATCACATACTAGCAAATGGGCATTGTACACTTCAAGTTAAAGACAAAATCAAATAGAATGCAAATTGTGGAATATTATTGAACAGAAAAGATAAAAATACTAAAAATTAAATAAAATAATTAAATGTAACAAAAATAATAAATTAAAAGTATTAAATAAAAACTAGGAAATATGAATTAAAATAAAATAAAATATAAATATAAATATAAATAAATATTATTAAAATAAAAATAAACTAGAAATTTAAATTGTTAAGTAAAACTGAATAGAAAAGATAAAATATATTAGATAGATAAGAAAATAATAATTTAAGTAAAAAAGTACATAATATGTAATAGATAAGAAAATAATAAATAAAAATCCAAAAATATGAGTAATAATAAAATATAAAACATAAAATATAATCAATTTCAATTAAAACTTCAAAATAAAATATTTGATTTCAGATACAATATATAAATAAGACAAAAAATAATTAATAGAATACAAAAAATAAAGTAATGTTTAATGGTATATAACTAATTGACTATATTCTAAATTTCTAATATATAAATAGTTAGATCAAGTATTTCAATTTAAATGTTGTTTCTTTTCCATGCATTCCTTTGTTTCACATCCAAATGGGGGGATAGGAATTGCGATTATGATTCATAGCGTTCAATTCCTATTCCATTCTAATTCCAATTCCAATTATTATTCATTCTTGGAAACCAAATGTAGCATTAATTTTCTGCATGTAGAATGCTGGCTCAATTGCAATATACTAGTGTACCCCTCTCTCCATGGTTGTGCCTAAAGTAGGGTAGCCCTTTGTTTGAAATATTACTACATATATATTAACCTCAAGATTCAGATTCTGCTGTACAACCTCCCAATGACTCAACCCGTCCACCCCTTTTGCTCTCTCTTCAAAGAAAAGTAAAAAAAAAAGGGGGGGGGGGGGGGGGGCGGCTATTACAACATGAAGAAATTGAAGAAAATGAAATCATTTCATGTTTTTCCTTGTATTTTTTGAATTAGCCTTATGACATATGATTTAATTTACCATGATGAAAATGTTGTTCCTTTTGGTCCCAATTTTCTTTTCTGTAGCACGCCCCAGATCAGTAGGCCCCTACTTCGGAGGTGTTCCAGTTACACGAGGAACATATGTTGGAAGTTCTGCTCATCACCAACCAATTCCCTTTGGCTACCATCAAGGGTTTTCATACCCACCATATGGGTAAGTTGATTTCTGAAGCATTGTTTAGAGCTTGGCTCAAATGTTCATTTTCTGATTTAGAGTTTGTTTGAATCAATCTTAATAAAAGATGCCTTGGTTTTGAGGTAGTTACTTGGAGAATTGAATTAAAAATACTAGAAATATAATATATGAGGAAGGAGAAAAAAAAACTGTTGGTATCATACTATAAGCTTTAGTTTTAATATGCAGCTGTGGAATAAGCATGATATGCAGGATTGAAATCCAAAACTTGGGTAAGGTTGCATTTGGAAGCGGAATAGTTTAAGTGGAATAACTTGTTCCTAACTCTTTATTTTCTGGTGACTTCACAAAGTAATTGATGGGTAGTTTTGGGAGAGTTAAGACTATGAACAAATTACTCCACCCCTTCCAATGGAGTAATTTATTTCAGGTCAAGTGGAGTAGCTGGATTAAAAGCTAGTTTGACTGGCATAGGTGGAGCCCCAGGGTGTTTTTTGGTGGATTAGCTGGATTAAGTCCTTTTTATGCTCCCTCATTCTGCTTCCAAACATGGCCTAAGAGATTTGTGAATAAGTTAGAAAATCCCTATGCTGTTTCTTTTGTTAATGATACTTCCATATGTTTAAAAAAAGAAGATAGAAACAAACACAAAAGGAAGAAAAAAAAGATGAACAGCAAGTAGTGATAGGCAGTAGAGTTTGTATGAGGTTAAAATTGATAGTGTGGAGAATGCTTGAGGAAAAAAGATGAGAAAGGATAATAAAGTATGTTTTACCAAACCAATTGTTTGTAGTTCGCTTTTCCATAAACTACTTTTGTTTTTGTATCATGGCGAGAGTTTATACTTGCCACACTTTGTTTCTACCGCTCAAGGAATTGTTTTCGTTAGTGATAGCTTTAGTTAATCATATGTCTATGTTTAATAAAAAGTGCCAAAGGTAAAACATTCAAAGGTTTATTGGCTTCCTTTTGCAGTTACCCTACATATGGATCCGAATACATCTATCCACAGGTTGAGAATCCCTATCACTTTTTATCCTTATTCTGGTGAACATTTCCTTTGGACCAATAAATTTGCAACCAGCTGCTTCCACTATTACGACACATTTTTCGTTTGCAGAATGTCTACAGTCCTTTTATGGGGCAGCAGTACTTCCAAATTTATGGTGTTCCTGGAGCTGTAAACACAGGTATCTACCCATTTGGGCAATTGGGCCAGCCTGTCCCTGGTGGGCATGGTTATACGGCAATTCAGGGCTACACAATGCCAGGCCATCATTTCATGCAATTCAGTGGGCCAAATGTCAATGGAGTAACATCTGCATCTAGACCCACAATTCAAGCTCCCTATCCAGCAGGCAAAATTTCATTTGGAATATCCTTTTCCCCCTCTGTTTTGTGGATTAAGTTTCATTGCTGTGAAAGGACACAAGTACAGTAGATAGACTTTCTATATTTGTACATGTTGCTATGTTTTTTTTTTTTTGTAGTTTTTCTTCATGTGGTGTGTGGAAGGCATGACATATAGTGCAGGGTCATAATGTGTTGGCAACTCACATGCTAGAAAAGATATCTTTGTTAGGATGGATGCTGGGTTGATATAGGTGGGCAGCTGGGGATAGCACAGGTGAGGTTGTTAGATTAAAAGGGTTAGATAGGGGATCCTAGGCGTTTTGTAGTTATAAGTTGGACCTTTCTAGACTGGCTAAGGGTTAGGTTATTGGTAGCTTTCTAAGGATCCATATCTTATTGGTGTATAAAACTAGAAAAGTAAAATGTGGGCCAATATTTGATATATGCTAGTCGTTTACACTTTACAAATAATTCTTTTCTTTTTTTCATGTCATTGGATATTACTCCCAGATATATCATATCAAACACCAAACGATTGGGGGGAAAAAATCATCTGTATAGATTACTTTATGCTTCCTGTCTTTCAAAATCTTGTGTGTG
This sequence comes from Phoenix dactylifera, assembly GCF_009389715.1. Classification (NCBI taxonomy): domain Eukaryota; kingdom Viridiplantae; phylum Streptophyta; class Magnoliopsida; order Arecales; family Arecaceae; genus Phoenix; species Phoenix dactylifera. Next base: position 1,676,272 of record NW_024067669.1, on the reverse strand, counting down.
ATAAACTTCACACATACTTTTCTTTTACAAGGCTCTCTTTGGTGAACAAAACTGTTTGCGTTACAGGTGTAGCAGCACCAATCCCAGCCCCGCCGCACTTGTTAGTTCCTGCTCATTCTCCACAGTTTATGCAGAGCAGTGGTTCAGGCCAAACAGCAGGTTGAAATGCACATCAGGGTGATAACATCTTGAGGTATAACACTATTTCTGATCCATGTGACTTGATGGTTATTCGAACTGACTGTCATGTGCATTTACTATTGATAGGAGGTATCCTTAGATTGCTGCAGGACTAAGAACAGCAGTACTGCTATGTCAGTCGCATGCATTCTTGCCTTGCAAGCTATCATCTTTGCATTCTAGAGGTCAGTTGGACTCCATATCCATTTATGCATGTAAATAAGTTCTGGACACTTCTTGTTGCTAAGGACTTGGCCTTATATAGGAACTAATGTTGAAGTTGGATCCATATAACTAATCTCAAAATAATAAAACTCGATTTATTATTATTTTTTATATTCATGGATGCCTGCATGTATTGCATATAATTATGTTAAATTATGACCATCATTATGGAAGCACTTTACAAATTGACCTTTGCCACCTTTATGTTTTTGTGTTAATACAATTTGAAAATGTTGGTACTCCAAATAATTCTAACAGAAACTTCTACTGACTTGTAGTGAAAATGGTTGACGAGATAAGAGATGCTTATTATTACTTATTACTGGCATAACTTGGTGGGCATGTTGATTTTTTTCTTAAAGTTTAGCATGTGAATGATAATATGAAAATCTGATCTTTTACTTAATAATAGTTTCCGTCCGAGATTAAGGTGTACTGAACTTTCTTTAAAACTTAATGGTTGGGGAAAAAGAGATTACTCTGCTTATTATTGAAGCAGAATTGTTTTGGAGGTCGTTTCTTGAGTTGCAGTTTATGATCAATTATCTTTTAAAAGTGTATTTCAGTTGATTTTGTCGTTTCCTTTTTATATTTCATGCTTGTGTATAATGGCAAATTGCCTTTCGTAGGGTGGCAATAGAGGCTGATAAACCACTAACCCAGCCCATCCGATAGAAAACAAGCAAGTTTTATCCTAGTTCTAACCCAATTAGCTTTAGCAGGGTTCATGACTATGTCCAAACCAATAATCTGACAAATAATTCATTGGTAATTGAACGCATTCTTATTGTGTCTTCCTTTTAAATTTCATTTATGTCAATGTAGATATATGTATGTATTATGTACTATATATTCACATTCTATATTTCAATTATATATATAATCTTTTGATTTACATTCTTTTTTTAAAAAAAACCATTCTAATATAAGAGTTTGCATCAGAAGAAAAAGCCATGGGCATCAGTTTCATTAGGCAGAAATACTCAAGTCTGAGAAGAAGGCTGTACCTATCTTTGAACCCACAACCACCAAACATTCCTCTGACATCACTAAAATGGCATTCAGAGAATAGTAAAAGTTTATCAGTTATGGTCATGAATATGCAAATGATAATACAAATATGGACTTTCTAGTCAATAAATTAATCACCTTTTTTGTGGTGAAAGCAAAGATATTAATGAAAATTGTTTATAAAAAATAGTAATTTTTGAAATATGCTCTAGCTTATCAAAAATGTGTTTACAAACTTGATTGGATCCAAAATTTGGAAAGTGAATCCAAATCTGTTATCAGGTTTGGGTACACAGATCTAGTCAAATCTGGCCTGAACATGAACTGTTTACACCCTAGCTAAGGAGCGCTTTGGTGCTATAAGTAGTCCCTCCCACCTTTGAGAGAGTAGGCAGAGTCCCACTTTGATAGAAGGGGTGGGATAAGTAGGGAAAGGAACTGGAGAATACTAAGATGACTTAGCTGACTTGTAAAAGAGAGCTTATTGCTGTAATTCAAAGAAAATTTTGAAGAACCAACGACATTGGTTACTTCTTCTTGTCATTGGCAGACCCATGCTGCAATTATAGTTAGTATCTAGGGTTGTGGATCTGCCCCTTGCTTCAATAAGATATTTTATAAGAACTCTCCGTCCATTCTTTTCTTAGATGTTATTAAAAAATCAGACCTGAGCCTCTCTTGAGATTCAGTTGTCTTCATGGACTCATTCTTCTAATGTAGTTTGGTATACAGGGCTGAAGGTTTGACCTTGTGTTCAGTAATTTTGATCTGAATCTTCATGCACTCTTTACTTAGATGTCACCTAAATTGGATCTTAGCCTGATTTGTTCAAGATTTAATTGTCAAGTTCAGTCTTCCTGAATTTCTTAATGGCATGGGTTTGACATGCAAAGTGGTATAAGAGTGGGAGCAAAAAAGGAGAAATGGAAAAACTATGAAGAACAAAGTGACTTTAGTTCCATATTTTAGTTGTGCACTAATAGGCAAAGACATCCAGCTTGATCTACCTTCGTAATTCTGTTTTTTTTTTCCTTTGTGAATGCTATGAGGGCTTCATGTTTCATTGATTTAGAAGTCATTTGCTTTGATAATTTCATTTCCAATATAAAAGTTCAAACTCAACTTTGAAACAATCAAATTCTCATGTAACTAATACTCCTTAAATAGGTTGCTATAAACAGCTCATCTTTTTGATGAAGAACTTCTGCACTAAGTAACTTAGTATCACTGAAATTGCTATGACAGCTCCATTTCATTTTGAATATAAAGCAACTTATCTTTGTTATAGTAATGAACTAATTTACAGTCAACAATGACTTCCATGTGTGCCCTGAGAGCATATTACGAAATTTTGTTGCCCAGTGGATGTAAAATCTTTAACTTAATCCTTGGAAATCTACTCTAAGACTTGCTTTTCCTCTTGAAATTGATGTAATGCACTTGTTGCTTTCTGAAGCTTGTTGTATATTCTCTCAATTCCTATTTTTCGAGATAGATGATGTGGACATCCTATGATTTAGTAATCTCTTCATCATTATTCAGCTTCATGCACTTTTGGCTTCAATTTCCACAATTATCCAAAAATTTAAATTGTTGGAATACTTGAATGGTTTGCAAATGAATCTCATGTTTTCTTTCAACACTTCCATTTTTGTGGGAAAGTCACCCATTTAAATACAATAAAAAGAACCCTGATGTTGCAATGCAAAAGAGAGAATAAGAGCCTTGTGTTTAACTTCAGTAGTCAGAGAGAGACTCCTCCTAGATGGTAACAGATCCTTTTCCTAAGAACTTGCCAACAAGCGAATACCAAGGGTTGAGCAAGCAAGAAAGCACTCAGAAAAAAATGACCAAGTTGGTTCTACCAAATCCACATAGTGCAGCCCTGGACCTGTCATCATCTGGAATTAGACAATATGTTCTATATTTCTTGCTTATCAACCGAAGCCAGAGTACATTTTAAGACTTGATTAGAGTGTCAGCCTTTTATCCTACTGCTTGTTACAATCCAACTTCTTGAACAAATTGTGGAAATCACTAGTATTGCATTTTTCCTTGCAATGTCCCTCATCCATTGAGTCAAAGCCCATGTGTAATGGATCCACATGGCTCAATTTTGATAGAAATGTGGATTAAGTACTTCATTAGAGTTGTGGCTCTTTTTTTTTAATTGTTATTCATTCTTTGCTGTCATTCGCTTCCACCACTTACATAGGTCAAATTAAAACCTTACATCATTAAATTTTTTTAAATTGAAGACATGACAGCACAATGCACACATATTAAGTGGTTAGGGGCAAATCAAGCAGACAAAGGATTTTGAAATGTGAAGGTCTGCTAAAAGATTGGATGTCTCTCTTATTATAACAACAATGCCTTTTTTATTTGCAGTAATCTGAGGCTCTGAGCATTGATTGCAATTAAGATGCGCTCCTTTTATGTCTGTTTCTCACACTAAAAGTCATAAAGGGTGTGCATCTTATGAAATGTTTTTTCTTTGATAGGTTATCTGAGTATATTACAATCAGAGTGTTGCTATATTTTTGTATCGATTTGTCTTCTTGCGCTAAATCAAATTGTCACCTGCATTTGCGTGTGCTCAGCCAGCTTTGTATGCTTGTTATACAATAACTGATTTCTGGTAGAACATGTTTCCATTCCTTTATCCACATATTTCTCTTGATATGTATGTCACAACCTTTATTGGATAAGACTCCGTTAGCCATCTATTGCGACCAAACTCCTATGCAACCAATGATGTAAATTCAATAATTTAACAGGCTTCCTCCTACATCAAACTTTTCAAGAGAATGCTAGATGCATTATATACTCATGTGGCTTTGTTGTATGCTGTTTGCGACTGTGGGGGTTCACAAGACTAATTACCGGTTATCAACATGTTGCAGGTTTTCCCTAGTCATGGTCACCAGAGATACCACAAAGTCATCCCGTTGCTCCGACAGATGGAGCTGAAAGCGCGAGAGCTCGGATTGCTCATCACGCTGCTGTCAAGTGTCTGTAAATTTTCATGCCCTACTGGAGTCTGTCGTAACCGGTGGAGCATGGACGATGGATCCCAAAATTGGATTCAACAACTTGGTAAGGATAGATTATGGATTTCGGAATTGGAGTCCGACAATCCATAGGAAGTATAGTGTAAGGTAACCTTGGAATCAAAATGATTCTATGAAAATCTAAAGCTTGCATCTAGTTGTACCATGTCCTGTTGTGGTTCCTGGGTAAACTAGTCTTTCACTGTAGTAAACCGTGGCCTCATAGATGGATACCAGTGGTTGTCAGTCGAGTCTGTCATTAGCAAGTTGTTCTGAACTGAAATAAAGGGCCTGAAAACTTGGTACTGGCTCATTGGTTGCATATTGGGTATTTATGATCATCTTCCCCCCTTTCTCCCAATCTCAAGTTGTGCAGTTACGATCTGGGAAGCTGTGTTATCTCTGATTTGTTTCGGCTTGTTTTGACATGTTGGATGGGTTCAACCAAAGTTTTATCAGAATGTCCACAGAAGCCATACTGCAGTTATTAACCAGTCTGTCTAACCAGGCGAGAGTCATCTCGAGCTGTTTCCATGTGAGCTTGAGCAAATATTTCTTCTATGCACAAATCTCGATCACTTCCAAGGTGCGGCGAGATAGAATGGGCTGATTTCAGGCTGCTGGTGGCCAGCAATATCTACAGACTCGGCTCGAGGGCCGTCAGCTGGTTAAGAACGATATCGATGGTCAGCAGTGAAATCTAATATACCCATCTTAACTTGGAATAGCAGACGAAGAGTTGGGGCTGGTTATGAATGGATATGGATTAAATGCTTCACGGATTATTCCTGGAGCAATAAAATCGTTATTTGGTTGAAGTTTTTGGATCTGTGCGATAAGTTGAGGGGAAAAAGAAAAAGAAAAAAAAAGTTAAGAGAGAGAACAGATTGTGGTTGATTTAGAAGGGAGTGCTAATATTATTTCACCCCTCCCCGTGAAATAGTATTAACTCTGTTGAGTTTTCTGTCGTTGACCGAAGAAAACGAGGCCTTTGTTGGGAGGCCAAGAGAACCATTTTCTAATAGCGGTGACTGAGGTTTAGATAATATTATTCATCTAGATCTAAATCTATTCGAATACAGATACAAATTTAAGTATCTGACTGTTATTTGTATTTATATTTATATATATATAAGAATTAAGATATGGACGTACAATTATGTGATTTGTATCCAAATTTATTTATTTTTTTCTAGTCCTATATAGTTTTATATAGTATTTATAATTTTTTTTAAAAAAAAAGTAATTATATTAACATGGTATTGGTTTGATTTACTTTTGATTTAATGGTACTTTTGATTTGGCGGTCATAAAGTTTAACCATCTGATGCAAGACTTACATCTATGTTCATACTTTTGGTACCTGATTTGTATTCACGTAGGCTTCAAATAAATATCGATGTAAAATTTTATATATGACAAATAAAGACAAATAGGGACATGGAATGGACAAGCATATGACATGATATTCTGATATAGGCTATCGGTTCCCGACCAGCTTAATCAGAAAATCATATAAATAAATATAATTAACTAAAAGCCGAACAGAAACCTAAGAAACATAATTCCTAAATTCACTGGTTATAATAATACTATCTTTTAATCTCTGATCTTCACGAGGTTGAGTCGTATTTCACACAATTTAACTTTTGTGTCAATACAAAAACTCAAAACATTCATCATCGTATTCTTATTAACTACTTATATACATTATTTTTATTTCAACTCAAGACATTGATGATCAGTCTTATTGAATATTGCCAATGAAATAAGATATGGTTTGATTGACAGCATCACAGCATCCATTGAAGGATACAGATGAAAGACAAGATCTTTTAATTCCTGGGCCTGCACCAAGAATTTAGCCGAGAGAGAGAGAGCTTGTCATATCATAACATCATCATGTTCCTGAACTCTTCAAAGCCAAGCACTCCATCCCCATCCATGTCAAAGCTTTGGATCATTACGATGCAGTCCTCAAGGGACCTGGACCACCCCAGCCGACTGAGGGCCCTCCTCAAGCTCTCAGGCGTGATGCGCCCCTCCCCGTCCATTACAAACACCCCAAATGCCTCCCTCAGCTCCCTAGTCTTCCCCTCCTCATCCCCAACCACCCCTACCACCCTCGTGAACTCATCAAACCCAATCAAACTCTCCCCATTCCCCTCCAGCAGCAACTCCACCTGTTCGGCCGACGGCTCCTCGCCGATCGTCCTCAGGCATCTCCTCAGATCATCTTGCGATATCTTCCCATCCCCATCCTCATCAAAGTGAAGAAACACCCGTTCGAATTCCACGAACTCTCTCTTCGATCCTGTGCAGGCCATCTCTAAGCCCCCAGGAATCAGTCGGTCAACCTATGAATGATTTGGTCGGGCGGCTTAGCTTTGATGTTTGTGGGGGCTTCATATTTATACATAAGAGAGAGAAAGAGATGAAGAACTTCCATGAAAGCTTACATGGTAGAAGTTGGAATGGTTCAGACTTTCAGAGACGGTGTTGGCCGTCAAGTCCACCATATAAGACGGCCGAGTCTCGTTTCACGGCAGAGAGGAGCAGTGCGTCGTGCATGGCTGGGGCTGACGTTGCTGCCATGCGCGTGTTGCAGGGGTTGATAACTGATTCCAGTCTCATCCCCCGAGGAATGATACCTAAAAGTTCCCCCCCATCTCCCTTGGCTTCGCACATCGCCGTCGTCACCAAACATCAACTCGCTTTTTGTCTGGATGGCCAGGAATGACGACGACGACGACGACATTAGGACGTGTGAAAGGTCTGGAAAATCAGTCAAAGGTTTGGAAAAAGGGTAAGGAATTGCACGGCAAGAATCTTTGATGACATTAGGATGGGTGACATCATGCTCTTTACGCATGAAATGATGATGAAACACACATGACGTGATGCAAGGTCATGGTGATGACGAAGCTAGAAAGAAGGGTCTCAACTATGTAAGAAATGGAACGGAGATTTCCATGAAATTGGGCTGAGGAGAAGAGGAAAAGCAGGATTGAGATTCAGTCAGTCAATCTTTAATGCTAGGAGAAGAATGAGAAATCATACCATATGTACAAGGTACCTAACAAAACAAGACTACAGCCTTATAATGAAGCTCTAATTACTAGTTCAGGGAAAAAAAACATAGAAAAAATTATTTACCGACAAACAGCAAACAGTCAATGTCTTGACAAATCATGATAAATTAAGATAACAGACAGTTTACAACTTATTTTAAGTTAAACCCTGATGAGAAGCACCTTTCTCACTAAAGTACAATTTTCTGAGACTGAAAGTTTAAGAATCACATATCCTTGGAGATGAATGTATCAAAAATCTCCTTAAACGTATCTAAACTCAAAGTTGATGAAATACTCACTTCCCAACGAATTCCTTCAAGTTCTTCAACCATGCTAAGTACTCCTTCTCATCCTTGCTCATCATGTACTCATGCAAGAAGTCAAACAGGGAGCCCTTAATACCTCTCACTGCAAGGTACTTGTGCAAGGCCTTCTGCAAGTTCTCGTCCAAATCCCTGCAACCAAAGAGTAGACATGAGACCACAGCCTTTTGTCTGGGCATATCTCAATACACTTTTCCTTTACTACATTAGATTACCTAGATTTTTGATACAAATATTTACAGATATTTGAGAATAAAAAGTATCCTGATTTTCATTATCCAAAGTTTCTACCCCCATCTTTTCGTGACCCAAATGAATAAAAGATGATTCCAAAACGTTTGGCAAGTATTGTCTATAATTCATAATCTGGTGTCTGTAATTCACCCAAATGCCCTCAAGTTTTCCTCATTCTAGCCACTTATCCTTATTAGTTGTTCATCACCAACGTTTCTCTAATATTTTTCCAATCATTGCCTCATCAGTGTCACCAGTTGGATAGTCCAGTAGTCAGATACCCCTACTACTTTAGGGCCCCTTCTGCTGCTATCAGCCTGTAAAGCTGACACTCAAGTATCCCGAGGACCTGCAGAATTTCCAAAACCACCTTTCTTATTCCACAACCTATAAATCACCCCTTGAAATCAGGTCTTAGGAGATGGATTCTGAATAAAATTTAGGTACCACATTCGCCCAAAACCTTGTTTAATTAGTATTGATTAATAGCATGCAAATTCACGTCAAATTCCTATTAATACACCCGAATAACTAAATAGACTAAAAGAAAATATGACCAAAGGAACTTATGAAAAGTCCGGACCTTACACCCAATAACTAAATAGATCAAAAGAAAAATATGATAAAAGGAACTTACGAAAACTCCGGCCCTTGATAAGCACCCTGATCATCAGGAGCATCATGCTTCTTCAAGGCCATGCTTTCTATTTCAAGCTCATCAGCATTAAGATTGCAGGAGAATTCCAAGAAAGGGCCCTCTCCTTTTTCAATAGATACAACCACGGAGATGGTTGGCTGGAAAGAGCTCTCATTGTTGTCATCCTCACTCCCATCTTCGTCATTCTCACCCAAATCTCCCTCTGCATCCAAATTCATGAAAACAGTGACTTGGATGTTCTCACCTGCAAATTCCCGTTTAAGGATGACTGTCTGGTTGCCAGGATTGTCAATGATTTCAAAGGGAAACCCATCTGGCAATTCAATTTCCTGCAAAGAGAAACTGAACAGATTATTTTGACATTTTTTTAATTTTACTTTCAATGTATATGATGGGGATAGGGATTGGTTTTACTTTCTAGGATTAGGGTTTTCTCTCCATTATGGACGCTATATTTTTTGGGATCCATACAGCTTCTTGACGGCCATATTGGTAACAGGAACCCCACCAAGACCTAGTTGTCAGTAAGGTCTTGGCCAGCCATGCCATGCATGGAGAAGAGAGAAAATAGGACATCTCTCTCTATCTTTCTCTCTAAGTCGTGTAGCGGGAACAGATGGTAAACGTTAATGGATGATAAAGAAAACTTATTGGATCATAAAGTTAGTCTATTGGATCCTTTTTAAACATTAAATTTGATCCACATACAGTTAAGTTATTTAACCCATTAAGGTAATGGATTTAGAACCAACAACCCAGAAACTTTGAATTTCGTGCAAGGACTTAACTGCAACCATATTAGGGATTGTTCTGCAGTAATATTGTTTTGGGGGACTTTCAGGATACAGTTATGTTGTATGGCCTTAGCCAGACTGAGGCCTATCTGCTGTTATAGATTTTCTAAGGACTTCTGATGAACTGTTTTCTCATACAGTTTCAGCAAATAAGCTGTTGTCTCCATATAACAGAAAGTTTTCTAAAATTATATTTCAAAACATCTGAAGACTTTTATGTGACAGCATGTTTGATTTATACATATATAATGGTCTATGTTTATTTATCACACATGCTTTAGATCAACCGATAATAGAATGATCTACATAAATGTCCTTCATGTGTTAATAATCCACCCTCTAGTGTCTATTGGGTTGAGCTAGAGTCGGTTTGTGTGATGATGTCCTATAGTATTGATTATTCATTATTGGTTCAATAATTGTAATTCATTATTGTAATTATTATTGTAATTTGGGTTATAATATATTTAAATAAGCCATTATGTAATTATTGTTGTTCTAAAGCTCTGTCTGACCCCATATAGATGTAGGCAAATTTATGTTTGAATGTTATGTTTCGTACAGTGTGATGCTTTTAGTTTTCCTAATGTCATAAAGTGCAGAAAAATGTTCAAATTAGAGTATCTGGTGTAGCCACCAATGCAGCCCCGAATACAATGATTTGGAAATTTTTTTCTGTATTAAGTCCCCAATGGCATTACATGGTGCTTAATCTAATACCACCCAAAGAAGGGGCCACTATGTTGGATGCTTAAGCAAGATGAGATAGTAAGAATGTATATTAGGTCATGATGTGTTTCATGGCCAAAGGCAGGGCACAAAACGTCTCCAATATATATGGCTCATAGTCTCATCAAGTGAGTTTTCTCACTACATGGGCAAAGCCTTTTGTGTTACAGTTTTCTCCCAAAGGAGAGGCAGTAATGACTCCTTTGGTATGCATAAGGAAAGTAAATCCTATGGACCTCAAGATTTACTTTACATTTATACATGTTAATTTTGTGGTTATGATGTGAGCATTACTTTGTTTACTTGCAGTTATTCTTGCTGCTATGCATAACGAGAGCAACAATTGCATTCATTATCTGAATGGTTCAAACTTTTCTGCATGAAAAGAATGCATTATGGTTACATTAGAGTGCATGGATTTGGATTTAGCTTTCCAAGTGGATGAACCTGATCCACTCACAATGGCGAGGATTGTCACTCAGAAGGCTGCCTTTAAAAAATGGAAGCACTCGAATAGTTTAGCCTCTTGCCTATACAAGCTCATGCTGGCACGAATATTCGAAGTTCCATTTCTGCTTGTAGAACAGCTAAAGAATTCTTGAAGGCTATTGAGGACCAGTTTGTCAATTTTGATAAGGCAAAGCCAACACCTTGATGTCAAAAATGTCTTCCATGAAATATTCTAGCTTTCGAGGCATTAGTGAACACATAATGCAAACAAAAAATATTGCCTCTCAGCTCAATGAGATAGAGTTCATAATATCTAACAATTTCCTAATTCACTTCATATAGAACTCCCTGCCAGCTGAAAGTGGGCCCTTTAAAGTCCTTACAAGATGCAAAAGGAAAAATGATTGTTAACTGGCTTACTCTCCATGTGTGTTCAAGAAGAGAAAGAGACTTAAAGATGAGGGAGTGCTAATTGGACATACGGTCTCTTATCAAGACAATAATGCACCAGCTGGTAAAGGCAAGGGAGGTCCTTCAAGAAGCAGAAGGGAATTGTCTGGTGGGATTTCAAAACCAGCAGGCATGAATGTGAATATTTCTTTTGGCGCAAGAAAGGACACAAGATGGAGGAATGCTTCAAATACAAGAAATAGCTAGAGACTAAAGGTAACTTCATTCTTGTTTCATCTAAGTATAATACTGTTGATGTTCCATAAAACAGTAGGTGGATTGACTTAGGTGCCACAGTGCCTATTCCTAATGTCATGCAGGGCAGAGAATTCCATCTTGCAACAATTCTATCTTACCAAGTCAAGATAAGCAGATAATTCCATTTATATCCCAGTATCGTAACCCACAATGTTGCAAGTAGTAAATTTCGTTTTGCAAACAAAGGGAAAAAAAACAGAAAATTAACATAACAAAACCTTCATCGCATTGATAAGGAAGAAAAAGAAAGACAACAACCAGAGTCATGGTGAAGAATCTAATACATCGAAAATCTTATCCAGATGTCGTGCTCCATGACAACAAAATTAGAACCTGACACTTATTTAGCATCAAAATTAAGAAATTAATACAAAAACGTTCGCAATAAAGTACAAAATGGGTTTTCCCCACATCTTCAAGCCGGGAGAAAAGAAAATATGTCCAAAAAAAACAAAATCTTTCAAAGGAAGAAATTTTGACATAACTCCTAGTTTCTAGCTACCAAAAAATATCCAAACAAAAAAGAAAAAAAAAATCCTAGATCAATCGATTAGGGTGATGAGATATTGGAGGCATTACCTGTCCGTGGGTGTTCGATTGCAGGACGCAATTGATCTCGGAATCAAGGACTCGTTTGAGATTCTCATCCGCCGACACCTTGGATGAGGCGAACCGAAATGAAAGGAGAGAAGGGGGGTTCCTGAGGATTTGGGGAACCACGCTTCGGATCAGAGGGGAGGAGGAGCGGGAGGAAGCGAGAGAGGAGTAGAAGAGCGGCTGGCAATGGCCGAAGAAGCGAGAGGAGGATCGAGAGAGGCGGAGGGTGCGGCAAAGGAGAGAGGAGGCGATGGAGGACGGCATCTTCCTTCTACTCCCTTCGAGATTCCGCTATCTCGAAGTAGGGTTTAAGGAGGAGGAGGGAGAGGCAGCGTCTCCCGCGAGGGTTTAAGGCTTTTAACGCTGGGGGGGATTGGGAAATAGAAGAATTTATTAAGGGTAAAATTGGTATCGGGTCAGATGTTTCTGGACCCTCCGATGGGTCATCCTTGGTTTTATGGAAGGGAATTGCGTGCCATACATCAAAATAATTTTTTTATTATAAAAAAAAGGGTTTGATGGATGACTGAGTAGATTTATTGGCAATTTTGAACTATGTAGCTGAAGAAAGGATTCAATCTCATGTCTCCTTGGACAACAAAAAAGAAAAATGGTTAATGCTCATGAGCTCTCATCAGACAAGGAGGCAAGGATTTGTCTATTGTTTAATATGACTACCATCATAACAATTTCAAATGCTTCTTCATTGCATCATATATGTACAAAATAGATATGTAAATAATAGATATTATTTAGATAATATATATTTTTTACTAGCATGAAATGCATTTTAGAAAATAAATTAATAAAACAAGAGTTCAAAGGTTCGAGGAATAAGAGAGAGAAAATATATGGATCGAGCATCAACCTCTACCCCACAAAAAAAAAAAAAAAGAGCATCAATGTTTTTATTGGTTTTTTAAAATTTTGGAAAGAGTTCAATAGGTTGGAGATATGGATGCGAGATGGAAAAGGATATTTTTTTTTGACAAAGTCCTATTGATTTTGGAATATTTAAGAGAAATCATGTAAATAAGGTATAGAGACATAGAAATAAGTAGAGAGGCATGTTATTTATATATCTAACTTTTTAATGGCATTTTTCATAAATATTCATGAAGAAAGGAATTAAAAACTATTCTAGTCACATAAATTGGTGGAGAAAATCTGATAATAAATATACCTCTTTCTTTTAGTAATATAGTACAGATGATGATTTATACATAAGTAAGATAACATTAAATATTTAATAAAAAATAATTTCAAAACCAATAATGAGACAGCCAATTTAAACGTCTACATCATTGATTTTGATCCACATTTAATAGTAGGCGATTTTTTTAAAAAAAATCATATATTTTGAAAATCTTTAGCTTACAAATTAAATGAATCTAATTCTATCAATTACACTAATTTGTCGAATAACATGATAGAGCAAATTCCTACTTCCCTACCGACCATGATTTTAAATATTTTATTTTTTGGTAGGTTAAGAGTCATGATTTAAATATCTTCAAACATGGATAAATTTGAACTCATTAGATTTTTTATGTCTGGATCATAGAAATATATAGCATCATACTATTTAAACCTTTTTTTTCCATCCATTTAATGCTTAGGTTAGGGACACTCAACACATAAGAATTTCTTTCTAGGCATTTCTCATGGTATTTATCTCGTTCAACAGTTTGGACTTTGATTTAAATGATCCACTACTGACTTTAAACCATTAAGTATTTTATTAAATATTTAATATTTAGTGCAGAGTTCAACTCTCTTATATCTAGAACTTCCAAAATGATGAAAAAATGTTACTAAAACAAATTTATTTTTGTTATAGAAAAATTGAATATCTTTAGTTATCATGGCTATCACCAATTAAATAAAAGTGTATGGACAAATTGACTCGATCTTATGCACCACAATCATCAAAAAGATCAGACTTAATCATTGAACCCCTGTAAAGTGAGATCTAGTTGACCTTTCCGGCCTTGCATGTTTTATATAGGTAATTAGATATACAAAGGATGCTTGTAATTTACTCGAGCTGCAGTTCTATTTTTTTTCAATTCAAAGCTCTGCCCAAGTTTGAAAATGATACTTAATTATGAAAATGGCATCCAAATAATACCATTATTTCATATTATCATCCATTATCTCCAATAATAATAACAGCTGCTATATTTTCCAATGCTCTACTCCTCTAGTGTCTGGTCCGAGTGAAGGAGAAAACAATTGTCTGTTGGTAATGTTATAACAATAAATGATGGTTTTGGAGGGTATTCTCTCTCATGCAAATGGGAGGGACCCACCAAGTTAAGAAGGGGTAAGAAGAGACAAACTAATGAATTGGCACCTGCAATGCAACTTTCATTTTGAGCTCTTTGAGTTCCCCTGAAAATTTTTTAAAAAATTATTTAAAAAAACTCGAGACAGCTCAAATTTCATCCTTTTGACTTTATACTTCTACAAGAAATATCATGTCAATAAGCTGGCTAAAGATCCAAAGAGCCCCTGAGAAATATATCTGGACAGCAATGGCATCAAGGAAAATGAGAACACAAATGTACCAGGCTCTGCTGAGCTTTATAACATATTCACAAATAATAATACATCCAAATAATATAAATTTTGTCGCTGGACTGGCTCATTTGCATCCAGAGCAACCATCAAAACTCCAATACGAGCAAATTTAAAGACAATCATCAACAATTTGGCAACTAGGCTGCAGGATGCCCAAAAAGGAATTTAAGGGGTCCAGAAGATATTGTTACCTTCTCAAAGGGTTCCTGACTGTGGAAATCCAGTGGTCCACAACAGGCCCACAGTAGATGGCATCAAGCTTCCATCGCAAGTCCAATTTCAAACAAACTCTTTCAACTTTTCTGCTCATGCAACACCACAGCACCTGATAGATCTGAAAACCATATCGCAGTTCTCGGAAAGGTTCAGGTGAAGGTCCCTCGGCTAAATGTCCAGCCCCTCAAAAGAAATCTCCAGCCGAGTGGAAAGAACCCGACAAGGTGAGCCAAATTACTCGGACAGTATTAGTTCTCCCAGTTTTTCCCCTTACCAGGGGTTTCCAGGCAGGCTTCCTCCAAATAATACCCAACCTATCAGGTTTCCAGGCATGCAGAAGTTCAACACCAAAAATTCGCAATTACGGTAATCCCCTTTCCTCTGTATATTGCTGTTTTCTTCCAGTTTATAAACATATCCCACATAGAAGTCCTCAACATTTCAGAAATAGCTAAAATCATCATTATTTGATGTAGGAAAGAACTTTGTCATAAAACAGAATCGTATTATTCTCAATTTCAAAGTACAGCAATGAACGTGTGGTAGTCACTAACCATCACCAAAAATGCATGCCAACCGAAAGAGACAGATAATCATGTGAAAGTTCTTACCTCCTGCAAACACTCGACAGTAGAAAAAGACAGACGGAGGAACAAGAAAACCAAATAAATGGAGCATAGACATTGCTAATGGGTACACTATTGAAGATGGTTAGTTGTGCAACTGAGGTGGCTGGCTGCTAAATGTGGGAGAAGCCATCACAGACAACACGTCCGTCACAGAAGCCATAGAGCTCAAAGCTGCTTTCAGGACATCCTGTGAACAACCAGGCTTCACAATGCTTTTCACCTGTCAAAACAAAATATAGGAGTGCAAGAGTTAGATCTATATTTGCAGCAAGGAATACAGTAGAACTGCTGTTATAATGATAACCAAGCAAAGGGCTGAGGCTTAGCTTATAAACTAACACTGCAGGACATAAACAAGATCTTGTAATTTGTTATTTTGTTTAAGGGCAGTTCCAGAGCAGGTTTGCGGTGTTTTGATGGGGACTAGGAGATAAGCAGCATGTCAGCAAGCAGGCATTATGATTCAGCTCACAAAGGGGATATCCACTGACATGAATGTTAGTTTACTGGTGTAGCATCCGAATGGCCTATAAGTTAACCAAGTGATAGGAGAGGTATATATTGCGGCAGAAAATTAGGACCAAAGAGACAAGGCAAAAATCATAGCAGATTGAATCGGGTGCAACACAAGAAAAGCAGTTTATGGATAAATTTGAGAAGTTTGAGTTTCTAGGAACCTTAAACAAAATTTATCGCACAAGGTATCCCAGATTTATTACAGGAGCAACATATTTGGTTGTGGCAACATAGGAAAGGGACACTGCAGAGATTTTTTTTTATAAAAAAAAACTATAAATGATAGTGTTGTCATAATTGCAGGCTAATAATTTAGAATAGTTCAGAACATAATAGAAGCCTTAAAATAGGGAAAAAATATAAACGAGGAGGATTGTTGGGGGGGGGGGGGGGGGGGGGGGGGGATGGGATGAAGTTCCAGAGTAGGTGCCACGTCCTCCAGGGATAGTTCCTACACTTGGATGGGAAAAAATAACTTTAAAAAAAATATTTCTGTGAATGGATAATTAAATCATCAGCTAAGATACAAACCAAACATCAATTTACAACAATAACATATCCTGTATCATTCTAGAAGATACAGTTAAAATGGGAGAACAGGAAGATCATTATCATATCATAGAACAACGAAATATGAGAACCTTATCCAGATATTCCTGAAGCAATTTAATCCGGCCCATGTAATCTTGATCTTCAACACATAATGTAATGGCCTTAGCATCAGCACCAGGTCCATCAAACTGAAGAGGTCCAAGGTTTCTGTATATGTCATCCATCAAAAAGCTGGAAGCATTGTGTCTCAACAACCTGGAACCCAGATTTAAACATTAGGCACAAGTGAAAACGCACGCAACCAATATTATAAAATGATAAGTTAGAAACCAGGCCACTTGAATCTTATGTTTCTCATCCAAGCATATCAAGAAAAATTTTCCAACTCTAAATAAACTGAACTTATCTCTTACGAGAAGACTACCAAATAAATTTTCTAAGGATCCTTCATGATTGCATACCAAAAATGGACTGGGTAGACTTGCAGTTGCTGGGAAAAGGAAAAAACGCATGCAGCTCAAAGAATATTATATTAAAAGGAAACAACTGAAGGCTTAGAAAATGGTTCATTTCCTTCAAAAAAAAAGGAACTGTGGTTCCATCGACAAAGCCAGTATGTCAAGCCATGCTCAGATAACCGCTTGGAAAGGCAACTGATTCAGAACATATAATAGGAGATAGCAACTGCCATATCAGTAAAATGCTGTAACAATAACATACTCGAATGCTTTTCCTTTCAAGTCTACAGTGGCAGGATGAACAGCAGGTTTTCCAATCATGGAGGCTGCAGGACCACGTGACCATCGCTTCACAGTCATCATTGCCTAGAAATAATCAAAACAAATTGTTACCTGTGGCTTATTTTGATCAGACTGTTGGATCCAAGTGTTCAAACAGGATATTGAGAAAAAAACATTAATTAGAAAAACAAAGAGGATGGAGATTCACCGTAATTGGAGCAGCACCACACTTCCATTTATTCACAGGATTTTTCAGATTTGTAATAGTAGCCATGTAACCATTCAAACCAGCTGCTAGTATATGATAGCAGACATGCCCAAGAACCTAAGCAGATACAGTTTCACAAATAAACTCATTGGTCATAGCAAAACTAACAAAGCAAAAGAAGAAAGCGACTCCTTATAGGAACTCACATAAGCATAGTCACAGTCAAATTTAGAAGGTAAGGATCCCCGAGCTTGGTAGCCAAAAAAGTGGCAGATGGCATTAAATTTCTTTCCTTTATATGTGCCTTCTTTCTGTGAAGATAGTAAAATAAAACATTTACTGCACTAGAACATTTTAGGAATGACCCAGCAGTGACTGATATAGCATACAAGACATAAATGGAAAGAGCAACAAGCTATCAGTCCATTAAACAATATTGCAAATTTGCAATACATATATAAGCAACAGATAAAGAAACTTTAAGAAATGCAACAACTTTAAGAAATTCTATCTGAAGTTCTAGTGAATAGGTGATTTTAGGTGTCATCATCATATAAAATGTGATTTAAACTCACCAGCCGCTTGTTCATTTCTTTCTCCACCAACTGAGCTAGAAGTTTCTCTGTCTCAATCTAAATACAAAGAAATAAAGGTAACTTCAGAAAATAATAATGAGAATAATGCTTTTCTAAAAAAATTCCATCCTTTTGAGTTGTTGCACCAAATTTTACCTGGGATAACTGTGCAGAGTCATCAGATTCTGGATGGAGAAGCAGCTGCAGTATAGATAGAAAATGTTACCAGTATCACAAATGTCTCAAGCAAATCGAGCAGCAAGTAACGAATACGAATTTACAAATATGTTTATAGCCACCATAAATGGTAAGCCTTGGCGCAACAGTAAGATTGCTCTGCTGTAATCTAGGTGTCACAAATTCGAAACACAGAAACAACCTCTCCCCCCAACCCCACAATAGTAGGAGCCTCAAGCACTAGGCCCCTTTTTTAATTTTTATAGCCACCAATAAAAAATAACAAAAATAACCTGTCTCCTTAAAAATGCTGGCAAAAATTCAAACAGTGCAGATGCCCACGGTGAAAGTTGTGAAGAAATATTCTCAGCAGACACACCCTGAAGATGGAGACCATGGATTTCCTAAACCAGATATAACAGTTTAGTAAATATGTAAAGCCACAGTAAAGCCAGAAAAACAATGAGAATATAACTGTTGCTTTCAATTTTCATCCAAAAAACATGGAAATAAATCATTAAGTCGCTTTTTTTATAGGCCAAGTACCTGGAGCAAGGCATACAGTTCTGGTATGCTTTCTACAAGCCCCTCAGGTATAAGAATTACACCATGAGACTTGTCTACACAAGAAACAAAAAGTATATCAGAAGTCGACAAACTAAACATTAATGAGCCCAAGCCAACAACTTCTAACCTTTCTCTGCTCTGGCTTGTACTGCATCACAGATCTGTTTTGTAATGTCAAAAATAGTGAGTTTTGACGCAGCAACCTCCTCGCCTAGGATAACCTGAGAGATTGAAGTTATTATAAATCAGTTGACAAAACAGATATTATCAAATAGATAAAATGTCACGAAAAAAAAGGAAAACCAAGTGAAATCAAATGTGAAGTCTAACCATATTTGGATGTGACTGAAGAGTACATTCCAAGGCCACATGAGATGCCTTGCGACCCATAAGCCGAATAAAATAATAATACTGCAAAAGAAAATGCAAACCATTTGTTCACCAGAAGATTGAGGCTGAAGTTTGAGCAAGAAAAAATAACAACAAACGGCTTGCTTAGCAAACAAAAAAGATATCTGGTGATAAAATCTACTACTGACTGAAACAGGACTAAATATTAGAATATGGTTGATTGCAGGAACATGGAAAACAGGTAGCTTCAACATTTGCGTTGTAGCCCAAGTCAACCATTATAAAAAAATACTCCTTTTTGCCAACACTATTGGACTCTTGAAGAATGATAAATTCATTTGGTCTAACCAAGTTGCTGAAGCTAGTTTGACGAGTAAAGCCTTACAGAGTTATTTCATCCACATGAAATGAACTATGCATTACCTTTTCAGCTGAGAGGGCATCTGTGCAGACATTGCTGATGAGCTGTGAATTAACCTGCAAAGAGAATGCACATAAACAAGCCTCACTATGACATTGCACAGTTTAAAAACTATGGTCATTTTAAAGTCCATATTTTATTGCTAAAAAAATCATGATTGTTAGGACTTCCTCCTCAAATTTATTAGAAAATTTGAATGCCAAGTTCCTGGTGATGAAACATTAAAATGTTATGTTACACTGATTTTACATGCATAATACATGATTGCCACATATAACAAGGTAGGTACAATGTCCAAAAGTAATAAGGAAGAAGTTGGAGTGAGTTACCCAGATGAAAACTAAGAAAATAAAATCAGAAACCAAGGTTCTGTTGACAACAGAATGTATTCATAATTACCTCAACACATCTATAAGATTACAGCATTTGATGTTACGAAACATACCTTGCATATTGTATCAAATCCAACATTTGTCTCCACAAACTGATTCTTAAGATCCCCATTCAAAGTTACAGGAACACCTACTACCTGTCACGTATTCTTAAACTTAGCTCTTGAACTTATCCAGTTTAAACCAAAGGGCACCTGAAGAATCAAAAACCAACATTTCCTGGAAGGAAAATGCATGCATGATTCTCTATAGAGCTATTATCTAACGTCAAAATAAAATAGCCTATAAAATTTAAATGCATGCAAGAAAAAGTTAAGTTGACAATTGACTCATTCCCTAGAATAATGCCAAAACCACATGTCAAATACCTTTGTTGGACATTTTGACTCAGCAAAAGTCTCTGCAAGCTGTGCAGCATCCGTATTGGACGTAACTCCTTAAGAAACATAGGGAAATGCATATTAAGTTATACAGAAGTCTGATAGCATAATTAGTAAGCATACTATGAGACACACCTCCGATGATGACAAGACCATCCAACTTCAGTGCCTGGCATGCAGTCATTGCGGCATTGACTTGTTCGGTTGTTCTAATTTGATCTTTTGTCCGGCCAAGCAAATCATAACCACCTTTAGAAGCAGAAAGCATATGCACAGAAATTAGGAAGATAATTTGCATTAATACAAGAATAAATAAAAGCAATGAAGACAAGCTATAACAAACCTTGGTTTTTATATGTGGAAAGGATATCATCTGTTATTTTCAAAGTTTTCTGTGCAAATAAACCTTCAGTACCGCCTGTAACAAAGACAAGAGGCATTGGCAAAAAATATAAAATGATTTCATCACAAGAATAGAACCACTAGAATCATCTCACAAAAAACAAAGCAAACTGAAATAAGGAATCTGCGGGTGATAGACCAAGATTTGCTAAACCGGTATTGGAAGGGGTACCAGCCAACAACCAGCTCAGCACGTATAAATCCATGCTGAAGAGGAAGGGAGAAAGAGGAGAGAGCGAAGCCTCGAAAGCCCTCATCAGCAGAGGATTGCATATGTTTCATTTTGAAATAGGGGATGCCTTTTTTTTCTAAATTTCAAATTGAAATCAACAAATGATTTGTTGACTTTCTTCTGAATGAAGTCAGCAAATTATTTGCCAATGTCAATTCGAAATTTACAATATATACATATATGGTATGTCGTACCGTACCATACTGACACTATTGCTAATGTGGCACCGGTACGGAATCCGATACCGAGACGGCGAACCTTGATACATACATATATACAAACATACATACGTATGTACATATATACATGTGTGTGTGTGTGTGTTTCAAACCAAACCATGCTAGTAACTGACAAGTTTGATTCGGTCCACCCTGAACTAGCTAGTACAACACGGTTCAACAAACCTTGTGATAACCATATACAGAAGTCATTCTTTAAAAGAGGGGGTGGGGGAGAATAGAAAAATAGAATCCATGTCCAAATAAGAGCATAATCAACATCAAAAAATATTAATCAAGGGCAGCTACCGCGGTTATACAGTGAAGAAAAAATCCATGTCACAAGTACCTTAATTAGATATATTCATGCATTAAGGATAAAGAAGGATTTTAGAGAACAAGAAATGAACTCTTATGTAGTAAAGAATTAGATAACAAGGAATTTTATCACAATGGTACAGAGAAAGAGGGAGAGAGAAAGGAGGAAGATGGAGGGAAAAAAATAACTCAATATATTATGACGATTTTATTAGAAATAACATGTTTTTTTCTTCTGCAGGTCCACCTGCAAAAAAAGAAACCATTGACATAGCTTTATTGACCCAAAATGAAAATAGCTAAATTATTAGGTGATATTGATGGGTAATGATGGAACAAGATAGGCAGAGGAGCAAGAAATGCAATAAGCAATTACAAAGAGATGGGTTGGTCATGACAGCAGATCCACTTCAGTGAGCAGCTTTGAGGCACTGATGACTTCTCTTTCTTATTTGGCAACGTAACCAATTCATGGAAGTTGCAATCACTATTGCCAATCAACCAGGTTATAATCTGAACTCCATAATCTTTCATCTTAATTGAGCATACTCTTACCAATGAAAAGTTCGACAATTTATTGCACTAGGATTAGATATCAAAGGGATGTTTGGCTTGGGAAGGGTGAGCTTGTTAACTGATTCCCAACTTGCCTGATACACCAATCCTTAGAGAAGAGGGAGTAAAGTGCAGCCCATGTTTTCAAGAGAAACTTAAGTGATATGGAATCAGGGCATGCATGTCTTCTTGCACTCAAATGTGTGGATGGGGCAATATCAGAAGTAAAAGTCCAGACAGGAAATTTAAGTTGAAGTCCTGAAATGGACCAAAGGCAAATCAAAGGGCCTTCTGCAATCTGAGAAAAGCAAAAATATCAGTATTTCTTGACATCCTTTCATCTATTACCCATCACTACTTATTTGGGACAGAAGAGCTCTTCGTAGAAAGCAATAAGCTGAAAACCAAATCATAGCAGCTAGCTGGGTCTGCTTCCACACTGTTATGAATAAAAGATGAATGCTAGCGTAGCATCACATGATTAATAACAATGCTTCCTCTTTTCTAATATATGATCAGCAGACAACAGTCTTCAACCCACAACACCAGAGTGATGCACCATGTCAAGTCACAGGACCATACAAAAGCCAACAACATTTTAGAAGAGCTTGGACATCCCTCCGAAACCAATTTGTAACTCACTGATCAACTTATACCATCTTGTCTTATTTAAAGGATGAAGATTGCAAAAGATACTAAGTATAAGATCAAAAGAGACTGACAGTAGGGGTAATAGTGCCAGATACAAAACTAGAGAAAGAAAGATGATCCAATAAAAAGTAATTCAAAAAAGAGGTTAGATAGATTATGTCTGGTGGCCGGGAAAAGGAAAGAGGGGAGAAGTACACCAAAAGAAAAAGAGATGAATTGAAAACCAAAAGTTTCTCCAATTTGGTTGGACTGAAAAATTGCAAAGAAAGCAATAAAGAAAGTGGTCAAGATGTGGTAATCTTGATATATTTTCCTTGTGTTATTATTCTCTCAAATTTATTATCATTTAGGCATTATTTGATTGCCAAGAAAGACAAAAGAAAACAAAAGTATTTCATGGGAAGAAAAGAAAAGAATTCTCTTCTTCAGTTGAACCTACAAAACCTAGAAAAACTATTTTTTCCATTGCTAGACAATGGAAAAGAAGATTCTCCTCAAAGTTTCTTTACTGCCACTTTCTTAGCAACCAAAGAAAATGTAGGAGCATAAATAACAAGAAGAAGAAGATAAAGAACATTAGTGATCTTAGAATGCTAACTGAATTTTGCTAATTCATAAAAAAGAACAAAAAATAATGAACACAAAATTGCTGTGTGTAAACTTGGCCATAAAAATGCATCATAAGACAGATGCTTACCAACAAATCCAAGCAATGTACTGTTGGGATTGTGAGCCTTGATAGCATCGTAAAGCCCCCAAATAACATTATGCCCTCCTGGTGATTGTCTCCCAGAAAATACAACACCCACCCTGCAATAAGATATTTGAAAATACAAATCTTAAGTTCTGCTGGAAATAAGCTAATGTGTCATAAGCATAAAATGATGATCAAATGATCAATCTTCCCAAGGAAGCATGATGTTGTACATACCAGAAAATAAAATGTATACTATATGGAAATAACATGCCAACTAACAAATAATTTCGGGGAAAAAGTTTGATATTCGCTGAGGGTATCAGGTTGATAGAATAAACTAAGGGAAACAATCTGTCCAATCTTTAGAACAGTCAATTGACAGCAGGACTCAGCTTCGGCAATACCTGCATAAACGTGAGTTTATGACAGGAAATGTGCGACATTTTAGGAATATTAAGCATCAAAAAAACTTTCCAATCTATACCACCTCAGAGAGTCATTAAAGTTACCAATCTTACAGTAGCCATGCCAAGAATGATGAACCGTTCCAAAAAGAATGAGACATAAAAGCATTCTCATTGGCATACATGCATGAGAAGTGCTTAGTCACACTATCTACATGGATCAGCATGCCCACAAGTGCATTCAGCATGTATATTACAAAGGTGAAAAAAAAAGAAGGCTAATTACATTTTTGACATGGTTTTCAGTAAGATGATTCAGACAGTCACATGTAGGACCACAATATCATATAATTTGTTTCAAAAATCGTGGAGATGCATGCTAAGTAACAACCTCTTCAGAATAAGATACCAGAAGAGTAAAAGTGCAAGCCACATGAGATAGTCTAGCACTTGAGTAATAGAATAGACTATTGCAATGATAAATTTGCTCATTTCCCCCTTTCAAGAGGGTGCCAGATTTACTTAGCATGTAACTCTTATTTAGATCCTTGAAACCAAAATTTTCAAGGATTCGCTCAAATAAGACAAGAAAAATTCCTTATGTTTGCTGAATCACGAGCTCAAAATTTATTAGGAAGCAAAAGAGAAACAGCAATTGAGTATAAACCTGATAGCTGGATGCTCTGTTATGATCTGTGCATCAGGAACTTTGGCTGTCGCCCTCAGAAAATGAGCCAAAGGTTGCCCATATGTGTGGGGAAAGTTTTGACCGATCACATGCGCACTAGCTGGATCTCCAGCTGTTGTTGCATCCCCAAACTCTACCCTCACTGTGGTGCCCTGTTTTAGGTGAAGAGGGGAAAAAATAAGAAAAAGTACAGACCCGCCACTCGGAGAACTGATCAAGTAAGATCAATTTTACTACTGCTAAAGCAGCATGACACAAGATGCAATAAATTAAATAAAATATAAATCATTATTAACTAGGCATAATGAAAATATTGATTTACCAGAGCTAGGGCACAACAAAGGTTTATTTACCGGCGGACACAGACAATCTAAGACTTTGATCATACCGAAAAACAAAAGGCTCCAGAGACCTTTCAGTCAAACCTTTACGAGAGTAAATACAATTTCTATGTTAATGAGATTGGAGACAGATGCGTGATATGTGCTGGCTTGGAACCCATCCCATATTTCTTCCAAGACTAAGACCTTACTCACGCCATAGAAGCATGACCAGAATCCAGTCAAAATTAAAAGCAACTTGTCCAACCAAGCATGATAGGGGAAGAAGACGAAACCATCGAGCATACAGCATATAGAGTCAAAATTTGTCTCTTACAGTTCAAAAGGAGTCAAAGCTTCGTCAAAATTATAGCTTGGTTCCAGAATTTACATCAAAGTCATGGGAAAAAGGGAAAGAATGCACCCAAACCGAACACACGCACAACAAAAAGGTCAAAGCATGCTAGTAGATTCGCTCCATCCCCAAGAATAGTACTCAAAAAGGACACCCGTTCCCCGTCTTATTAAACCGCGCAATCCGCCGATCTACAATATCTAACATGGCGCTGTACGATTAACTGACTGCTAGAATAAAACAAAACACAGTAAACCAAGAAAAATATAATCTTTAAAAATGTCGAAGGCCGAAGCACTAACATCAGATCCAATTTCCAGCACGAGATGGGGCACGAGAAAACAGATTAAATCATCAAAACAACCGAAAAAATAAACACAAGAAACCGTCATAGAGATCCGATCTTTCCATGAGGCAATGCCTGCATCCCAGTCCCACTGTCCATACAACCACAAACCCCGGCCCGATCTAACAGCCGATCAACAGAGTAAAAACCCTCGAAACAAAGCGAAAACCCATCAATTCAAAACGGGAAAAAGAAGGAGGAGAAGAAAAAGATCGCAGATGGAAGCGGAGAAGCCCAATGGAGGCGAAAAAACCAAACCCTTCAGGTAAGAGGAGGGACCTGAAGGCAAGGAGGGAGCTCCGGCTGGTAGAGAGCCCTTTGCTTCTGGAGATCCGATAGCTCTCGGGGAACGCCATAGTCCGAATCCATCGCCTTCTCTCGCCTTCTCTCTTCGCTTCTCTCTTTCGTCCCTGCGTCTTCTCCGCCCCTCGGAAAGAGCGGTATTTAAACCGGGGGCGATATTTACAACGAACGCGAAACCTTTTGCCCTAAATTTACATAAAACCCCACCACGTTTTTATATTTACAAAACAAGCACTAAGCGGTATATACGGAGTACGGATTATAGTTATCTGTATATTAATTTCTATGCGGATGCATGATCTTCTATCCACGTGGCACACCGAACCCACAGCTTCACTTTTGGGCGGTCGATTGTGTGTATGCATAGGATTTTTATGGGGTTTTATGTAGAGGTTTGTCGTTGGAATATACTTGACTGCTTTCGGATCCGGGGTCTGGTGGCCCGCGGAGGGGGCAGGGCTTGAATTTGGACTACTAGGTCAAGCTTGGTATGGATATAAAGCATCTGAATTTTTTTGGTTTAATAGATTCAGGATCTCCACTTGCTTGTGGTTTAGTATCTTGATACAGTGAGTTAGTCCAGATATGGACCAGATCTAAGTTTGATATGCCAAATTTGGAAATGTTATGTGTTGTTGGATTTGGTTAAATCTATTGCATGTCGAGTCCAAATCTACGAAATAGATGTTAAGTACTCACCTTGGTTGTTGCTTGGGTATTAAGATAGCTTTAATTTGATGATTTTTTTTAGGTAGGCTTTGATCAAATTATTTGTTATTTAATGCATCCCTATTGGTTAATAGAGAAAACATTTTTTAATTAGATGGAGGATTATGGTAGTACATAATTCCTCTTGCATGCAAAAGGTTAGAACTAGGCTTGTCTCTACCATATGTTACACAAATGAACCAATGTGACTAGATATTTACTGACCTCAATAAATCAATATTTTGTTCGGATATGGAGCCCATACATATATTTTCTCCGCTCTTCTTTGGTATTGAAAATATTATAAAGAATTTACAAAGATGCATTAAGTACAATCTCAATACATCTACGCTCTCTATACAAGTCTAAAATACTTTCATCTTTAACATGTTCCAATAAATAAACATAAATGCACATCCGACAAAAAGAATAAATCAAATATTAACTAAAAATAAAAAAATAGGCCGAATGCACAACTCTAAGTTTGAAAAGAAAAAGGAAATATGAAATAAAAATAAGAAAAAATATAAGTTAGAAAATAATATCAAAGTAATGTGAAATTTGAATATAGTTAACTATAAATTTACCGATACAAAAAAATAAAATAGAAACATATAAACTAAAACAAATATAAACCCAAAACATGAAAAAAGAAACATGATGGAAACTAAAAAAAGTTAAATATAACAACTAATAAAAAAAATCAAAATATAGAAGCAATACTAGCAAATGAAATGAAATGAAATGAAATATATAAAATAGGAGAATATTAGCACAAAAATAACTATAAGATGAATATAACATTATTGTAGATTATATAATATATATATATATATATATATATATATATCGGTCTTATCATGATCGTCTCAGATATTGGAGATGGTGGTTGGGATGGGTAGGTAGGGAAGTTTGGTTAGGAGTTAGGACCATAGTTAGGTTATGAAAGCGAAAAAGAGAGAAAAAAAGAGATGAGTATCAAGACATAAATAAAACTGTGAAAAGACAATTATGATGCTTTCAGCCATACGTGTTATGCTTACTCATCAAAAAAAATATATAGGAGAGCCACATAACATGCAAGTGTTACACCCCAAAGATATCATGGTTCAAGTACAGCCTGATTTTAGCCCACAACTTGTTCAAACTTCCTATGCTGGAACATTATATAAAGCATCACTTATAAAATAAGTGATTGTTGGTACCACATAAATAAGGAATTCATAGAAACTTTTCCATTAAGAACTTGCAAATAAAATAGGTTGTTATTAGAGGAACATGAAGAAGGGAAGGGAGGAATGAGCAGAATCTTCCAAATTTATATAAAGAATGGTTTTGCCATTTGGAAAAAAGGTGATGAGTAGAATCTTAAAGAATCCAAATTTTTCATTTCTAACGCGGTAGAGATGATGATAGAGATAAATATATTTCGGAGAGATCTCAATTCAAAATTTTGAATTAAAAATTCTAAGAAATCATGATTTTGGAATCAAAAATGTCAAAAAAAAACCCAAGAACTTAAAGATATATTTTATTCCAAGAATTTTTTTAAAAAACTATTTTTTAAAAACATATAATATTTGAGGCCATTCCTTGCTTCGGGACATTCAGGCTATGACGAGTGGTGGTGTGACCTTCCAGGCCAAGTATATTTTCAAAGAGGCAAACGGCCGCGGATTAGGTAGTTTCATATATGGCCAGTCACTCCGAAAGCACCTTGTGGGTTGAAAAAGGGGAGTTGTCTAAAGCACTCTAGGACTACTTGTTTTCTGATCTTTTTGAATGTATCCATACTAGATCTGTATGAATCATCCATTTCAACACACAAAAAAAAAAAATCTAATATTTCAAGCATATACAAAAATGGGTTGCAAATCATGTATTGCTAACCCCTTAGGGCATTCCTTTTGCTTGTAGGATGACCAGTCCATGTCACCTATCAAGCCTACTAAAATCCTAATATAACTTTTGGGTTTATCTCCTCATTTTTAAACCAAAAAAAAAGGCCAGTATAATGAAGATTTCATCTCCTAGTCACCTTCCCAGAGATAAAATGGAAAGAAAAAAAGAATGGAACAAAAAAAGAACGGAAAAAAAAATTTCTGTCCTACAACCTAAACTTCAGCATCTCCTTGTACTAAAAACAATCAGCTCTCCAAGCCCATGCAGCCACGCACCATCCCCACTAGAAGAAAAAAATTCAGGAATCCAATCAATGGAATCTACAGAACCCCAAGACATGCAGAGGCCAAAATTGATTCGCCCAGCAAGGAAACAAACAAGAAACAAAAACAAGGCACTCCTTGCAGGATATTTGCTAAATCATATGTAAACTAATTGGAAAAACTAATAGTTAATGAAGTCTTAAACCGGTTGAAATGGAAAGAGTTTGTGTGCAACCAACACCTCTATGAGCAAATGTAATACCTCTAAGCATATATAACCAAATGTAAGATGTCATTATCTACTACCTGCAGTGGAGGTGAAAGAAGATCCAGAAAGAATGGACAATTTTCAAAGGCTAGGAAGAACAAAGCTCCAAAGCCGAGGATCGAAGAAGCAACAAGGGAGAGATTCCACCAATTAGCCTTACCCTCGTTAGCAGGAGTCGACAGGGGATTCTGTTGAATTACAGAAAAGCAGTAAACAAAGCAAACAAGAGCTGATCATTGCAAGTGTTACCAGAATGTACCAATATATCACATCTCGACTATATTTATATTAGCCGATATAAAAAAATGCAGCTCGATATATAGGCTGAGATGATATCAAAATATTGGCTGATATTTCCTAATCTACCTCTTAGGAATTTGAAATAATCTTTTGTTTATTAATTATTCAAATCAATTGCTAAATACAGAAGTAATATGTGCTAATTATAATAATCAAGATCTCAGAGAATCTTAATTTCTATAATATCAGCTGAGACTTGCGAGATCTCGCATCCTACTGTTTTGGTCTTGGATTCATTTCTCGCCCTCAATAAACTAAGATCTCCATCCATCTTTGTATCAGTGACCTTCCACGACGGCCGAGATCCCTGTACCCCAGTTCACCTTTAATCATATTACACTTCCATTTTCATTTCAAGCTACTTGAACTAAAGTACAAACTAGTTTGCAGTGCTGCTCTTATCCAATCAGGTCCAACACTACTCCCGACCATAATATGTGCATCACTGTTTGATAAAAAAATTGATCATACACTGACTTATATGATCCTCTAAACAAATTTTATCCAGCTCAGAGCCACTACTATATCATTCTTGACAACCAATATGACAAATAAAATGAGTTTACATACTCTGCCATTTAATATACAACTTACATTGAGACATGCAGTGTAATGATCATGCTCATTTTAGAGCTCAGATAAGATCATTATGCTAGAAAGCAGCCTTCTTCCTCCGTTGTCTTCCACCGCATTTAGCATCCACACATGCTTTTGATCTAGCCCTCTACTTCCTGTTGTCAAGCTCACTAAAATTTAACTTAAAACAGGAAAGCATGGAAGACACACGAAACTTGAATGCCCATGAGAGAACTGCATACACCTCAATATATCCAAGCTAGTGTTTGAAACTAGGGTGGTACATCGGATCAAAGAATTAATGATCTGTTGTTTTGCCTGAGCTCATCTATTTGTGCCAACTTCCCTTAAACAAAGTGAATGACTGTAATTGGGTTTGTGGCTACTTCTCTATGAACCTGAGAGATGACTGCCTAACTTTTACCTTTATGACAATGTCAGTCCATAAGCACATGCTCCTACAAGATCCTTCTATCCGCTAGGTTGGGTGTCCTAATAGTTTGGCCTCTTGAAGCCCTCACCATTAGAGTCGGAAATGACGATACTTTCCGAGTCATTAAAAAAAAAAACCATACATCGGCAACTTTCCAATACTCCCAAAATAAAACCTAAAATCCCTGCAAGCTTCTATGGTCATATGAGATTATAGCAAAGTTCCCGTAGATCATGGACACAACTTACATCTGGTCCTCTTGTCATTGCTCTAGAAGCCTCCTGTAACAACATTGGGCTATTAAGAAAAGCCATTGTTTTCTAATGTTGTTTTCTGTATTTGTTTAGCCTCCTTAAATCATAAAATGTTTTGTCGCCAATCAACAAAATTCTACCTCCTGTAGTAAGATTGTGTTTTGTTGCAGGTTAAAGGATGATTAAATAGACATAGACCCCTTAACTCCATTTATTGCGCTTTAACATGACATATGCTTGGAAAGGGCCTATTTGTTTTGAGGGTAAAATGAGTATTTCGAAAATTACATAGAGCTACATGCAAGTAGTAAATTTGCAAAGGTATACATGCAATTTCAGATTTTTATGAGGTGTCTATGCAAAAATATTTATTTATGAGGGCATATATATGAATAGCAAGTTTACGAGGATGTTTGCCAAATTTCAGATATCTATAAGGATATATATGCAAAAAGCCCAATAAACTACTATACTCCACCCTATATAGCAGAGTCATTTATCAAACTAAAGAGGGCTACGATTAGGTTAACCCATTTACAATGGGTTAACTTATTCAACAAGCAACTTATAAGGGTGCACATGCAAAAATATTTAACTTATAAAGATACACATGCAAATATTAAAATTACGAGGATATTCAGGTAGTTTCAGATATGTATAAGAATAAACATACAAAAAGCCCAATAAACTACTCCACTCCACCCTATATGGTGGATTAATTCACCAAAGAGGGCTAGGAGTAAGTTAACCCATTTACTAGGGGTTAACTTATTCAGAAAACCCTGCATGAGGTGCTAGCAAATCCACATCAAATTTCTTTTAGAAACTCATAATTCTGTATAGCTACGTCCTCGCATATCCTTGCGTTATATAAATTTCCATCACTTTAACTTTTACATAGTCCAATTCTTGAAATAAATAGCTTAGTTTGAAGTTTGAACTTCTCAAAGTGCAACATAATAAGTTTGTTTTGCAAAGTTCCTTAACTCTTAAGTGACACCAGTTGAGTTAGATCATTCTAGAACTTTAATCTTTGTGTTAGTTCCATCAGCATATACTCTTGGCACTGACCTTTTTTTCCTAAATTCTTTGCAGGTGGCTTCAACAGACCAATCCAGAAATTGTTTAAACTTTGAAATAACACAGCTAAGAACTCAAAAGAAAAAAAAAGGCTGCTATATAAAGAAGATTCTATAGCACCACCAAACAGTCTGAGAATGTACAAACTTAGATGTGGGCAAAATCCAACAAAAGGCTAAAAACATCCCATACCAAAGCATTACGCCTATCTTCTGAAGATGGCAGTTGATATTTAACGTGTTTACCCTTCTATCTCTGAATCCAGTTGTTCAAAATTGTACTTTAAACTTCTGATGCAATTATATTATGCGAGATTATAAAGCTTATCACATGAAACAAATGCCTAGTGAATCAATCATCGCACCTCCAACAAAAACCGTCTGGCATTAAAAGGACGAAAAGCTCAACTAAGTATATAACATCTTGTTTTACCCTCAAAAAAACAGCATGCAACATCTCGAAACAAATCATCCTCCAATCTGATCCTCACAAATATGCAGCCTTTTGAACCTCAATATAGATCGTTTAACAACCCAAGATTTCATAAGTTCTCTTCAGACTTCTGCAAACAGTAAGCCTAATAACTCCCACATTAAGTCATGAACAACCTATTCTGGCCCATAATACCTGCCTAGTACCTTATATCTGTATGCATGAATTATAACAGTATCAGAAAACATTTAGACTCATAATCCACCCCCTACTGTTCAGCCAATTTATAATATTTTTTTTGAATGCATCACATGTTTGACATGTGCCAAATGACCAACCCAAGGAAATTTGAATATTATATAAAACTAACCAAAACCTTTTTGTTGGGCTGCTGTACAGGTACTTTAATAGATACCCAACTGCTAATGTAAGAAATTTGGAAGAAGGAATAAAATTGGTATCGCTAAAACTTTGGAATTATGTACTACCAAATTGATAGTATAAATGTCAGACAATCTACTCATCTATGTGATGCTCATCAAACTTGCCAGCACAGTGAAACTTTTTTGGCTTCAAACTACACATGGCTCTTTATACATACGTTCAGACTGTAGAAGAGGAAAACCAGTATCACTCTTTTCCTGCTTGAATTTCGGTTGTTTGACATTCAACAACAGGATCAAACAATTGTTAATAATTGATTCAGAACTACAATTATCTGACATATGCCATTTTCCCCATTAACTGTCATTGACTAAAAAAACAAATCAATACATTAAAAGAAATAAACAGAATCAAAAATTCACAGAAGCATCTCACAACACGCCTAACAAATTCATGAAGATATAGCAGAAAAATTGGTTAGATACTACACCTGATACATGTAGATGAATAATAATTCAGCAGATCATGGCAAACCAAACAGAAATTTAATCGAATACACAAGATCCAGGTTCTCATTCAAACATCAAGATTAGAGAGACCATTTTTAAGGTTCAAGGAGTGCAATTAAAATGTCTGGACCACAAAGTGTTTTCACAATAAAAGCAGAAGGCCAAACATAACTCCTCGCCTAGGTCACCTATAAATAGAAATGGTAAACAAGATACTGCAAGAAATTCAACCTGAATCATGCATGCCTCTCCTCTCTTTCCCGATTCCACTGCTCGATCCTAGCCCTCCGTTCCTCACTTCCTTCTCTCACTGGGCTCCTTGTCCGCCTGGGGCTCCCATGTCGCCGCCTTCCCCCATTGTTCTCATACTTCCCATGCCTGTCTCCACTCCTCCGCCCACTCCCATAGTAATCCCCACGGTCACGGTAGTCTCTATCACGATAGTCCCTCCGAAAGTATTGGCTAGGACTTTGACTACGGCTCCTGCTCCTACGAGACCTCCGAGACTGCCCAAATAGCTTCCTCCTCAACTCCTTACCGATCTGCTTCACATGCATAAAATTGCAATACCCACCACGGTTGCAGCTGTTCTCCTCAAACTGCCGGCAAGTGGCTTCCCGAAAGTCAGTCACTGGGGAGAAGTCCACAATTATCGGGCGGCCTGAGTAGAACCGGCCTTGAAGGGCCTTAACAGCTGCAGCCGCTTGTTCTTCTTCTCTGAACTGGACGTAGACATTCCCGATCATGTGGTCAGCAAGGTTATCACAGACATTTAGGCACTCAATCTCACCAAACTTGCTGAGCTCCTCAAAAATATCCTCATAAAAGTCCTCAAAGTGTTCCTGGATCTTTTGGGGTTCTATTTGCTGGCCCTGGGCATCAATTCCTGGGGTTATCATGTCAGGACGCTGATACATGTTGGACAGGAGAAGGGTTGGGGATATTGTCGGGCGGTTGTGGAGACGGGAGCACCTGTCGCCATGGCGGCATGCCCCAATCTTGAAGTAGAACGGGCAGTTGACCCTATCCTTCTCAGTACCAAAGATCGAAGCCAAGTGTTCCGCCATCAATCCCACACAGTAGATATAACGCTAAAACCTCCAGAAACCCTAGACAAGAGCAACAGCAGTGTTATAATCAGCCATTTCATAAAAAAATGCAATCTTTTTTTACTTGGTTTGGGGAAGAACATGTATTACCTTGGTTTGGGGAAGAATAACAATATAAAAAGAACTAAAAAGAGATTGAGGTTATGCTCGAGAAATTGGAAGTGGGGTTTACTAAATCCAACTCTAAACAGTGCACAAGATAACCAATGAAAATGCATTCCATAGAATCACAGAGCTGAGGAAGTTTAGCATCTCAAAAGGGAGTGACCATATGGCACCTTTTAATTCAGAAGATAGCCTACCGCCAACAGGAAAAACTTCGTTAAAACAAAGAAAAAAGAAATAACCCCGTAGCAATCGAAATCACACCGTTCTATTGATTAGAGCGTGATATATTTGGCATCGATAAAGCTTGAACTGAAAAACCTAGCATCCAAATCAAGCAATAAAATTGAGGGAGGAGAGAACTAGAAATGAACGAGTCTAATCGGCCACGATCTTCTCAAAAAAGCTAATCCCGAGATATCGTGGAAAAAACAATCAAGAAAAAGAACACCGAAAATTTGGATTCCTCCTGATGTTAAAAGACTCTCACTCATACAAATCAACGATCACAAAACCCTAGCAACCAATCCGTAGCTCTTAACTCGCATCAAAACCAACAATTTCAGAGAGAAGAAAAAGGATGATGCTAGGGTTTGGAAGAGCTAACCTTGTCGAGCGTCGAAGGAGAAGCTGGATCGACGAATCGAATCGCAGGTCGTATCGCCGCCGTTCCGCAAATGGGGCGAGAAGCGCCTGCGCGAGAGAGAGCAAAGGTTTATGGGAGTCC
Source organism: Phoenix dactylifera (assembly GCF_009389715.1). Classification (NCBI taxonomy): domain Eukaryota; kingdom Viridiplantae; phylum Streptophyta; class Magnoliopsida; order Arecales; family Arecaceae; genus Phoenix; species Phoenix dactylifera. The sequence goes on along the minus strand of NW_024067669.1, from coordinate 1,641,390 downwards.
GTATGCCGATCAAGGACCGTCCGTCTGTCCTGATTGATGGATGCGCCACCGTACGGTAGAGCCAGGTGCATACTCCCCTTCCGCAAAGAAAAATAAAAAAAGCTAGACATATTCAATGATGCGATATCAAACTGTCACCTGATGTTAAAGGAAACAGAATATAAAATAATACCTTAAGGGTACAAATTGCTATGTAAATTTGAAACAGGCTAGGCCAATCAAACTATCCCATATTAATTTTACACTTTTAAATAACATCTTTTTTTCTTTGAAAATTAATTTTCAAGTTACATCCAATCGAGCCATTTTATGCTCATTGTTTGGTCGCACATTAAGCTTATATATCCATTATCCAGACTGATCGTGGCAGGTAGACGACGCACCTTCGAGTCATCTGTTCTAAGAGCGGAGCTCAAGACAGTATGGGAGGGTGTCTCCTATGCGAGGCAAGTTTTGTAGGCCCGGTGCACCATCTTGGAGGGAGACTCACTAAAGATGGTAGAATAGATTCTACGGGAGAGGCCGGAAGTCTTCAAACATCTACTTCTAGAGGATGTCAAACGGTTATTACAGGAATGTGCTGTGTTTCAGGTTGGCTATATGTTCTGAAAGGCGAATAGAGTTACTGATTGGGTCGCCTCATTTGTTGCTCATCACTCTGGAGAGATTTTGTAGACTCATTGTGTACCTGTTCATCCACCATTGTGGAGTATTTTGACTTGTGACTCTATTGGCAATGCTCCCGCGAAGTTAGTGTGAGCGGCCAGTTTATCCAAAAAAATTAATTTATATTATCTCTTATATTATATAATTGTTGTAGTATAACAAATTAATATATTATATATAGCACTACTAGCATAAAATAACATAATGATTTTAGTAGTACAAAAAGTATTATATTGTATTACTCTATATTATATTAATTATGTTACTGTATTGTATTTATAATATGATAATCCTGTATATTATAATATTGCATCGTAATATAATTTTTTTACAATCATAATATTAGTAATATTTTATAAATTTTGTACTTCTATAATAATATTACATAAAAATATTATAGTATATTATATAAATATTAATATAATAAAATTAAATTTTAATATTAATATTATGGTATAATATCATTATTCAAAACAAATGGTGTGTTATGATGTGATACACACACATATTAATATAGTAAAATGGTTTATTAAGATAAGATAATATCGTAATATGATTATTTAATATTAATATATGACTTAAAAATATTAATATATAAAGTCTATACACCATAACATATCAAGATTAATTTTGATATTTTAGAAAATAATTTTCATTAATAAACAGAATTTAATATAAATATGTAGTATAGAAAGTATTTAGACAAAAAAAAATATTTGCTTTCTAATAATAGGAATATTTGGATATTCCTGCAAGAATCGGGCCTGTTGACTTGCCTAGCCCACATCTTCTAAAAGCTCGCCGAAATTCTAACCTAAAATCCTAGCATGTGGGCTTTTGGTGAAGAAAGAAAATTCTATAGAGGTCTTTTTTTTTTTTCTTCCCATAAAAGTCTTTATGAAGAGCTTGGATTTAGTTTGTATAACGATATGTAGGCAAGTATTGTTAGAGAATAATTTAAGAGTTTTTCTTAAAAAGATGGGATCAATCAAATATATGCTTCAGAAGGCTCTGCCAAATTTTTGCTTGTGGTCAAATCTTTGGTGAGGAAAAAGGATGATTAAACGCCTAGATCTTACCAAAAAGATCGAGCTATGCAGACTCCCTTCTTGTAAATTTCACTACTTCATTGTTAACTCCTCCCAACTCTGTATTCTTTATTCTTTCTCAATAAAATAGGGGAAAGGATTCCTTCCACCAAATGCATTAAAAAAAAAAAAACAGTTACAGAGCAATATGAAAAGGAAATTTGAAGGGTTGCCTACTTCTCATGGAAAATAATGTTATATTTGTTGTGGTTGATCGCCTTAGTAAACATAAATACCCACTTAATGCCACTACCACATCCTTATATTGCTGCAGAGTTAGCAATAGGTGTTTCTTGACAATGTATTTGAGCTTCAAGGAATGTCATTATCGATTTTAAGTGTTTGCAAGTAATTTTGGAAAAAACTTTTTACGTTCGTAGCAGACTCGATTGCAGATGAGATTTCTTCTTGCCATGGGCAAGTAGATGGACAAACTGATCAGTGGTCGGCAGGTGCCTTGAAAACTATCTCCACTGTATGACTGGTGATCAACCAAAAGGATTAGGTGAAATGGCTTCCATTGGGTGAAAGGTTTAGACAACTTTTCTGAAAATAAAACAATCAAATGTTCCAAGTGGTGCTACATTAGTTGTATGCATCATGTAAAGTTAATCAATTAGTTGTCTGAGAAATTCTCTAAAAAGAATAGAAAAGCTTAATGTAGTGTCCTTTAAAAGCTTTAAAATTAGGCTGCAAAACTCTTTTAGCATGAATTAGACCTTGCTATCGAGAGGCATACCAACGGTTATTCAACCTTTAAAAGTCTGCTAAGGCTATGACCAAGGATCACTGACCAATCATTGCCAATGTATATTGCTTATCAATGGATACTTACCAGCTATCTTAATTAATAAAATATTAAGGTAAGGTTGACATATCCAGACTTCAAACCAAAGCTGCAAGTATACTTGAACCTCACTCTCACCCAATCCAATGCGGCATGACATGGGTTTAAACCAAGATCCACAATCTTGGTACCTTGTGCTATATCGGTACAGTATGGTACGGTAAGGTATAGTACACTTCTATAGCAAAATAGCTTTTTGACCATTTTTATCTTGCTACACCTCAATACAGGTTGGTAAACCTCAGTACGGGCCGGTGCGTACCTCGGTACGTCTTGGTACAGGTCAGTATACCTTGGTATGAGGCAGTACGGGGCTTGTACCGACTTAAAGTTAAGCTTCATACCAGTTTCCTTCCGGTATGGTACGGGGCAGTATAGCAGACCATGGTTCAAACACATTATGAATGATTTCTTCCCCCTCCACCCGACAAATTCTCAACTTTCAACTTATACGGATAAAAGATTTCAGTTCTTTGACGATCCAATTTGCGAGTGAACCTATAAAGTTTTGGCTTCTTTCTGGATTTTGAGATACTTTACTCTCAAAGTTTCAAACATGGAATAGCCAAAAAAAAGAAAAGGAGGGATCCTCCAAAAGATAGAGTAAGGTACTATTGCAGATATGGGGTCCCATCATTTGAAATACCTAGCAAGTAAATAAGTTCCTATAGCAGTCTCTAGTTGTTTTTTGCACTAGATGCTAGTGTCTTTATTTAATAATCAAAATGTGCCGCCATTCCTTCCCCTCAAAAAAAAAAAAGAAGAAGAATCTTTCCAATTTTATTCAATGCATCCTAAATGTAGTTAGTGCATTTCTTGCAGCTGATTGTTGCCATGTTTTTTCCCTTTCGGAGGAAATGATTGTTGTCACGTTGATCTTTCAATGGTATGCAATTTGAAGGTCATTAAATTAATTCCTAATCAAAATAATTTGTGAATTCATAATTGTTTTCTGCAGTTCCGACATTCAAGGGATGCTTGAAGTGTTTTCTTTTTGTTTCTCAATTCACTAAAAGTTTTCATGATGCTATACATCTTTGATACAGTATTCAACTTGAAATATATTCCCCTTTGCACGTCTGTCATATACTTTTTATTAGCAGGAGAATGGAAAAGAATTGTCTGGTGGTTCAGAATTTCTTTACAAAAGATGTATTTCCTTCATCAGTAGATTCTCTCTCTTATCCTGCAGGCTTTCTTAATTCATCATGAGAAATTTCTCTTGACTGGTATCTTTCAATGTCCTTTTTCTCCTGTCTTTCTGTTCACATCTCTATACATATCTCTTATTATTTCTTCACTTTTTCGATGCTCTTTTTTTCTTCATTCTTGTAGTGACTTCATTTTTCTGTCCTCTTAGACTTGAATTATGAATGTGCATCATATGCAATGGTTCTGTCCAGTATGATTGTGTATATCAGTGAATAAGTCACTGGAGTTGCTGATTTTTTTTTTGTATGTCAACACAGTCATTTTCTATAGTTTTCACATATCCTGGGGAGTTTTTCTGAAGCTGGCACTTGTTAGGGGATATACTTGATTTTTCAAGCCTACAGTTTGTTTTGTTTCTGATAATATGGAAATTCGTGCATAAGAAACTTGTCAGATATGAAAATGGTGCTGAAGCTTTGGATGATTTGTGTGTATAGAACTTTAGAACGGAATTGTGCATGTGGTCGATCTCAAAAGTAAGATATAAATGGTTTCTGTTTACCATCTAATAGGATTTGAAAATAGAAATCCTGTAAATATATGAAGTTTTATGGTACAATTTATTCCTCGCCTTATAACTCTACAGTTAGCTTTTGGGTTGTAGTGCTACTGAAACATTATATAGTAAAAGTGTTTCTGCATTCTCTACCAAAACTTTTCTGCTTGCTCTCTGGGAATTTGTTGAAGAGCCGATTTATTTGTTGCATTGGCACCCCATGTTTACATGGCTGGTAATTGTACATTGAAAGATAATATAATGGAGTTATAATGTATATTTTCAGTTTTCATACAAGTCTTTCCCGAGAAAACATTGCCTATGTGTAAAAATTTTATTGGGAGTCTGAAAGCAACCTGTCATTTTTTATCTCTAGATGTCTGGCAGAGAAGTAAGAAGGCTGTGGAGATGCTTGAGAGCTCAAATTAGAAAAATATGAAGCTTCACACTTGTGAGAGATTAGGCTTGATGGATATGCTGAATATCATAAGGATTTAGAGCAGCTAAAGGGGAAACACCTTGTGATCTATCCATACATGGGTAACATTAATAAGCCACACAACATGTTATTTTGGACTTGCCTTAGTTCGGAAACTTCCCACAAGAACAGTTCACCATGATTATGCTGTGTCTCCATATTCCAATTCTGATCGGCTCTTTTTCTTATCACGAGCTAAGAAATCCTAAGACTGTTAAACAGGATTGCTCAAACTAAAAACAACTTTTGTTTTTTGCATTGATGACACTTGTTTTAAGCGTAAAACCGAGGAATCTATTCTGCTTATTTCTTTTGATGGCTCATTTGCATTTTGATCAGAAAGCATGCCCAAACCAACTTTGTAGTCACTGAAGAGCTCTCACAGGTGAAACAAGAAGGTTACACTACTCCAAATATTAGCCATCAGGGAGGGGTAGAAACTCAGGAAAGTAGCTCAAATGCAAATAGGAGGAAGCAGCACTGTAACTGCCATTAAGTTTATTCCCTCAAAACACAGACAGCATATCAAAAGTTAAAAAGAAAAGTAATTACAAAAGTATTGCGGACGCGCATGATTTCTTTTCTATCCACCTGTAAAAAGTGAGATTTCCACTTCATCATGCTATGTTCCTTTCTGAACAGAGTCATGAAAATACTCCCAGTTGATTACACTTATTAGACCAGTCTGCAGCAAGATGCAGTAGCAGGTTTAGGCTCATGGAAGCATAAGTGGCTGGTAAATTGTGCTAGTACTGTCACACCATCCAGCCTTTTTGGGGGCCAGCTTGTTTGCTGGTTAGAGGTAACAATAAACCTAAATGCAGACATGAAAACTTCATTCAGCCCTCCACCATGAGTCCAGCAAGTGGGTGTATGATTGGTAGGTGAGAAAGTTTTTATAATAACATAGAAGAGTCACAGAGGGCTATTGGTGATGCATATAGCTAGGCAAGCAATAGCCAAAAAATGGTCCTATCCTGCATGTGGGGGAAGAAGTGGAATGCAAGACATCCTTTGTCTCTCTGTCAGCCAATTCTTTGGGTCTCTCAGTTGCCTAACCGTGATCATTTTTGCTATCCCTACCATTGGACAGGTATAAAATGTTTCATGTTGGGAGATTCTACTTGCAGCTCTCATCCAACAAAAAAAAAAAAAGAAAAAAGTTTGGTGATTGCAATGGGCGAGTCCTTAGGAAGGACCCCTTGGCATGGTTTCCTGTTGGTTGCTTCAGCCACATTCTTCACTACAGCGCTCTGCTTAGCCACCGATCCGCCCCACTCTGAGGAACTTGCGCCATCACTGAACAGCAACAATATGACTACCACCAATGGCAGCACCACTGGCTTTGAACTTCATGCACAACTGCATCATGCAGTATCTGATGATCTGCGCATGTCAGAATTCTCAAGTATAAGCGACGGGATGGCGGCGGCGGCGGCGGTGGTGGTGGAAGAGGAGGAGGAGGAGGAGGTGGTGGTGGTGGTGGAGGTGGTTGGGGTTATGGCTGGGGATGGGGTGGCAGGGGTGGGGGCGGGGGTGGCGGCCGCGGAGGAGATGTTAGTGGTGGATGTTGGTGGAGATGTGAAGATGGGAGGGAAGGAGGGAGACATCATAGACTTGGAGGCAGAGGAGGAAGTGGATATAATAGGCCAAGTTACAGCTCCACTTTGTACCAGGTAGGAGAGTATGCAAGGTGTTCCGGGAGGGGGCGGTGCGGCGGGATGGAGCTGCTGTGCCCCATGCACTGCAATGATCCATGTTTCTATGACTGCAAGCGCAGTTGCAGGGCCCACTGTAGATTCTAAGGAGGAAGAAAAAGAGCATGCCAAGCTTTGTGCTTGATGCGTGGTGGTTGTATTCTTCTGTGTTCTTCCACTTGTCAGGTCATTAGATGACTGATTGGCTTTGGGGTTAAGCTTTTCGAGTGCTGATTAATTATTTTCAAGGTGGTTGTTGCTGGAAATTGGACCCGGGGGCAATCTTCGGTCGAGGAGAGGGAGCGGAAGGTGGTTACTCACGGCGGGGCGGTGGTCCGTCGACGGGCGGCGTCCTCCGTCTGGGGCGATCGGATAGAAGGAGCGGCTGGTTCCCGCGGCTGGGCGACGATCCGACAGTGGGCGGCGTCCTCCGTCTAGGTGCCTGCACACGAACCGGTGGCCGGGTCTTCCGACGCCGGCCCTCCGACGCTCAAGTCAGGGAGGGGGCAAATCGTGTAGAGTAGAGGTAAACAGTGCTTGTCCAGAGTATCGATTTTTCAACCCCCTTTTATAGACCGGGGGTCGGTTTACCTGCGATGTAACGGGGCGAAGCCGTAGTACGGCTCGGCATGTCGTTCAGGTCGGCGCTTGGTCAGGCGAATCATTGCACTGATGTCGGCGATGAGGGCGTCGTACAACCCGAACTAGCACGCTACCAGGCGAATTTATTGCATCAGTGTCGGAGGTATGGCCGAGATCAGAGACTTATCACAGTTGACTAGACTCTGCTGGGCTTATTTGCCGTGGAGAGCTGGGAGTCCGTAGATGACAGGAGTCACGTGCATTAATTGTTGAGTGAGCCGGAGATCCACATTTATTGTGGAGTAAGCCGGAGATCCACATTTATTGTGGAGTAAGCCGGAGATCCGCATTTATTGTGGAGTGTGCCGGAGGATCACAGCGGTCATGCGCAATAAATGCCGGAGGGGCGTCATAGTACGGTCTCTGGCCGGACCTCGGAGACGTACGGCCGTAGTAGGTGGCTGACAAAAGTAGGCCTCGGACATTGGGGTTTCTCTTAGGTCGGAGGTTCCGAGTTCGGATGCCGACTTCGGCCTTCCAGGGTCGACGATTATGCGGCTTCTTAGGGGCATTCGTGTCATTTGGGGGAAAAACCTTATTCCCCCAACACTACCTCCCGACTTCCGAGTTCGAGCGGCTTGTGGGCTCGGACGTAGGAAGTAAAGTCCATCGTTAAAGTTGGGGGGCGAACTTCGTCCGCACCCTCATGTTTCTTGGAATTTTCATGGTAGGACCTGCGCCCTTGGGCGTTTCGAGGTTACTTTGTTCGGCGAATTAATGATGGGGTCCATATCCCTACGTCTTTCGAGGCGACTATAGCGGGGGCGGTGTCTCTTGGATTACCGAGGTTGCTTTGCGAGGCGGACCCAGGATGAGGGTCCTCGGGTTCAACGAGGCGGCGCCTCGGCCCCACAATCGAGAGTTCCCGCTCATCAATGAGCGTGCCATTTCGGGTTTCAAAACGGACACGCGGCATGACCAGGGGTCGGACGCTTCCGATTTCGTGTTACCGGGTCATAATTTCGGGGGAGTGAAGGCCACACCGGGGCTCCACGTGTCCCAGATTTTATTAAACGAGGGGAGCGGGGGTGCCGTCCGCTCATTCTTCGAGGCGATGGGATTCTGTGGACCCATAATGAGGTCCCGAGATCCGATGGGACAACACTTTGATTTCGTATTCGATTTATTGATCCGGAGTGGATGCAGTGCCTCGGCCTCAGAGGTCGCCACGTGGCGCAGCCCGATCGGGGGATGGGAACCGACCCCATCGATCTGGGCCGTCAGGGGGTCTATATAAACCCCACGAGTCTGCCCTAAAGGTCTTGTTTGGCTTCCCCTCATTTTCGTCGTCTTTTTCCCCTTGTTTTCTCCCTCAACCGAATTTTGCCGGCGGTGCCCGGAGCAATTTCCGGCAATGTCCAGTAGGTTTTCTTCCTGTTTTCACTAGAGTTTCCTCTTTTCTTCTCCTCGCCAACTTCCATTTTCTGCTCTTAATTTTTACTCCATTCTTCTGTGAGAATGGGTCTCGGTCCCGAAGAAGTTGGGTCGAATATGTCAGAGGAGGAACTGGAGACAATCCGCTCCCGTTTCTTCTTCCAGCCCGGGTTTCGTCTTGAAACCGCAGGGCCGGGGGACAGGGTGACGCAGCCGCCCCCAGGTCGGATCGCGGTTTACCGCGAGACACTCTGGGCGGGCCTGCGTTTTCCCACCCATGGGTTCGTGAGCAGCTTGCTGGCCGAGTACCAGCTCGTCCCGGCGCAGTTGGCTCCGAACTCATGGAGGACCATAATCGGGTTTTTGTCCCTGTGCCTCGGGCACGGGATCCCGATCACGGTAGGCCTTTTCCGCCGGTGTTTTCTGTTAAAGAAGAACCCGGCGGACGCAGGGTGGCTATATTTCGCCTTTCGGGGCGGTATGTCACTCTTCCGGGGCGCCCCTTCCTCGATCCATGAGTGGAAGTTGAAGTTTTTCTTCCTGGCGTCCGCGGCGCCTTGGGGGTTTGAGCCGAGGTGGGGACACCCACGGCTGAAGGCCCTCAACAGACTCTCCGAGCCCACGGGGAGGGAGCTGAGGATCCTAGACTCTGTGCGAGCCCTCGGGAGGGGCAACGACCTGACCGAGCTCCTGCGGGAGGACGCCCTGGCGAGCGTGGGTCTGAGCTCGGCGCGCCCCGAGGGTAAGGGCGGCTACGTTATTTTCATTCTTTGTCTTTCGCTTTTACTGCCACTGGCCTGACACTTAACAAAATTTTTGATTTCAGATATTCCCCGTATGCCGACCAGTAACACGTCGCTTTTTTCCCGCCTGAGGAGGCGGGAGGCCGAGGCCGGGGGGGCTAATCCCCAGCCTCGGAGGAGGGCGAGGACAGACGGCGCTTCCTCGTCGGCCGGGACGAGTGGCCCCGAGGCGGGGGCCCCTGCGGCCGACCCGAGGCGGGAGCGGGTGGTCAGTGGTGCGGGCCCATCGGCCCCTCCTTGCCCTGCCCCCCTTGCCCGGCGGGGGGAATCGTCCGTGGCCCGGCCGCAGCAGCCAGGACCCGGGCCTGCCCGAGGCCCCGAGGCGAGCGGCTCCGGGACCTCGGGTTCGATCGTGCCGAGCTCTTCCCGAGCTTTCCGAGAAGAGTCGGTTGAGCCGGACTCTTCCATTCCTGAGGGGAGCTCGGCCTTTCAGGACGCCGAGGTCGCACGCTCCATGTTGCGGCGTGCAGTGCTTCCAGCGGACCGGGCCGTGTTCCGGGGGATTTCGCTGGAGGAGGTCGCCGGCAGTGCTTACTGCAGCACCGCCCGGGTAAGTTCCCTTCTTAATTTTCCGGAGTTATTAGCGTGCATACGTGCCTTTCAACTCACAATACCCTCGCTTCTTCTTTTTTTTTTTTCAGCATATTCTCGAGCTCGACACCATGGCGTTCCTCGCCCACGGGTATCGGGAAGAAGTTCGGCAGCTCGGCCAGCAGCTGGAGCCGGCCAAGAAAAGAATCGCCGAGCTAGAAGCGGTGTCGGCCGCGGCCGAGGCTCGGTGGGCGGCCACCGAGGCCGAGCGCCTTGCCGTGGTGGGGGCGCTTGAGGAGGAGAAGGCGGCTCACGCCATGACCAAGGCAACCATGTGCGGCACGGAGGCGCGCTTGGGGGAGGTCCAGGCCAGGGTCGCGGCCCTCGAGTATGAGGAGAGGGCCCTTCGCCTCCGACTCGAGCAACTTGAGGCCCGGGAGAGGAGGGCTCTCGAACGAGCCGAGCACGCCGTGGAGCTCTTCAAAGAGTCGCAAGAGTTCCGCGACATGTTGGAGGAGGAGACGGTCGACGGTTTCCTTCGAGGCTTCGAGAACTTCCGAGAGCAGGTGCGCCTGTACTGCCCTCAGTACGACTTCTCGACGGTCCGTCCGAGGGAGGACCGGGGCTGGGGGTCCGACGTGCGAGCCCTTCCCACCATCCTGACATCCGAGGCGGGAATATATGAGCAAGACCCCGCCGAGCCTTCGACGGGGGTAGCCGAGGCGGACGGTGTCATGGAGGTGGCTCTGGCGGCCGAGACGGACGCTGTCCCGGAGGTGGTGCCCGAAGCTCCTGCTCCCGACCCCGAGCCTGTTCCGGAGGAAGGTCTTGAGGTCATCAATGTGCCGGACGACCCCCCGGATGTGGCTCCCGCCGCTTAGGACTTAGCATATTTTTCTTTTCTTTTTCATTGTATCCGGGGTCGGCCCTTGAGCGGCCGACTTCCAATTTTGTAATTGGCCTTCCGGCCCTTTGTTAATGAAAAAGTATTTTTGCCATTCCTTGTTCATCTTTCCCTCTGTTGTCGTGACCGAGGCCAGGGCCTTAGCGAACCGCCTCGATGGCCTAGCTTTGCATTTTAATTTCCGGGCTGCTTAACGAAGTTGCCCTTCTTCCCGGGCTACGTCTTAGCCTTCTCGGGTTCCAGTCATCCCGACGAAGAGGAGCTCCGAGTCTTGAGTTTTTTAGAAAATTTCTCTAAGTCCTATAGCTCGGATTTGGGAGTCGTGGAGGTCATTGCGTTTAGCCTTTAGGAAAGTCCCAAGGCGTCGAGGTCGGGCCTTAGCCCTTTAACTAAGACCGGACTAGGTCTGTGCGTGCCGCTAATCGGGGAGTTTAGTCGGGTCTCCGAACTTAACTCCAAACCCCTCAGAGGGAGCGCGGGCCAATAGGCAGGTTATTACCGAAGGTTTTCGTAGTTATTGTTCTCGGACTCTGCCGAGGCTTCGGTGAGCAAGGCTGGGGTTTCCAGAGATTGCCTTGGTACCCGTGTTTGGCTGGCACATTCGTGGCCGGGACCACTTTTTCAGCCGGACGTAGGAGTTTACGTCGAAGAGCCGAGTTGGGCACTAATTTATGAAATCCTCTGTACCAGTTTCGGAGACTTGACGAACGGTGCATGCATAATGTAATTAGGAGGTCGATCCTAAGCCGACCCGTTAGAGAGGCCCGACTTTGGGGCGAGATAAGGCTCCAACATTAAGATTCCGCTCAGCAATATGTAAATAAAATTTGACAAGGAGGGCGTCCAGTTGAATGTACCTCTTTCATTCTCAGAGTTATGCTTCGCATGGTGGAGTAGGCTGCTTCCCTTCCTCGTCGGCCTGCGGAGTTATTTTTGACTTTAAGGGGGCTCGGGCTTCTCACGGACCCGACAGCACCCGCCGAGGTTGAGAGGGCTTGGGGAGACTTTATTGATTTGTAGCTCTTTGCGAGGTCGAGGGAGTTTGAGACCCTGTGGTCGGACCTCGGGGCACCTCAACTTTGGTCGAGGGGTCTTGTGTCAGGTCGGCGGGTCTGCGGACGCTTTGCTGACCTGTGGTACCTCCCGAAGTCGAGGGAGTCTGATTCTCTACGGTCGACCCTCGGGGCATCCCGACCTCAGTCGAGGGATCATACGTCAGGTCGGCGGGTCTGGGCACGCACTACCGACCTGCGATGCTTCCCGAGGTCGAGGGAGTCTGGTTCTCTACGGTCGATCCTCGGGGCATCCCGACCTTAGTCGAGGGGGCGCTACGGGGGGCCGCGAAGGTACTACCCCGTTGTTGGTGATGAGCGCCACGGAGAGCCGCGAAGGTACTACCCCGTCTTTCCGAAGTGTCGAGGGGTCTGGGTACGCACTGTCGACACTCGGGGCATCTCGACCTTAGTCGAGGGATCGCTCGCTTCGGGGATCGGGGATCGTCGACCGCTCCTGGGGGTCCACTTCGTGGCGCCCCAGGTGGAGCCACCCTTTCCACCCCTCACGGCGCCTTCCCGAGGTCGAGGGAGTCTGGTTCTCTACGGTCGACCCTCGGGGCATCCCGACCTTGGTCGAGGAATCGTTCGTCAGGTCGAGGGGTCTGGGTACGCACTGTCGACCTGCGACGCTTCCCGAGGTCGAGGGAGTCTGGTTCTCTACGGTCGACCCTCGGGGCATCCCGACCTTGGTCGAGGAATCGTTCGTCAGGTCGAGGGGTCTGGGTACGCACTGTCGACCTGCGACGCTTTCCGAGGTCGAGGGAGTCTGGTTCTCTACGGTCGACCCTCGGGGCATCCCGACCTTAGTCGAGGAGGCGCTACGGGGGGCCGCGAAGGTACTACCCCGTTGTTGGTGATGAGCGCCACGGGGGGCCGCGAAGGTACTACCCCGTCTTCCCGAAGTGTCGAGGGGTCTGGGCACGCACTGTCGACACTCGGGGCATCTCGGCCTTAGTCGAGGAATCCTGCTCCATTCCACGTTTCATCGTCTTGCGATTCTTCCCGAGGTCGAGGGAGTTTGGGACTCTACGGTCGAGCCTCGAGGCATCCCGATTTTGGCCGGGGAATCTGAGGATCACAGACGACCCAATATTAAAAGAGGATTACAGTTATCAAGGTGAGAGAAATATTTGCAGAAAAAGGAGCTGAGTCCATTGTCCTGATTGTTTTGAACCCTTTAGGGTTTCATTGGTAATACATCCGTAGATTCTCGGAGTTCCAGCTTCGTGGGATCAGAGTCCCCTCCAGGGACTTCAATTTGTACGCCCCTGGTCGTTGTACCCGGGCGATTTGATACGGCCCTTCCCAATTTGGGGCGAGCTTTTCCTTGCTCGGTCGGTTGAGAAGCCTCGACTCTCCTGAGGACGAGGTCCCCTACTTTGAAGAGCTTGGGCTTGACTCTGGAGTTGTAGTATTGGGCCGTTCGCTGTTGGTATCTCGCCATGCGAACCCGGGCGACCTCTCTCGTTTCTTCGACAAGGTCCAAGTTGCTCCTTAGCTGGGAAGAGTTGGTGTCGGGGTCGTAATGCTCCACTCTGGGAGAAGGCAGGCCGATCTCCAACGGGATGACGGCCTCAGTGCCGTATGCTAGGTTGAAGGGGGTCTCTCCCGTGGGTAGTCGGAACGTGGTCCGGTACGCCCAAAGGACATTGTACAAGTCCTCGACCCACTGTCCTTTGGACCGATCAAGCCTAGCTTTAAGTCCCTGCAAAATAGTTCGGTTAGTTACCTCGGTTTCCCCGTTTGTCTGGGGATGGGCAACCGAGGTGAAGCGATGATCAATGCCGAGTTCAGAGCAAAACTCCCTGAAATGAATATTGTCAAATTGTCGACCATTATCAGATATAAGGATACGGGGTAGTCCGAATCGGCAGATTATAGACTTCCACACGAAATCCCGCATCTTTTGCTCGGTGATCCGGGCGACAGGTTCGGCCTCGACCCATTTAGTGAAATAGTCGATGGAGACGACCAGGAACTTTCTCTGTCCGGTGGCGAGGGGAAAGGGCCCCAGGATGTCGATCCCCCATTGGGCAAACGGCCAGGGGGCGATGATGGAGGTCAGCAGAGCTGAAGGTCGGCGCTGGATATTGGCGTTTCGCTGGCACCGATCGCACTTGCGGACGAAATCTGTTGCGTCTTTTTGGAGTGTGGGCCAGTAATATCCCTGCCGCAGGATCTTATGGGCCAAGGCCCGGCCCCCCAGGTGATTTCCGCAGATCCCTTCATGGACCTCTCGGAGAGCATAGTCCGCCTCGGAGGGGCGGAGGCATCTGAGAAGGGGGGAAGTAAATGATCGTCGATAGAGCCTGTTCTCGTATAGGACATACCGGGGGGCCTGGCGCTTGATTCGGCGAGCCTCCATCTCGTCATGAGGTAGGGTTCCGTCCTGAAGGTAGCAGACGAGCCCGTCGATCCAGCTTGGCTCGGAGCCGATGCACATGGTAGGCTCGGGTTCCTCCGTGCTGGGGGTCTGAAGATACTCGAGCGCGGTTCCCTTAGGAAGCTCGCTCATGCGGGAGGTTGCCAGCTTGGATAGCTGGTCTGCCCTGAGGTTTTCCGTTCTGGGAATGTACTGAATGTTGAAAGAATTCAGGGCAGATATGAGTTCCCGCACCTTTTGGAGATACTTTTGCATGGATGGCTCTTTAGCTTCAAAATCTCCTTGGACCTGGTTCACCACCAGCTGGGAGTCGCTGAATGCCGTCAGGTCTCCCACGTTTAGTTCTTTCGCCAGTTTGAGCCCGGCGATGAGGGCCTCATACTCGGCCTCATTGTTCGAGGCCGGGAACTCGAGGCGCAGGGCTTGCTCAGCCACCACTCCGTCTGGACTAGTGAGGATAAGTCCGGCCCCGCTACCCCCCGAGGTCGAAGACCCGTCCGAGTGCAGGACCCATGGCTGCCTCGGGGCCTCCTCCGCGGGTCCAGATGGCAGCTCGGGGTCGTCCGGAAGGGTGCACTCCACGATGAAGTCGGCGAGTATCTGAGCTTTGATAGCCGGCCTGGGCCGATATTCGAGGTCGAATTCCCCGAGCTCGACCGCCCATTTGGCGATCCTCCCCGCACGATCCGACCTCTGCAATATTTGCTTCATGGGCTGGTCGGTCAATATAGCTATCGTGTGGGCTTGGAAGTAAGGCCTGAGTCTCCGAGCCGAGATGATGAGAGCGAAGATGGTCTTCTCAAGTTTAGAATATCGGGTCTCGGCATCCCTGAGAACCCGGCTGGTGTAATAGACCGGCTTTTGGAGCTTGTCCTCTTCCCGGACGAGAACTGAGCTCACTGCGGCTGGGGAGACGGCCAGATATAAGTAAAGGACCTCGCCTTTCCGGGGCTTGGTGAGCAGCGGGGGAGAAGCCAGAAGGCTCCGAAGCTCTTCAAAGGCCTGCTGGCATTCTTCTGTCCACCGGAAGTCTTTCGGCCGTTTGAGGCTCTTGAAGAAGGGGAGGCAACGCTCGGCTGACCGAGAGACGAACCTTCCCAGGGCGGCTACCCGCCCCGCGAGCCGCTGCACCTCCTTAACTGTCTTTGGAGGCGACATCTCTTGCAGTGCCCGGATTTTCTCCGGGTTGGCCTCAATTCCGCGCTGGGTCACTATGAAACCCAGGAACTTGCCCGAGGTGACCCCAAATGCGCACTTCGCCGGATTGAGTTTCATTTGATATTTTCTGAGCTTGGCGAACGTCTCGTCGAGATCGGCTATGTGGTGTTCCGCCGCTCGGCTCTTCACCAACATGTCGTCCACGTAGACTTCCATGTTCCGGCCGATCTGGTCTTTAAAAATCTGGCTGACCAGCCTCTGATAGGTGGCCCCAGCGTTTTTCAGGCCAAAGGGCATCACCTTATAGCAGTAGGTGCCCTTGTCGGTGATGAAGGCCGTCTTCTCCTCGTCTTCTGGCGCCATTCGGATTTGATTGTATCCTGAAAAGGCGTCCATAAAAGTTAGCAGTTGGTGTCCCGAGGTGGAGTCGACGAGCTGGTCGATGCTCGGGAGGGGAAAACTGTCTTTTGGGCAGGCCTTGATCAGGTCGGTGTAGTCCACACACATACGCCATTTTTCGTTGGCCTTCTTTACGAGGACTATGTTGGCGAGCCAGTCCGGGTAGGAGACCTCCCGGATGAAGCCGGCTCCGAGGAGTTTGTCCACCTCCTCGGCCGCAGCTCGTTGTCGCTCGGGGGCGGAGCCTCTTTTCTTCTGCTTTACAGGCCTGCTGGTTGGTTTCACCTGAAGTCGGTGGACCATGACCTCAGGGTCAATTCCTGGCACGTCCGCGGGCGACCAGGCGAAGACGTCGGCATTATCCCGCAGGAAGCTGACGAGGCGATCCCTCTCATGGGCGCCGAGGCCGGAGCCGACCTGCACGGTTAGCTCGGAAAAATTTTCTCGTAGTGGGATTTGAATAAGGAGCTCACCGGGCTCTACTTGCTTCTTCCAGGGGGTGTCCCTCGCATCGAGGGTTTCTATGGGGAGTGAAGGGCGCGTCGGGCGGTCTGGCGCCTCAGCTGGTTGTTTCACTGTGTGGGCCGCCATGTAGCATTGCTTGGCGACCAGTTGGTCTCCGCGGACCTCGCCTACTCCTTGGCCGGTGGGGAACCGCATGAGTAAATGGCGAGTTGAAACCACGGCTCGAAGGGTGTTTAACCCTGGGCGCCCAAGGATGGCGTTGTAGACCGAGGGCAGACGGACCACCAAGAAGTCCATCCTCACAGTGCTCTCCCGGGGGGCGAGGCCAACTGTGACAAGGAAGCTAGCCTCACCTTCAACCGAGACCGCATCTCCGGTAAACCCGACTAGCGGGGCATTGATTCTCCGGAGATGTCCTTCTGTCAACCCCATTTTTTGGTAGGCATGGTAGTACAAAATGTTGGCTGAACTTCCATTGTCAACTAGGACACGCTTTACATCAAACCTATTTACAATCATTGAGATGACCACAGCGTCATCGTGAGGGGTCTCGACCCCTTCTAAGTCCTCGTCCGAGAACGAGATGACTTCATCAGTACGTGGGCGCTTCGGGGGTGTTCCCTGGGCGGCCGTTCCTGCCGAGGCCCGCCCGATCATGTTGATGGTGCCGGCGATGGGCCTGTTGTCGCCTGGATTTTCGGTTGGTGCGACATTCTCCGCCGGCCTTCTTTCCTCAGGTCGATTCCTCACGAACCGGTTGAGTACTCCCCGTCGGATGAGCGCTTCTATCTCGTCCCGGAGTTGGAAGCAGTCCTCCGTGTCGTGCCCACGGTCTCGGTGGAAGCGGCAATACTTCCTGGTATTTCGGAGAAATCCCGTGTCTCGCATAGGAGGCGGGGGTCGGAAGAAGTCCCGACCCTCAATTTCCATCAGGATCTCGGCCCGGGGAGCATTGACGGGTGTATAGTTCTCGTACCTCGCCTGGTACATCCGGGGCCGTGGTGGAGACCTCGGACGAGGAGGTGTCCTCTGCTGAGGTCGCCCCTGCTGACGGGGCGGACTCCTCAGTCTGGGGAGATTTTTCTCTCTGCGGGGAGACCGGCTCCTTTGTCGGCCGCGCTCCTCGCGGCGCTTCTTCTGCTTCTTAGAGGCGGGCTCGATTGCTCCCCGCCTGGAGGCGACTGCCTCCTCGGCCTTGGCATACTTCCGGGCTCGGGCCAGCATTTCGGTGAAGTCGGCCGGGAAGCTCTTCTCGATGGAGAAGAGGAATCGGTAGGAGCGAACCCCAGTTTTCAGAGCCGACATGGCTATCGACTGGTCTAGCTCGCGGAACTCCCATGTGGCGGCGGTAAAGCGGTCCAGGTACTCTTTGAGGGACTCCCCCTCCTTCTGCTTGATGTCCAGGAGGGAGTCTGATGTCCGTCGCTGGCGCCGGCTGGCAGCAAAGTTGGTGGCGAACTGCCTGCCGAGCTGCTCAAAGGAGGACACCGTGTTCGGCTTCAGTCCAGAAAACCAAAGCCGAGCGGTCCCTCGGAGGGTCGCTGGAAAGGCTTTGCAGAGTATGGCCTCCGAGGACCCTTGTAGGGTCATGAGGGCCCGATAACTCTCCAAGTGGTCGAGGGGGTCGGTGATTCCGCTGTAGGGCTCCACCTGAGGCATTTTGAATCTCGCGGGAACCGGCTCGTCCTCGATCTGGCGGGAGAAGGGGGACTTGGCAGTGAACTCAAAGTCCCCTTCCTGTCTTGCCTTCTTGCCGTGGAGTGCCGCAATCTGGCGCTCCAGATGCTCAACTTTTCGGTCGAGCTCCCCCACCCGTGGGATTGTCGTTGTGGTTTGCGCCGGCCCTTGGCGGTCCGGGGCTGACTCCGCCTCGGAAAGTTGGGGTCTCCGATCGAAACCTTCTCCCGGTAACTCCCTACGGGGAGCAGCCCGTTCTCCGTTGTTGGCTCTGGAGGAGCCATGCAGATTTTGACTGGAAAGAACCGGGCCGTTGGGGAGACACTCCGGCGGGGCCTGGGCCTGCGGGGGAAGCGCCGGTGAAGCTTCCACGCGCCGTAGGCCCTGAACGACGGCGGCCAGGGCCTGGACTTGCTGTACCAGGGCATTGAACTGTTCCAGCTGGACCTGAGGACCTGGGTCAGCTGGAGTTGGGGAATTCTGGACGGAGTGTCCAGGACTTTGCGGGGGACGCCGGGAGACGTTAGAGGCTCCCTTACTTCTCAACTTCATGACTGCTACTCGGGCCCTTCCTCTAGCGCCAACTGTTGCTGGAAATTGGACCCGGGGGCAATCTTCGGTCGAGGAGAGGGAGCGGAAGGTGGTTACTCACGGCGGGGCGGTGGTCCGTCGACGGGCGGCGTCCTCCGTCTGGGGCGATCGGAGAGAAGGAGCGGCTGGTTCCCGCGGCTGGGCGACGATCCGACAGTGGGCGGCGTCCTCCGTCTGGGTGCCTGCACACGAACCGGTGGCCGGGTCTTCCGGCGCCGGCCCTCCGACGCTCAAGTCAGGGAGGGGGCAAATCGTGTAGAGTAGAGGTAAACAGTGCTTGTCCAGAGTATCGATTTTCCAACCCCCTTTTATAGACCGGGGGTCGGTTTACCTGCGATGTAACGGGGCGAAGCCGTAGTACGGCTCGGCATGTCGTTCAGGTCGGCGCTTGGTCAGGCGAATCATTGCACTGATGTCGGCGATGAGGGCGTCGTACAACCCGAACTAGCACGCTACCAGGCGAATTTATTGCATCAGTGTCGGAGGTATGGCCGAGATCAGAGACTTATCACAGTTGACTAGACTCTGCTGGGCTTATTTGCCGTGGAGAGCTGGGAGTCCGTAGATGACAGGAGTCACGTGCATTAATTGTTGAGTGAGCCGGAGATCCACATTTATTGTGGAGTAAGCCGGAGATCCACATTTATTGTGGAGTAAGCCGGAGATCCGCATTTATTGTGGAGTGTGCCGGAGGATCACAGCGGTCATGCGCAATAAATGCCGGAGGGGCGTCATAGTACGGTCTCTGGCCGGACCTCGGAGACGTACGGCCGTAGTAGGTGGCTGACAAAAGTAGGCCTCGGACATTGGGGTTTCTCTTAGGTCGGAGGTTCCGAGTTCGGATGCCGACTTCGGCCTTCCAGGGTCGACGATTGTGCGGCTTCTTAGGGGCATTCGTGTCATTTGGGGGAAAAACCTTATTCCCCCAACAGTGGTGTTTTGTGTTTTCTCAACCTTGTCCTTAAGATTATCAGAGCTCATTGGTTCGTTTTCAGTATGTTGCGACATCAAACTACTGGGTTGGTTTGTTTCTGGTGGCAAGTGGAAGTATATGAGGAGCAGAGGAGCATTTGGTCTTCTGAGAGTGTTGAGTATATGACCTTCTATGAGCAGGATTTCTATAAACCTTTTTTGACTATGCAATAATCCAGAAAAATGCAGCAAGATATTGTATCCAGCCTTTTCTCCTGGTGTAATTCCATGAACCATGGAATTAGATATGGCAATGTCGGTCTTTCTTTCTTCAGGGCTTTAATAAGTTATCCTGCCTTCATAATCATAGCATTTATGTTCTACAAATCTCTGTATTATTGATCTAAAATGCATGTACTGCCGTCGCACTATTAAGCTTGTACATAGATCATAACCACAAGAAATTATTTTCATACTATTAAGCGCACATATATATACCACAAGAATTCACAGCACGCGCAATCATGGCACCCTATAAATCTTTGATACATAAGCCATCATATTATTTCTGTCCTGAACCACCAGCTTACTTTCAGCTTACCCATATTTGCTCCAAAGTAATTCAAATCTGGATGAACTGACATAGCAAACAATATGTATTAATTGACTCCCACTACCATATTATCAGGTAAATAGTTTGTAGCATCACTTGAAGCCATCCACAGCCAAATTAGACTCCCAAAACTCCAGGATCAATGAAACATATACGCAAGCAGTTGTACATTAATATAACAAATTTCAATCCAACACCCCTCGCATGCGACATCCAATGCCTGAGACTTCAGAAATCATAATTGTGATAACTTAATTTTACTGAACTAAGTTATCATTCTAAACCCCAATGAGAACAACAGCACATTTGCCATGGATTTTTCACAAGCCCAGTGATTATAAATTGAAAAACTAAAAATCTCAATTCTATTACGCCAGACTTTTAATGAAGTGTGCATCAAAGCATTCCACAAAATTTTCTACCAACTGTCCCAGCATCTACATGCGGCAGCCAATCAAACCAATGGGATCATTAACCAAACATTAAGGAAGCAGCACAACATTAAGGATCAAGTACAGATAAGCCTGTAACAGTCTAATGCATTAGTATCAAGTTAGATTTACAAGTAGATACATCTAGTTGGCGTTCTTTTATGCTAAGTTGCAACTGTGTTCAATTTTCTCCAACCCTAGCTTAGTAATCCCTAACCATAAACAAGAAGCCATATCCCAATTATATTTGGCCAACATCCATCGTTAACAGTACCAAACATCAGCTCATATGGCAAGCTACATAGACAAACGTCCAGTATTCCAGCTTATTCAAACTATGCTGCATGATATCAAACAATAACAGCCACCTCAGCAGCATGAGAGTTCTTCAAGCCTGGAAAAACTAATAACTAGTGCAAGTTTAAAAAAAGAAAAGAAAAAAAAAGACCATTGACGAGAAACTGTATCAGTGGAATATAGAGTTTTCAGGTTAAGAAATGTATGTGGACAGCATGAATCAAGAAGAAAGAACCTGAAGTTTACAGTAGGCCATCAACACAGAATTTCTGCTATTGCTTCCCAAATTTGCCACTACAGAGGTACTAGTCTGACAAACCTAAATCTCACTACTATAGATCTGACTGCTCAAAAGGCGCGCGTACAAACAACTGGCCATGTAGTGTGACAACTGCTGATGTTTGATGTGGATCAATTCGCGAGGGCAACGTAATAACCTGTGAATGATGTCATATTCTATTGAGAAAATATGGATTGATCAAAATTAGATTGTCCCGTTAAGAAAACATATAATCACCTTTTTAAAGGGGGTGACACCCCATGGATTATCAGGCTGCTCTGGCTCACCAGATATAACCAAACGACCAGCAGGATCTGACTGAACATGCACCTGAGTTCCAAATCCATGAATAAATATACCAATGAGTAACACAAATATCATTTCTAATATATTTTTTTTACACACTTATTTCCCCTTTGATATCGAAAAGGAAAACAAAAGAATGTTTTTTTTTTTCGGTCATATGCTACCCCCTATAAGAAGACAAAAGGGCATGAAGTCTATGTAACAGAATCATTCCATGGCCATGCAAGAATGCATTACTCATTTCAGTTTCAAAGCAAGGAGTGGCACACGTCCTCACCTCTTCACGCAGAAGTCCAGGAACTAAAGCGTAGAGTTCAAAGCAATCTTTCTGCACAAAATTATATAAGCTTCAAGCAAGAAGAACCTTGATTGAACAAAAGTTATTCAGCAAGGTCCTATAATCAGTATATCTCAGATATGGTAAGTACAAGCTCTATTTATTCCCTCACAAATTCATTCCCTTTGGACAGTATATGAATACCAAAAGAGATTCAGCTAGCAGTATATTTTATTTGAAAAACTTACAGTCCGCCGGACATTGATCTTCACCCAATCAGCAGGAGCCCCAACATCAACAACCATCGAATCCGTTCTGCCAAACGCCAATAGTCAGCCAGATGTTAGAATGCTAAGCGACAGTAGTTCGATAAATGGGAAACATCAGGAAAACCATTATGATTAAGAAACTAAAAGATGTAATTAAAGAGGCAACTTGTTTTGGGATTTCCAGCAAGAAAAAATTGTTATGGTTGACAAAGCAATTTGACGTATGCTTGTCAAGACATCAGGAATCCACGAGGCACA
The DNA here is from genome assembly GCF_009389715.1 of Phoenix dactylifera. Taxonomy (NCBI): domain Eukaryota; kingdom Viridiplantae; phylum Streptophyta; class Magnoliopsida; order Arecales; family Arecaceae; genus Phoenix; species Phoenix dactylifera. The sequence continues at coordinate 1,619,281 of NW_024067669.1, read as the reverse complement.
GAGAGATCTGATGTTAGCAATTTACTTGCAACAATATCAAAATCGAATCTATATCTAGGGAAAGGCCTTACATAAATATAGATTTGAGAAGGAAAGATAAAAGGAGACTGAATCCACAATCTTGGGGTGACTCCTTAAACATAAATTTAAACAAAATTTTAAGACATGAAGTCTGTTATCTAAGAAATTAAAAAAGAAAGGGAGTGACTCCATAACTATTCATCAAATCTAGGGAGATAAAATTGGTCTCAATACAATAAATTTCCAAAATCTTGATCCTATTGCAAGAGGAAGCAAAAATATTTAAAAGGTATAAGCATATACATGTCTGGTACTGCTAACCATGCTGATGCATTGTTGATGCTACTATTATACATCTTGCTTGATCATTAAGAAAAAGCAATCAACAAATCTAATTGCAACCATATAATGAGATATTCATAGGTTCAAATATTTCCCAGTGATAGCACATGAAGATAAAGTGATAAATGCTTTCATACTAAGGGACACAAATCACCTTTCCATGAAGAATACTAAATCCTTCCATTTTCTCACAGACTTACTTTATGCAACATTTTTCGTAACATCATTCTATTCTCCTAGCAGTTGGAAGTCTGAGTGACTCTCCCCAAGACCTAGATATTAACTAGAAAATCGGGAAAGCCTTGACCGTCAACAATAATCCAAACACAAGCTAAATTTTAAATAGTCATCTCTTCCTTTTACAAATTTACATAATTGTCATTTATATTAAATTCCAATAAAAACTAGGAAAGCATCAATGGGAATATGATTATTTTAAAGAGTATCATATAAAAGGATTGTCTGCCCACTTTATCTCCATCAAGAAAAAAAAATGCCATGTAGATCTACGAAAGAAGACACCACAACATCAAATGATGAAAGCTAATAACTCAAATCCCTTTAAGGTTCAATCTCCAATTTTTTATTTTCGTAAACATTTCTAGAGATACCATCCATTATCATCAAGCATTGGTGGCGTTCACATGTTACTTCAACATTTGTGCAGAAGTATGAGCTTCAGATATGTTAATATCTACAACCCATTGTCGGGCCAGTTCAGACCATGATGTCAACTAACAGCCGAAAATCAGTATGAACCAAAACCATTGGAAATGTTTAGTATTTTAGCATGTGTACAAGAATGAAGAAAATTGAGATTGTCATAATTTAAAAATGTAAAAGGGAAACCTGAAATTAAGAAAATATTCTTCTATCAAGCGGTAAAGATTTCAGTATGATACAATTAGAGATAAAGTAGAATTGACACCCTTTGGCAGCAAAAGAATCAACAAAAAGATTTTCTACATGCTCACATTTAGGTTTTCCAACCCTTTTTCAGAACTAGTTATATACTAGAAGAACTGCAACTTAGACTTACAACAACCTTGACCAATAAGGTTGCAAAAGAACTGGGTAGTTCAAGTGCAGACCTTGACCCAATAAGACTAAACTCAACCCAATAAATGACACTGCAGTTCAGGTTGGAAGCTAGACCACACTTATTAGGTTGGCCTTGGATCTTCCTAGTTTTGACTCACTTACCTAGCCCACCCTAAAAAAAGCATGGGACAAATGTTAGGCAGCCCCTCAACCCAACTTGACCCAACCTATATAAATTGCTTGTTAAAGGAAATCAATTAAATCTATTAACAAAGTAAGCTTGATGATATTTTTAAATCATGACATATAGCCTTTTAATGAAATAGAAAATACTGCATATTCAAGATTTGTTTTCCATCCATTATTATACAATGATCTTATTACCTGGTTACAGAACCTATTTTTGAGAGTGGATTTCTTGAAACTACGATGGATGGAGTTTAAGATTTTGAATTTTAACAATGTATGCATAATTCTCCAAATTTATTTTTCCACATTCTAGACACTTTATATCACCCATACCACAGATATCCACAGACATCTAAAGCTCAACTTGCCATATAACTTACCCCAAAACCTACCCCTTCAGCCCTACCCAAATCCAATCCCAAAAATCAGTGGTTGAATTTGGATCTAAAAAAACCCACAATCCAATCTGAGATTCCTTTTGGATATTAAAAATAAAATAACAACTTGACGCTACAAAGAATTTAAAAATGGTTAGTCTCATCATCTGGATTAGATCTAGATGTTGGAACTGGATTAATTGAGGATTAGATCTGAATCAAGCAAATCTCTAGCCCATTTGCAGCTTGATGGACAAATATCAAAAGATTACCCCAAGCAATTTCAAAACAACAAGAGTTATTTTCAGATTATAAGGAAGCTTGAATCTACCACTATGCCCAGTTGAAAGAGGCAAATAAAAAATCCCATAAGAAAAGGAACATGTCTCACAGCAACCAAAACAAAAGGCCAGCATAAATTAAGAGCAAAGGATCTTAACTGTGGCCTAATGACTTTTGTACGTGCATGTTTGGCTGCATGCTCCAGGCTAGATGCCTTCTTCCTCCTTAGTAAACCTAAATACATTTGAGAAATATGTAAGTAACCATAGAGGCTAGTATTGTTAAAAGAAAGCAAACCAATACTTTTGAGATGTTTATCACGCTTCACGAGAGACATTGGGCTTTTATCCTACAAAAATGAATTAGTTGAGTTACTATGTACGTTAAGAGAATAACAGTAATAAATCAGTATGCCTAACAACGGCCAGGATTCCTGATACTAACCTTAATAATCGGGTCTCCAACTTCACCATTACTAAGTAGGCGCTGAGAATGCCAACCCTGCATAGCACGTGCTGCAGCATCCCTTCGGGCTCTACCTGAGCCCGATGATTGGTTTCCACCTACCTGCAGACGAACTACATGAGAATAACTGACCAAAAAAATTCCACCTACTTCTGTGCAGAAATTCCACCACAATAAGTTTTTAATCTTTGTTAAGCTGCACCTTGATTCATATATCCAACACATAAAAGAAAGCATAAAACCTCATAGCAAAATGATATAAAATTCAGCTGAAGTTGCAAGATCGGAATGAAAACTCACCTGGTGATCAGAAACCATAGTCTCTGGAAGGGAAGAGATCGGCACATGGAGATCACCAATACGAATTTTATGTTTCTCATACTCAAGAAGTGCCTGCAATTTTAGGGAAATAAGGCTATTGAGAGGTAATGAAGGAATAAAATGATGCCTACAAGCAAAAAGTGCAATTTAGTATATCCAATTCTTTCCAAATCACTTTATTATCTTTAACTTTAATGTTAAGGAATTGTTGTATTTTAACCAACATGTCAACCAGTTGATGTAGGACAGCTATGAAGGGCTGCCTACATGCAAATGGTGGACCTAGAGGCGAAGGATTAGGGTTATGAAGGATTTCGTTGTCCGCTGTCCAGGTTCTGAGATTAGGATGGCCAATAAGAAAATTTGAAATTTAGGACAATAGCTGCTCAAAAGAATGTCTGTTTAGGGTGTCTTATAAATGAGCATATGAACCAAATCACAATCTGGAGCTCTCCTAGACAGTCAGATATAAATTTCTAATCAGATTAGATCAAATAATGCACACAGAAATCTGTAGACAGCAATATGATGTATTCAAAGCCCAAAAGAAGCAGGGATAAATAGGTGATTTGTCAAATAAATAAGAAGAAGAAGATTGAGAGAGAGACGAGGGGAATAAGTAGCAGAAAATAAAGAGAAGAGAAGAGAGAAGAGAGAAGAGAAAGGGAGGAAACAAGAGGGATGAACCTGGTCTCTTATCTTCAATTCCATTTACAATTAAGAAAAAAAAGGATCTAAATCTTTTGCGCGACCCACCTAATAAAGAATCAAGCTTGACCCATGAGATAGAAACAAATCCCTCAAAAAGTTCCCAAAACAAGCTAGTTATTGACTCCTAATAGCTCACAGGTACTGTAACGCACTATTCATGCTACAGTCCTATAAACAGTACCGACACCTTAATTAAATCGAGTCCTTTTGGTCCTGCTAAAATTATAAACTTCAAGATCTTATGATACAACCTTGATTGGCTAGTGCTGGACTTCAAAAAACCCTAATCATTCCAATATAAAGCCCACAATTAAAGAACTTTAAATCAGCAAAATCAAGCTATAGAATGTGATGCAATTCAATCTCGCATCACCAGCCAAGGCAGAATTTTGAAATTTTGATTATATTAAAGATCCTACCAAATAAAAATTCACTTTGTCATGTTCAAATTGGCATAGTTTGATGAAGGTGTGGGTTAAAAGCAAACTTGATATATTTATTAGTAACAATGTAAATGAGGTACATACAACACAGGTCCATGGCTATGGCTATAGAAATAGTCTAAGCCTAATGCACGATATGATGTACTTGATTTTCATAAGACATGATCAGAAGTATTTCAATTTCTGTCTTAAGGGTTGTGGATGTCCACGAGGGACAGATGTTTGTAACGTCTACTATAAGATTCTCCATTATCATCAATGAAAGAGCTTCAACCTGCTCGTGAAAAGAAAAGAAGGTTCTCACTGAAGGCCGATAGGCATAGTATGGGGCTTTAAACTCGGACAGAAGCCTGAAGGAATAAACCTTGAGCAATATCTTGAAGAGTAAAGAATACGGATTTGACATTAACCTTCTGATCCTTTAAACTTTTGCCCCTCTTATATATGTACAAAAAAAAAACACTTTAACTTGGAGAAATTACAAAAAAAAAGAAAGAGAAAGAAAGAAGGTTGAACTATGTGCTAGAATTTTCTTTAGCTTTGACCAGATCCACCTGCAGTGCCAGTTATAACAGAAACCAACATAAAAAGCAGTTGTGAATTAACAAGTATTATATCCATAGACAACAGAGCCCCTTTCAGCACAATAAAGGTAAATGAAAAATAATTAACAAAAATGCATTTTGAACTTTAATCTCATACCGAGATGAAAAAGATGAAGGTAATTTGTTTAGCAGAAATTTTACAAATCCAAGTTGTAATCTTCCAGTCTAAGCATTACCTTCTCGTAGAAAATTCGAAATGACCAAGATACAGTAGTACAGGTCCTGCATGAAAAATGATCTTCATCAAGGAATCAGCTGATAGATTTAGCGATTGAAACTAGAAATTATAGTAATCACTACCATATATACAAGTTACGCATAGACTCAATGCATTTGTAGAGTTGACATAATGGATAAAAGTTAAGATAACTTGTTCAAGCATACTATAGAAAATGTTTACAGGTTAGCAACAAAACAGTCAAGCAAAAATCAAGCTCTAATGACAAAAAGAATGCTGCCAGTAACTAGCAAGCAATTAGATGAGAATGAAGCTTCTCCCATCCAGGATAACATTGAAAGATGTTCCCATAGTTAATAAATGTGGATTAATATATGATATGCATCTAAAAGTGCAAAAAAATTTCCTCAAGGTATAAAGCTAGGATGGGGGAGATCAAGACCATTATGATGAATGGCATGCTAAGGGCTTACCTGACTCAAATTGGATCATCAAACATGTTTCATGTAACCCTCTGGGTTGAAAATCACATTATCATGGGTTCACTGATTAAATTTTTTTTCATTAGAAGAGTCTCATTAATTCTAAAAGTCCACATCGTGGGTCCAACAATCAAAATACCCATCAATATTAGAGAATCCCATGAAAGATCTGATTGTGAGCAGTGGCTCCAAAAAAGTACCTGTGTCAACTGACCTCTCACCAAATTCCTATCTCAAAAAGATTTCAGCTTACAACAAAAAATTGGAAAGCAATGGCCTACGACTTCCTTGTACCCCACTCTCATGTTGCACCATCATAGAGCTCCTTCCAAACATGATCAAGGATACAAACTAAAGCAGGCTTTTTATATAATACCGAGATAGCAACAAAAACAGGGAGATTGCATCTCCTATATTTGGTTCAGATAGTGGAGACAAAAGATCATTCAACTAACCAATGCTCTGTTTGGATTTAGAGAAATGGGGAGAAGAGAAGAGATGGTGGCGAGAGAAAGTCAACATCCCTGTTTCATTAAGAAGAGAAAGTACAAATCTCTCGTTTCGATAATTAAAAAAGAAAAGAGGCAAACAGACAGAAATGGAGAAGAAGTTTCTCCCCTAATCCACATTTTTAATCTCTCTAAAACTGGAGAACTTAGCGATAAGAGATCTTTTCTCTCATGCCAGAAGTTCTCTTTTCTTCCCTTGTTTACCTTCTTTTCTTATCTCCTCCATTATGTATCCAAAGAAAGGCTAAGAGAGAGGAGGGACCAAGGGGCTGGCCACCAAAGAAGGTATTTCTCTTATGATGATGGGGACAGATCGAGATTTTTTTTTCTTTTTTTTCCTTGTTATTCTTTCTGTTCTAACTTCCTTCTAAGGAGAAGTAGGGATCAAATAGGATCATTCTTGTAGCAAAATTAGGATGTAGATGATGAAACATAGTTGTTCAGTCTAGGAAGGTTGAGTTCATAAACATGTGTTATCTTTTTCTCTTGTAATTGAAGAGAATCTAACAGTATTTCAGATTTCTTTTACCATTATTTCTGAAGATAGATTCTTCGAGTGGTCAATGATTATCAATTTTGGTCATGCCCCCGAAGATTTGGATTATGGAAGAAACTGATTCCAAACAATTTAAGGTAGTATTCTCAAACTTACATACTTAAGTTTCAGTTCATTGTTCATCCAAGTTTATTAGTTTGAATTTCTACTCAAGAACATCAGAAATATCATTATCAATCTAAACTTTCAGCAGCCCCTCTCAATAAGGAATTCAAACTTTTAAATACTAGTTTTAGTCCCCATATAATAACCAACTAGTACAGGTTGTACACTGTCAGTAGTGTACACTCTTTGATCTGACACACTGTATGCGGGTGTACCAGGTACAAGTTCCCTAACAGTACAGTATAGTTTCGACTTTGGACAACGGTCCAGTGCTTCAAACTATGCTTCAGACAACTAAAGAGATTTGACTTGATAGCATTTCAACGAAACATCTTGCTGAAATTACTTTTTGAGCAGTGATTGCCAAAAAATTTGAAGTTCAATTGCCCACTCTCTCCATTATAGTTCAAATATTCGGTTCTGCAACCTCAATGTTGGCATCAGAGAAATCATCTTTATTTGGAGAACTGACAACTTGATAAAGAAAGTATTTGCATACTAGACTATCATTGATTGGCAACATGAGTGAAATTAATCCTAACAATGATGCTAGCTTTGAAGCAAAAAGCAAAACCATTAGAAAGCATTGGAAGAAAAATCTGTTTTATGACATGCAACAATGACAAAGCTAACAGGGATTTCAAAAAAAAAACAAAGTCGCATTAATCCCTCAGAATTGCAGTCTCCAAAACATGATCTTCCAAGGCATTACAAAGAGCATGATGATGGCAAATCTTCACGACTGAATATTCAACCACCTAAGTATCTTGAAAGAATTGGTAGATCTGATATAATGGGTGATATCACCAACAGGCATCACCTGAAGTTGTCAATTTCCACAATAGCTTGAATACTATGTGGTCATTTTGGCATTCTTATTATTGAATCATGTCCATAGATGATAATTATTTTTGGTAGAGCAAGCCCAAAGGAAGAAGGCTGACATTCATGAAGAGAATTAAAGAATTTGCACATCTATTGTGGTAAAGTGTGGAAAATTGATTCATAAGAAAATATAAGCATCAGTCAATGCATGAAAAGAAATGGAGCCAAGTACAAATAAGCCTTGAACAACAACTTGTTCCTTCCCTGTTGAGCGCATAAATTAATAAAGGATTTCCCCAAACAATCCAGAAATTTGCCACTAGAAATTGTGCGTATAAGCCTCCCCATATAACTAGGCAATCCCATAATGAATTTCTTTGTTTGACAATTCTAATAGAGGAAAAAACTATAGGGTCAACCACCAGGAAAGCTTACATAAAAGTGGGATCCACTACTTTTTTTCCCCTTTTTAATTGCTATCATGACTATCTTTTGAAGAGAAGTATGGGTCAAACAAAAGCCTCCTTAACCGAGATTAAAACAATGATGACAGAGGATTTATTTGAGTTTAAAACGAAGAATAAGATTGAGTCCATAAGAAGGTAGTCATTTTTCTCTTGTTACAACAATATATGGGAAAAAATCATACTGCTCCATGTTTCTTTTACTTCCATCTTAAATAAAGCCTTGGTGAGAAGATGTTGATCATCTATAGCACAATTTTTCCCTATATCAGGTTTAGAAACTTAAATTGAGGCCCAATTCCACTCAAAAATGCCTCTAACTGATTTAGAAAAGACAACCAACATCTGGAGCTCAAAAAGTGTCCTCAACTAGCCATAAAATGTCTAAACTCCAAAAGCATTAGCACTCAATGAATTAATTAAAAGTTATGAATCCACATGATACATTCTATAGATTGTGGTAAGCATATCCTAAAAAGGCAAACCCACAACATTTTAAGATGCAATTCTCTTGTAGCCACCCTAGCAAGACAAGCTACAACCTTACAATACCCAAGATTTAATTCTTTTATTAACTTGAACATCATAACACGTGTTCCTAATGTCTGTATAAGTAGTCGAGTGGTTCATAAAACAGTAATTGGAGGACAGTCCTCTCCTAGACTCCCTCCAAAATGGACAAGTGACATAACCCAAACAACTGGGTAATTAAGTTTCCTAATTCCATTTGATTAAAGTTGATGGAATTGTGTATTGCAATACATTTGCATTTCATCTTTATCTTATATTTATTTGAACCATATTTTGTAATATTGCTGTTACTCAAGTATTCACCATGTTTTCAGATTGTATTATTGTAGTCACAATATCACCTAGATAAATTGTTTCGATGTCAGTCATTTCTCCATTATTAAATGGAAGAAAAGCTGGTGATAGTAGTTCATGATATCTTTAGCATCCTGACAATTTAATCAACCTATTTGAATGCTTATGACAGTTTGACTGTCTGGCAGAGGTAATGCATTTATAGTTTAGGCATTTTCACAACCTCATATGAAGCATGAAACCTTTCTAGTGAACAACATATTTTCCAAAAACTGATCAAAAACAAGGCACAGCCATCTTGATCTTTGTTAACCCAGCTGCTTATTTGAATGGTTGAACCAGTCGATAATTACAAAAAAATAACATAGAGGGATCAAAAGAAAAAAAAGGCTAAATATTATTTATGGGAAGTTTGAGAGGGGTACGCAAGTGGAATTTTAAGAGGAGGCGTGCAAGTGAGCAGAGAGAGGAGGTATCTGCAGATGTACACCAGGTTTGACTGCTTAATTGGTTTCAACTGGTCAGGTAATGGCAATTATTTTAAATGATTGGTACAGGACTGCAGGTTAGATCTTGGTTTAACCATACCAATCTGACAAATGTGAGATGCAAGATTAAAAGAAAAATAACAGCATAAGCCCAAAACAAATACATCCGAAAAGAACTTACTTGGGGGGCTTGAAAGACTCTCCCACCTGACGCCACAGCTTGCACGATGTCACCTACAGAAAATTAAAAATATCCATATCAAGCATATAGCTGCATGAAAGATGCTAACCACATGCACAATTGCAGTGCAAGAATAAGGAGTGAGCCTTTTCTGGCATACAGCAAGATACAGAATTATATATGCGCAAGTCGCAAGAGGCATGAAAAGAGAATTTGAGGAAAAACAGGATTTTCTTTAAGAATAGCACACTGCCTGATTTTAATTTTTCTAAGAGATAGCTCATCTCTAGCCTAGTGACTAACTTACGAAAATCTTCAACCCTTGTAGTAATTGCAAAACTGATCTCTGATCTTATACACTATAATAGGCAATTACAATTCCATTGCACTTCCAGATTCTATTCTTATCCGTTGAATTACTATGAGTAAAGGAAATTTCATGCAATCCACAAAAATCTAAATTTCATGCAAAACATCACTTTTACCTGGTCATAACCACCCAATCTAGTCACTGCCCTCCATAACCTGGTCCAGAAAAGTGTCTGAAAATTGCTCATGGTGACAGCAAAGCAAAAATACTGGAAAAGATTGAAAGGCCCAGCACTTACTTGAGGCAATTTAGGCCTTCTCCATAAAACTTGGGAGGCTTAAACTCCATGCTCCTCTCCCTGAAAAAATTCTCAAGCTCCTTCATGAAGGCTGCCTGTTCCTCCTCTGCTCCAGAATCATCGCCATCCAAGAATGAGTCAAAAGAGTAAGACTGGTTTGAACCATCCACATGGGCTGGGTACTCTCCGCATTGCTTTTCCTGTTTCAATGAGGCCTCTGTAAATTCTTCGGAACGAGCTGCATTATTATCTATTGCAACAGATCTGCCCCCATTCTCCAATTGAACATTATCCAGCTCATGCTCCTCGCCAGTCCTGATATCAGATGCCTCATTGTGAGCTGAGGCACTGTCCTTCTCGATCATTGGACCAAGATCTTCAGCATTACTTTTGAGGTCAGGTGATGTCCTATCACTTCTTGGAGTCTGTTCAGCTGAAGCAGATTCCCGAGAAACTCCTGCAAAAGCTTCTGTTTGCAACTCAGAGTTCTGCCCCATAGGATTCTCAATTAAAGGTGAGAATTCCTCATCTTCAGCCTCCTCATCTATCTGCTCGTCATCTGAAAGTTCCGGCATTTCTTGGTCCGATGATTCACTGCTATCTTTTGTCTCACTCATCTTGTTAAATTAACTCCTTGAACCAATCGAAACTAGATAGCAGGACTAAACTCCACAGTTCATGAAAACTAGTTTAGGTTTCTCCACGAATTCCCGGAAGCAAGTAATGACTGAAAATCTTCTTCCAAAATCCTAATTTACTTCTGATGCATGTTTGTAGCTATGATTCCCACAAACCCAAACAAAGACCCTACTTCATGTCTCAAAAGAAACAATGTACATGGAGAGATGCTCATCAGAAGAGTCCCTCAAATCATTCCACTTCTACCTCGGGATTGCCACACAAACCGTAAAACGAATGGAAAGAAGAGCTCCAACCTTTTGAAGGGAAAAAAAGAAGAGAGAGAAAGCTCTAGCCCCAACCCCTCTTCTTCCTCCACACCGCTTCACCTACTCAACTTCATCCACTGGTTTCAGAGCCCCAGTTTCCTTCTTGATCGAAATGGAAGCCAAAACTTCTTAAATAACGGAGCCAATAACAAAAGCTAAGTGAAGCGGAAAAGAAATTCGCTTAAAAACCCGATCATTCTACAGAAAAGAAGAGGAAAGAACTTAGCTTTCTTGGGACACCGTTTCTCTCAGTGATCGAAAACCACGAAGAGAACCAGGGTTTGTATAATGGGCGGGGATTCGGAGCTCCAGAGCGCCCTGAGCCCGATTAGGGTTTCAATCGGGGCCACTTCAAAAACGAAACCTGACCCTAAATTCTTCGAAAAGGGGAGGCAACAGATCTCGTAACAGGTGATGCTGCTGCGACGCTCTAAGGTGGGAATTCTAGACATTTTTTTAATTAAATATTACATTTATATATATAATTATTAAATTTGATTTTGCTTGTCTTATTTTATTATTTTTTATTATTTTTATTAAAATTTAAAATTATTAAAAAATTACATTGGGATGGTTCCAAGAACCAGTTATATTTAAACTCTAAAAGTTTAACAAAATTTTAATCAGCTAACAAAGCCGTCTAAGTCTTAACACTATTAACAAAGTAAGAAAAAAGAAAACAAAAATATCGTGCTCTAAATAGGCCGCATTATAGCTTTTATGCAATCTCAAAGGGCTCCATCCTTTATGATTCATTCACTTATGCAAATTTAGAGCACTTTATCACTTTATCTATTTATGCATCTTTTAAAGTACTCCATCAATTTTTTTTTTTTTTTTGTACATGGGCGTTTGTACATCGGCGACTCACACTAATCTTGCATGAGTATAACTAGTACAATCAAAAGAAAGAAAATTGCTCAAAAATGAAGGAGCATCTAACTCCCATGTCCAAAGGATCTCTCCGGTGTATTGAGCGGCATAGGTGGCCACCCAGTCAGTCGCCTTATTCGCCTCCCAGTGCACATGAACGACCTAAAAGGAATCACACTCGCTCGCCAACTGTCAAATGTCGTTGAGGACTCTATCACCCATCCTCTGCCATCAATTTACTTGCATGGATCTCAAAATATTCCATCTTCTATCATGCATCCACCTACATATAGGGGTGGCAATCGGGTCGGGTCGGGTCGGGTCATAAACGGGTCGGGTCATATGCAGGTCGGGCCAAAAAATCATAAACCTGAACCCGACCTGTTTATTAAACAGGTCCGAAATTACAACCTGAACATGTCATGTTTAATAAACTAAGTAACCCGACCCGACCCGTTTAACCTGTTTAATAAACAGGTAACCTGTTTAATAAACAGGTAACCTGTTTGCCCAACCCGACCCGACCCGATCTGTTTAACCTGTTTACCCAACTTGACCCATTTAACCTGTTTAGACCTGTTTAACCTGCCCAACCCAACCTGTTTAGACCCGTTTAACCTATTTAGACTTGTTTAACCTGTTTGACCCGTTTAGACTTGTTTAACCTGTTTAACCCGTTTAACCTGTTTAGACATGTTTAACCTGCCCAACAGTTAAACGGGTTAAACGGTTTAAACGGGTCAGACATCTAAAACCCGTATCCGACCCAATTAATAAACAGGTTAAATGGGTCGACCTGTTTACGACCCGAACCTATTTAGGCCAAACCCAAACCTGTTTATGGCTGGTCGAACACGGGTCGGATTGGCGGGTCGGGTCATATTTTGCCACCCCTACCTACATAGATCTTAGAGCACTCTATCGTCCATACACTGGCACAGATCTCAAAACACTCCATTTGTTATTCATCCACCTACAAATATCTTAAAAAAAATGTTCTATCCTATGTCATCCATCCACTTGCACAAATCTCCAAACACTCCTTTCTCTTCCATCCATTCATCTACATAGATCTCAACCCTCCGAAGCCGCTCTTCCTCGCTAATTCCACTCAAGCAAAGCAGAATAATAATAATGAAAATTCTCGTCATTTATCACAGGCTATATATGTCACAAGCTGCAGATAAACCAGATTTAGTGAGGATGAATCTAAGAATAGCTGGAACAAAAGTATTCTAGGTGAGTTGCAAGAGGTCGTTAGGCAAAATAATCCAAAATAAATCAAATTAGCACCACTTATTCCATGATAGGGCAGAACCAAATACGGATGAACATGACTGGGCACCCCTTATTCCAAGCATCATGACAATGCCTCCCTTATTCCAAGAGTTCTTTTCCTTTCAGTTAAAGATGCAATTCATCTGGGCCTAGTGCATTAAGATCCTTTATATCAGCTCGCTCTTTTGGTGCAATGTGCACTTCCACTTGCAATGAGTATAGGAAAGACATACTTCCACAAATGGACTTGTGTTCCAAACATGCTATTTGTTTACTGATTTAATTTTTTTTCAACAATTTTTTTCACTAACTAAGTCATAATTGGAATTTCCTAATTCCTATATCTCTAAAATGCTTGATGTAATTTGGCAGAGTGAAAATGCTCTGTTACTTTTTTCTGGGCATACGCCCTGAGCTCTCATGGGCATTTTAAGTTCAAGGCTCTCATGATTGGTGCAATCTAGCTTGATACAGAAATCAAAGATGAAGCAAGGCAGTCTACTTCTATGGATGTGTTCTAGATGGTGGCAGTAGGGGAGGAGATGGCTTCGTCATCAGAGATCCGGACTCTAGGGTGGTTGTTGCTGGGGGTCGCCAGATATTTGACACCTCAATTTCGGAGGATGAATTAAGGGCAACATGGGCCAATCTAACCCATGCTCGGTGCGTGTTGCAGGCTATAGCAGTTATGCTTGAGGGTAATTCGGCTACGATTATCGGCTGGATCTAGAGAGGCACCGGCAGCGTGGGTGGGTGCCACCTCTTGCTTCGAGACATCCGGGCCATGGTTAGTGGTGGCGTAACATTCCAGGCTAAGAACATTTACAGAGAGGCCAATGGGGCCGTAGACTGAGTGGCTTTGTATGTGCCCTGTAGGTCAGAAAAAAGAGAGCTGCCTAGAGCACTTTGGGATTTGCTATTTTTTGACTTTTTTTGATGTGTTTATTCTGGAACTGTATGAATTATCTGCTTTAGCAACAACAACAACAAAAAAAGCGAGGCTTATATCAGCAATCCGTAATACAGAAGCCGGCAACATGAAAGGAGTGCTATTCCAATTGTAGCACCATTCATGCGGCTCTTAAAGAGTCATAGTGTAGTATTTTTTTATTGAAAAATTAGTGCCTTCATGTGGTTTTTCTTTCATTGTCACAGTTGCCATTCTGTTGCTGCCATTTGAGATGAAAAATGAGAACTGTTAATTTGATCCAGACATGAAATATTTGCTATGGAATATAATCAGCATTACCCCCCTTACTATTTTGTTACGGAATATGCTAGACTTGCATTGATGCCACAATGACAAAGCTTGTAGAATTTTCTTCACTATATCATCTATCCATTTCCATATTAAGATCAAAATTCTGGAGCCCAATGATTTATGGTCTATCTAAGGGATAATTTAATCATGTGCCTATGCAAGTAAACAAAATTTCTGCCCATTTCAGCATGTCACATTTTTGAATTCTTTTGATCTTCTTTCAAATGCTTAAAGGATACATAAAATGTAAGAACCAAGGCAATTTCATACTTGAATAGCGCGTCGAATGAAAGTTGTCACAAAACTTCACACAGGTCAGGATAGTAAATCAAATCATACACATTATCATTCCTGAAAAGGTTTTGGTCTCCACCTTTTTCTCAGCTACTGAGGCAGAGTAAAAACATTATACAAAGCTTAGATCTTAATAGACATACCACCAAATTGCAATGCTTGAGGAAAGCAGCCATACACACCAAAGTAACACCTATTTGGCCCCAGTATTTAAAGATGTCAAACATATGCTTTATTTACATTGTTAAAGTATTGGTGCTCCATTGCTTTCTTTGCAGAGATCCGCTTCGAAGGATCATACTGCAACATCTTCTGCAAAAATGTGGAAGTTCCATGTATTAAAAGACAAGCAGCAGGATTATGAAGTAAATAGAAAGACGTGTATATATTACCACATCCATTCCATTACTCACAACTACATATATTAATTCAAAAGAATGTACTAGGAGCAGCATTTCAGTGGCTCGACATTTGATCACCCAGAGAAAATAGCCTAGTATTTTAGTGGAAGGAAGCATCTTGGTTTTTATATGTTTTAAGAAATATGCTTCCTGTGCATACAGAAAACCTCGATATCGAATGACATTAGAGTGCATGCAGGCTCGACTCACCGAAAGCAGATCAATTCCATCAGCGTCGAGATCTGGAACTGCTGAGGAAAGTTTCTTTGGGGTCCATTGAGGATACTCATGCCAATTGGGTAATTTGCCTACTCCTGGCCACACCTCTTCATTTGGAGTGCCCAATAACCTGGAAAATAAATGAATAAATGATCAACATTGAAAGAAAAAAATAGTCAATAACATAAATGTTCTCAAAGGAAAATATGGGAAACACAAGAAAAGTACTGGGTAGGCACCTGAAAATATGAAGGAGCTGCTGCAGTTCAGAATCTCCAGGAAATAGTGCTTGAGTTGTAACTAGTTCAGCTAGAATATAAGAAGACCAAGAAAAAAGAGTTAGGTTACTTTAAAAAAAAAGAAAAGAAGACTTATTTTTTTATACAACATGAATTCTAAGCATGCTTGGTCAGCCTGGAAGAAGTGAACTGCCTACCAAATATGCAGCCAATAGACCACATATCAACTGGTGTTGAATAATGTGTGGCCCCAAGAAGCACTTCGGGGGCTCTATACCACAGTGTCAGGATCTGAAACAAATAGTTATCTTAGTAGTTAGTATTCATTAGAAATCCAAGGTATCAAGGGCTTGGATATCATTAGAAATCATAATGAAGGTAATATTACTTCAACAAAAATCAAGATTATTTCTAAAGCGCAAACCTCATGAGTATACTTCTTAAGGGGAATAGTGAATGCTCTACTGAGTCCGAGGTCTGCTATTTTAAGCATGATCGTCTTCCGATCCATCAAAAGATTGTGAGGCTTCAGGTCTCTGCAAATGAAAAGGGAGCATGAGATGCAAATTGAGAAAAATGGGACCTGTTGTGTGCAAACTCTGTATTTTACCTAAACTAGGAAAAGATGATGATGATGTAAAATTTACCTATGCAGTACACCATGACCATGACAGAATGCTACACCCTTGCACAGTTGGTACATCAAAATCTGCAGGAAGAAGAATACCTACTCCTAAGAATCTCCACCCAACTTGTTACAATTGATTCATTGCTAAATAAATAATAGCCAGTGAAGCAGATGATCTCCAATGACCATGATGTTCAACTTCCAAAAGGAAAGGCAAAACTTGCAAATATACTTAGGGATAATTGATAGTGTCAAGCATGATGGCTGATAAACCCGTCAGCTATACACAGATGGAATCTGCCTCATTTCTAGCAAAATGAAGACATTTTGATTATTGATTCATTAAGCAGAAAAACCTATGAGAAAGATGGTTCAATATCGAAACATTAGACCCCATGAGTATATGGAAATCCTTTCTTTAGAAATTATTTTTGCATCCTTGATAACAATTTTGGTTCAGAGGTGACGGTTCCATTGGCAATATATATGTGCCTCTGAGAAGCTTTTAGAATGTCACCTTCACAAATTTGGATGGAATCTTCATCCGGCTCGCATGGAAGCTTCTGATGTATTTCTTGAGATCAGTGTCCATGTACTCAAAGACCAGATAAAGAATTGTCTTCCCTTCTTTGTTTTGGCCTTGTTTCAGATCCAACAGCCTGGAATTGATAGTGGTAGCAATAAATTTAACAGAAGTCTCAGTAATCATTAATCAGTGCAATAAAGAAAGGGAAATTAAATAGGGAGATGAAGGAGCTGGAAATTGCCAAAAAGAAATGTCTTTTTTTATTTTCCATCTCGGCAGATTAACAAGATATAATACGTATATCATTATCATGGGAGGCTGAATGCTACAAACTAGAACATTGTCCCAAAGAAAAATTTATTGAAGACAAGATAGAAGCATCAAAAGAATCCCAAAATCATGACTTTATGTAAACACAATATTCTCGAAATAATTTTTAACAACATAAAACAGAAGCTTCACGAAGTAATATTTGGGCAGAAATAAATTATTGCACATACAATAAGAACCAAGAAACCGTTCAAGATAGAGCCTTTAAAAAAAAAAAAAAATCTAAAGCGAAGAATCAAAATCCATCGACTTACAAAGAAATGATGAGCCCCAAAATAAAGAACTTGAGAACGGCTTTTATACTCTTAGCTACCGAAATCCTAAACTCACTAAAGAGAGAAAAAAGAGAGAAAAGATTCGCTCACCTGACGACATGGGGGTCTATGGAGAGCATTCTGAGAAGGGAGACCTCGCGGAGAGTGGTCGGAGGGACGCCCTCGTCGTCCTCGGGTAGGCGGGTCTTCTTGAGGGCGACGATCTTTCCCGTCGCCTTCTCCCTCGCCTTGTAGACCTTGCCGTAGGTCCCTTCTCCCACCTTCTCCAGCTTCTCGTAGGCATCCATGCCGCTCATCGTCGCTGCCATCTCTCTCTCTCTCTCTCTCTCGCTCGCTCGCTCGCTCGCTCGGAAAGATTTTGGAGGAAGGGATCGAGAGAGGGCGGTTTTTATGTGAGAGAAGATAGCCGTTAGGGCTTTTAGTGCGATGCACAAACGGCTAGAATGTTTGAAATTATACGGAAGGGCGGCCCATAGATAAAATAAAATTGCTACCCGGGCCTAGGCTCATCCCTCTGATTAAAATGAAGGACAAATCTGCACGGCTCTTAATGCCGCTTAAGGCCTAACCTGCCCGGCTTTTAATGCCTCTTAAGGCCTAATCTTCACTTCTCCTATCACAATTCTGTGCAAAGGGGAGCATGTGAGATGTGGCCCTTGATGGTGGGATGTGGCTTGCCTTGCTGCCATCCGAATCATGCAAACCAGGGAGTAGGGTGCCAGTCAGGGAATCAAGGTGTCAGTACTTGATTTCAGCTCTGTTAGTGTCATGCTGTTCATCGCTTGTTATGAGGTTGTATCGAAAATGTTTTGATGGGTTTCTTAGCCATTAATATTGGAGAAAAATGATTAAATGAGTTGATTATGTTGAGCTCATTATACCATCGTGGCTCCAACTATTATGAAGTCCAGGAAGAGTCGAATATATGCAATCTTTTTTCTACGTACAGAGAAGTTGTTAAGCTATTTTTGTACGTCAAATGCATGCTCAACTTTACCATTGTGCCAGAACCTATCCTCTCATTACGTAAACCATCAGCTACTGATCATTATCTAAATCAGTTACAAACAGCATCACACTACAACTAGGGCTCGATTAAGTTTTGCACTTGCTTGCTTTGCGTATAGCTTTAGGCTGGATTGAGCTCGACTCTTGACTTGAACCCCGAGCTGGGTCAACCCAAAAGCGTGCCAATTTGTGAGTCTAACTCGGACCCTAAATCTAAGCCCTTGTAAGGCTGTAACTAGCTTAGTTCCTTTTCTCCTTCTCCATGGTCTTCATTGTCCAATGAACCCTCCTATTATCCCCAACAACCTATCCAAAACCCTAGCTTTTCTCAACCCTTCAGTCCCAACTCATAAACCCAATCTTTCCTCACTCCAATCCCTCCCCATGTCCGTCCTACTAAAGATTGAACGACTGATTCGGGGCTTCTTATGGGGCTCGCTTGGTGGGGGCCGTGGGGTGCACCTGGTGGCATGGGAGAGTATTTGCCTCCCTCTCAGGGAGGGTGGCCTTGGGGTGTTGTCTCTCCGGGAGAGACGAGAGGTGCTCCTCGCCCGGCATGCTTCCCGCTTCATCCTGGAGCCGCAGAGCTTCTGGACCCGGATCATGACCGCCCGCTATGGGGGGTAGGCCGGGAGGGCGGGGTTCGAGGTGGGCGGGGGTGTTCCTTTTTATGGCGTGAGATTGCGAGATATGTGCCCATGGTGTCGGTTCACACTCGATGGCTGATAGGCGATGGCCGCAGTATTGACGTGACCAGGGACTCATGGGTTGATGGCCTCCCCCTGTGCCGTTGGCCGACTACTGTTAGTGTTGAGGCTGGGGAGGGTTTACAGGTCTGTGATCTTATGACTCCCGGGGAGGCTGGATGGGACGAGACTCGGTTAGCCCGCTTCTTCGGGGAGCATCTGGCGGAGCGGATTCGCTCCCTCCCTCTGCCACAGAGTGGTGGACCAGATGTACGAGTGTGGAGCTCCTCGACCAGTCCCAGAGTCAGGATGAGCGTCCTTTCCCGCATTCTTAGGCGGGAGTATGTACCTGGTCCTGACTGTGCCTGGATCTGGCGATTGGGCCTTCTCCCGAGGGTTGCGCTGTTCCTCTGGAAGGTGGTCTGGGATCGTCTTCCAACGAGAGCAGTACTTGGTGGACGAGGATTGAGGATCCCCTGGAGTGTGGGGTGTGCGGTGTGGCCGAGACGGTCGACCATGCTTTGTTTCGGTGCTCTAGGGCGAGGGATACTTGGCGTTTGGCTGGGGTTCCGCAGCCGGTATGGTTCTGTAGGGACCAGTTCTTACAGGCCATGCGCCTGGCCTCGGAGTCCCCGGCGCTTCGTCAGGAGGTGACTCGAGTGAGCTGCACTGCCTACCAGATCTGGTTGGCTAGGAACGTTCGTATTTTTGGTGAACGATGTATGCCGCCGAGATTTGTGGCCGAGAGCGCCCGGAGTCAGGCGGCAGAGATGTGTCATGCCTCCTCCACTGGAGGGACCTTGATAGCTCGGGACATCTGGGGCCCCCACCTTGCTTCGGCAGCATCTCACACGGTGTTTTTCACCTGGGAGCCCCCACCCCCGAGTTTCCTCAAGGTCAATTTTGACGGGTCAGTCCTAGATGGTGGCACGAGGGGTGGTGCGGGCTTCGTCATTCGGGACCCTTTCGCTAGGGTTGTAGCCGCTGGTGGTAGTCACTTATTTGATACCTCGGTTCCGAGTGCGGAGCTGAGCGCTGCCTGGGCAGGCTTTCGTCAAGCTCGGTGCGTGTTACAGGCTAGGTCTATCACCCTAGAGGGTGATTCTGCCACCGTTATCAGTTGGATCCGAGAGGGTCCTAAGGGTGACGGTAATGACCACCCTTTGCTTCGTGATATATGGACTATGGCGAGGGATGGAGGCCATCATAGCTGACGAGAGTCTCGCTATGGAAGGTCCCCCAGCATCCTTTAAAGCAAGTTTTCTAATAGCTAACCAGCCTTTATTTTGTTTACGCATGGTAATTCATTGGAAGGCAAGTGAAGGCACCAAATATTAAAGAAAATACTGAAGTATATAGTCATTAGTCCAAGAACTTCCTCGGTCCCTTCTGTCACACACACACCAAACACACACACCACACACACACACACAAAAAGCCACTGCTGGTAGTAGTACCATCACACACTTATACAGCATGCGCATGCATGCCCATAACATTAGTAGCCTGCAATGAAAAGTGAGGTAACAGAAATAACCATGGAATCCACACAAAGTCCATCAACTCTCCATGGCATATACAAATTAATCTGCTTCACATCACCTCCACAACCATCATCCCATGCTTCACTACCATTCTTTGTCTCCTTTTGGATCTAACTTGAGATAAATCTCCCCATCTGCTGCCCAGATCTGCACGTTCTCCTACTTGTAAATGGCATCATAAACTCGTGTACACCATTTCTAAGGCCTGACTTACCATTTTGAAGGCAGCCCAGTGAGAGTTAGTATCATGTTGATTGGATCGTTTTCTTTTCTACTCATCATTCTGGGAAGATTCTTTGGATCCACTTTGTAACTAATCATTCTGAGAAGATTTTTTGGATCTGCTTTATATCTGTTCACCTATCTTTGTGGAGTGTTTTGTCTCTTGACTTTGATGGCAATACTCTCACGACATCAGTATGAGCGGCCAAAAAAAAAATATTATCCCTATACATATATATATATATATATATATATATATATATATATTATATACATACACACACACACAAATTGCGATTTCATTTTTATTGGGATTCAATGCATAAGAACAAGAACATGCATTCGTACAAGAAGCAATGCGATCGCCTAGTGCTTGTTTGCTCTAAATACACGCAAACTTAGAGATCGACCTCTTTATAGCGCATCTTAAGGCCCACGTGACCCAGCTTGGCATTGGTTGGATGATTTTCAACCAAGGGGAGCCATCAGCTAATCGCTGAGAGAGAAGGCACATCCAAGATACAAAAGTCACCCACTATTCTATTCCCAATTTATATAAATAAAATTTAAAATTTTATATTTTAATTTCCATAGCTTGCATAATTTTTTTTTAGATATCCTTCTAAATATGTAAAATTATATAAATACCCTCGTAATTTTTTTTTTATATACTCTTATAAATATTTTTTTCATATCTATCCATTAAGAATATTTTAGTCATTTTTAATTTTAAACCACTAATTTTTTGACAGTATTAGATGGTGTGGACACAAATGCAAGAAAAAAGAAAAATAAAGAGTATACATGCAAAACAAGTATTTTATAAGGATATACATGTAAATATTAATTTTAGAAAGATATTTATGTAAATTTTAATATTTAAGAAGATATGTATGCAAAAAATTCTTACGTACATCAGATTATTAGTTTTTTTTAATTTACATTCTAAATGGTTTAGAAGTATCCTCCCAATCATATTTTGTATGCACTAAATATTTATATTTTTATTTGCTTATTAATTTGCTAAAAACTGCATGTCTAATAACAAGAAAATGAAACGGTTTGCGCCGACGAGTTCAAATCGGCAAACCCAGCTCGGCTCCCGTCCAACGCGTCCTTTTGACTCGCAGCGGGAAAGACAATGCCGTCCTTCGTAGCGTAATACCTCCGACTGCACGTGTACACGATCCGAACCCTCTACCATCCCAACCCGACCTTCTTCGGACGCCCCCTTCCCTTTCCCCTCTCTCTCTCTCTCTCTCTGGAAACCCCCTCTTCGCCCCTCGCTCCGCCGCTGCCCGCCGGCGACGGTCCGCCTTCTATCGCCTTCGGACTCCGAGGCGAGCTTCTCTTCCGCCTCCGTGGATCTTGGCCTCCTTCTTGGTCTCTTCTCCTCCAATTTTCTCGTAGTTTGAGATTTCGGCTAGCGATCGGGATCTAGGGTTTCTCGACTCGTCCGATCTTCGCCGACGCTAGAGTTCTGTCCTCGATCCCAGGTCTTTGACATTTTTTAGTAGCGCAGGTATTGCGGCCAAGATTCCTTAGTACTTTCTTACGATCTTTCTTCGATTATTCTTCAGCTGTTGTCGGGGAGGTTAGATACAGTAGGAGTGGAGAATCAAGGGTAAGGGCGATTTATTCAAATCAGTTCTTGATCACAGAAAAAGATGGTAAGTTTCTTTTCTTTTTCGTCTGTAATTCTGGGCAGAATTAACTGCAGCTTGGTTTGGTACCTTGTAGGGAATTCGATGGCGCATCGGACGCTCATAGATTAGGATTTTGATAGATTTAATGTTTAGTGACCGTCTTGGTGCTTTAGATTTGAGAACTTTTGGCAGGGTCAAAAGTGTTGAAATTTTGGCCATTTTTGTAGTTTTGCAAGTTTATGCTCCAGCTCCAACCACAAAAAATTAATTGGAAATCTACACAAGTAGGAAAAAATTAGAAATAATTAAAGAAAAAACAAGTGAATGAAATAAACTAAAGTTCCTTTCAGCGTGTAACCATTGGTTGTATTTTTTTGTGTTTTCTAGCAGAAGTGATCAAAGTTAAATCGAGTTAAACATTTAAGTTTTTTTAAATTATCTAAGAGTGTAAGTTGCCCTATTATTATTGGTCAACAATCTGAAATATACCAATATAAATGGCTGAGATGCTGAGGTATAAACTTCAGAATAGTTAAACCTGTATAAAAAATTTACTGCCAAATTCAAGGCCAATATTGAGAAGTTGCTTCTTGAATGCTTACGTATACAGACCAATACTGGTTTAGAATTTGTTCCAACCGAACCAGAAAGTTCTGGTTCCAGTTTTGGAGTTGACTTTTCTCTTATATGTGAGCGAATACTTCAGGACTTAGATGCGGGATCACCATGGAGCAAAGTCTTCTTTCTTGTCATTGTAAATGCTGTAAGCAGAAGATGCTGTAAGCAGAAGGTTCACTACCTATTAGTAAAATTGGATCACTTTTTTATGGGTTTTACATTTTTATATCATGATATTTTTCTTGTTGGATGTAGAATATTGCTGTGGAATGGGAGCAGGGGGAGAGATGAGAGTGCAATGATGTTCACGTAAAAAACCTTTATACTAACATTAAAGATGTTCTTCTAGAGAAAATTTCAAATAGGTTGCATATGACATAGTTATCATGCATTAAGTTGGAAGGTATAGCTGCTCTGCCCTAATGAAATTCTCGTCGAGCATTTGATTGGAGAGTAGAGATCTCATTATTTAAGATATTTTTTTTTATTTTTTTCTGGAATTTGTTGTTTGTATTACTTATGAACATCTGGAATCTGTTTAGCATATAGAATGTTTTTTGATGCTTAGTATATAGATTTTTGTTGTCCTCTTTTCATTAAATTGTACTTTGTCTACTCCAGAATTTCATTGCTGGAGCATTCAAGCCACCATGTAACATCACAGTCAGATTTTCTGATGGGAAGACCAGAAAACAGGTAAAGCATGAGATATTCACGGCATTGTAGTAAGGTGGTAAATCTTTCAACTGAGTATATTTTTTGATCTTGTTTTATTCATGCATATATGTCATGTGAAACTTTGGTAGATAACTTCATGAGAGCCGATGTTGTAGAAATTATTTTCATTATTGGATAATGGCCATACTCTTATTGTCCTCAGTGAAAAAATAATTTTTGTCTCAGGTTCTTTCTTATAGTGTTTGTATTGTTTCATTTAAGTGATCAGTTCTTCTTATAGTGTTTCTGTTGTTTCATTTAAGTGAATTGGTAACCTTTGTGCCTTCGTTGGACCTTGTTTTATGATGCATTCTGTTCAGCGATTTATCATAGCTATTCTTGTCAGTGGAACAATAGTGGTCTCTTTGCCATGGGCCTGAAGGCTTGAACCACTGTATGATATGCGCTGCATATGATAAAGCAGCTTTTCATTGGTTGCTCTTTCTTGGGACCAATTTCCTTGAAAAGCAGTTGGGTCTTCTATTCATGGTGCATGCTGCACTTTGGTTTGATTGGCTGGAATTTCTAGGGGTTTAATTTCTGGAGGAAACAAAATCCTTTGGCTTCTTAAAGCCCAACCTAAAATATAGATTCCACCTACTGATTTGTGTCTGAGCTTGAAGTAAACTCAGCTAATGACCTAGCTTGGGGTTGTTTTAGGGTAATCTTGGTTCTAATAAACAAGTATAATTTTAATAATAGAAATAGAAACGAACTAAATTTTGGTTTCATATGTACCATATGTAGTTCATATATGGTACGCCATATCGTACCGAACTACCGAATTGGATGATACAGAGTGTACCGAACTAGACAATACGAAGCATATCGTACCATATCGGTTCAATACTGGTACGTGGTGTGGTGGGTGTACTAACACTCGGTATGCCAAACCAAGCCCTATATCGGGCGTATCGACATAGTGATAGGGTGGTATTGGTATGGAGCCTAGCATCGAGATGGCTTACCTTGAGTTTAAATATGCCTAAACTTATGAAAGGACTATTTCCTATGCTAGAATGATATTACTGGATACTGGTTCACAATCTAGAACAATGTCTTGTGCCTCAGTACTAGATTTCATGCTAGTAACTTATTGGTATGGTTAAGTTTGGTGCTATATGTCCGTGTGCCGATACATGTAAGAGTTGGCAGAACAGTTGTACCATATGTCAATACAGGGGTGTATTGAGCCCCTGTACGGTACCAATATTATGCTAGGCCAATACAGCACGCCCTATACCAGCCACTGTGGGTTGGTACGTAAAACCATGATCTAACAAATCTAAGATAAAATGAGAATCATTCTAAGAAAAATGTTTAGTGTGAGTTGAGCCCAGTTTTCAGGTTTTGGAGCCTAATTTGAGTTACCAAAGCTGGCTCACCTCAGCTCGTTGACACCTCTATTTGCATGCAATTACAAGCATAATTGTCGATAAAATGTACGCTGAGCTGAAAACATCATGATAAACTTAAATTCCTTAATAATTCTTTGAGCAAATTGATTTCTTTTCTTACATCCATTCCTTAAGACAAATATTATTTCCAAGGAGAGTAGTCATCATTGCAGAAACACTTCCCCTGATTGCTAGATGCAACATTCAGACCGGATAAGATGAACACTCAAAGTTAGTTTTCCATAAAATGATAAATGTGTATGTGTCTGATGTACATATTATCTATAATACCTGCATATACATATATACATATTCATATATCACTCTATAAGGGCTTTTAACATTTTTTTTGGTTAAAAATTGGATTATAAATGTCTTTGTGTCATATGTTTATATTTATCTGTTACATACACACTTACCAGTGAAGCATCACACACAAGTGCACATATACACTCACTCACATATACTCACTTCATGAAGGGATTAACACTTTTTTGGTTAAAAATTGGATTATAACTCATATGCATTGTTCATTATGATAGAGAATTGGTTTATGCATTTCATGTTGTTATCGGGAAATCACTTTTCCAATTTCAGCTAATTTTACATTGTTGACATCCTTTTTTCTCCAGCAATTTCTAAACTTGGGCAGTAATAAGAATATCTCAATCAAATTTGTACAGATATAAGTTTCTCTCTTTGTTTATTCAGAATTCGATAAAGAAGGAAAATGGTAAGACAGCTACGGTTCCAGTTTTTCTAAGTCAAGAAACCATATCTGGGGAGGTACTTTGCATATTTGATGAGCATATGTTTGTTTATATTTTTTCCTCCCCTTCGTATGAAGAAATTGGATGGATGATTATGCTGAGGTCTATGTTATGCAGGTGGTTGTAGAACCTATTCAAGGAAAGAAGGTCGAACATAATGGTGTCAAAATTGAGCTCCTTGGGCAGATAGGTATGCCATTCTTGTTCAAAGCTTTTGATCCTGATTGTCCTTGTTGAATATTAGATGGTCGGTGTAGGTGTGCGCATGAGCACAATATTTCTGAGGTTCTTGTATGCCACAAATAACAAGTGACCTAATATGGATATGGCAATATGGTCTCTTCTAAGATTCCACCTTTACTTTTTTCTACTAGCATACGGGTATGCGCGATGCATGTTTAGTAAAACACAGAAGGAAAAGAAATATAGTAACAAACAAGTGTCATGATTTTGAAATAAAAAAATAACATACCAAACAAAAATAAATAAATAGTATTAAACATAATTCAAATTGGAGATAGAAATTGGGGGTGGATAAGGTTGTTATAGGGGGGGAGAGAGAGAGGGAAAAAAGTTTGTTAGATGGAGAGAGGTTAGTTAAGATAGGGATAAGAAGGACTTGAAAGATTTCAATGGATGTGGGATATGGAATCAGAAAAGAGAATTGAGATTAGTTATGGTTACATTTTTCATTCCAAAATAATCCATGTTGATGATTGTACACAAAGGATCCAACTCTCTTTTTAATATAGTACAGACTAGAGCTGTGGTTGACATACTGCTAGCCTTTGTGTCATGATTTGTTTGTCTATCTAATGCAAGTTGTATATCTATTTATGCTTTGTTTCCTTGATTATTCAAGTGATGAATATCATGCTCATGATTTGTCATAAATTAATCAACTGTAATACCAACCTTTTTTCTTAATAATTTCCTTAATTTATGATCAACATACTATCTACTTATGTTGCCCTATGTAAACGTGTTTCTAGATTTATATATTTCTTAATTGATCTACAATTTTCATCATTATTACTAAGTTTTATGATGTTACTTAAGCAGTATTGTGGC
Organism: Phoenix dactylifera; assembly: GCF_009389715.1. Taxonomy (NCBI): domain Eukaryota; kingdom Viridiplantae; phylum Streptophyta; class Magnoliopsida; order Arecales; family Arecaceae; genus Phoenix; species Phoenix dactylifera. The sequence goes on along the minus strand of NW_024067669.1, from coordinate 1,592,313 downwards.
CTTAAAGCACCAAACTTTGGTTGTTAGATATGTGCTTAAGTTGTTTAATTGAGTTTAAGTGCTAGCTGCAGGAGTTAAGAAAGGCTTTTCAGATTTTCTGTATGATATATCTTGTACATTGAAACAAGCATATTGCATCATCAACTGGGTATAAGCATTCATGTAAGTGTGCTGATGTGCCATAAGTAGTTAGAAGTCCAAAAGCCCTTGCAGCTTACACAATCTTGGCAGTATGTGCCTATAGATGAATGTAGTGATGAACTAAATATTTTCAAATACTATTTATTTGCAACTTTACTTTTCCTAATTATTCTTTAGTTTTGTCTGATCCAAAAGAAGTCTTGATATTCATTTTTACTAATTTTTTAAAGAGGTCCTGTCGCACAATAGGACCCGCTTGGTGCAACTAAGAGTGTGCTTTTGATAGTAATAACCTTCTATGTTCTTTTTTTTTTGTGGATGAATTGGGTTTTTTTTAAACATTCTATTAGATAGAGTAAATTTCTTTATTAACATTTTTTTTGCTTAACTTTTCATCCTTCTTCACTTATGATGCCTTATTCTGGATTTCACTACACCTATTTATCTGAGTCTAAGTTATCCTTGAACATATATATTATATATTCAATGCCTCAAGAGTAAGATGAGGTTTGGTGGTTATGGTATGTTATTCTTCTTATGCTTCATGCATACAAACACTGTGATCTTCTACATTGAATGCTCCCCCCCTTTCCTTTTATAGAAAACATGCTTGCACAGTGCATCATCAATACCAGATATTTATAATAGCTCCCACCATCTCATGCACTGCTACACAGGCAGTTCAAATAGCTTTTTTCTCATCTCATGCATAATGTATTTCTGGAAATTGTTTATCTCTTATACATATTTTATTTTGTGTGACAATAACCATTTCTTATAGGAACCTCCTACCAGATTAGGGCAGTACCTCTGACTTGCAGTTTTTTTATTATCATAAAAAAAAGTAATCTTCAAATGATCTTATTTTTTATTCATCATATTAGTATTTTATTTTGAGATCTCCTGTATGACATCACTCATGAGATGCGAAGTGTGCAAATAGAAGCATAATGTTTTCATATGATGTTTTTTGTGTTAGCATTAAGTATTTTTATGTTTCCCTAATTTTCTTTTATTTTATTTTTTTCACAGAGCTGTACTTTGACAGAGGCAATTTTTATGACTTCACTTCCCTTGGTAAGTTATACTTTGGAAGTACGATTATCTTATTATGTAGTTGATAAGATGTACTGACCAAAAGAAGAAAATATAGCACATGCTAATAACTTTAATTTAAAAAAAAAAATTCTTGTAAAAGAGAACAATTTTGTTGCTCAAGTTTGTCTCAAGTGTAACATATGAATATCTTTATAAGCCCTGCTTAAGTTGCCTTGCTGTACTACATGAATGCTTTAACAAAGTCATCAACTCTAGGTTGCCATTGCTTTAGATTTTACCTTTATTGGCTACTTAATTTTTAATTTGCTTGAAATTGAATTCCGTATTCTCTTTGGGTTTTGATGACTTATGACTGTATATGTAATTTCTGTTTAGTATCATTCCAAATATTAACACACATGTTATCTTGCGTATAAAGATGGGCAAAGTTGTATGTTGGGTGCAGCTGGAAAAACACCACTTCAATTGGCAATTCATTTCTCATCATGACTGCTCATGCACGTCTTTGACATGCATGTTTCACATGCTGAATGTATAGATTTCTAGCCATCTAGATGCCTCTCATGATTCCCCTTCTGAATGCAGCCATTCCCACGTTATTGCTCTGTCATGCATGTTTTAAACGTTCAAGCATTGTTTATTAGCATTCTAGATGCTCACAGCTTGTGCATGCTTTTTAATGTTCCAAGTATTCCTTACTAGTATTCTAGATGCTTGTCACTCATGAAAGTTTTTTTGTTGTTTGTTCCTGCTGATCTTTTATTTGTTTTCTCTAAAAGCAACTGTTTGATCATAGAGTATCCTAGATAATGCTAACTGGTTTCAAAAATTGTTGTTGCTTGTTATATTCTGTCCCACCATCCTCTTGCAGTATTCTAATGCTATGGATATCCTTGTTTGTTGCACTAAGTTTTTTTTCATGTTCATGTTCTTAAGAAATTTTTGTTTAACACAATTCCCTTTTCTTCCTATGAAACTCTCACCAATTTTCAAGATACCATTTAGTAAGCTAGTTAAGCAAAGGAACCCATCCTTGTTTCATAGTGTGAAGTTATCCTTCCATATGGCAAGGTGACCAACAGAACAACAACTGTGAGATATGGATTTCTGTAAGATAGTGATAGTTCCTTATTGCATACCACCTTTTTATTTAAAAATTGCTGCTTATTTTACAAGTTCTTCTTTTAATTTAACTAGCTTTGGGGCCTCAATATAATGTTTTGCTTATGCAGTGCGTGAATTAGACGTTCCTGGTGAAATATATGAAAGGAAAACATACCCATTTGAATTTTCTACAGTCGAAATGCCTTATGAGTCGTATAATGGGGTGAATGTGAGATTGAGGTAAGCAATCACTCTACATATGGGGCATGCGTATTAAATAAAGCTAGTTGTTTTTATGCGGAAATAGCACAATTTTCATTATCATTTTGGCTGGTTTAACAAACTGTTTGGGCTTCGGTATTTTAGCACTTATCTACTTGAGACCCTTATTTTAATAGGTATTGAGTTTTCATTAGAGAAGAAACTACTCTAGAGTAGTGAGAAGAGTGTTCTCATGTATGAATCCTTTTTAAACTTCTTTTGTAGTAAGGTGATTGCAGAATTCTTAGCATCTCAAAAAATGTGGGCAATGATGATGATGTCTTTGTCTAGTATCTTCATGAAACAAGTTTTATGATATTCTTTGCATCTTACCATTCTGTTAAAGGGCGGCCTAGTGAACGAGGCTCCCACCATTGCAAGGTCTGGAGAGGGTCAAAAGTATGCAGCCTTGTCTCCGTGTGTGGAGAGCTTGTTTCCGTGTCTCAACACATGACACTCAGGTTATAATGGAGCAATCTTACCATTGTGCCAAGGATAACCCTTTGTCTTAATGTTCTGTTAAGAAGTGATTTTCATCTAGATTTTACTAGGAGACCTTTCATAAAGATTTGACAAGCAAATTCTTATGTCTTGCTTTATGCTTCATTTGTTATTTACTTTGGGTCTGTGTCAAGCTAAATGCATCAGCACTTCATCGTGACTCATAATTCCAAGTTATGGAAGTCTCGAACATTTTATTATTTGAGTTAAACAATAATAATAAAAAAGTACTTGATCTGAAGTTGTCCATTTACATTTTCTAAACTCCTCTGAGGTTTGTTGATCATAGGGCTCTTTTGTTATTGTCCTCAATACTGCTGTTCAATTTGGTCAATTTATGATGTGCAATTCTTTTAGATGCCTTTTGTTACATTCTCCCAATGAATGCATAAAAGTTCCACTGTGAAGGAAGTAAATGTCTATAGAGTACAACTCTTAACAACCTTACTCCAAGGGATCTATGATTTTTAGATAGCATTAAATGTTTCCTTATTTTATTTTATTTTTTTGTCTATTTAATCTCCTAAAAAGCTAAAGCCCATAAAAATCCTGGTATCTTCACCTTTTTAGCATAATAAAGCAAATGTGACCATTTTGCGCCTTTCCTTCTTGGTTAAAAGAAGTGCCATATCACCAATGCAAATATCATAAATCTGTTCGCTATATTTTATTAGTTTACGATTCTTAAATACGGTATTCATATTAATAGCAAGTACATCTCCATTCTCTTTTGGGGTGTATTGTTTCTTTCATATATGTATGATTCCTGTATTCAAAAAGCTTGGCAACAGTTGTATCTTGTAAATAAAAAACTAGCAAAATATCACGAATACATTGTAGGAAGCATGTAGAAATGTCAGTCTGGAAAGCAAAGATAAGTTTGCATATTTTCTTGCTTCTCGCTGAAGTATTTTTCAGTAAAGCTGATGTGGGGAATAAGATCTTCTAAAGCAGTTGTTAGTCTTGTTGTTATGATTCCAAGCTACTATGAAGTCTAGGTAGTACATTATATAAATGCTCAGACTTTGACTCATTTTATTCTTCAGATTTTTCCGTTAAAGTAACTTATATAAATTCTTTAGAAGTGACATTTCTAGTTATATCCAACATTTCTTTTGCTTGTGTTTAGTTAATGGCAAGTGAGATTTGTAGTTGTATCCAACATTTCTTTGGAATTTTTAAATGCTAACTTGAAGAAAATGGCAAGTTATTTCTTCTATTTTAAATTGTACTAATCTTTTTTTTTGTGTGTGGTGGCGTTATATGGACTACTAGGAATATGTACATCTGGTGAAGTATCATGATTATAGCTTGTAATCTTCAACTCTTTATGATATGCACCACCTGCGATGCTTAATCCTGAGTTTCTTCTCAAAACTGCTTCCAGCTAATTATGAGCTTAGTTCCTGAATAATTATTCCTCATACCCTTCAACTTAATTGTTTATTTCTTTTGAGCTTATGCTGATTGTTGAGCTTAAAACACATTATCTACATGTGGCTTATCGTTAGAACTCTTGGGGTTATATGTGCATTTTTATTAAAATGAATATGATATATATCTTAATATCTTATCCTATCTTGATCACTGAAGTGATTGTTCTCTACAAGCTTGCAGGTACATTTTAAAAGTAACAATCAGTCGTAATTATGTCAGCAATATAGTGGAATACCAGGAGTTCTGTGTAAGTCCATGATACACCTCTTAAAGATTGACAAAATGTATTTCAAGTAGCATATGATGGCATCATATGCCAAGCATGGTTTTGTTCTATTGTAACAATTGTTTGACTCAAAAATGACATGGAAATGAAGTCATCAGATGCAGAATGTTGCCCAACTTATCCTCTTTTATAATGGTACATTTTGTAATGACACATTTCATTGATCACAGATTTTGAAGTTGCACATTATGTCAAACTTGATCTTACCCACCTAGCCCCCTCTCGTCAGAAAAAAAGGGGATGGAGACTGGCCAGGGTTTCATTAAGAAGATTACAAGACATATATAGAAGGGGGATCTGAAGAGGGGGTGGGTGGGGGGGTGTTAGTGAGTAACAAGATTATGATGGACATGGTAGAACTTAATTTTAACATATTTAAGTTTGTAACTTACTATAGAATATGGTGTTAAATGAGGATTAAAACAGAATGTGAGGATCAAAAAAGAATCTATGTTCTTTGAAGCAAAAGAAAACTTTCTTACATGGTTTTTATTCAGTAGAAGAGATTTTTTTTTATATTTCCAAAACCCACCAGAACAAAGACCGCCGAACTGATACCAAGACCCATACCAATTGGTACGGTTCGGTACCAAACCAGAACCTGTACGGCTAGGGAAATAATGCCACAGTGCCCACAGTCAACCTAGTTCGAAATCGGGTTGACTCGATGCGAACCGGCACAGTGCCCACAGTTAACCTAGTTCGAAATCGGGTTGACTCGGTGCGAACCGACCGGTTCGCACCAAGTCGGCATCGAACTGGCCGGCCAAATTGAAATGGCGAACTGACCCGGTGCGACGGGTCGAAACCGAATTGAAATGGCGAACTAGTCCGGTTTTGCACTGGATCGGCTCGGTACTACCTGAACCGGGCGGCTCGGCCCGGTTCGACAGACTTTGCACCAGAATGTCAATAAGAAGATTACAAGACATATGTAGAAGGGGGATCTGAAGGGGGGGTAGTGAATAACAAGATTATGACGGACATGTAAGAAATTAATTGACGTAGTAACTTACGACAGAATTTGGTGTTAAATGAGGATTAAAAAAGAATCTGTTATGTTCTTGGAAGCAAAAGGAAACTTTCTTACGTGGTTTTTATTTGGTAAAAGAGATTTTTTATATTTCCAAAAGATCTCTTACTTTCTAGGCGAAGGAATTATTCAAATTATTTGTGCCTTATCAAGACAAATTGATGATTAATATTCTATAAATAACCCATTCAATCATGTGATGATCCTTGAAATCATTTGTGTAATCTGGTCATACTTTTATGCATTATGCTAAGTAGCCCATTTTATTTTTTGAGGAGACTAAGTCATGCATTACAAGTACCAGTAACTGATACATTTTTCTGTGTCTGATTTCTCACGTTTCTATTTTGTCAGGTCCACAATTTTACTTCTCCTCCAACAATCAACAACAGCATCAAGGTAAGTTCAGTTGTTAGAATGCATGTGATGCTTAACTAAAGTTCAGCTGTTAATGGGAAGAATTTATGCTAGACCAGCAATCAGGAAGCCTTATCCTAATCTTTATGAGCCAGCTTTATTGATCAAAGGACGATCCTTTAATGCTTGTGAACATTTTGCAACCTGTCAACCTGATGCCAATCTTCTATGAAAATAAAGGGCAGAAAAGCATTCATGTTTTTTAGGGGAAAATAGGCACTTGAATAGTAACTAAGAAAATAAAATGGATAGTCAGTAATTAGATGAGAACAAAATGAGATGACAGCATTGCTGCTTAACTTGAAGTATCTGGGAGTTAGCATCAAGATTTTGCCAATACAACTTCCCAAACTTTGCACCGCTGAATAGAGTGCATGCATGTTTTAATGGCATGCACATCAGTAATAGATTATTGAAAAAATACAAGCATCCTCCCAATACGTGCCATTTTTAGTTACATTTGAGGGGGACTCTGGTCGTGATGAATGCATTCCATGTATCCAAAGAAATATCACTTTCAGATCTTACCTCCTTGTGGTAGACCTTTTCTTAATGCTTATTCTTTACCTCATCAATTTAGGGATTAACATTTGGTGAAGCTTCCTTCTTTAAGGTGAGCCTCTAGTTCACCAATATATACATCAGATGAATCACAAACTCAAAACATGATTATATTTCTAGTAAGGAGATATGATGAAATGAATCTTCTTTTGAAGAAGCCAAATGATGATTTTATTCTCTAAATGCTCAGAAAATGTCAACTAAACATATAGAAAGGGAAATCTGATCAACAAGATATTGCCGGTTCTAACAGCTAGAACAATTTAATTTTTAGCTTTATTTTCAATGAACTAGTTTGCTCTGTCTTGATTAGGATGGCTAGTTTTGCAGATGGAAGTTGGAATTGAAGATTGTTTGCACATTGAATTTGAGTACAACAAAAGCAAGTATGGTTGCACATATCCATATGCTTTGCTCAATTGTTCTGCTTAAATTGACGTGTAGGCTTTTGCCTTCTCTAACTGGTGCTCACCTCATTCAGGTATCATCTGAAGGATGTTATCGTTGGAAAAATATATTTTCTTCTAGTAAGAATCAAGATAAAAAATATGGAGCTCGAGATTAGACGTCGTGAATCCACTGGATCAGGGCCTAATACATATGTTGAGACTGAGACCCTTGCAAAATTTGAGTTGATGGATGGTGCTCCTGTAAGAGGTAGGTATCTCATATTAAACTCAATATTTAATTTAATCTGTTATACATATCTGGATGTTTTGTAATGCCTTATCAATATTTAGGATTGCACTGGGTCTTCAGGCCTGTGAGGATACAAGTTTCTGCTGTCCGCAGGTGCCATTCAATCTGCCTTGAGATGTGGGGCCATCCTTGAATGCAGCTCTTGGATGTTCAAGGCATGCAGTGTGCATCTCCAGGCAGGATGGTTGGCATCTGTGGCTAGTGGAGACCCCCATTTTTTGCTGGCTAACAGAGCCAGCTTCTGGCCCGTGATTCATATTTAACATTATGAATATCTGCTGAATCTTTTATAATCTTAAAATTCTACCAATCAATGGTTCGTGTCTATAGCTTTCTTAAATATGGAACAATTTAACTTAGCTCTCAGAATACTGTCATGGATATTCATGAATACTGAGAAGACTCATAAAATTGACATGTGCAAAACTGCAAGCTTATAAAAAATTGCATGCATAGTTACACTTTTTTAGCTTTGTTTCTTTTAATATTTCTGAACTGAAGGGGTAACATTAATTATGAGGAGTTGTTAGAGAACGTTGGGATGAGTATCTAAGCTCAGCTGAGTTTCTAGTTGTTTTGACACTGATGCGATATTCAATACGGGTGTTGTTGTATTAGTATTTTTGAGCTTTATAATGCAGAACAAAATAATTTTTGACCATAAGTATGATCAGTACTAGGAAGTTATTTAGGCATGCAGTATGTAGCCTGCTAATTTATGTTTACAAATTATTTTAGAACTGGCCAAAATGAATATTTCACAAATGAAAAAGCTCTCGTGTATTAAGTTTTTATGATGGGTAGACCTTTGGCCCATGGGTGAAATCCTCAACCAAAACTCCTTGTTTACTTCTTGAAAGAAAGAGGGAGGAACAAAAAAAAAAGCTAAAGTTTTTTTCTTGAAATTTCTAATGCTTTTTAAATTCTTACAATCTAAAATAAATGAATATATGAAATTATAGTTGATGTAGAATCCGTCACTTGATTAACTCGACGCTGTCTTGAGACAGTCCTTATTAACCTAGGTAGGCTAGTCCAGTTCTAGTATTGTCGTCAGTTGAGGATCAACTTGTGAAATGTTTTTCATTCTTTGGGAACACACTTGATAGGACTCCCTAGTGTTCAAAATCAACTCTATCAACCCACTTACGGTGATTTAGATAATTTTGGTTGTGCAACTTGAGGCACAAGAATACAGTGCGTCTTGGGTACGTGTTACAAATGCACTTGTCATACCTTTATGATCTTTCTCTTTTTATCCATATATTTCCAGTTGGGAAATCTGCAGATGCTAAGTACCGTTAAGGGAGATGATTTGAAATGTCTGTCAATAATAGAGCTAAAGCTTAACAACAACAACAACAATAACAAGGAAAGACTGAATATCTAGGTTGGTCCATTGGATACATACTTCTCTAGTTCAAAACATGCATAAACCAAGAAATCTTAATATCTTGGTTTGAACATTCCACCGGGTATCGTTCTTGAATGAATCATGGCATGTTTGGATAATGTATTTAGTTAGTAAATTTAGAAATCTGGAGCATTTCAACCTGTTGTTACTATAGAAGGGCATGTTTGCAATTTGATACTGCAGAGCTGACATGATCCATGCTGCATGATCAAAGTTAGCTGGCAAATTTTGCAGATGCTGTAATTTAAAATACAAAAACTGTTGCGAGCGATTCATTAAATGAAACCCTTTTTTTTGCAGGGGAATCGATTCCGATTAGATTGTTTCTGAGTCCATACGAGTTGACACCAACTTATCGCAACGTTAACAACAAATTCGGCGTAAAATATTACCTGAATTTAGTTCTCGTGGATGAGGAGGACCGGCGGTACTTCAAGCAGCAAGAAATCACACTATACCGCCTTCAAGAAACTTCTCAAGATTCATCATCCGTGAGAACAGGCCCAGGGAAGAGTTGATTGCTTGTAGGGCCTCTCTATGAGTTGGGAGATTGGAGGATTGGAGAATTTGGATTCCTTATGGGGCTCAGCTTTGACTGAGCATGAGTTACCAACTAAAATCAGGAGGCTGGTGCGAACTGTGTACATATCAGCCTGCTGGTCTTTGTTTCCATTATCTTACAGATTTCAGGATTTGTTTTTGCGCAACACGGTCTTCTTATTTTTTTGGCCTGCTTGTTTCCGGTGCTGAACTCACCATATCTTTGCTCATTAAAAGTTCTTATAAAACATTTGATGTATTCTTCCGTTCGTTTTAGAAGTTCTTTTTTGGGAAGCAAGCGTGCCAACTCCCAGTAATGCGACAAGCTGGGTTTGCTTGCTTAAGACTAATCAAGAGTTTTAAAGCAGCTTCTCTCATCTAAGTGGGCAACCGATACTAAAATGATTTGGCACGTTGATTGTTTTTTTTTTTAATCGAAATGTCAGGCAGGAGAAATTTCATGTTTGTATATTTAATCGAGATAAGCGGAATCTCTGCTATTTAATCGAGATGAGCAAAATCGAGATAATTGAGACTCTCATATTGTATCGACAACAGACCATCTCATATCATATAGATATTGTAATAGGATAGTACTGGCGCGAGATCTTGAACATGAGGATTAAAAGCTTTGAGTAAGGAAGGAAACACTAGCTAACTTTTACCCATACTACAATAAATAGAGTGGGCTTAATTTATAGGCCTGCCAATTTTCCTAACCAAACTTTAAAAATGTTAAGATGCAAAGCTTTTCCCGGGTGCAGAATGATGGCTGATTACTTTATCTATATTATATTTGTAAAAAGCGAATATATGTTGCGATTTTCCAGAGAAAACCCTAAAAACGAACGTTTTATAAACCTTTATTTCAACAAACTGTATTCTCGATATAAATATCGGAAAAGTTAATACCTTCCTTCTTGAATCCATCTCTTTATATCAATCTTTTATTTTTACTGTTTGTATTGTGACCTGTGAGACCTGCTGTATTTATAAGCAAGCGCATTCTTACATATTATTGACAAACATGGCATTGTTTTATGGTTTTGACGATGGAGATACATTAGCTCATGACCGCAAAATCAACAACTGTAATGAAACAAAAAGTAATAATAACTCTTTATTTGCCGAACCAAAATACCAAAAAAATAAGCTTACAGCATATTTATACCCATTGCCGAATGATATACTACGATTTCTTCAATTAGGAGCATAAAAGATTGCAAGGGAGCTAAAGCCTAACAGCCGGTGACATTTGCAAGTAAAAAATGGTTGCAGATCCTTTTCTTCAGTTCTGAAGGCAAAAGCTGTGCCCACCATTTTGGTATTTCCATTGCCTTCTCACATCAATCTGAATGATGAAAGAGACTCCGACAAGCAGGAGTTTTCAGTTGCAAGTGTTCCCAGGAGCATGTTGAATCCTGGAAGGAACTTTAGTTCCATCTCAGCTTCATTTAATTTGGGATTGGTACTTCTCTGATTGATCTTCCAAAAACTGCAAAATATCATTTAATCCAGATTCTTCAATCTTGGCAAAAGCTAGGCATATCAAGTTATTAGGAGGCTTTGGATCCTTTATAACAAAGAAAGAATAAGGTCGGATTCTTTATAAGAAAGAAAAAATAAGGTATTGGCACCATTGGCCGCATCAAATAGCATTCTTTCTATTTTCTCTCCTCTTTTTGTAGAACCTTATCAATCAAAATCTAATTAATAGACCTGATGGACAACAACAGCAAGAGATTAATTGACTGCATCAAATTGCATTCTTTCTATTTTTCCTCCTCTTCTTGTAGGACCTTACCAATCAAAATCTAATTAATGGACCTGATGAACAACAGCAGCAAGAGGTTCCTATCTTTTATAGACCAGGGCTAGCGCAATTTTGCATGGGGCAAAACAAGTTGAGGGCCAATAAAATCTAACTTGACTAAGAAAATACCTAATTTGAACCCAATCCAACTCGATATCGATCCAAATCTAAACCCAACCCAACTCCAAATTCTTAAACCCAAAGACAATCTACTCTTTTATTGGATAGGTTTGAGTTATATAAGGTTCATTTAACTAAAGTTTAAACTAGAATGAGTTGGAAGTATAGAAAAATGATTTAGATTCGGGTACTCGGAAACCCTACAAACAATGAGGGTAACAGTCAGATTGGACCTTGCTAAGTGCTCTAGCGGCTACCATAGATCTTTGAGTCAAGTTCAAGTTGGATAAAGTTACTCAAGCTCTTAACCTAAACCAAACACAACTTGAGGTTGGGTTGGCCCTTCCAACCCAAGTTTATATTGGCTCAATCCAATTTAATTATTGTTGTGTTAGGTTCCATGTCAACTTGACCCACATTAAACCCCTAAGAACCTACCTTCTAACTAAGAGGATGCTAACTTGCAGATGGTATATAAAATAACTTCCCACTGTAAGTGTAGATTTGAAGCATCATTACAAAGAAAATTTGTTTGCCTTAAATGCTGAACTAAATCCAAGCAATCTACCAGCTAGTCTAAATAGCTCTTGATCCTCCTTAATGAGCAGGCAAGTAAAAGGAACTTCAAGGAAAAACCTTGTTAGTCTTTTTTTTCCCCCTTTTTCTTCTTCTTTCTCTTATTTTTCTTTTGCAGGGGAAGGGAGGAAATCTATCTGAAATCAGGTGAGGGGAAGACTCTGGCACAAGTTTTTGATAACAATCCTAATGTTTAGCCTATTTTTGTAGGGACTATTTTTTAGGTGGTACATTTTCCTCAAATGGAAAGGAACATTTGAGGTTATCAAACCATTAATTAGTGGGGGATCTTATTTTCCTAGATCCTTATCTAACTGGTTGGAACTCAGCTCTCAGTTTGGCAACCATTGCCATCCATCTACTTTAGATTCTTAAGACTGATACAATTCTTAAAGGTCAAAAATGATCATTACTCTCTCTACTTGACCCCACTTGCCTCCATTGGTGAAAAGGCTAGTTACCCATGAAAGTTACATGCCACACCATCAAAAAAAGATAAGTAGCTTGCAAGTCACCCTAAGGTACTTGTGGGCCAACTAAAAGGTTACCTCATGCAATAAGTGGCAGATTCCCTACTTCCATCCTATAATTCAAATAAAATAAGATACTTGCACTAATATTATCTCCTCTTTTTCCTCAATAAGCATCCAATATCCATGTCTATCAGTACATAATGATTCTTGATTATAATAATAAATGGCCACCATGGTTTCATGAGAGTTCTTGGTAGGTTTTGCTTTTAATTTCTTTTGCCCACAAGTGGGCAAAAGGCAAAGGAGTCTTGGGTTATGTGCAGAGAGCCCTGTGGAACTGAGTTTAGAGGAGGTCACATGGAGTATTTGTCTTTTTCCCTTGGATGAACCCTACTTTTTCAACCCAACTCTCTATTGTTTTTATACCTAACGCACAGGTTCTCACCTTTTGGACATGCTCCCATCTAATTTTCCTCTAAAAAGTTTATAAAAAAACACAGAGTCAAGATATGGTTTTGATCTCCCCCCCCTTATTGTACGATAATTCAATTCCAAGGGCTTGCTCAAGGCCATCATCAACTCTCGTCCTTTTCTTAGCTACTTAAAAGATTCCCTAGGAAAATTAGACTTTCTCTGAAAAAGTGTGGTCCTCATCGTTAAAATTTCATACTTATCCCTTTAAAAGAAGCAAATAATTAGTATTTTTTATTTGCAGGATAAGTTTCTTCTCATTAGTATAATGTCACGCCTAAAAAGTCAAGACTTAAACTATATATCAAATGAGAAACTCCCACTCATCAAGAATTGCAGGATATAAAAAATTATTTTTTTATGATAAATATGTTCTAACTTCAACCACTAAAATTAACCTTCCAGCTGAATAAGAAAAGGATTAAAAACTTAGCTCTAAATGTGAGGAGAATAAGAAAAGGATCAAAAACTTGGCTCAATATTTGACACAAAAAATTGAATTTATGATGCATAAACTTTACAAACAATTTATCTTTCTAGTACTATTTTTTTATTCTCTAGGGAATATTAATAACAATGAAAATAGGCTAAAGCATCTCTTATGTCTATGAAGAGAAGGGGAGTGCCATTATAACCCATGGATTCTAACAATTACATGTATATATTTTTCAATAAATTTATTTTGAATAAAATTATTGTTAACAACTAGGAACAAATACCTCAAAACCTACTCATACAAATTGCAAAAGAATGTATCACTATCTTTTAATATTTTTTATATAATAATTTTTTTGTTACAATAAAATTTAATAAATGAAAGACTTGTGCATGGTAACAAAATTTTGCAGGAGGGTTGACGGCTGGCATAATAATTGGCTCATTCTTTGCAGCTAGCAGTATGACTAAAAAGAGCCACAAGAAAGGTTGAAAATTACGCAAGAGGGACAGGAGGTTAACGGTAATAAAAAGAAGTTGTGGGGCGTGGAGGTTAATGTCATTTAAACCCTTTATTTTTATATTATTTTGTAGGAAAGCAATTTCGGCCTGCTTTAGCTGAACCTTTTTTTTTTCCCAATTTTTTAAAAAGCCCCCTCCCCGGTTAGGGTTTGTGGGAAATTAAAAAGGGGAAAAAATCGAAGGAGGCGGTGAGGGAGAAATATTAGGGCTCGGATTTCCCCCATATTCCCTTTCGCCGGCTGTGAGGGCTTTTGGGGGGCGCTCCGACAAGGGCTTAGGGTTTTTGTTCTTTTTTTTAATTTTTCCTCACCATAACCGCTGCTTTCTCCCTTGTTTTCCCTGATTTTCGCGTATTTCCTGGGCCTTTTCTCCGAAAATGGCGCGGGTTTCGGGAATTTTCTGGTGAAATTCGGAAAAAAGGAGGAATTTTTGGGAGGGTGCGGCGACCGCGGCGCATAATTTCTAGGGTTAATTTGCTGCATCTTGATCAGGGTTGGGATTTTTTTTTTTTACTGCCGTCGTTTTTTTTTTCTTGCATTAGGCTTAAATTTTAGAAATTTTTCTCTTAGTACCTTGCTTTATTTTCCGCCTTGTTACTTGTACTGTAAATTAAGTCTTGATGCTGCTGTTGTTGTAATTTCGAGTTAATGAGCTGATTTCCGAGACCGGGTTTATGGCTTTTAAAAATTCTTGCTTGCTGGCAGTGTTCTGGAGCTTGTTTAGTAGATTTTTTCAGTAACAATCGAATCTTTGTACTGTTTTCTTTCCTGATCTTGTTGGTGATAGTGGGAACAGAGCAAAATCCCAAATCTTTAGGGGAAAAAGTTTCCAAAATCAGTTTTTTTTCTTGTCCTTCCAAGAAAGGAGACTGGAGTGGGGTTCTAGTAGATTTTCACTGGAATTCTTGGGGTTGCGGTTGCAGTAGAGCTAGAATTATCAGGTAATGGTGTCTAGATCTTGCTCTTGGGCTGAATGGAAGTAAGATCCGAGCCGGGAATCATGTCGGGCAGGGAATCGTTTAACGTAGGTATGCAAAAAAGCCCTGTGCAGTCCCAGCCGTCGATGCAGAGCATGCGATTGGCCTACACCCCAGACGGAACGGCGATCTACAAGCCGATAACCCCCAGTTCTCCTCCACCTCCACCTTACCAAGGAGGAGGAGGAGGAGCAGGAGGAGGGGCAGGAGGGAGCACCGGAGGCGGCGAAGGTCCCTCGCCGGCGGCGATCACACCGCATGGTCTAAACATCAACATGGGAGAACCGGTGAAACGGAAGCGAGGACGACCGAGGAAGTACGGGCCCGATGGTGCCATGGCTCTTGCATTGACCACCGTATCCCCAAGTGCTGCCGTCTCGCCCGGTTCAGGAGGGTTCTCTCCTTCTTCTGCTGGGGCAGGGAACCCGGCATCGTCGGCCGCGGCGGAGGCCATGAAGAAAGCAAGAGGCCGGCCGCCCGGCTCTGGCAAGAAGCAGCAGCTGGCTGCTCTGGGTAATCTCAAAATCTCACCTTTTTGTTGCGTCTTCGTTCGTTTTGTCATGTATTTTTGTATACCCATTAGTTTTTCTGGAATTTTCGATGCAGTAGGATTCTTATTTTTAGTGATCTGGGTTTATCTGGGTTTTACTTGTTTGGCATCTGAGGGAAAACAACTGGGGTTTGATGGGCGTGGGGGGAGATATTACACTGTCAAAAGGATAAAGAAAGGCTGTTTGGTTCTGTTTGGGAGTTTGAGTGTTCTGGTAGATCTGACAGGAAGGGAATGAAATATGGGTAAATTACCTTGATGCCCTCGTTCATGTTAGTATGGTTATTGAATTTTGAGAAATGATTGTTTCAGTACTGAAATGCATGGAGTTGTTCCTCAGCATTTGAAGTTTAAGGTATTAATAGTACATGATTGGGTAAGTAATTGTGGTTATGCACAGTCCTGTTGTTACTGTTACAGTAATTTCTTCCAGTCCAACAAATGGCATAGCATGAATTCCGAATTTTTGCATGTGATTTCTTTGTTTTATGTGATGTTGATGGCATATCAGTTTTACTGATTCTTTCATATCAATTACATTTATTTGTGCTAAAACCTGCATTGGTGGTAAGTTTGTTTACTTAGTTGTCTGCCTTAGTTCTAGACTAGAGGTGCCTCTTTGAAGATTCTGATAGTGAGTCCTTTTTATTTGTGCGTGTATGCATGTTTAATTATTGAACCTTTTAATTGCTGAAAGTATTAATTTAAATGGCTTTATTGGATTAGAAATATGGATAGATGCTGAGATTCATTAATATTTCACAGGATCGGCAGGGATTGGATTTACACCTCATGTTATTACAGTTAAGGCTGGAGAGGTATTGATTTCTTCTTGTGAATTTTGAGATACTTTTACACGTGCAAAATTCATTTTACTATTATCACGTCTTTCACTTTTTTTGGGATTGTTTATTTTTTCTTGGATTTTTGCGGTGCCTGGTAAATATCATGTTCAACATTCTCTCATTATAGTTATTATGCTGCTGTAATTTTTGTATGGAAAGAGATAAATGCATCTTTCTTGGTTTCTCCTTGAACTTATGAGTGATTAGCTTGTGACTTGTCACTTGTCTCTTTGCTGCTGGCATCCAACAAGTGCCTTATCTAAATCATTCTTTCCAATTAGTGACTGCTCAAAATATGATTCCTGTACTCCCATTTTGAAGTTCCAGTGGTCGCATGTTATATACTGCCATCTTCAAGATAGATAATTGTTCAGTAACTTTAGCTCATTGATCTTATTATCTAATACAGTCATGAAATCAGTATTTAGAGCATATTAATTTATCATGCTCTTTAGAGATGAATGCAGTTCCTGTTAACCTTGCCCTCTTCCTGTTTGGGCGGGGTAAATGATTTCTTATTTAGGAGAACCATTAAAGAGCTTTTTGGCTGCTGAGACTTAACCATGCTATGAATAAGGCAGTTTTCCATTTAATGCTAACTAATCATTTAGGTTTAAAGGCACGCCATGTTTTGTTTGAAGTTGTCTGGTGCCCATCTTTTATCTGTAGTTGCTGTAACCAGAGATTTAGCACCAACAGAGGATTGGCTTCAAACTGAGAGCAGTCATAATTTTCAAATTTTAACCTGTCATAATTTGATCCATAATGCTAATCATGGCAAATGGGATAACTCTGCTGGTTAAGCTCTGCTTTTTTGTGTTGATGCATCTCAGCCATCAATTTTCCTTCTATGTGAATGTCTTTTAAGTTATCTTAACCATACATTAGCCATATTTATCAATGCTTTGAGGCCATAAAGTTCCTTCTGCTCAGTTTTGTTCTTGGCCATTTTGATGCATCTTGTAGGTGAACTCTCCTTTATATGCTTCCTTTAATGCAATTTGGCCTTTTTGCCTTCTAGTTTAATATCAAAATGGTTGTGGGCTTAAGAAGAAGATGGTTTTATCATGCCTCTGATGCTATTTGGCATCATTACCTATTTATAGATTGTTTTTATAGTGAAAGGTATTTTTCTCGTCTCTTTAATTCATCATTTTCTTTAGTATGGTTTGATTGCTAAGGAAAATTGTGCTGCAGCTTCTACTTTCTTTTCAGTGTCTTGTATAAGCTACCTCTGGCAAGTTTTGCTGGGGAATAGGTGTAGGAGTTGAAGTATAATTAATTGGTGAAGAATTTTTTGTTGGCTAAGATTGCAGAAATGTTTTGTTTAAAAAGCATTTTCATGGTTGGGCTACAAAATTTAAATATTACCAGTTAGTCATTGTTACCTGTACTATTCATCAAGAAGTCATCAATATGGTGAATTCTATTTTAGTGCTTAATGTTGACTCTCCTGCCCACTTCCAGGATGCCTCATTACTTCAAATTATGAGGAGCCTCTTTACCTTGGCTAATGTGTGTTTAGGCCTTAGGTCCAAGGTTTGCTACTGAATTTGTAAAGCATTCTATTCAATTTGATCTTTTTAAGATAATTTTCTTATGCCTGTAGATTATTGTTCTGCACCATGCTGTTATAGGCTAGTTTGACTGTTCTGTTAGACTCTTGGAATCTACCAACAAAAAGTTTGCTACAAGAATTCCAAAATTGGTCCCCCATAACTGTGCCCCAAAACATCCAGCTGCTAATTACTATTTTGGTTTTTGCTTTTCAGGATGTGTCCTCAAAGATCATGGCATTTTCTCAGCATGGACCACGTGCAATTTGCATCCTTTCGGCAAATGGTGCTATATCTAATGTGACTCTTCGTCAGGCGGCAACTTCTGGTGGAACAGTAACTTATGAGGTTTGTAACTGTGATTGATTTGGCAATCAATTATTTTCAGTGTTTGTGCTACCATATATAAGCTTATATATTTATGTATTCTTGAATTCAAGCTGTTCTATTTCCATTTTGTTGTTAAACTCATGCATTTAGGCACTCAGGAACCTGCTAATTGCTGTTAAACTAAGCTGGTAAATAGAAGACATTCAACCACCTCCCAATAAGGCATACAAATGGGTCGGGTTGACCAGTGGCCCGACCTGTTTAGACCCGATCCGACCCGTTTTAAAGAACCTATAGAGCTAGGTCGGGTTCTAAAATTAGTCCCGTTTTATTTTCCGAGTCGGATCTGGGTATACTAAATTCTGATCCGACCTAACCCATTTGATATTTGGGGTAATTTTGGGTTTCCTACCCTATGACCCGATTCGACCCAAACCTAGTACACCGTTAGGGCTCGCATGGGTACTTAAGGTTCTCTAACTCCATATTCCTTTAATCTCTTCTTGTGTTTGAGGGTGAGAGAAATGGAAGAGCCTATTTTTGTGTATTGTCAAATGACATGAATTTTATATTAAGGCTTAGGTTGGTTACATTAATTGAGAATATTAATCTCCTAAGAAGGAAGTTCAAACTAATGAAGGCAAAATAGAGTATAACTTTACTATGTGGAAGAAGATGAGTTTATGATGAGTTCTTTGCAACTGTTGAACTTTACTATGTGCCATTATCAAAACTATATTCCTCATCTCGGCCCATATATGCTTTTCTAGTAGTATGTTTAGAAAAAATAGTAGTAGATGCATTCTAGCAAATTCAGAGAATATCACTGCTGAGTAAAAAGGATTAGCATAGATGCAATTCTTTGCTACTCATACATAAATAGAAAATTTTTCTTGTAGCTAATAAGGTTGAGCCTATTGTTATTAGGTTAGTTTGTAATAGCATCAATCCTCAAGCATCAAGCACTTTCACTTGTATCGTTCTGCATAATCTACTTTATGTAGTTTTCGTTCATTGCAAAAGAAACCAAGCATAGGGAATGATAAGTATGGGGATCCGACCTAGATCCAATCCAAACCTGACCCAAACCCAATCCGGATCTGAATTTTTTGGGTTTAGACCGGGTTATACATGGACCCGACCCAACCTGAATGACCCATTAGGTTAGAAATTTTAGCCATAGACCCAATCTGACTCAACACGATCTTCTATTGGGTTGGATCTAGGTCCAACATTGAGACCCGAACAAAGAACCGGGTTGGGTCGGGGGTCACTCATGACCCGGTCCGATCCAACCCATTTGCACCCCTACCTCCCAATAACAACATTGCACTCCTATAGCTAGTTATGCACATTTTAGAAGTTGCAACAATTTATCAAAAACATAATGATGCTTTCATCTTACTTTTCGACATACAGAAGTCGATGACTAGCTCGTTATATAATTTGAAATCAAAATTTTAACTTGTATTTTCTGAATTGATTCTGTGGATTATTTTTTTTTTAATCAAGTTCAGAGGTGGCTTAATTGCTTTTATTTTTAATTTTTAATTTCAAATGCAGGGTCGATTTGAGATATTGTCACTATCTGGTTCATTTTTGCTGTCAGAAAGTGGTGGTCAACGTAGTCGAACAGGTGGTCTTAGCGTTTCACTGGCAGGCCCTGATGGCCGTGTTTTAGGTGGTGGAGTGGCAGGACTTTTAACAGCAGCATCCCCGGTCCAGGTTTGTCTCTCATGTACCGATATGAAACCATGAGCAAATATTTTTTTTTTCTTTTTTTTTTGCTGAAAAGTTTGGGGGGTGGTCAATGAGCTACATTTTATTGTGAATTAAGCATATGCACCCCTAGATGCCACTGCCTGCATAGTTCTTTTCTAAGCTGTTAGTATCTCTTTTGGGTAATGAATAATAGGTTTGGTTTTATTATTGGATTACACAAATCAACATTTCTATCATCATTAAGATCTATAAAGGCAAGAAAGCATATTGGGAAATGATATTTTATGGACTTGCATATAACAATAAGCGTGCAAGGATATTTCACCATGCTCTCCTGCTGTTCATGCATCTAGATGTGTTGGTGTAGTATTTTTGATTATCGTGCGTCGGTCTTTGGTGTAGTTCGTTAATGGTTACCTGACAGACCATGGGATATCATATTAATTATTTGGTCTCATCATGATAATCAGAAGTCATCTCTCATAGCTATTTCTTTCATATATCATGGCATGCAGATATTCTGATTTTTCATTTTTCTTTTTCTGCATCACTATGCATTTTTTATATGGCATGCTTGAATGAAGTTTCAAAGGAACCATGTGCAAGTCATCTACAAAGCAATTGATGATATCACCAGACCTGTATAATAAAAATGACCCCTTAAATTTCTCAGCTTCATTATCGAATCATCCTCGGATCAAATATTACGATGTTATAATGCTACATTTAGCGAGACAACATGGGTTTAGGGGATGTATAAAAGCATGTATGGGTTGTAATAAATTTAAGAAAATCACTTTTATTCACTGAACCCCCATGATATTTTTTCACCCTCATCGTCTCGGTGATTCGATGCAGTCGATTGTTCTTCGCAGGTTGTGGTGGGCAGCTTTATAGCTGATGGGAAGAAAGAGCCGAAGCAGATGACTCCTTCCGATCCTCCTCCGTCGGCTGCTGGAAAGCTTGCCCCTGGCGGGACGGCAGGTGCTAACAGCCCGCCGTCACGAGGCACGCTGAGTGAATCCTCCGGCGGGGGGCCTGGGAGCCCTTTGAACCAGAGCACTGGCACCTGCAATAACAGCAACCAACAGGGTTTGCCGAGCATGCCTTGGAAATAAACTTAATGCTCATGCGCCTTGTAATCCTGATCGCAATCTCGAACCTCTTGTTCCGTTTCCCTTGTCTTCCTTCTTATGTAACTGGCGAACTGGGAAAAGTGGTGTCTTCCTCTCCATCGCACCAGGTTTTACCGTTATCATGTGTGAGTTTAGAAGCTGGCAGTATGCTGTTTTTTCTTTCACTTGTAGCTCTCGTTGATGTTTTATTAATGCCTGAAGGTGTTGTATGGAATTATACCCATGTATCAAGTATCATGATGTGTGTGTGTTCTCTGGGGCCTGACCACCCCTTTTGTTGTCTGTCTGATGTCCTTGATGCTTCTTATTGTTTTCTTCTTTATTTTTTATTCCCTCTAAACATCATTATCGGCACCAATCACATTTTGATCTATCAATTTCATGTTTGATCGGCTAACACTAATATAAATTCACTATGAATGCTCGTAGAATCTAGTAACTTACCGTGGACTGATTAGTCAACCTTATCTGATTGGACCAAAGGCATTAACATAGCTGGGAAAAGTAGTGAAGCAGCCCATGGTTTGACGTAAATTTGCTCCTTTATTTTCCTGTTGGCTGATATTCTGAAATTAATGTAAATGGTGTTCTATTTTTGATGTGCTTTATATAAACGCATGATAGCTAGTTTGCCGTGGTACGGCTGTTGGAAATGCTCAAAATGCTTGAACTGGAATATGAATTATGCAAGTCCACAGAGATTGAAGTGGATTCGGGTCGTCGAGAAGGAGATATGGGAGGTTTCCTGTTACTATGAAAGGTTTTTTTTTTTAATTACTTTAGGTCCTTTCTTTGACTGCCATGGCAGTCAATCTGATGGGAGTCTGTTCTTTGATTGGCAGATATAAAGCTGCCATACGGCAAAATGATTAGAAAATGATGTCATCTGACAAGGAGTATCCAATGCTCCCACAGCGTGACCACGGTGCAGACAGCTTGTTTGCAGACTTATATCAATGAAAAGCAAATTTCAGCAAAGAATATTTTATTGAAAATGCTATCACCGATTAGTTTATCCACAGAACAAAAAGATGATTTGCATGAAAATGAAGATGACTCGCCTAGGTGTAAATAAGATTATTTTTTTTTAATGTTTTTATTCTGATCTAAGAGGTCATTTGTTTGCCCGTTATTTAACTGCATGTAATTCAAATATAGACTACAATCCGAAACGCTGCAATTGAAATTGCAGCTGCAAGAACCGCCTGTCTGGAATTGAAAGTTACAAAAACAATTGCAATTGTTTTGTTATATGATGCTAAAGGTATATAGTAACTTGCAAATTATCTAGTAAGGTTACCTCTTAGAAATAGTAAACTGTTTACTTTTTTATTCTAATATAATAATTGTCATATTATTTTTATAATTGCAATAAAAATTGTTATTGAATTACTGTAACAATAATCACTATAGTAACTATGTAGCTATAAATAAAATAATATTATGATAATTAAATATATTATGATCATAAGTAGATATTTTATTACAGCAAGCGACGAATCAGAAATTCAGAATGGGTGTTGATAGTGGCGCAGTGAGTTGCCACGCAAATGGTTAATCTAGACTGTTTGCATTGGACATTTTATGGGGTGATCAATTAGACACAGTCACAATCCATGGCAAACTCAATTTATTTATGCAACCCAAGGAAATAAAGCACAGGGAATAAAAAACATAGTTTCTATGACTGTCTTGGGAAGGAAAAAGAACACCAAGTATCGATCACGAACCAACCACAGACAAGCTCTCCAACCCTGAGAAGAAGAAATGTCACCTGAGTGAGGCTCAGTTTGAACATTATCAAATAAGCTACATACATTACTCCTAAGCAAAATGAGAGAATGGAAATGGAGCTTTCAAAGGCATCTAATAAAAATTGTGATTGCACAAAGGATGCATGACCCTGAATGGCTGTTGTAGATGTACAAAGTCATGTCTCACTCAATTCTTGATCTTCATAGAATTTGGGAACATGAAACAGGGTTGATCACATGCACATTGGGGCAGCAATAGCTGCTACATAACAACCCTAAAGACATAAATTCACATGTTCATATCCTTTGTTAATCAAAAAATGGAATTAGCAGAACGATTCCAAGATGTGAAAATGGAGATTCAAATAAATAAAAAAAGGCATGCAGAAAGATACAGCCATGCATCTTTGTAAATGGAATCCATATGAAGTTCAGCCGTATGCTTGGTTAGTTGACCTTGTTCCACCAAACAGCAAATTTACAATTTCAATCTAACGTTCTTCCAGAGAAAGAAAGATCAAATGCTTGGCAGGAATATTGAAAATTTTGGAGATCATAATCAATTAATTCAGAATAAAATTGAAATATTTATGAATAAAATAAATTTTAGATGATCTTCTTTTGTAGGAATCTAACGTTGTTCCAGAAAAAGATCGAATGCTTAGCAGGAATATTGAAAATTTTGGAGATAATAACCAATTCTATCAGAATAAAATTGAAATATTTATAAATAAACTAAAGTTTAGATGATCTTCTTTTGTAACTTTTCTAATTAAAAAATTGAGGAAGTAGCATGTTCAGGGAAGAAGCAAAGGTTGGTTCAAGCATCACAGGCAACAAGTCTTCTTCCACTAATTCTGTGTTGGCTTCATGAACCTTCACTTGCTATTCTCTTGCATTAAAATTTGCATGCCTGTCAGCAGTGGGTTTGTCAAATCCTTTGTTTAATTCCTGTCCATGCTATGTGGGGATATCCCTCCCATTCGCCAACCCTTCTCACAGGTCAGAGCCACCCCACTTAACAGGTCTGTTTGGATCTGTGCTCTGGATCAATTTTTGTACACTTCATTTTCTTCTCTTTGTTTCCTATTTACAACATCAAGCATTTCAAACACCATGGTTTCTTTCATAGATATATGTTAAATAAATCATAAGATTTTAAAACTTAGATGAAAAAAGAGACCATTATTAACTAACTTCGCTAAATGTCAGACTAATTGTTTAATTTCTACTCTCCATTTGAATGTTGTGCTCCTCATAGCATTGAAGGTTATAATGCTTACACACAACTGCACGTGCATGCATGCACGCACATGTACATACATACATATAGATATACATCAGATATGGAAAAAACAGTATTTTAAAAATGATCACCATCTCACCACATGCCAATCAGTTGCCACTATGATGCCATAGGCATATATCATACACGAATTAGGTTCAAAACAAGGGAAGATATCTCATCAAGTCTTCTTTAAACACTGTACATTGTAGACTTTATTTATGACAACATGGGTTTAAAGAAAAAAATAAAGAAACAAAGAGTTTTTCTTCATCTTATTCTTATAGCAATTGTCTAAAATATTTTATAACCAATATCTGTTCCCTTGTTCTTTTCTAGCTCATGAATTGGTTAAGCAGAATATCCTGTTTCGTATGCAATAAATTCTTCAATCAAAATAAATTATATTACAGAGATCTTGATCTCTGTCCATTAAGTAGTCCTTAAAAACTAAATCAATAAGTACAAACACCGGAAAAAATAATTTTGTTAATTAGCTATCATTAAGACTAACAAGCCTCTCCCCACTACTTGAGCAGCTTTATGAAAAATTTAGACTAAGATGTTAACTTGTATCAGTTAAGTTATCCACCACTCATACACATCAACAAGTTGATGATTATACATGAAAAAAAAAAATCCTTTATTGATTAAAAGGACATCCATGGCGTTGCCAGACATAAACAAATTTACAGCATGATGTAGCAAATGACCATGTTTAAGATCAAGAGACTTTCCTCAATATGAATGGTAGAGCCCTTAAAACTATATAGCTGACAAAAATCAAGGAAAAAACTTCTTATCTTTTTTTTTTCCTATTTCTATTTCTAAGCATCCCCTTTATGTCTTTGCCCAAAATTTTGCCCCCAGTGCTAATAAATAAACTAACAGTGCTTCTTGCACAAAATATGCACCCCCACCTTCTTAACAACAGAAACAACCATCTTTCCCACATTCTTGTACACAAGGTTTCAAATATATGTTGGACACCAATCAACTACATGTTCCATACAAATCAACGATGAATATTAACAATCAGGATTTGGTTTGTTCCTATACATTCGTACTTAAATTTGGCAGATGCCAACAAATTTATCCAAAGAAAGTCGTTTCATCCCCTTTTTTAACAAATCCGTACGACTTAACATATTCAATTTACATCCGGAAATGCATCCTTGATGCAATAGTTGTGTTTTTATAGGTTTCACATACTCTTTTAGCCACGTCCAAGATGTAACAGAAATCGTAGACTTGATCCAAATCCAAATGATAAGATCATATGGACAAACACAATCAACGATACCTTGGATCATCTAGACATGTTAGTGATGCAATAAAAATCACAAAATTTATCAGAAGCGTCATCAATTATTCCTCCAGAATCTATTCAAATGGTTACTGGGACAGTGGTTACCATTCGAGATTGATCAAAAGACTAAAATCCAGACCACAAGGATTGACCTAAAGAATCAAATCAAAACCGCAGGATCACATAGATAAACTAAAATTGACGACCCCTAAATTCCACAGATTTACCGCTCAAAGATGCACACGCGATCAAATATCATGTTAGGGCTGAGTACAAAGGCCAGAATTTCGAGCGGACCTGGGAGGATCGGAATCAATGGCCGCCGCCGGCGTGCTTCTGCTGGTGTTCGAGGTGGCGGCGCTCCTCGGGGAGGGCGACCAGGTAGGAGAAGATCATGCCACCGATGCAAACGTGAAAGAGGGGCTCCACGGAGCTGGTCTCGATGTACTTCTCGATGTAGCGGTCCACCGCCTGATCGGTCGTCTTCTTGATGTGCTCCCACGTGAGTTTCGGCTTCAGGTATCCCGGAAGCTCCCTCACCTTCATGCCCTTGATCTCGTTGTAGAACGCCCTCATCGCCATGCCCACCAGCTCCGAGCTCCCCGGAACCCTAACCTTCGTGCGAGATTTCCCCTCTCTTTCAACGATAGAGAAAAATAGACTCGGATCGGTGCGGGGAGCTGACTCGGGAGACTTAAAATGGCCACAGTCGCTATCCTTCCAACTACTAATCTCGCATGTATGCGTTGCAACCCCACGAAAACTTGGAAAGCAAGTTGTCCGTTTGGCATTCCTTTATTTTTTTAGTTTTTTTAAAATAAAATCACGAAAACCAAAATTAAAAAAATTGCTACTATCATTTTTATTAGCAGAAATACTTTTATTATTTTGAAAAAAAGAAAAAAAAAATTCTATTTTCATGCTTTTCAAAAATAAGAAAATCTTGCTTTTTACAACTACCACTAACACTATCTCCATCATTACTATCAACACTTTCACAGTCATCTATCTCCGTATGACCATTATTATCATAGTCGTCGCTATTGCCTTTTCTACCAGCATTGCCGTCATCATAGTTATTGTCATTTCCATCACCACTATAAAAACTTTCACACGATCTTGTTATAATCTATGCCACTACATCTTTAAAGTTCCAATACTATTGTCATTGCACCACATCAAATATAACCTTCATTGCCTCCGCCACCACTAATGTGGTATCCTAAAGGATACTAGCATCCGAGAATGAACGAGTACACATCCACGTAGCAGCATCAAGATAAAATGGAAAAAAAAGAGAAATAAAGGGAGCCTCAAATCAAAGGAAGTCTCGAACTGAATATCCAAGCAGGGTGCTCAAAAGTTGAAGATCTAGCACCATTGAGTTCTGCCCAAATAGTAGATTGAATTAGTTGAGGATGACTTGAAGTATACATGATGCCTCAGTGGTTGAGTGGGAAGAGTATTTTGCCAAGATAAGTTGAGTAGCCAACGGAGGTAGACCGACTATTTAAACTCGAGGCTAATCAAATAGGATGACATATAGGATTTTCCTTTAGGGGGATCATAAGGCATGGCAGCTATGAATATGAAGAGTGGAAAATAATTAGCTCGATCGACTAATACCGTCAGAGAAAGTGGAGACTATACGTGGACAAGTGTTGATATTAGAAGTGGGCAATAACCAAAAAGAAGATATTTTGGCTTATCAAACACCTATTATTTATTTTTATTTTTATCTTGGCCTTTGCATTTATTTTTAATTATCTTGCATTATTTATCTTATTTTATCCTAATTTATTCCTAGCTCATAGTTGCTAGAGTAGACCTATAGTCCCAATTACAATTTATTTCCTTCTCTTTCGAGTAGGTGGTATCAGGATCCATATTATATTCTTCTCGATTTTTAACGCCAGTGGCATACCTGCGGACTTGTATGATTCGGCAGAGAAGTATACACCATTCTGCCTCATAGAAAGTCCAGTATCTATAAGAGAAAGGATATATCGAGCTCGAATAAATTGTTAAAGATAGAAAAAAAGATATTAAATTTAATACTTATATATAAAAATGAGAGAAATATAACCATCATTTATACATTATTTAAAATAATACAAATCGATAATTGTTATAAAAGTTTATTTGTAGAATGAATAATATTTTATCCACTACTCATAATGCAAGTGTTGCACATGACTTGTATTAGAAATTTAAAAAATGTACATTTTTTTTTAAAAAATAGTAGGAATTATAAGGTGTTAAAATTATTTAACACTGATTTATTGTATTATATTTTTAAGCAAGATAAGTTTAAATTTTGATATAATTAATAAATAACTATGTGGTTAGATTTTAGAGAAAAAAAGATTCTTATTATATATATCATGAAAGTCCTAAACAAAGGAGAGTTTTTTCTTTGGGCTCATCATTCATGGAGTCCAGTAACATTACAATCTTCTAATACAACCTTAGCACGATTTAAACATCTAAGAGAAAATTTGAAAGGGTTATTATAAAGAGTGGCAATCGAATTAAGTCGGACTAAATACGGATTGGGTCGGATATAGAATAGATTAAAAAATTATCAATCTGAATCCGACCTCTTTATTAAACCGTTGAAAAATTTAAATCGAAACCCTACAATTTTATTAAATAGGTAATTTAAGTAGTTTTATAATGGATTAAATCAAGTTAAATAGATAAGTATTCCAATATAGATGCTTTTATATAGTGTTTGAATACGGTTAGGATTGACAATTTTGACAAATCCTAACAATCTCGGAAACTGTTTTCAACCTATTTAGTTATATGGAAAAAGTAATTAATTTATAATTATCTTTTCCAAGGTATCTGTTCAAAAAGTTCCTAAGATCCGGATATGGATACCTTTCTGAAAAAAATGTCACAAAATTTATAATAGAAATATTTAAATATTTAATAAAGAAATCTATTTAGGATTTTTTTTTGGAATTAAAAAAAGTAAAAACTGCAACCCCGCCCGCCGCTCCCCGACGCGGCTTTCCCCCTTTCCCCCTCTCTTTCCCCTTCCGTTCGTCTCAGGTTCGAAATAATTTTTCCTTTCCCTCTCTAATTTATATTCGAATTCCCAGCTTCCATCCTTCTCCCCTTCTCTCTCTCTCCGACTCTGTCCTCCCCTTCTCTCCGCGCCCATGAAATCCGGCCTGCCGATCCTCTCCCCTTGCTCATCCGCCCAATCTCGTCCCAAGACCCTTGAGGATGCCGGAGCGGCGGAGGGCCGCAACGCCCTGGAACTAGGCGGCGTCGGCGATCCCATTGCCGCCCAACCCCTGCGGCGGCGGCCGCCCCTCGGTAAGGGACAGGGGGTTAGGGTTTCTACCTCCAAGGCCAAGACCGTGCCAAAGGATGCCGCTTCTTCTTCTTGTTCTCCTTCCTCGTCGTCTTCTTCCGCCTCTCATCGCTGCCAGTCGCAGCAGAGAGGGGTGCACCTGAGGAGAAGATTCCGAAGCCCGTGGGCGTCTCAAGGTGCGCGGCGCGGCGACGAGGAGGATCTCCAAGATCTTGCACTTCCGCTTGGAATGTCTTTCGCCGCTGTGGTTGCTAAGGTCCGTTGGTTTTCTTTAGGGTTTAATTTCTGTTTCTTAAAAATGTTGCTTTTTCTGTAATTTCACGTATTCTTGACCAAGAATTCTCAAGTTTAATATTTATCGTAAAAATGTCTTTTTTCCTTAACATATCATGTTCTTGACCAAAACGCTCGTGATTCAGTTAAATTGAATTATTGGTTTAAAAATACTATCAATAAAATGCTCTTTTGCCCATAGTTTCACATGATCTTGACCGAGGTGCTCGTGGTTCGGCTGAAATGAGATTCAAGAAGCCAATTTTTTGCATTGTTTGCTGCAGTTAATACTATTACTACGTGAAGCATTGTTCTGCTTCTTTTGAAGGGATCACTTTTAACTAGACACTGCTTCCTTCAGAAAGGCAGCATGAATCAAGATAGGGCTTTGCAAGTGCTTTACCTTCTCTTTACAGATAATGTACTTAGATTTGGTTTCAGTGGCTGGTAAAATTTAAAATGGGAGTAGGAACATGTTAGCCATAAAAGAAAAGGAAATGCTCTTAAACATGCTTAAAGAAATTCCCTTGTGAAGCCTATGTTCTTTCATTTAGGAGTCATTTGTTGTTACACCTTACGATTGGCTTGATACTTGGATTGGCTTAATACTTCGATTGCTGCATGGGTTGGAAAAATATATGATTTTTGGTACTCGCATAAGCTTTGTTTCCTTACTAGGCCATCTTTGGATGTCATTGCAACTGAATACTGGTGTATGCCACTTAAAAAAAGGGGCAGCTAATCATAACAAGCATGAACCTGATACTAGGGGTTGGTTTTATGAACTCATGTTCCTATCTTGTTAAGGCTAGCATACATGAATCCATTTTGTAATTTTCATTTCTATTATAGGTATTTCCTTTTCAGTTTTAACCATTCGATTTTGAATCCAATTCCTTCTATATATTCTTCATTGGTCTCTGCCTCTCAATCTTGTACCATTTTGAACTGGATCTTAACTTTCTTCAGTGTTTGAAATTATTTTGCTTCCATTAGTGTACTCATCTTTAGCTTTATCTAACCTGGTTTTACTCCTCGTCCATTTCATATTTTCACTTTGGTGACCCTTATGCTCCTGAATCATTGCCAGTCAACTTATTGGTATTGACTATACAATATGTGAAAAACATCACTTTTTCTATCAAGGATTTAGGAATTGAGTTTACTAGTCCTGAGTCAATCATACTGTACCACAACAAACCAGAGGCGGCCCAATGCATTTGGGGCCTAAGGCGAACTCACTAAGGGAGGCTTTTTTTTATTTTAAAAAATAATAAAAAATTAATAAGTGCAAAATACTTTAAAAATTTATTTAAAAATAATTCGTCTAGCTTTTTGAGATGCAAAATTACTAATCAAACTTTTGTACTCAAGATTCAGTAAAATACTATTTTCAATCGATAATATAGCTAATCTATTTAATCTTTCTTGTGACATAGTTGATCGCAAATACGATTTTATCAACTTTAATTTTGAAAAACTTCTTTCAGTAGAAGCAACTGTTACAGGTATTGTTAACAATATCCTGTAAGCAATGCATGTAATATGTTCATTAGTTGTTTCATTAGTTGTTAACAACTCTCTTGGTTTATTTATGCATGGCGGCAAAAAAGATGTGGGAAAAGACAAGCTAACAAGGACCTTTACAACACGTAAATAATTAAAAAAGAAAAGAGCATCCGGTGATAGCAAAACAACTAATTGCAGAAATCAATAATTTTTGCAAATAGCAGAGGAATTCTTATCACAGACATTAGTGTTATATGGAATGGAGGTAGGAAGCGAACTAATATTCTTTTCTCCAGCTCCACAAATATATTATAGTGTTATTTAAGAAATGTTTGCACAAAAATATATATATATATATATATATATATAAGGGTGTAAGAAAGAATATAAAGCTTGAAGAAATCCACCACGAAAAATCAAAGCAATCAATTTTATTCTCAGAAACAAAATTACAGAGCACCAAACTAGGGCTAGAAGCATCAAAACCATATCTTTCACTAGACAACGCCAATCGACCAAATCCTAAGCACAAAATTCCACCAAAGGGGATAGATAAAGAAGCATGTAAAAGCATTTCTTCCATTTTCCACGCCAATCGAAAAAAATAGAAGCAGTGAAATTAAGCATACAGAGGAGAGGGAGGGAAAAGGAGGCGGAGATGGGAGAACCCTGACCTTTCGAGGGCCTGAGCGAGGGTCTTGATGTAGCTGTCGATGATCTCGTCCCGGGTGAGAGTGGGATCGGTGGGCTCCATGACGATGAGCCAGTGCTCGAAGTCACACCTGTCGAGAAGGATGGTCTCCTTGGGCGGCCGGTTGCTCCAGTTCGGCAAAGGTTCGTTAAGAGACGACGTCGTAGGCTAGGTTGAGAAGCACCGGACCGCGCCGCCGCGGCCGCCGTCTGCAGGGAGGCGGAAGTAGTCGGCAAGGGGGAGGAGAGGGCAGAGGTCTGGAGGACGAGAGGAGAGGGGAAGAGGGACGGGCAAAGAAGAGAGCTCGGGAGGCGAAGAATCCGGAGGAGAGGAGAGGGGCGAGGGACACATAGGGGAACTTCGAGATTAGGGCTCGACCCGCCATTGGACAAATCCTAACCCTAACCCTAAGAAGAAGTCGCAGCAAAATCGGGCCGAGGCGGAAGGAACCGGGAGAAGGTAGAGCTGCAGAAGCAATGGGGAAGTGCATGTGGGATTTGGGAACTGGGGGCCTTTTTTTGGGCCGGGGCCTTAGGCGACCGCCTATGTCGCCTATGGGTTGGGCCGGCCTTCCAACAGACAAGGACTAGTTTAGGGTACCTCAGTACACAAAGTTTATTGGTATCTCACCATACCGACCTCTTGGAGACTTTGTACTATTAGGTACTTTTTTCATAGGCTGCTTTTAGCATCATTGTCACTTTTCTTTTTTAAAAAAAATTGAAAATTGAAATTCTATTTATTTTCAGATTTTTGACTATAAAAAAACATGTTTGGCTTGCTCTTTTTTTTTTTTAAAAAAAAAACAATGAGGACTGGCGACATGGCTAGCAACAAGGGAGTGGGAGGATGGGGCTGGCGATGTGGTCGGGGATGAGAGAGAGCTTGACGTCGGGCGGAGAGGTAGTTGAGGGAGCAATAAAGGGAGTGGGAATGAGGCTGGCCACGTGGCTGGGGATGAGGGATAGCTCAATGTTAGGTGGAGAGATGGCTAGTGAGGCCCAGAGAGCCGGCATGGTTGGGCGGGGGAGATGGGGTTGAGTGTGAGATCGGGCGGAAGAAGAGGGGTTGGGAGGGGAAGGTTGAAAACCCACTTTTAAAAAATATGAAAGTGGAAATTTTTTACTTTCACTTTTCTAGAAATAATGGAAATTGTTTAAAAAAAATAAAAATGGAAACAAGGTAGCCAAACATGTTTTCTACATTAGACTCCGTGTTTCTATTTTTAAAAAAAAAGAAACAGGGAAAATAGTATCAAATAGAGTATTAGTTCTTTTTTTTTTGGTCATTAATATCAAGATGTACTCAGGTATATTGACCCTATACAGCTCCAGTATTGTGTAACATTTGGTACTGCCTGATGATTGGTATGAGTTGATATCTCGATATTTAAATCCTTTTTTCCTTTAGATTTTCCCGCAAGTCTTAGAGGGATGTGAGAAGTGTGCAACATCTGAAAGGAAGGGCTCCCCTATAACCTTTTGTATATTGATGGGTTTCTTTTAATCTTTACTCTAGACCGCACAGATCACTTGCCTCCTTTTCCCTCTATCTCTTCCTAGCTCTTCTGCATGCCCTTTCTCTTTATCAGGCATGAAATAGGGGTGTAACAAGCAGAGGTGTTGCCTTATTGGAGTAGGCCCATGTATCAAGCATAGCCTGTGTAGCTGTTGGCCTACTATTCTATCAGAGTTAGTAAGTCCTTAAACTGTTGCCCTATCTATCTGACACTGTTGCATTGGTTTTGGTGGCAGAATTGTTGGGTCCAGGTCTACGTTGACCATAATCCGACTCCAACTGGCTCTAAGGCTAAGAATTAGGCCAAGATCTTACCCATCTAATTTTCAAGCTGGAGTTAAAGTCAAGTGTATATTTAAAGGGATCCTTATTATTTATCCGTTTTTTGACCATTCCATTCTTGTCTAGCCAGGTCGGCTTCGTTTCTGCAGGATCCATTTGCTGCCCATGAACATAAACTCTAGGCCCAGGTCTAAACCAGCTGGATATCAATCTTTAATTATTATTTATGGTATTGACATTATGAACATTTCACTTGTCCTATTAAAATTTCAAATCTGCACTAAAATAAAAGAAAATTGAATTTCATGTTTGAAATCTGGCAAAGGTGCTATTTACTGTCCATTTCCTGTATCAGAATTACCTAAGAAATGCAGCTTCACAATGAGTTAAGAATTTTTTGTCCATTTAGCAGACAAGAATTTAAATGGATCATTTTATTTAATAAGTAGTAAGATCAGTATCAAGGTCTTTCCCACCTTCTAGTATGCCGGTTTTTCGGATTCTTTTATTTTGTATTCAATTTCTTTATTTTGAGTGCTCGGTTGCTTGATGATACTGATGTTTTGTTGATTTCAGGTTTTGGATGGGAAGACTGCCTCAGGGGAGAGGATACCAGTAGATCGACTTTCCATGGTACACTATTTAAATGCTTATATCTGGAATATGAATAGATATGCAGTGAGAAATATTGTGTTACTGTCTGACATATATTAATGGTTTGCAGATCTGTACTTTAGCGGTGAAAGAATCTGTAACAAATGTAAGTCTGGATCATAACTGGTCATTGTCTCTAGTTGTCAGTTTCAAGTTTTTTCAGGTTGTTCATAAGCAATGCTATGCTGGGTTTTAATTCATATTATACCTGTGGTTTTGTGTTTCTTGAGTAGATATATGGGGGCAGGTTCGAATGTTTCATCAGAAATTTCGAAAAATCATTTGGCAGCACTTTGAAGACCCTTCGGCTAATTAATGAAACATCCACTATTGAGCAAGGAAATACTAGTAGTTCATTTATCAATAGCAGCTGTGATAGTGCACCTACCTTGGGCATTCCTGAATCCCCCAACTCCATTGAAGAGTTTCAAGAGAATCCATCATTGAATTCCATGAATCAACTTGTTCTTCATGGGCATATAACTCAGCAGCTAGCCCCTGTTTCTTATGAAGTGGCCAATCCTGGACTTGATCAATCCATTCAGAATACATTTGAGAGATCTATTATGGAGCAGACTCGCTCAAATGATCTCAAGGCAGTTGAGTTGAGTCTAATCATGAAAAAATTGCAAATGAAGCAATCTCAATTAGCTCTCAATTCCTACGCAAATTTGTTAGAGAAGATAAAGATATCCATGGGTATCTCAAAGGCTTCCTTCAAAGAAGAGAAACTAAGGAATAAGATCCAGGATATGAAGCATGCAGAAGTCCTCAGAAGGTGCATAGATCTTCTTGTCACTGGCTTGATTATCATGTCTGGCTTCCTTTTATATGGAGCATCCATCTATTCATACCAACGCATCGCGGAGGCAACATCGGCCTGCACATCCACCTATAAAGTATGTTTTCATTTATTTTTAAGTTCTAACCTTCCATATGCAGTCTTGCTGTTATATCTGGTGATATATGAGTCGTCAACATTTTTTTTTTCAGGAGTCTAGATCTTGGTGGATCCCAAAGCCAGTGGCATCTTTCAATTCAGGCTGGCTTATGCTGAGATGTCACTTTGTAACCCTAACCCGTATGTCATTTGGCGTATTGATGATTTTGGCAATTGCTTACTTGCTTTTTCAACGCTCAGTAATGCCTGGGCCAACTATGCCCGTGACATTCATCCTCCTGCTCTTAGGAGTTGTTTGTGGTTTTGCTGGAAAGTTTTGTGTCGACACGTTAGGAGGGAATGGCTATTGCTGGCTTTTGTATTGGGAGGTTTTCTGTTTGCTTCATTTCTTTGCCAATGTGTTCCCGTCGGCTTTTTACCATATTCTTTATGGTCCTGTTTCTGTGTCTCAAGGAGCTAAGGTGGCCAGGCTACCATACTGGATCAGGCGATACACATTCTACAGTATCCTGTTACTGATTCTTCCCACATTGTCCGGTTTGTTGCCTTTTGCATCTATTCATGACTGGAAGGATCACTTCTCTGAGAAGATCATGCTTTGGAGATTAGGAAATGAGTCTGGAGTTTGAACAATATTAGAGATGGATTTATGGGTCGGATGAGATATTTTTCCTGTCTAATTGTTGGCTGCTGCTTCACCTGGGTTTTACAAGCTTTCGGCTAGATGGTGTTTGTTAGCGGTGAAAGCCTTAGTATGACGGTCGTTGTTCAGCGCATATATTATTTATCAGAAACAAGTTCGAGTTTTTCATGTATATTTCTTTATGGTAAATTGAATTGTTCTTTTGTTGTAATCTTTATGTATCACTCATGCAGTCATGCTGGCATTTTGTATCTTTAGAAATTCAGTAGGCTTTTTCAGTATGACACCTGGAGGTTGGACAATTGGAGCTTGGAGTCTTTTGACTGCAGATATTATGCAAGCACATTATTGATTTTATCTCTAGTTGTTGCCAGGAATAGACACTGCTGAGGCGAAAAGAATAAAGTCAACCTGTAATAGATGGTATTTATCAAACTTGCACTTTATGCTCATCTTTTAGTATTTTGAGTACTGCATTGGAAATTTGATTATGAAAAAATGATATTTGATAGTTTTGAATGGAATTGAGCATTATAGTGTGTAGTCATGCAATATGCTAAAATAGATGTATAGTATGAACTGATTTCAAATGAATTAATTTAAAATGTTGTATGGTCTAATAGGATAAAACGAGTAGTTTAGATTTTTACGTAAACTTTTGTCCAGTTAGTCCTCCTGAACTAATTCTGTATTGATTATTTTTTATTTCATGATAAACCATTCTATATCAAAATCAAGGATCCAAAAACTGGTGTCTGTACCTATGCTGATTGTTGCTGGTACTTGTGTCACGAGCAGGGAAAAGGTGTCTTCAGAGTTCAGACCTTTAATCTCAACACTGGCAGGTGCCAGTCCAACACCCCTCAGTTCGGAACTGTGAATCAGCGCCAGTGGGTCCTAGATTGCTGGTTCCATGGCAGGCCGGCGTGGACTTCTGCTACATCCTTGGTCAAAGTATATCTAAAATTAAATTATATGAATTAATAATAACAAAATTCTACTTCATCTTAAGCAAATTCAAGCATGGTTTAAATTTAAAAAATTCAAAACTTAAGATGGAATCAGTAGTCATAAACAATTGTTCCGGACGAGTCAACTTAGAAAGTCAGACCAGTTATGACAAGTATTGAACTGGACATAAATTAAAGAAGAAAGTTCATTGTAGGAAACACTTAAAAATCATTTATATTGAAATTCATGTCATTCATATAAAAGAAATATAAGATCTATGTGATGGTTGTGGCGGCGGCGGCGGCACTGGTGACGCAATTAAAAGGGAGCATGTTTTTTCTTTCAGAACAAGTGAAAGCCATTTTTTTAATAGCTTTCACTTTTTCAAAATCCAAACTCAAGTTTTTTAAAAATTTAAAATAAAAACTGCTCTATCAAGCAGGTTTTTTTGCCTTGGTTTTGTGTTTTTTTATATTTTTTTTAAATGTGGAAAATCAAAAACTGCAGTGGTACCACACAAGGCCTCAAGATTCAAGATTTTAGAAGGTACAAATATAGCGAACTAAGTTATGATTCTGTATTTGTAACATAAATACTGAGATAACATCAATTCACCAATCCCGTGGACTCGGCTAATGCATTCATCCACCAAAAATCATCTGTCTTTATGCATCAGAAATCTTTGTTTCCAGTTTTGCTATTAGCAATGCTGCACAGAGATGTAACTCCTGATGTTGTGGGCATTTCAATATGTGAGAGGTGGCTCAAGTTGGGGAACATATTTTCTGAACAGTTTCTGATTTCAAGTTCTTAATGCATTTATAGATTATATGCTGATGCATATGTCACCATAATATAGATAGGATAAGGCTTCTGCATGTTAAGTTTAATGCTTATTTGAAGGTTAGGAAATAAATCAACAAATGTTAAGCTGTTATTAACCAAGGTTTCCTGAACCGGTATTGGGTGGTACCGGTCGAGACGTAGGTTGGTATGGTATGGCGATTGATGAGAAACAAGCAGAGGAATGCAGTGGAATGGCCTTTCTCCTCTGTTTTAGCTCATGACAGTCCTGGAGCTGGCAGGAACTGGCCTGAATCAAGCCAAGCTGAGGTTCAGGCTGGTTCCTAGCTTATCTTGAATTGAAACCAGGAATGGACCTGGTTCTGCACCAGTTTGGTTTGCTATGCCCTAAATCAGGCAGTTCGGGATGCTTCCTCCTTATTTACAAATACAGTTTTTATGTTTCAGGGTGTTGCACAAAAAATACACAAGGCCCACTTGTTGTCTGTATTCTTTCAGCAGATGACATTACTTGTGATCATCTGATGTAGACCTCCTTAGCAACCTCTAGTGGGACTGGTAACCTACGAGGATTGTAATATTGGAACCTGCAATTGATATATCAGTTTATTTTCACAGTACAATCTCAGAAATAAATCAGCAAATGTTAAACTGTTATTAACCAAGGTTTCCTGAACTGGTATCGGGTGGTACTGGTCAAGAAATTGGTTGGTGTGGTACGCCGATTGATGAGAAACGGGAGGAGAAATGCAGTGGAGTGACCTTTCTCCTCTGTTTTAGCTTGTGACAGTCGTGGAACCGGCAGGAACTGGTCTGAATCAAGCCAAACTGAGCCTCAGGCCAGTTCCTAGCTTGTCTCAAACTGAAACCAGGAATAGTCCTGGTTCTGCACCAGTTTGGTTCACTATGCCCTGAATCAGGCGATTTGGGATGTTTCCTCCTTATTAACACATGCAATTTTTATGTTTCAGGATGTTGCACAAAAAATACACAAGGCCCACTTGTTGTTTGTATTCTTTCAGCAAATGACATTACTGGTGATCATCTGATGTAACCCTCCTTAGCAACCTCTAGCACGACCAGTAACCTACAAGGGTTGTAATCTTGGAACCTGCAATGGATATATCAGTTCATTTTGACTGCACAATCTCAGAAAATATCAAGCTTTTTTACGCCCTTCATCTCTGCTGGGTTGATGCTTTTGTGCACATATTGAACATTCGGTGTTCGCATGGAACTTGAACACAAGTCTGGCGAACAATTTTTGTTTTTGATTTAGCAGAAGTGGGAATGATCTTTTGGTGGTGGTAAATCCTGCTCTGCACTTATGAAGCTACTTAAAGTCTTATTTTTTGATATATAATTAACTAAGTATTGTTGATTTCGATCGGATATTCAACTGTTGCAAAACTTGGATTATGCCTTTTAAGCTCTCCTATTTGTCCTTCTGAAGAACTCGAGACATTTTATTGCTCTTTGCAGGTGGATGTGGTCTGTTTAATGGCGGATGCCATAAAAGCTGATGAATCCTTCAGGTCCTGCATCTACCATTGAGCTTTTGCTTCCAGTGGAACAATGGGGGCGGTCCACCTGCACAGGGCACACTGAGTAAATTCAGAGCCTATGCAGGAGCCCAAGCACCAGCGCATGCAATAAAGCAACCTATCAGAGCTTGCCATTAATTTAGTTGACGACTGTATAATTCATGTTCTGACCTTTATTTTCCCTTATCTTTTTCTTTATAAACATTATCTTCCATCCCAAAAATCATGTCTGAAAGGAACTTTTAGCTTTTATGTTGGGTCCTATTTATTTAATCTTCTTCGTAGGTTGTCATTTCATTAATCTCAGATGCAAATATCATGTGTCATTGCTCCTGCTCATGGTCTACTCTCTCGTTTTGCCGAATGTGGCATTTAGTTCCTAATGTCTAGATTGTTTTTAAACATCTGATCTGTTTGATTGTCTCCAAGCCCCATTGCCCACAGTGATCTGCTTTACAGCTTAAAAGTTCATATGCTATGAGCCATGAAGAAAATCTAGCAATCCACAGTCTCCCAAAGGCCACCACACCAGCAGCTGGAGTGAATGACAACACTATTTTCCCACCTATTTCCCCAATTTTCAGAGTTGGGTGTCTGTTTTGTGGCTTTTTTGGGGTTGTCCCATTTTATTCCCCCTTGTCTAATCCATTCTCCTTTTCCCTCTTCTCTATGGCTTGAGGCCAACCCTATCTTGGGAAGGCTGGAGCATGTTCTTGACAAATAACTTCGCATCGAAAGCACCCTCCCATGGAAGATTCTCAGAATGATTCAAAAGGAAGTAAAAGAAAGAAATAATTCATCAACTTTCATCTATATCATTCTAGTTTCCTATACGAACTTCTGACCATATTTCCCTCGCTGCCCTTTCCATATGTTCGATGCATATGGCAGCTTGTTTTGTTAGCAGCATGACCGTGGACAATGGCAATGCTTGCCCAAGGATGGTTTGAACTGGTTGATGGTCAGTGTTGATACCCATTTAGAGAGAGAGATTGTTGATTTTGATGCTTCATCCTCCTGCAGCATCTATCACATCTCTCCTTATGATACCCAAAGTTTTGAATTCCTCCTGGGGACATATAAAAACACAACAGCTTAGTGAACACTCAAACTAGCATGCCCCTATCCTACATCTAGCAAGAATGATACAAGACATCAAAAACAAGTTCCAAATGTGAAAATTAGCCACCAAATCCAGGTAACTAGCATGCCTATCCTACACATTAACTCTCTTTATTAAGCTAAATTTTTTCACAACTTTCCGTTTTGAAACTAGAAAAGCAACTTGATCCAGAAGTGTAATTTTCCATTAACAAGTATAACAAAATGCACATGGACCCTAAGAGGCGACTAACATGTTTGAAAAATAATTATCGATCACTTTATTGAGAGTTTAGGGAAGGGGAAAGGAAGGGGGGGGGGGGGGGGGGGGGGTGGTGTTGGCGGATTTTCTTGTTTCTTATAAACAAAGGGCGCAAACCCACAAGATTACTAATACTTGAAACTAGATCCAGTAGCATCAAGTTATGCCCCAAGGAGTACATAAATAGGATATTCATGATTCCAAATGTTACTCTCCTCAATGGAACAAGCTAAGCTTGCAATCCTATTTGCTTCTTAATTTCTCTCTTAATACAAATTGGGGATAGGGATGCTAATCCCTACCTTGCTGACTTGTCTTGTGTCTGCTATATAAGGATGAAGAGTGCCTCACCTTTTCCAATCAAGCCTGCAACTCTCTATCCTTATTCTTTTCGCCTTAAAGCAATCCATTGCATGAAGAAGTCCCGACTAAATTTCTATGAATTTGACATTTGGTACCAATATTAGAAAAAGAGAGATGACATTAGCATCAAGAAATTTATCTAACTAATCTCAGACAGTAATGCTTGCCCTCATATTATCGTTGTCCATTGATCCATCAAAGTTAATTTTGAGTTAACCTAATTGTGCGGGTTTTAGGAGACTAATAAGGATATCTCTAAAGAGACCTTAAAAGTCTAGATAATCACTTAATAATTTTTCTGCTATAATAATATTAGGATTTCCCGTTCTCTAAGAAAGATTGGCTAAAGGCCTATTTGTTTGTCTGCTATAATAAATCTAGATCACGGTGTACGGGTTAAATTGTAGGTCTCCTTAGGTTAGGCTTATTTTTTTTTTTTTTTGGGTAAAAAGGCTTAATTTTGCCATAGCTTGACTTGTGGCCAAAAGGGTTCAAACAACCCCCAAGAGAAACATAATGTATGAGTTTACTAATATGAAGGCATTCTTATAAGGAAAATCATCAATAAGAAATGCGATGCAGTTCATAGAAATATATTAATTGGACTTTTTGTTCTCCACATGAATATGAAAATGTTGATAGGATAATTTTATTTTGTAAAAAGATTGATCTTTTTCTTTCAATAAAAAATTCTCTTAGGGCTTTGTTAGATACTTTGGAAGCTATCCTCCGACTATATCACATATGGTGTGGGCTTGGAAGAAGTTGGTGGCAAAAGTAATATGGGAGAGAGGATTTTACTAATTAAGAAAGCTTCGAGCCATAGACAAAATTGAGAATACTAAAAATCACCTCTCAAAGAGAACACAATACGCTTGACTTTTGCAATTCTACATTCCACAGGACTTCCTCCTATTATTTTTCTATCTCATTGTTGCCCTTCTTTTTCAAAGATTTAGTTTTGTAGGGATTTATCATTGGATAACTCATAGCTGGTTTGCATGTCCAAACAGGGCCTTATAGATTAAAATAATGAATTCCTGACTATTGCTAGTGAAAATTGAAATTTGCAATATCATTTAAATATACTGATATCACTCATATATACTCTTAAGATGTCAATTATAATATGATAAATTATTGTGCAAATTGTGTATCTAAAACATACCTTTTATTCTTATTTTGTAATTTTTAAGACCATAAAGAAAAGTGAATAAAATAGAAAATTATAAGAATGGAATGTAATAAAGAAATTGTTAGAAATGTTCAAGTCAATACTTTCATAAGAGTTCAAAAGTATTTTCAAAATTCTTTTTATCTTTTTAGTGCCGTAAAATATTTTGGTGCAATCTAAAATATGAATATGAATCACTTGGATCTAATTAGGTTTTTTCTTGATTGTCTTTCTTTCCAATATTTAAATCCACTAGTAAAACAAATGAAATAGAAAATAGAAGAAGGAAATGCAATAAAAAAATCCATAAGAATATTAAATATTAGTTCACTCTTATCTTAATTATTGACCATTTATTCTAGATTGTGCCTTTTTTATCTATTTATTTTTTTCCCTACAAATGCCTGAAAGGTTTGAAGATATTAGAAACTAGAACACGGGATATCATTGTTTTATTTGGTAAATTTTGATATTCCTTGATAACATATTTAATAAAATTTCTCAATTATATTTTTGACAACCTAAATCTTTATATGTTAAATAATTATATCAAAATAAAAATTGTAAGCAATTGTGCGGTTAATATAATATATTAAAAGATATATGACTTAAAAATATTCAAAATTTTTGTAGAGATAAGTTCGCAATAATACCAAATATGATCTGCTATCCAAAGAAATACCACATAAATTGCTATAATTGTAGTTTAAATATTAATTCTTAATAGATATTTTTTAATTCAAGCAATGGCAAATTCGTTAATGCTCATTTCTCGCAATCATCATTCCATGATCATATGATTTTGATTAAATGCTCATTTCTCAGGATACAAAAATGAAAAATAAAGTTTGTGCATAAAAGTTGCTAATTCTAAAATGAAAAAAAAATAAAGAAATGGGAGAGATGTTGAAAATAATAGTAAAGTAATTTTTACCCAATCTACGTTTCAGTTGTCAATAAAAGAAAGAAAAAGTATGTATGGATATATATGTATTTTCCTTTATTTTCTCTATTATTGTAGGTGAAGCCATTTTGGCCTGCTTTACTTGCCCTTTTATTTAAAATAATAATTCTAATGGAGCCCTCCCCAAGAGGGATCGTGTATTTTTCCCCAATTTTCTCATCTGGGCCCGAGGCTTTTTGAGGCTCTCCGATTGGGGTTAGGGCTTTCTTCAT
This sequence comes from Phoenix dactylifera, assembly GCF_009389715.1. NCBI lineage: Eukaryota > Viridiplantae > Streptophyta > Magnoliopsida > Arecales > Arecaceae > Phoenix > Phoenix dactylifera. Next base: position 1,549,813 of record NW_024067669.1, on the reverse strand, counting down.
ATCGCCGCCTCCTTTGCTTCGTTCGCCCAGATTCTTCTTATTTCTCGGACCCTTTTTTTCTCCGAAAAATCCGGGGATTTTGCAGCGGAATTTCCAAAAAAGAGGAATTTTAGGAAGGATCTGGCAAGAGGAATTCGTAATTTATTTAAATTTTCCGATGAGATTTAATAAGGGCCAGGTATTTTTCACAGTTTCTCCCTTTTTTCTTTTCCTTTTTTTTTTCTTTTTAATAATTTCCGCTCTTTTTTCCATCCTTACTGTGTTTGAAATTATTTTCTGCTGTGAAATTTAGGAACAAGGAACTGATTTCGACCCTAGGGTTTAGGGTGTTTCGAAATCCTGCTCCTTGTTAGGGTTTTCGAGCTCGTTCTACTAGATTCTCGAGGTAAAAATCGCTCCTTTTGGACATTTTCTTGCCCTTCCTTTTTAGTATTTTGGGAAATTAGCAGACTTTCAAGTCTTCGATCACATAGATTTCCAAAATTTGCTTTCCTAATTTTGTTCTTCTTCCAGAAAAGAGCATAGTGCAATCATTCGTGGATGGTTACTGGATCTCCCTAGAGTAAAAGACTGAAATAATAGAGGTAGAATCACAGGCGATAGGGTGTAAAGTTTAAATCTTGGGGTACATGGAGGCGAGGTCCGAGCCGGGAACCATGACGGCCGGGGAATTATCCGATGCCGGCAAGCAGAGAAACCCAGCCCAAGCGCTGCCGTCGATGTACACCATGCGATTAGTCACCTCTTCTGATGGGACCGCAGTGTATGAATCCATAAGCAGTAGCTCTCCTCCTCCACACCCAGGAGGAGGGGGATGCGCTGACGGCAACTCGGTCGCCGGTGCACCGCATGGCCTCGGTGTCAGCACCGGGGAGGCGTTCAAACGAAAGCGTGGACGGCCGAGGAAGTATGGGCCCAATGGTACCCTCGCCCTTCCGCTCACCACCGTGTCCCCGAGCGCGTCGGCTCCGCCGGCGGCTGCTGGGGGGTTCTCGCTTCCTTCCTCTGCTGCCGCCAGTGCTGCAGCGCAAGCCATGAAGAAAGCAAGGGGTCGGCCGCCAGGTTCCAGCAAGAAGCAGCAATTGGCAGCTCTGGGTAACCTCAGTTTCCTCTTTCCGTCCCTCCTGCTTATATCCTTTGTTACGTCATGCTTTTTTTTAAGCTTCCAATGTTTTGGAATTTATGATGTTGCTGCCTTCGTACATATGGAAACAAAAGATTATGTTTCTATTTGGGATTTACTTAGTGTGTTGTCCGACAGAAAGGTGGGGACTTGATGGGTTGTGTGGTAGACACAAGTTCTTTAATAAAATAGAAACGAAAGGCTGTTTTGGTCTGGTAGACACAAGTTCTTTGGTAGATCTGGCGTGCTGGGAATGTGATGTGGTGAAATTACTGTTGTGTCCTTGATATTTGTTTCTGTGGTTGTTGATGACTGGGAAATTTAGAAATGATTGATACATTAATGTGTTCCTTTGCCCTTGAATAATTGGTACTTATAATAATACATGATTTGGAAAGTTGCATTTACTGGATATTATTTCTTGTTGCTTGATAATTGGGATGGTATGACTTTCGCTTTTGGGTTAATGGAGTCCTCTGCTATCAAAAGTATTGTTGATTTTCATTGAATTTGTTCGACTTTATCTAAAAACTGCATCTAATTCTCGAATAACTTGGCTTTATGTTGCATTTGTTGTTCCAAATAGAGTCTGTGATTTTCATGCGGACAAGAGGTATCAATTATCAGATTTTGAATGTTATATCTTGTTTTTATGTTTGATTTTGCATGTCCTATACCTAGTTTTTTTAAAATTTGGTCACTGGTATTATTAATTTCAGTATACTAAATTGCTTCTACATTTCCATTAAATTTTCTTTCTTGTGTACAGAATTAATTCTTGGGAAGGTAATTCTTTGCAGGATCAGCTGGAATTGGTTTTACACCTCATATTATTGCAGTCAAGATAGGAGAGGTACTCTATTCTCTCTTTCATAATGACTCTTTTAAATGTTCATAGTGCATTTTATGAGGGAAGTTTGTTACAATTGATTTAAGATCCTTCTATAAAATTAAAAAGGTTCTGTCATGAATCCTTCTTGGGGATTTAGGTTTTAGGTTAATGATTATTTTTCTCCTTTTCTTTTCACTTCTCAACTTATGCCCAAGCAAGTTTTTGGTAAGAGATTATTTGCTTTTTCATGGCAACTTGTCCTTCAAATCTAAACCTATCTGTTGATTTAATATTAAGTAATTTGATCTCTACATTGTCAACAAACGCCTTATCAACTTTATAGTCATGCTAAAATATAATAACTAGAAACCTCATATCAATGCTCTGAAATTTCAATGTCTTTTATGTATCCGGACCCTTATCAAGTGTTCATCTAGTATCTGTTCTAGGCTATTTTTGGTTTGGAAATAAGAGAAAGTGGAATAGGAATAGCTATTCTTATTTTTACTGGGATCCAAATTTTTCTGATTACTTTAGGCTGAGTGAGTTTTTTTCCATTTAAAAAAGTAGGTATACATAAATAAAGGGCTTTATTCCAGGAATAGCATATGATATCATTTGATGGAATAGTTATGCCTGGTGTAAGCAAGATGGACTAGAATAACTATTCCTTCTGTTTGTTTCTTAGAAGCTGTTTCACAGGCACAAGGCTTATTCCAGGTCTTATGCTTGCTTTCTTCTGAAGAAAATGTTGCCTTAGCGAATTCATCACTATGTAATAAATTACATTCAACATAAACCTAAGTCTTAATTATCTTAATGATACTTTAGAATGTTTTTTTCTGGTAATATACTTTAGAATGGTTGGGAGCACATTTTTATAATTGGCCATTTTTTATGCCTTTTCTAAGTATGAGATCTTGCTTAGGTGCTCGTGTTTATACCTTCTGATTCTGTAGCCTCCTAAACTAATTTGCTCTATTATTATGGAGCAGACATAGTACATCATTTCAGCTCATGCATTTAATGTTAATTGTGATTGTTATGTTACATATACTGGAGTCTCTCATTTATTTGCAGTTTGGGTTTGTCGTAGATCAGCTGAGCCTTGCCTTTTTATGCACAAAACTGTGGCCTCTTATTGCCATCTCCAGCTCGATCTAATCTTAACTCTAGGTTTAACGAATGCCCAAAAGACCACCTTCTTTCTTCCCCTACCCGAAGCATTTGGTTATTCCAATACCTCCGTCTTCCGTTACCCCCCCTCTCTCTCTCTCACTCTCTCTCTCACTTGCTCGCTCCTGCCAGTCCATGTTCTTGATTAAAGAAAAAGAATTCTGAGGCTTTTAAGTATATCACTCGGTCTACCAAACATGTACCTAACCATTGCCATTTCTATGCGAACAGTTCCTACATTAAAATAAAATTTGTCTTTTCTTTTGGAATAAACATAAATTCTGTCTATAAAAACTATCATGATGTATGTAAAAAAAAACCAGTCATATGTTGTAACAAAAAAATGAGTAACCTTTTTTATATTTTTCTGCTGAAATTTTTGTATCATTTTTTTTAACACTCAAATCTTATTCATGGTTTATCAACTTGTATACTTCACCCTTGTATTAAAGTTTCCTTACCTAGCCTCACTAGTAGAAGACAGTATAAAAAGTCCTTGTACAATCTGTATTTAGGCAAGATCTATTACAGTTATATTTATGTGGTATTAATCAATTGATGGAAATAAAAGGAAAGAAAAAAGTGATTGAAGATAACTTTTCTGAAGAGATAGGACTATAGCCATAGATTTATGTGTCATCCATGTTAATTGGCACTGACTGGCACATGCCACTCCAATGGCTTACAAGCATGCAGCATGGCTTGTGCTGATGCTTGGCATGCTGCGGCTAGCATGTCTGCTCGTGAGTACCAAGACATACCATACCAGTGAAACTCAAGGCAAGTAATTGATCTCTCAAGGATATATATGTGATGGATGCCTGTGATTCCATCTACCACTGAAATGCTTGCTAGGAGGGAGGGAGAGGATGAAAAGGTCTTCATCTCCTTGTAAAGTGATATAATGGGGAATGGGTGGTGAATCGCACTGGACAAATTTGAAAAGGAAAAGTTAGTTGTCTGATATTTCTTTTTTCCCCCTCATATAGTGGTGAATGAAATTCAAATGGGCATTGAATGGGAGTCTAATCATTGGTAGAGATTGTTTTCTTCTAAGCGGACTGGAGGAGAATACTCTGGGATGCTTTGCCGCAGAGGCACACCACGAGCATTTTCATTACATATGGTAGTTTTTAAATACTTATATAAAAGTGAGCCTTTTGATTATCACATGATACCAAAAAATGGTCATAACATGAATATGGCATTTGTTATTTCATAGGACGTTAATGTAAAAAAGATGCCCCAAAACTGTTGAGAAGGCCTATATTTGAGACCATGGGTCTATCCTGTGGGTTTCCCACAGACATGTGATTACTTAAATCACTGAATCAAACTGAGAATTCACTCCCACAGTCCCCTTATCTTGGCACTTCACTATATAATCATCAGACTGTTTCACAAAATATTATCTCATCAACATATGTGCCATGTGTGCTTCCATTGAGGTCATCATGGCTGCATATGGAGTCTCATGAGAAGTCATCACCAAACTGTGCGCATTTACTAACATCCACTTGATGCATCTCTCTCTCTCTCTCTCTCTCTCTCTCTCTCTCTCTCTCTTATGTGCGCACCCACTCATGAGTGGGTGCACGTGCCGGTACACATACACCAGATATAGTTTTTACAATCCCCCTCCTCCTAGGTCTAAGTATCCTTAACAGACCCAATAGACCCACCCCCCTCTTAATGCTAACTCACCATGTTGATGGTCTATAGTATTCAGAGGTGGCTCTGTTTGGAAAATTTATTTTTTCTTATAGGTTGTTTTTTAAGTTCTCCACGCTTCTATGGATTATACTTTGATCCATGAATCAACAGTGAATGAATGGGATAAGGCTTGCAGGTCTTGCAGGTTAAGTCCAATACTGATTTGGAAGTTACATAGGCAAATATGCGAAAATTAAATTGTCATCAACTAATATATTTTATGTTTCAGGATGTTGCATCAAAAATTATGGCATTTTCACAGCAGGGACCACGTGCTGTTTGCATTCTTTCAGCTAATGGTGCTGTTTCGAATGTGACTCTTCGTCAGGCAGCAACATCTGGTGGAACAGTAACTTATGAGGTTTGTAACTTTAGAAACTTGCAACTGATAATATTTATTACTCTGCATAGTACCAGAAACGTTTGTTTTCAGAATTCAAGCTGATTGTTTCCTTTACAACACCCTTATTATCTTTGTTTAGTTGATGTATTTGCACATACTAAGCATATCGATTAAAAGCTTTGCATGTAACTAGGTTATGAGTCCAGTGGATATTCTTCATTCTGGTAGAAATTCAGCAATCTGGTCAATTGTGCTGCTGGTGAATGATCTTTTATTTTTGTAGTTGCAGAATTGTCTGCTTCATTAATGTAGTACGGCACATGAAATTTATGCTTTTGACTAATTAACTCGTATTAGTTATTGATCGCACATTCACTTACCAGTATTGATGCCTTATGTTCAATATACAGGGTCGATTTGAAATCTTGTCACTCTCTGGCTCATTCCTGCTGTCAGAGAATGGTGGGCAGCGTAGCCGAACAGGGGGACTGAGTGTGTGTCTGGCTGGTCCTGACGGTCGCGTATTAGGCGGAGGAGTGGCTGGGCTTCTAACAGCAGCATCTCCTGTCCAGGTCATTCTCAGTTCATATTGAAGCTACTTTTTATTTGTCTTTCTTGGGGTTACTGGATATGATTACTCCATATAAGTTCACAATTTTGAGTGTACATAATCTGGTGGATTGATCAAGTTGATGCAAGTTTTTTTTTCCTGCCATCATATACTATCCATGTAAAGCTCATGATGCAGGATGAGAAAATGTTCCTCAGAAGTTATCTTCTATGACACATTTTTCGTATCTTTTCATGAGATATGCAGGTTTTGTACAGCTCTCATGGATTTCTAATTTGTTTATTTCCCAGATTAAAAAGATATGTTTTAATAAAGTATTCTTTCGCACCTAAATGACCAAAACAGTTCCTAAATCTCTGTCCATCTCTCTCGATCCATTCTTGGATCATATATCCTTTTTGATTTAATGCCTGTCCTAGTCTAGGATGTTAGTGCATGCAGCAAGATTTAATTTATTGTTAGTGCATGTTTTAGATGTTAAATATTTTATAAAGCTGTGTTAAAGGATTACACATGCGTATGCATATCTGTGTGTGTAATGATTTGCACAAGATGATGCTAAAAGAAAACTGCATTTTCACTCAGTATGGTGTTTTTTGACATGTTGATCAGATTTTGCATTCTGAGAAATTTTATACATTATGCTCTCTTCTCTTTATCAAGTTTCTCTTCTCAATGGTATGGAACCAGCATTGCTCATTGCAGGTGATAGCAGGCAGTTTTATTGCTAATGGGAAGAATGAGACAACTCAGATGAACACATTGGAACCTATATCTGCCCCTGGAAAGCTTGCTGGTCCTGGTGGGGTTTCACAAGGTAGAATGAGCGAGTCCTCTGATAGTCCCGGGACCCCACTCAACCAGAGCATGGGTACTTACGATAACAGCAACCAGCAGGGCTTCTCAGACATAACATGGAAGTAACCGCAGTTCACACCCTCTGTAAACCTTAAAGCTTCAGATATCTTAAAATCCTGTACTGCTACCTAATTTGTGCCATTTGTAACCATAACTCGCAAACCCTAAACCCTTCGTCTTGTCTTCTATAATGCGCGCTTAGATGTTGCTCAGCCAGGGGCAGTTGCATCATGGCATAGCGAAAATTGGACCTCTCATGCAGTCTCTGTCCGCACCTCTCCCTAGATTTGTCATTAAGAAGTGACTGAAGATGTTGTATAATGATGTATTATGTGACCGATATTCATTATACTTGTTAATTTCCCTGCATATTTTCTGTTCTTTCTTGTTTGGATCATTTCAAATATAGGCAGCATTTTTCAGTCTTTTCAGGTCCCTCCCTGTGTATGTGTATCACTTACAGGATGCATTTTGCTGTTCGGCTTCCGCAGAATGCTATGCCACGTTTGTCAAATGATTTATTTAATAATTTTTCACTGCTAAGAGGAATCCGTCAAAGTTGCATTTCCAGCAGCCCCGCAACAACTTTTTTTAACTACCTGAATGGAATCGATGGTTGTAGCTTAGCATTGTTTCACAGTCTTGCTAGAGAGATTATTATAGAGAACTGGTTCAAGTTATTAGTTATATCTACTGCAACTCTTATAGGGTTATATCATTGCTTTGAATGTGACAAGGTCCTACATTAATGATTTTGGATGCTATCTACCATCTCTAAATTATTTAAACATAAAAAATTATATCATTTGGAGATTCTTATTCTATGCATTGAATAATCAAAAATTAAATAATTTAAATAATATAAAAGAACACATAATTTTCGCCACTTAGTGCACAGGTTAGAGATTTTCCAATAATATGATTTTTAGTCTATAAGCAATTTAGTAGTAAAAATGGAATAACTTGGATTATTGATGAGGGATCTCTATCATTCAATTCTAAAAGGATATAACTATATAGAAGTTACGCTAGATAAAACTTAAACTTAAGTTACTGCTGCTTCTTCATAAATGAGACACATCTGATGAAACAGTGAACCATTTTTCATCAGTCCTCAACGCAAATGTTCTCACTGAAATGTCAACTAGGGTTTAAATAATTTACAATTGTGGGCTCACAATACCATTTAACTGGACGCTGCATTGAGAGATCGACTGCAACTGCAAAATTCTTTTACATCCATTGCAGCTTACATGCATAAATTATGTAAAAGCATCTCAGCGTTCTGTAAGTCTGAAGCCAAAGCCTACACATTAATTGGCTGAGCTGATTAAATCCAGCAACATGCTCCAGATTGAAAAAAAAATAAACATATTATATGATTATTGAATATATCTAATAAAAGTGGTAAAAACTGACTGGCTCTTTGCTGAAAAACTAGGAAATTAATCTTTGATAAAACTTAAGCATGCCAAGACCTTAAAAGAAACTAAAAATAAAAATATATGATGAAGCACCTGGTACCAATCATTCCGATTTTGAATAGATATAGTCAATAAGATGCTAGGAAACAAAACATGATCAAATGTTTTTACTGCCTTCGCAATGAACATAATAGATTTTGGAAAATGCCATCTAAGGCATCTCTAGAACTGCACCAAGATGGCGAGTGTCTGCGGATGTATTTTGACAACTCTTAACCTTAGGCTCCAAAATACAGTAAGTAGAGTTCAAAGAGCAAGTCATGCAGCATTAATTACCAAGATAATATAATTGAACCTTCCACTACAAGCAGTAAGTGGCTTGTCTCCGCCTTTTGAGATGTTCTGATCCAGCCTCGTCTGACCTGCTTGTGGATGCAAGGTTTAATGCATGAATCAAATCAAAGCAAGAATAGATACAGTTTGTAAGAGAGATCGTCTCAGCGCCGGGCTCTTTTCAACAAATATCTCAGCGAGAAGAAGCCAAGGGCCAAAGTCTGCCAAAACCAACCTTTTGAATTTCTTGGGTCAACCTTCCTTGACAGGTGCCATGCATAGATGCCTTCGCCAACATGCAAAGCTACTGATACAAGGAAGACGAGTCTGATGGTCCATAATGATTGAAATACAAAAAGGCTGAAGGCTCTCACCCATCCTAGTGGTCCAACTGGGGGCAGGAAAGCAGCAGAGAACAATGCAGACATCCCGATTACAGCAAAAAGCCAGACATATATAGTTGGCCCATCTAATTCTCTCTTCTTTCTCTCCCGCCAATATGCTATAGTTGCAGCTAAACCATCTCGAGGGCTCACCATAGGTACATAGCCGAGCTCCTGCCTTGCTTTCAGAGTGGAAAAGTAATGGGTCACACCAATCTGTTTAAAAGGCTTCATCGGTCAGAGATCTAAATAACACCAGTCACAAACCTACAGACTATACTACATGGTTTGAACATAAGATATGCATAGTGGCATACAAAATGAGCGAACACAGGGCCTGCAACCAGCTGGGCAAGGCTCCTATTATCAGCGATAAAGTGTTATTCACATACAGCATTCTCCAAATGATGCTTCCATGTTGTAATCATGAAACGTGATCCCAGCACAATGTTTTGTCTCTCTGGGTAGCAATATGGCCTTCTTACAATTGAATATTAGAACTCAAAGCACTGAAGGCCTTACTTGTCTCGTGGTTATAACAAGTCGGAAGGCAGTAAAAGATATTGACAAAGGAAAACAAGTCAATTACTTCTGGATGTGATAGATAAATCTATCTGGATTTTGATTGCTGATAATAGTCAACATTTAGTAATTTTCTGGCAACAAGCAAAAGGCAGGAGTTCATTATGAAAATGTAACAAACCTCAATCAGAAGAAATGCAAATTTTAAACTAATTAATTGGCCTTATGCATCAATCTTTATAGACGAGCAACATCAAAAAATACATATGCATTGCATTGCACCTATCAAATATTTTACATAAGAAAAAAGATTTATATGAAAATTCTGCATTGCACTGTTGTACAATTAAGAACTTAGGCACAATTTACATATATGGAGAGAGACAAAATGATTTTTGATAATTATTAGTAATATCAAAAGATTACAAGTTAACAAAGAAACAACAGCTGTTGGGAATAAAAATTCAATATATATATATATATATATACACGGCATTCTCTAGAAACAATAAATTTGAATTTGCATTCTTAAGAATGTGCGCGAGAGAGATTCCATCTACGAAAACACCCTAACTTTGTTAAAAAAGCATAAGCTAGCTTGTAAGGTCCACCATTTGCCCAAGATAAAGCATCACTCACAGTCAACTTGCAAAACACTACTATATTTTAAAAGCTGAAGTTCTCTCCTACCAAAAAAAAACAAAAAAAAATACTCAATTTGAATAAGAGATATTGCCTCTTATTCACCCTTTTTTATACAGTTAACATCCCTCAATGATATAAACCTGATCCTAGGAAGTACACGACTTCAAAATAACAAACAACTATATGGCTACCAAACAAAAAGCAATGGCAGATAGGAAGCCAGAAGTCAGCACACAGACACAGAGTTAAGCTGGATTTTACAAAAAAATCTCTTTTGCAACTGTTTTAGAAATTGTTGTTTATAGTGCAACAGTTCACAAAACATAAAAATAATGTTCCCAAAAAGGGTGAGATAAAACTGAAAAACCTTTCATGGAATTCCTGTTTTCCCTTGGATATTTTGCATATGCTCTAATAAAGTGAATATAATCATGCACGGTGAATTTCTGTCTAGGAGGATGTAACTGATGAAGGGTGACCATCACGATTTGTAGTGGGCAATGGATGTTGAGCATGGTGGTACAGGTAAAAGTTGAGGAAAATGGTGTGCAAACATGAAGATGGTGATTGTGGGCTTTGGTGGCCAATGAAATGGGTAACCAGAGGGAAATAAATGAAGTGATTGTGCATAGCCAACTCCATCCTCTCAAAAAACTCTACATTTTAGATGAGCAGAAAAGCAAGGAGGATTTACAACAACGTTTTCATTATTCACAACTATAGTTGGATAATCTAGGGACCTTTGCCGTATTTCCTGCTATGGTGATTGTGGACGTTTTCATTACTCTACATTTTCTTCAAGTTAAGACTACTACCTGGATTTGCTCTTACATTTTTCCTATCCAGTTTTGAAGACTTTCTAAACCACATTTGAGACTAGCAATTGGTACTATCCAGCAATTTTTTTCCAACTGTAATTACTGATGAGACTTGTGGGCTGAATACCGTGTGAATTACCTTCTCATGCATATGAATAACTGTTTTAGTATGTAAAACCTCAATTGCCAATAGTTACCGAAACTTCACACAACATTGTATCCCATACATGCATTACATTTGGGAGTATTCCACTTAAAATATCTGAAATAGAGAAATCTTCATTTAAAGGTATAATGTGATTGTTACCAGCAACAGCTGAAAGTGTCAAACATAAATAGAAATATTTACAAAGGCCAAAACTGATCCTAATTCAATATTCATAAATAGATCTTATGCAGATTACAACTTTGACTTGTTGATGCACTGTTACTGAGATTTGACTTGGTTTAGCAACAAGGTACCAAACTGAAAATGGCCCTTGCATACATACCAGTTATGTGCGTGCATCCCAAAATTGGATGGCTACAAATATATGCACTTAAAGTCATGAACGTAGGGTTGATAACAATATAGTCATATCAAATCAGTATAAGAACATGCAATAAGAATACTAACCTTGTATACTTCAGCAGGAAGAAGGAGAGGCTGAGGAAGCCATTTGCGATTAAGCCATGGGTACAGCAGGGTGTAAACAACCCAAAAAATTCGTGCCATAAATAGTGCATGCTGAACATCTATTGTAATTTTTGGAAAGTCATAATCTAAACTTCGAAGAAGAGGGTTGATTATAAATTCGGTGGTGTTGACAGGTGATTCTGTAAACAGAAGAGAATTGACCTTGTCAAGGTGATGAATAAAAGGTACTCAACAGCATGTCAGCAATTATAGTATACAGCATCGAACTAAGTTACGCTAATGCCGGACATGCTTATCATGATGTGTAATGAAACTACAAAGTAAACCACAAAAGATGATGCACATAAAACTGGAATAAACAGCATTTTTTCAGCACGATGAACTGCCTGCTTATGCTTGGCTGAGTAAATCTCATCAAAGCAATAAACAACGGAAAAGAAATAAACAACAATGGAAAAGAAAAAAATGGTTTTATTCGATATTTTCCTTAAACCCCTTTCCCCTCACACCTCTCTCTACAACCAGCATCACCTCATTAAAGCATGTGGACTTCAGCCACCTCAAAAAGCCTAGGGAACAAGAAATCTTCCATGAGACTGTTGACGTACCAATGCCAAAATCAAACCTTCCCCTCCCCTCCCGCAGAGAGGGGGGGGGGGGGTTAGCATAGAAAACGTCCGCTCCTTGAACCAGTATTGCTTACTAAATCATATCGTATCAGCTACTTCGAAAAGCCTAGAAACAAAGAAATTAACAAGCTCTCAAATTACGGAAAACCAAACTTTTGTTAATGCCCTTATGTCCAGACTTCTACAAGACACTAGATCTTAAACATTATCATTCATAGTCTAGAGAAACCTTTTAGATTTCTCCATTGTACATCCTAGTTACTCAAATCTTCCTCCAATCTGCCCATTTTTGTGTCCTTATCCTCATCTATGCTCCCTAGACCCCTATGCCCATTAAGGCCCTATTCCTGCTCCTTGAATTTTACCTCAGTGTAATTGTCCTTATATATGCAAACTTATCCTAGTCAATCATCAACTAAATGATTCCCTTTAGGTATCTTTCTCCTTTTCTAACATGAAAACACAAAGGCAGGCATAAGAGGAAAAAATGCTCAAAGTACTCTATGAGCTAATTAAGGCCTTAGATCCACCAGCACAAGCATGATATCCAACTCCAATTTTGGGCCAGAATCGGAGATATTCAAAGATTAATTATAAGCCGCAGATGCGTCCATCAAATTGTCCAGTTTGAGTTGAGTTGAATAGCACCTCATACAATAGTTTTGATGCATTAGGTCTTCAACGTGCAAGCATCCCAATACAACTGCCATATTCGAAGAAGCATTACTTTTCTTTTTTATGACGATGGATGAAACTTTAGCTCCACTAAACTAAGATCCTAATATAACTAAACTACAGATATATAAGAGTAACTTTCAAGGTAGAAAATATAGCCCCTACCAATGGCAGGCATAGGAAACCAAAACTTAAAAATAAGACACGCATACACGGTACCACATGAGAAAGTTAATCATGTTTTAGGACTTAGCAGACTTCACCAAACAAGGTTGAACATATTGTATAAGCTTTTTCTCATGAATGTTGGTCCTTACCATCAGATATAAAATATGGCTGACCAGCAGCGACAGGCTGTCCTTCTCTACCAGGAATGTCATCCAGAAGCCCCATGCTTGCCAATATCAGGGCAAGCACAAGGTTTTCCACATAGACCCAGTCTGTCTTCACACTTGGACTACCAACTTTAAATGATAACAGTCCCATCTTTGCAAGGGAAAGAATCCTTGGAAGGTGCCTCTCCTCACCTGGTCCATAGATAGCAGCAGGACGGATTGCACAAGTATAAAGACGAACACCATCTTTCTTCCTAGAGCAAGGGGAAAATAGCACATCAAAATATAGTTCTTAGATATTTATCAATAAAAAATAAACTTAAGCTTGTATGAATTATTTATTAGGGACATAAAATGAGACCTACATTTATGGATATATACATATAAACAAAGTACAACATCTCGGTACCCGGCCCCGTGCCAATGCCACCCTATTACTGTGTCGGTAGACCTGGTATGGGGGCCGGTTCAGTGTACCAAGTGTCGACACGTCCTCATACCACGTACCGGAACCGAACTGGTATGGTACGGTATGCCCCGTACTGTCCAGTTCGGTATGGTATGGCATACCTTGCAAATAAAAATATATAAGTATGTGTATATGTATATGTGCATATGTATATGTATATATATACAGACACACAAAGGCAAACAACATGCACAAGCCTGCACGTACATGTGCAAACACATGAACAAATACATGCAAGCATAGACACACATGGATGCACACGTATGCTAGCTGCTTCAGAAACCATATGCCAAGCCATATGAGATTCTTTTTTTACAGGCTTACAGCACAAATCAAATGACATGGAAACCCCAGTTTAATCTACATAAAGATGCAAGAAGAATGTGCAGGGCATTGTTCCAAAACAGAAAGCAAGATCACTTACTTCGACGGACGATCATTGCTCTTCAGAACTAGCTGTTCTGCAACAGATTTACTACGACCATATGGATCAACATGGTCATCGAGAGGAAAATACGGTAAAGCTTCATTTCCGTTCACAATCTCCTTTCCCCCAAAAACCACATTGTAAGTACTTACATAGACAAGCCTTTTTATACCAAACTCAAGGCAGCCATCTAAGATGTTGCAGGTTCCATTTATGTTAACCTCATCAACACGCCCGGCTTGAAGCATTTCCTTCCCTGACATACCATATGAAGCAAGGTGAAAAACACAATCTGCCCCATGCAATGCCTTCTCAATATCCTTTTTCCGACTCACATCTCCTGCAACATTCAGAAGAACAAGAGGATTGGTACTGCTATTGCGTTTATAGCTATACTGGAAATCAACTCCAGTATAAAAAAAGAAATTCAGGTTATATAATCCAATGCTGGCTATGTCAGCCCACAGTTGAAATCCCAGGTCATCTACTGAATGGGATGAGAAAATTGGGGCCTGAAGATACTCCACAAAATTATAATGTAAATCTAGAAATTTTTTTGAAATCAAAATATATGTATGAGAGGTGTCTCTGCTGGTGCTATGTCATGTAGTCACCCATCACTTTGGAAAATTGGCAAGAGAAAACATAAATAAGTTTAAATAAGGCAGTGATTGGCAATAGGGTGATGGTCAATAAGATCAAACATATTCATCCAACAATCCTTCTACAACAAAAACTCTTCACAGACTTTTCACATGTTAATGCATGGCCTTGTTGGAAGACTATTATATTTTTTTACATGACAGAGATCATTGAAATATTAGAAATGGATAGATGAATTAAATAATTTCCACTTATTACTAAGATTATAGGCATGTAGAACATATGATGAAGAAAAAAACAAGAGTAACCACAAGAAAAAAGAAAAAGAAAAAAATTATGAAGACTATAAATCAATCTCCTTGTAAACTGATCATAGTGAGAAACTTATACTGCTTAACATCTGCTCTATGCCTACTAATGGGATCCGGACTGTTTGTGTATTTCAACACTCTGCTTGGAAAAGTCCACTAATAAAGACTTCTAAGAGCCTAATAAATCAGACCAACATGCTACCTTTCTTGTGTGTCCTTGTAATCATGCAACTCCAATCATGCATTTAAAAAGCATAAAGTCATGAACAGGAAACCCTGACAGAATCCAAAACCAAACATTAAAAAGCAGAAGAGAGGAAACAGTGACACAGTCTAAAAATAATTTTGAAAGAGAAATTTGAAACTCAGGAAGGAAAAATATTAAGAAATGGAGGTTAAACTCCTATAACTAGATGTTATAATTAGTATCACTATTATGTAAAGATTGAACCAGGCATATATAGATTGGTGAAAAGACTAGTGTCACTTGAACAAAACATCTTAAACTAAAAAAGATCAGCAATCTCATCATTATGTGTTACCTTTGATAAGTACTTTAATTTAGATAGTGCCGGTTAGTTACGCATGTTTTGGGTAGTCCATAGTTGAAACTCAAGTTCATAACAGTGAGCACTGATTGTTCAGTAACTATAAGCTAGAAAATTCTTTGGGTTAAAGATAGCATATGCTGAAAGCTAGAATGCTTACAAATTTACCGTAATTTGGGAAATTTAAGCTAGCCACAAGACATTTAGCAACCTACATGGACTATATGCGATCTTGCATTAGGTGCCACAAGAACCAGGAAGCACCAATGCACCACGGATCATAACCATCCAGCCTCGCCCAAGTAATTGAACCCGGAATGATGAATCTCCATGTAGCAATCATGCCTATTACGGGCTACCTTTGATGTTACTGCAAGATGTAGAGATCTAAACCCTAAATCCTTGAACGAAATTCCAATTCAGCCTTATTTCCCGCTAATTACGAGTCCCAAAACAAAAAAAAACCATCACTAGTCGAGAAAGACATCTCAACAACATAAGTCTTCCGATTCTTGATTTCTTCAACAGAAAATGCGGAAGAAATGTTCAATCTTGATAAATCTTAAAGAAACTGATCAGGGAATGAAGCCGCGATGGAATCAAATCGGTAGAAAAGAAGGTTTGGGGGGTGGGAGGGGGGGTGCGAGTGGACAGACCTTGGATGCAGCGGACGCCGGCATGGAGGAGAGCGGCGGACCAAGGGGAGGAGAGGCGGGGATCGAGCGATCGGACCTCCTCCGCCCCTCTCCTCGCGAGCTCCAAGCAGAGGGCCGATCCCACGAAACCCAGCCCTCCCGTCACCACGAATCTGTTCCCCTCGATCCCCTCATTCGCGCTCAGATGCATCCTCTTCGCCTCTCTCTCTCTCTCTCTCTCTCTCTCTCTCTCAGTGTGACTTGGAGGGAAGTCTTCGGGGTTCTCGCTCAGTCTAAGAGGGGACGGCGGCGACACTCGCATAGGGCCGTTTTGGGGATTGCACGTGTGACGGATCGCGTGGTAGGTGCCCGTCGGGTGCAGGCGTGCAGCGTGAAATGTATCTTCTTGATTGACACGTGCACCAATTATTATTATTATTATTATTATTATTTTGGGGGGTTGGGGGGACAAAGTGAAGACACACTCGGCCCTCCAAGCAGGGCAGAGAGTGGCTTAGGTAGGGTTAACAATCTAAATGGTGGCTCAGCCACTGTTATTAGTTGAATCCGTGGACAAATCTTAAAAGCGCTCAGATACTTTTTTCTTCTAAATATCTGATAGTTTGCCAGAGTACCATCTTTAGGACGAGCCATGTGTACCGCGAGGTGAACAGAGTTACGAATTGGGTTGTTTTTTTTATAGGTACCCGACTACTTTAGTGAGGTGCTATAGACGGTCGGTGCGGCCTTGCCTCCCTCTAATTCAGAACATTTTTGTATGCTGACTCTTTTGGATGTACTCATACTAGATGTGTGATTCGTCCCTCCTAGCAATACCAAAAGCTTATGCACTAATGGATATGCTTTTTGACATTGTTCAATGCAGGCCATATTTACGAAACAATCAGCCAACT
The DNA here is from genome assembly GCF_009389715.1 of Phoenix dactylifera. Lineage (NCBI taxonomy): Eukaryota > Viridiplantae > Streptophyta > Magnoliopsida > Arecales > Arecaceae > Phoenix > Phoenix dactylifera. The sequence continues at coordinate 1,532,889 of NW_024067669.1, read as the reverse complement.
AATTTGCATTTCAAAGAACATAAAAACAAGTAAAGTTGGATAGAATGGTGCATAGCATCTTGATGTTTGCCGGATGATGTTAAGATTTCTTCCCATTAACCCATTTCACCACTGTTTGAATCCTCTTCTAATAAAAGTTTGTCACTCTGAACCATAACTAGCAATTTAAGACCAAAGATTCAAGGCCAACTCCCGTAGTGCTGCTAGCTAACCCCAAAACTTTGGTGCAGGGCCGAGGGGTAACTACCATGACAAATTGATTGGAGAGACCACATGAGAAAGGACTTGTTTAGACTTTGAGTTGAGACTAGAACTCAAGGCTTTCCCTTTTGTTCCATTAGGATTTGTTTAGACCAGAGTTTTTGAAGAACTTCCACAGAACTCTCAATTGAAGCTACCGGGCGTTTCCTCCGGCCCACCATAAGAGGAACTCACCTAACTTGTCCACCATAATAAAAAACCATAATCTCATAGTCATCTTCTGTTCTCCCATTTTCTACTATTTTTCATCTTTTTGGTAAGGTATCTCCTAGCTCTCTTTCTCTCCCTTTCTGTTAGGATATTCTTTCCTCCATCTAATCCTAATACTTGTCTCCATGTGCAAGGAGAAGTTACTGATTCTTCTAGCAAAAGGCTTGATTAAGTTAAGCGTCAACCCTAGTTGTAATAGTTTTGGTAAAATATTATAGTTTTTACCATCAATCTAGGAAAAAATTATAAGACTTGGTTTATATATGTTGCTTGCAGCCTCTAGCAAATTTTCTCACAATATAGCCTAAATCCTTAGAATCTTCATGTTCTAAAGGTTCCAAAAAAAACCAATCTTATAATCTTTGGTGACTTATTTTAATATTTGTTGACCAACTTTGTTGTCACGAAAAATCTAGGTGTAAAGTCGACGATGTCCATCTCGGTCTCTCAATTTGGCCAAAACCAAATATAAGTTAATTTTTTAATGCATGCAAAATGTTTCCAATTGAATTTCATAATTTTTAAATTTTATTTTTTTAACTATAAATTTTTATTTGGATTCGTTTTTTAGGAAATAATTAAATTAGAAAATTGTGTGTCTAGAGTTCTTATTGTACTTGCTTGATTCCTCTAACGATGGTTTTTGGTTATTCTCGAACTTTGTGCACAATTTTTCTTTCTCCCTCTCTTTTTCAGAGCTGGAGACTCGAAGCTGGCAGGTAGTGCTTGTGGTTGAGCTTAGGAAGGCCCTAAACCTGATGCAACACCAACCATGCTATTTTGGTTTATATTGGGAAAACTTCTCTTATAGATATCATCTTGTAGAACTTATTAAACTTGGAAAATTGAGAAATTGTTTTGTTGGTTGGGTTGTAGATTTGTTTTAATGTTTAGCCTATTACACTGTTAAAGTGTAGTTATTTTTTTGGATTAGCATGTGGCTAATTAAAGTTATTAGAATCTAGATATTTTTGAAAAATTTACCCTGCATGTTCTTGGATAGTAATTGCATTTGAGTTATATTTATTGTTAACAGGTCAGACAACGGGCAGAAAAAGAGAGTAGAGAGGATATCAGATCCTACAATATCTAGAATTTTGGCTATCAAGATCTATCTAATAGATTCTTCTTTTATGTCATCAAGTTTTCTCAGGCTTGCAGGATGTGAGGATCCTCGTGGGGTGTATTTAATCCCATTTCGGCTATGCACTGGATAGATTTTGGGCACTTATAAAGAGCCAAGAAATTAAAATAACATTTTCCGGCTAGCCTTTTTGGATGAGATCGTATCAAAGTAGATCCGGCTCATAGTCTATGTGGACTAGGAGATAATTGCATCACAGGATCATAAGGGTTCATTGTGGTGCTTGTAATTAGATTTGAATGGATTTGAACCCTAACCCGACGAGGATGTCGGAGCTTATATAAGGATCCATGCGGGCTTGTATTTAGTCTCACATCGGCTATGTATTGAATAGATCATGGGTACTTATACACATCCAAGGAATTAAAATAATATCTTTTGGCTAACGTTTTTATGTGAGATCCTGGGTTGGGACACATAATCGATGGTCTTCTCGGTGCCTTCCCCCACTCCCTCACGTCACCCATTTCTCAGCCATGGAGAAGATACCATGATACAATTGCTCGGCATCCAGAAACACTACTAACGGAGTGGACCAAGACAAGAACGCACACATGCAAACATTGCTTGTCTCATGATTTGCAACAATGGTTTCTTTCTTGCATGATATTGTAGCGTATACGAGCCTTCTTCTCCTCGTCATATATTCATATGTTCTCATGAACGTCTTCTAGTTAATAATTAGAAACCTTTTTAGCATTAATCACAAAATTAAACATTGACAACTTAGCAACAGAATCTATGTTCTTTCTTCTCATATCAACTCTGAGTTACAGCAAATTTGCTTTAACACAAGAAACAGCAAAAAGAAGAGAGAACTGGGGAGGAAAAAAAAAGTTCAAAGTTTTTAACTTCTATTTTCTCACAGATCCAGCAACAGTAAACATGGGTAAATACATACTCTCATGCTAAAAAACAAAAAACAAACAGATAGGCAAAGGTATTCATAGGGTGTCAGGGGGTGTTGGGTTCTCTAGAGGAAGCTGAAGTTGTTGATCATTAGGCTTCCACTGGCATAAGCACTGAGCATCTCATTATGGGGTGACCAGAACTCTGCTCTCAGCCCCACTCTCCTCAGGGCTTTGAGTATTTTGTTCCTGTGTGCATATCCTGTGACCACAACCTTCTGAATGCTGGCCTCCACTTCAACCTTCTCTATCCCTTTGAGTCACCACAGCACCAATTAGTGTTGCAAAAGATCATTAAAGCTCAAAATGTAGATGAAATTGAGTGAGCTCAAGATTTTACAGTACACTAAGGAGGGAGGGAAAGTTATTCACACCTTTTACTTTGGACAGGCATTTCCTCAGTTTCTTCTCATGTAATGCTACCATCTCCACCTTGAGCTCAATAGTCTGCAGCCCACAAAGTAATATAAAGATAAAGAACAATAAGAATGTAGATCAAATCATTGTAATGTAACCGTCCTTCTTTCATTTTGTCTCAAGGGAAACGAGTGAAGGAGCACAAAACTGATGCAACCAAGAGGGAACAGATCCTCCACAGAGCAGTTGTTGATCATATAAGCTATTACATGTTAGAACATGTAAAGATCTTTGCACAAAAACAAGGAAAAGGATATAAAATTTCATCTTGTTCACTTAGGCAGTATTGCTTAAGACATGTAGCTAGAACACAGAACAATGACAAGATAAATCGGTAATGGTAGGCAAATGAAATGAAAGTATCAAAACTCGTGACACCTCCCAAAGTTAAAAGCAAGTCCATCTTAGATGGAAAAAAAAAAAGCTAGTCTAAGATGGCACATAGATTGGCATACGAGCAGAAAGGAACAAAGAAATTCTGTGAAAAGTGGTGTTGCTGAGATAGAAATGAATGGAAGAACAAAAGCATAATTTCCTTTCAGAGTCATGCTACACCTTCAAATCTCAAGGCTGATCCCATTTCGAAACACCTTATCTAAATTCACTAACATGATAACCACATTGCGGAGCAATGGCTTTTATGAGAAAAGTCACAGAAAGATTCTACCCAAAGTTATGGTGGTGCTTTGCCATGTTAGAGATCAACTCAAGTTTGGAGTAGCTAAAGCATACCTCCATCTAAATCCCAAGACTGGAATGCGAGGGGAGTGACAATGAGACGATGGAGGAGCACAAGAAAACAACTAAAGGCATGAAAGCGATGGGAATGAACGAGTAGGGCTGTACTTGCTTTTGAATAGCGGAAGGTGGTCAAGAGGCTCAACTGTATGACAAAAGAGGAGACGGGATGCAGGAAAAAGAAAGCTCAAAGCTCTAGGCTAAGCCCTCAGGAAAAAGAAAGGGAGGGAGGCTGTGGGTGATAATGAGTGGGTTGGGAGGGCTTTGATGGGTCCAACTTGGCTTTGGGGATCTTTGGGTTGGGAGGTAAGACAAAATAACAGTTGAGGAATGCCTGGCGTTTGCAGGCAGAGTGGTATAAAAGAAAGGGAAAGGGGATAAAGGAAAAAGAGGAGATCCATGGGAGAGAACTGGTGCAAGATATACGGGGAATGCCGGAGGGCATGGTTTCCTATCCTGCAACTACGAGGACCATATGAGTGTATATTTAGTCCCACATTAGTTATTCGCCGGAGAGATCTTGGGTACTTATGCAGCACTAAGGAACCAAAAAAAATACATTTCGGCTAGTCATTTTAGATGAGTTCTTGAATTGTGATAAATGATATTAGAGCAGATCCGACCTATAATCTATGTGGACTAGAAGGTACTGCAGCACAGATTTATTGGGGCTGACCACGGCCGAACGTGGTTTCAAAGTTCGAATTTACCATTAATCAAGGTATTAAAGCAAAAAAGTCTAAGTCGAGCCAACTTTCTTTTTATTTTTTACTTTTTCTTGGTGGGGTATACATTTGGGGCAAGGCCAAAACAGAGGGCTAATTCAAGTGTGTTGGTTTTGAGAATTTGCTTAGGTTAAGGTTTATGGAACTTTCCAAGCCAGGGCATTTTGTGCGAGGTGTCAGAGTTGAGTCAGGCATGCCCATAACATAAACCATCAAAAATAAGAGGATTAACTTCAAACACAGATTATTCACAAAACAGTATATACTATATACTATTTAATTTAATTTTCTAACTCTCTCAAAACTAGTCCATGCAAAAAGCTACCTACCAATGAATACATCCAAAAAAAAAAGTTCAGAAAAAAAATCAGAATTTAGCAAGAAGACCTATAGGGAAATGACCAAAAAAAAAAAATGAACCAGAAGTCCAGTTGGTTGAATCCGAATTGGCTGATGAAATACTGAAAAAAATCAACTTAAGCCAGCAATATCTCTACCTGGTAGAAGGTCTTTCCATTCAACAAAATTGATTAAGTTGGCAGGGTTGTTGCTATTGTCATCACTATTGGTTTTCTTGAGGCATTTTTCACTGCTCTTACTGATGATGCTTCCATCTTCTTCGTCATTGTTGCAGATCATCTTCGTGAAGTTATCCAATGTGCCATCACGATACACAAACATCCCTTCCTCTCCCATCTCGCACTCTCTCATGGGACGGTAGGTTCTATCAACAGCTCGGTCCTGTGCCTTCGTAAGAGACATGGTCCTAAAACCAATATACTTACACCATTACATTTGAGGCTCAGCACAAAACAACTTTAGGAGCAAGTAATACTAGAGGAAACTTATATCATCCACACAACCAAACTGCCTCTAATTAGTTATTCATTAATTAATTTGTCAATTAGTTTTATCTAAAAAAATAACTGGTGGATTATCTTTATCTTATCCTTGTTTGCAAAATCCTAAGCAGGTTTGGATGGGTAAGGTCCCACAAGCTTCATGTTCTTATTTGCGTGTATAATTATCAGAAAAAGCTGGAAGTTATTGATTTTTGAATTTTTAATTGTTTGTTTTGAATCCAAATGGAAACATATATAAGTTATAAAGAAGTTAAATTTTTATATAGAAGGATAAAAGTTTCTGCTTTACAAAAAGATTGAACTAAAGAGGAGTATAGTGCTTCTGACGAGTTATAGTTTTTTTTGTATAAAAAAAAGAGTTATGGTTAAATCAACTAGAATTTAACACAGTGATGCATGTGATTGATTCATTGTAGAGGAGGGAGGAACATTTTTAGAGAAGGGAAATCAATAGACAAATTGGTCCCAAAAATAATAGAAAAATGGTGCATAGATGCGAAGAAGGAAAGAGTTGCTCGGGATCAAGATGTCCTCAAGAGTTCACATTATATTGATAAAGGATGAAAGTTAGGATCTAGTTTCAGGTTGGTATTGTCTATAATTCATTTGTTTTGACAGGCTAAAACTTGAAATTTTGTTGAAACTATTACAACTAAGAACTCGTTTGGTTCGCTGGCAGAATTTTTTCTCACTTGAATATTTTTTTGCATGTTTAGATATATAATGCTGAGAAAATAGTTTTTGCACGTTTGATTGGCTATAGAAAAGTGGTATATTATAGGGTGATTTATGTTTAGTTGAGCATCTATCATTCTGAGAAAGTTACCTAAAATATCTATTATACTTTCAATAAAAGAAAAGACCTTACCCATTCTATCTAAAAGTATAAGAGTACTTTTGAAAAAAAATTACTCTAATTAATTTTTAGGCGGTGAGAAGTGGACTTTCTTATGTCTCATATAATTTTTTCTTTTTCATAAAATATAGAAATATTATTTTCATATGAAAGCTACTTTTGCTTTTTTTTTTATTTAAAAATTCCAACTTCTCCATTTTTTTCGTTGACTATATATTTTTCTTCTTCTAACCAAAGAGCCCTGGTAGTGACATAAAAAACAACTAAAAGAGCAGCCGTTGTACCAAAAGAAAAAAAAAAAAATGGCGAACATGATACACGCAAGCATCAGTCACATAGGACATAGCATAGCGAATCAAAATTAGCCAAATTAATCACGTGCTAACTTTCGATCTGATTCGGCCCAATTTGACCTTGGATCAATGAATTTTCAAACCGTGATTATTCTAACAGCTACGAAATCCAGTGGCTTCTCCGTAAATTATCTCAAATTTCATGGGCAAATCCCAAAAGCAGAGGAGGGGAGAGAGAGAGAGAGAGAGAGAGGCTCGCTGACCTGACGTGGAAGAGATTGGAGACGTGGTGGACGCCGAGGTAGAACTCGAGGGCGGCGAAGAAGGCCTTGTACGCCATCAGATGCAGCCCGTCGATCCTCGGGAACGGCAGCCGGGGGCGCGGCATCATCTCCTCCGGCGCCGCCGCCGCCTCCGCCCGGTACGCGTACTCCCTCCACGCCGCCGTCCCCCCTCCCCTCGAAAGCGGCGGCGGCGCCTCCATCACCGGCAGCGGCAAGAACCCCGCCGCCACCATGATCGGCTCCAGCTCTTCGTGGGTGAATATCGGCCGGAACGTCCGCGTGTGCCACAGCGTCAGCTTCTTCGCCATCTCCCCCAACGACACCCCCTTCTCCGCCTTCACCCTCCCCCGCTGCCCCGCCGCCGCCGCCGTTTTGACTCCGTTCAAACAAAAACCACCTCCTCTAATTTTCCTTCTTCTTCTTATTGGACTACCGGATCGGAATAGGATTCTTCTTTCCGATCTGGATCGGGACCAGAATTTTCTTCCTTCTTTTCTCCTTATCTTGCTGTTTTATTTTGTTTCCATCTATTTATGGGAAGAAGGGTTTAGGGGTTTGGGTGCGGGGAAGGAATGGCAAAGTCTCCGGCTTGAACTTGGCAAGGGAGGGGAGAAGTCCCATCTATCAAACACTAGTAGATTTTGTTTTTTTGGGGGGGCATACCAGATATTAGTAGGCCATTCGTTTCAAATATTAATGCCAAATTAGTATGGTACGTTATTTAATTTAAATTGGTATGGCATATTTTGTCTATTATATTTTTGGCATATCGAATATCACTATACCATATATACCGAATATTGATACCAAATTAATATGGTACACTCTATATTTTGTTTATTATTTTTCAGCTTCAAATTTTGAATCAATAAGGAGAGAGGGAACCGTTTTCTTTGTTTTTTTTTTTTTTAATAGGTGAAACGGATTCCGAGATAGGGACGGGGGTTTGTTTTGTTTTTGTTTTTTTTTTTTTGGTTAAATGTGAAATGCCAACTTATATTTACCTAATTATTTCAATAAAAAAAAGGTGCTTCACCAGATCCCACAAAAAAATCGGTGACAAGTCCGATTCTTGATCGTGGAATTGTGATTTAATTAAGAGTTGGGATAAGCATGTGTGTGAGAGTATGGATTGTGATAGGGGAAGCCAAGATTGGAACACATGGCTGCAAGATTGTTGGGCCCATGATCAAATCACTAGGCAACCTTTTGTACCTCAAAATGTATTTAATGAAATTTGCCTTGAAAGAAACATTTTGGCCCTCACACAAAGCAAGCTTGGATGAGGGTATACTCCGGACATTAAGTTTTCTAGAATAAAAGTAGTTAGTTTGCTGCTTGCGTGCAAGAAATTCCCTACTTTTAATTTGATACTCATTGAGATGATGATGTTTTGAATCATTGAGATGATGATGTTTCGTATAACAATAGACTTATGGCAAAAATGCCAAGATCTGTATGATAGAAGTAGCTGGTCATTTGTTCTTCCAAGCTAAGTCCAAGTTTGTTTTTCCGAAATGAGATAAAAAAAATATATTCCATATTAGAGCTTTTTTTTTTTTTTTTTTGCAAACATGTTAGAATAAAATTCCCTCTATGGTATTGTATATGCACCATATGTTGTTACTGGAGATAGAAATAATTGGGAAGGCATGATTAACGCAATGTCCGAGTAGATTCACCGGCATCCTTCGATCTAATATATTTTGATCTTTTAAAATTTTAGATCTTTTTGGCTTTTAAAGGCATTTATCTGGTTTCAATATTATTCTATTATCTTTTGCTCCTTTTATGAAGTTTTAAGGTAGGCTAGAGTGAATAAAGTCTCCAATATGTCTAGAAATAACAAGTTGGAGAATTGATTTTGTAATTGAAAAATATTTGTCTTCATTAAAAATATTTTTGGAAACAACCCAAACATTTCTAAAAAAGGAAAGAAAAGGCGAAAAAAATCTGATAGCCATTAAGAGAGCTAGGAATTTTACTTCATCACAAAGTTGTCAACATACTTTCTAAAATTCTCACAAAGTTGTAATTGAAAAGGCATGACTAATGAATAGCTTTAATGACATGAATGGAATCAATTTATATTATCTGCCTGAAAAAATGCATCCAATCTCAATTCATATCTCATCCAACCTGGACTCGGACCTGAGCTATACTCAAACCCAAACCAGGGCCTATCATTTGATAGCCAGGATGCAGATAATATGAATAATTATTTGATAAGATTGTGTACATAATATGAATAATTCAATATAGCCCTAGATCCAGAGTGTTCAGCTTCAAACTATGTGCTGACACCAGTTTTACAGATTGTAGTTTTCCAAAAAAGGATTGTATCTATTTGCACAAAAAAGGATTTCTTGTATCTGCGAATAATGGGACAGCATGCACCATCTTAACCATGTTCTGTTAAGTATATCATGCCATGCTTGTCAGGATTTGAGATAAACATAACTGTTCAGAAGATAAAAACAGTAACAAATAGGGATCACATTTTGTGAAAAAAATAATAATCAGAATGAATACAAATTTATCCTAGCATGATTAGTTCTCGTAGATATGATCCTTTAAAGCAAGAACATATGTCCCTTTTTGGATGAATCCTCTCCATGGTCCTGACATATCATCCACTTGGTTACTTCTATAAGCTTTGGACATGGCGAGCATGGAGACCATGGATGATCATTTTGATTCAACCAAGTCTCAATGGCTTTGCTATATTCTGCAACCTTGCTGTGCGAATTTAAAGGGATGTGATAACTGTCTTTAAACATTAAGCTGATTAGTTTTATATTGCATCCTGACTGGTTCCAACATGCAAACTCCTGAACTTCCATCATCACTCTGGACTGACCATCATAATTAATCAGCTCAGCAAAGCTAGCCACACATTCATGGCAGCATGCAGGAGGAGCTCTATGGTATCAGGTGAGCAGAGTAAGACCACACGAGCCTCACCTCTGCTTCACCGTGTCTTTCTTCCTATGGCTGTCACCAGTAATCTCCACATGAACAAACTCCATCCTGAAATTGGTGGAAGCGAACTGGATCCCGTATGATGATGGCCTTGTCTTCAGTCTTAGCAACAAGCTTCGCAAAGGCATGGCAATCACCGCATATCCTAAGATTCTTCATGATTCTTATGGGCTTTCCCATTGTTGAGTTCATTATCCCAAATGCAATAGCCAGCTTCTCACTGTGATATTGAAGCGACTCTTCTTTTTGCTCTTGTCCTAGATCATGCAACACAAAGTCTGTGTTGGGAACATACCCCAGTTCGGTTATTCTACCAACCAATCGGTTCAGCTCTTTTACAATAATGTCCATTTGTGGGTGCGACATGTCTCCTACAATGAAGACATGGATCTGCTTACCTACTTCAAGCCAGCTGCGACCTGGCTCTTTCCTTACCCCTCGGTCTCTCATGGCTTTCCTCACTTGTTCAACATCACTCCATTGGCGCGAGTCTGCATAAATGTTAGACAAGAGGATGTAAGTTCCTTCATCACCAGGTTCCAATTTGAGAATCTCCTTTGCTGCATATGCTGCCAAATTCACATTTCGATGAACTCTACATGCACCAAGAAGAGTTCTCCATATAACCGAATCCGGTTTGAAATTCATATCATGAATAAACTTCACGGCTTCCTCAAGCTTCCCTGCCCTCCCAAGAAGATCAACCATGCAACCATAGTGCTCCCTTCCAGGCTCTATACCAAAGAGTTTCTGCATTGACCTAAAATAGTACCTTCCTTCTTCAACAAGACCTGCATGACTACAAGCAAACAGAACTCCCACAATGGTAATATAGTTCGGTATAGGCCCAATGACTTTCATTGATTCAAATAGTCTCAACGAATCCAAACTTCTCCCATTCTGAGCCAAGCCTGAGATCATCGTGCTCCACGAGATCACATCCCTCTCCGGCATCCTCTGAAACAAAGCATCTGCCTCCTCTAAGCTCCCACACTTGCAGTACATATCAAGTAGAGCATTGTCAAGAATCAAATCCCTCTCATACTTGAGCACATGCACATGAACTTGCTTCCCCATCTCCAACAGCACCATTCCAGTGCAAGCCCTCAAAACACTAGTCAAGGTCCCCTGGTTTGCCAAAAAGCCAGCCCTCTTCATCTGCATAAAGAGATCTACAGCCCTGTAGCCATCCCCACTCTGAGCGAAGCCCCCAATGATCGAATTCCATACAACCAAATCTCGAGTGACCATTTCACTAAAAACTCGATACCCATGCTCCAAATCTCCAAACTTTGAGTAGATATCGATAAGAGAACTCCTAACAAAGACATCCGACTCCAAGCCAAACTTAATTATACAACAGTGGATCGACCAGAGGGTTCTCAGCGCCATGCAGGCTCTCAGGATTGACGAGAAGGTGTACATGTTAGGTCTAATTCCATCTCTCTGCATCTCGAGTAAGAGCATCAAAGCTTCCTCCTTTTGTTCGAGGTTGGTAAGCGCCGAAATCATGGTGGTCCAGGATACCACATTTCTCTCGGGCATTTGATCGAACACCTTCCGTGCTTCATCGAGGAGACCAAATTTGACGTACATGCCGACCAAAGTGTTGGAAAGGAACAATTTTGGGCAATGCCCATCAGAGGACAGGTGGTGGTGGATAAGCCGGGCATCATCGATAGAGCCATGGTTGAGGCAGAGTTTAATGAGGTGGGAGTAGGAGATGGGATCGGCGCGGAGGCCGTGGGCCTGGAGGGAGGCCATGACGGCCATGGCGGCGGGGAGGGGACCGTGGAGGCATAGGTGGGAGAAGGATTCGATCGATGGGTGGTGGGGTGGGGGCGGGTTGGGGACCGGAGGAATGGTGTGAAAGAGAGAAAAAGAGGGGAAGGAGAGAGAAAGGAGGGGAGGGCGAGGAGGACCGAGTGATAAGATGGATCTGGAGAGGAGTTTCATATGGGGGACGGCCGCCTGATAAATTTGCAGGCGCCGTCGCTGTCTGAAGATTTGAGCGGAAGAGGAGGGGATTCATGTCTCGCTTTATTTGGGGGTGGGAGAATGCAGCTAGCCGTTGGATTTTTGAGGGCTGGGCTTGGTCTCCATGGGCCGGCTCAAGTTTTTGCTAAAATAGTTAATTTTATTTTTAAATTTTTTTTCGCATATATATATATATATCCTCTTAAATTAATAAAATTATATAAATATCTTTATAAAATTACTATTTATATGTATAACTTCATAAAATATTTGTTTTGCATGTATATCCTTATTTCTTTCTTTTTTTGCATATGTATTTATGTTATGTTAAGAATGAACGATTTGAAATTAAAACGATTGAAATACTCTTGATGAAGAGATATGTAAAAAGAAAAAATTATAAGGGAATGCATTAAAAAGAGTAATTTTACACCAAGGGTTATTCATGTAATTTTATATATTTAGTAGATATATATATTTAAAATATTTATTAAAAAAGATCAAAACTTAACTGAGACTTGCCCATTTTTTTATAACTTGGTTGAATCGATAAGTAAAAAAAATTATCGAAGTGACATTGTTATTTTTTCTTTATTTAAATTGTTAGCCCGGTCAAGTTAGAATATTGGATGACCATTTTGATAAAGCTATTCTCTCATTTGATTTTGAAGTAACTGTCATTATTGAGTCTATGATATCTTTTAGAAGATTAAAACATGTTGAATCTACATTAAATATAGATATTTAGATCAGTAATTTTTTTTAGTAATTTATAAATGATGTGTTGTTGTTCATTTATTAAGGTGAGAATTTTATAATTTATTTCATAAGAATTGATATTAATACGGAATCATGCGGCATAATAATACTAATCTTTTTTTTGTTACCCTCCTTGATTAAGAGTGATTGAAATATGCTCCCTATCTTTTATAGTGAAAGCATATATTTTAATGATAAATACATATGCTCTTCAAAGGAATGCATACATTTTTTGGAATAAAAACACATATTTTATACTTGTACGGTGTGCAATGTAAATCGATGAGTTGGGCATATCAATGGAGTCGGAGGCAAAAGCATCATATTCAAAGTTAGATAATTTTAGAAAAATTAGAACTTAAATGTGATCAACATTTGCAACAATAAAAGTGAAGTAATTGTTTTTGCAACATTTCTTTTATACTACTGCAATCTTGCATATGTGGTGTATGTGGGTGTGTTTGAGAGAAAATCTCTCGACTCCAAAGCACATGATTAAACCCCAAGTTTTGATGGGAACATAAAATGGTGTTGGAGAGTATTTACCAATGTAAAAGACAAAAAATGGAGATTTCAACTCTAAATGTGGAGACACCAACCGAAAAACTATTTGGAGCTTGCAATTGAAGTTTCACCATAACTTAAGTTGCAATATAAGTTAAGTTACGATAGTTGACTTATAAAAAAGCTTACTTTCTATATTTGGAGGAGAGTTTGGGACAAAGAAAGGCCCTCGTCTCCGACCGCACCTCCTCCACCAACATCTTCATCCAAGCAACTCCATAAGATCAAGTATGGTGTTAAAGTTTTGATTAAGAGGGATTAGAGAGAAAATCCATTGTTTTAATTAAGATACCTATACAAGCAGGTGCAACTTGTCATGTTGCCATTTGGATGAGTCCACAGACTGCAAGATAGCCCTAATTTGCAGCCTAACAATAACTCAATTTACTGTGCAACTTTAGCTGCATGGCTCCACTTAGTGAACTCGAAACGGAGCCTTCAATCCAAACTTGAGCCAGCCCATTGAGATCCATGCATTTGGTAGCTGACTTAACTGGCCCTTAGAGGTCTGAAGAAAAATATTGTGCTTAAATATAACTTCAATTAGTTCTCAAAATTATTCCCCTCATGAAGGGAAATACCAATGCTTGGACAAATGGGGAACTCGGACATGCTATGTTCCTTTTCTAAAAAGAAATATTCATATTTATTAGCTTTTCATCTTAGAATAGAGTTTCGAGCACTTCTCGCCAAGGCATTGGTTGGGATGGATCCTCTCCCTCTCTGTGAATAGTGCAATCTTAATGGTTATAAGTTGCTATCCAAATTTATGTTATGCAACCAATTAATAAAGCATGACATACATCGAGGTTTTATTTGAATAAGATACTGTATATTGACTAATCCATTGATTTCAAGGTCCAAATCTCGTTCCTTTCTCTGTTCGAGTTTGTGAACTCCTCCCTCCTTCCACGTGGTACTCAAGATTGGAGAGATGTGTATCGAATGTGTGGGTTAGTTTAGGCATGCATTTTTGGTAAAAAAAATGATCCAGTTTTTTTTTTTTAGTATAAATATCCTCGAGCTCCAATGCATGATGATGTTTGAGATTCGTGCACTCCATCAAAGCGACAAAAGATTCGTGAGCTGCCTCGCAAGGAAGGGCATTTTTTGAAAATCTCGCCGAAATCGTAGGACAATTCCGGAAGAAAGTCTCGGATTCTTTCCCTCCCATACAATCCACTGCCCGACTTCCCTCGCTTCCCCCAACGTCCTCCATCGTAACAACTTCCGCCCTTGGCCTCTCCCGCGGCTCAAAACCCTAGCCGGAAAACATGGCGTTTTCCGTCGATTCTCGCCGGAGAACCCAGAAATCCGGCGAAAATTAGAGGCTTAAGGAGAGGAGGAGGAGGAGGGATCGAAGTCTTAGGTCTTAGCTGTCGGATCCAGCCGGCGGGACTCGTGGAACGGAGGCATGTCGATTAGGATCAAGGCGGTGGTGGATAAGTTCGTGAAGGAGCTGACGGAGGCTCTGCAGGCGGACATCCAGGATCGGATCATGAAGGAGAGGGAGATGCAGAGCTACATCGAGGAAAGGGAGCGGGAGGTCGCCGAGCGCGAGGCCGCGTGGAAGGCTGAGCTCTCTCGCCGTGAGGTAAGGAGAAACAAAAGCTAAAAAGATAAGTTTTTTATTTCGAGGAGATAATACAAATGTTTGATTACTTGATCATGTTATAGTAGTGCTATCCTGTTAGGATTGGTTAACTAGAAAATAATTACCAAACTTTGTGGGTAATATTGCTTTCTCAACTGTTTACTAGGAAGTATTTTATCATGTATGAGGGTTCAAGGAGATCTAAATTTTGCAACCTTAATCATGAGTTTTAATTCCGGTATAAAGTTTTACTGTTTTTCTTTTTTTAAAAAAAAATCTAAACTTATTTAGCAAGGAAGGATCACTATGTATATGGCCATACAGGAGAAGGATCTCATAAGTTTAATTCACCTATCCTTTTGGAATACATTGAATATTAGTAAAGCATGTATTGTAATTTTCAAGAATTCTCCCAGTATTCCAGGTCGGCTTTCTTAGATCTCAGTGTCCAGTGTTTCCTATCAAGAGCAACATCTGATGCCACTTCAAGCTTTTAAATACTTTCGTTCTACTTCCGTCCATGTTTCTAGGGTTTCCCCATTTTGTAATATTCTTTTTTGTATACTTACGCACCTTTCTGACCAGGCTTCCTTAAAGCATCATTTGACAAGTCACTACCATACCATCTCAATTAGTTGTCTGTCACTTGGTGCTTGATTGGTACCATTCTTGTTCAGCATTCTATTCTTTCTTCTTTTAACACATATTCATCTCAATATTCTCAATTATACTATACCAATCTTTATTTCCTTAGACTCTTTCTACTGCCCAAAACTTATATTCGTAGCATTCATTTTTCTTCAATCAACCACATACGTTGCGCTTGCCAGAGATGAATCACCAAGGTGTACATTGGTTGCATAGCATCATAGAAGCGCATCTCCACTTCATTGGCAGGTTGTTTTTTCTTCTTTTCACTCTTGTGTTGAGCTTTCTCTGCCATGCTGTGAACGTCTGTCATACCACCACCGATATCTAGATTACTCACAAAATTTGAAATTTTACATGCTTACATGTGAAATGATTAAAATACAATTCTGAAAAGATGTGTCTTTACCTAGAAAAGGGTACTGTCTTTACCGTTTCAGGCATTGCCATAATTAGGAAGCCTTATTCAATTACCTTTATATTGAAACTAGATGCCTGTTGTGTCAACAAGACTAAGTTAAACACAATATCAGTATGTAACGACAATCTCAGTCTCCAAAATACCAGAATATGCAATATTATATACTTCTTATACTAATGTTAGATGGGCTATCTCCTAAAATTAACTTTAGATGACACAAATCAGTTTTAGATCTTGAAGAAGTGGGTTGATCATCAATCAAGAGGCCTTCTTGATTGCTCGTTTTATTGTTGTCGTATTGTGAATGCCAAGTAGTACAGTGATGGTCCTTTGCTGAGCTACATCATGCTGTCATATTGGATAGAATGACTCATTGCTGGATCAAATAAGCCTAAGATTGTGGATATTGCTCTTATTACCTATCCAACAATATTAAGGAACGTTTATGTGTTTGATAGAAGAATCAAGAGCTTCAAGAAATAGTTAGGAAGCTTCTTTGTTAGAACATGAAACACAAGGTGACTACTCTACATTGCCACTATAGCTTTTCCTGAAAAATGCTGCTTTCAGTGTTTTCTGTTCCTCTCATCACTTGTTAATGGATACATTAAATGCATTGAAGATATAGTATCTTGGTTTTTAACATGGAATAACCATGGTTGCCATACACATGCACAAAAAAGTTGGAGTTTAAATGTCGTATGCAATTTGATGTAGAGCATGGAAATAAAGGAAGCGTTTTGTTAGAAGAAAGCAGTGAAATTAGAAGAGGCTAAGATGATATCATAGGCAATGCCATGTTCAGGTCTTTGGAGGCGACTTTCTTTATTTACAGAATGACATAGATAAGGATAGCTCTCTAAATTTTATATTCTGTACTTTTGCTTCTTTCTTTTCTTCCTTCTGTTTGCCAGTCTTCTTTCTAGCTAACATTCTATTAAAAAGAAAACATGTCCCTTATTCTTTTAACTTTTATAAATTTTCCTTCATCTTTAATGTCATCTCTTAGCATTTTGGAAAAGAAAAAAGAGAAAAAGCTTTGATCAAAATATCCATTAAATCTGCAACACTGGGACTTGTGTTAGGTGGTTCCTTAATTGTTTTGTATGTTGCTAATACTAACTCTATGTTAATCACTGCTCTGAAAGATGGTAGATATGGCCACATAAGCATATGGGGGCTCCTAGCTGCCTGGAGTAAGGCTTTGGTGGCCCCATATATGCAATTGGGTCACATAGTAGTTGCCCAAGCACCTGTACATGCAGCTTGGATGTACAAGAATCTTATCTACTACTTGGACAATGAGCTGGTCAAAGATATCTGAGCAATCTTTGCAATTATTAGAGTTAATAAACTACAACTTTTCTGCATTTACATTAGAACTTGCATGCATCTTATTTGTGATAAGGACATCAATGACTGAAGGAAGAACCAATGATCATGTTAGATGCATAGTTAGCATATATAGATATATATATTGTGTAGCTTTGGATTTTGTTGCATTTTGGAATAAGGCCAAGATAATGCTCCCCTGTACAACAATCACATATTGTAAATAAAAGTACCTGAATCCATGTGTACAACTGTTTTACAGGCAGAAATTGCCCGTCAAGAGGCAAGGCTGAAGATGGAGAGGGAAAATCTAGAGAAAGAGAAGAGTGTTCTCATGGGCACCGCATCAAATCAGGACAACCAAGATGGTGCTCTTGAGATAACTGTCAGCGGTGAGAAGTACAGGTGCCTTCGATTCTCCAAGGCAAAAAAATGATGTTTTGGACAAAGAGATGAAGAGAACAGAATCTAATTAGAGAGTCCAGGCTTAACTTTGTGATACCAAGGGTTGAATTTGTCGTCATACATGGATCTGGGTGATTTAGAGTTTAAACCAAAGTCGCATTCATTTGATTAGTTGTACAGAAAATGGGCCCTATATGCTAATGTTGTCCTCGCAGTCAAAATTGAAGTAGCAGCAGAGTTTAAGTTCTAAAAGACTAGCTTGATAAGAACTTCTACAGATGTATGAAGTTGATGAATCAGGCTTTTCTATATGAAGAAAGTCTATATGGCCCCCATATTCTACACATAGGTCCTGGACTTGGGCTTTGTCGACATGTTTGCCTTCTCTAGAGGCATTGAGAAGGCAGATAAAAAAATCTTTATGTAACATTATTTTTGTTATTGCATACTGTTTCAGTTGGCAAAGTCACCAGAGGTAGGGTAGTTGTGACCTTAGAATTGTTACTGCTATATTCTTTTTGGAGACCCAGTCCATTTTTCAGACCCATTAGCAGCTCTTCTTAGCTTCCAAAGTTAGTAGTCCCAGGAAACCTAGGCAGAAGGTAGTAATAATTAGTATCAGGTGGTTGATACTTGCTTTTTTTTTTTTATTTTCTAAATAGATTAGGAGGGGTTCTAATCTCATTCATTACTTGTACCCATCCTATTCCACTTGGATTGGAGTGGGTAGACCGAGATGGAGCTTGCAGAACCAGGAGTTTGCTCCTTGAAACTGAACCCCTGCCCTTTTGCCTAAGAGGCAAGAAACCAAGCAAGTTTCTTTGACAAATGAAATCTGGGATGCATTCTTGTAATATATTGAATTCTCCTGAGAACTAATAGATGTCTATTTCCATATATATCATTTCTTCGGTTGATGCTGTAATAATCTAATGATCCAGGGGAGTTGGGAATATGATCTATTTGCCTTCTCCTGGATAGATAAATCCTAGGAAATTAGGTTTCCTTGCATCCATTTTTCTCTCCGTATGGCCCATTTTTTGGACAGCCTTCTCCACTGACAAAGTAACTTAAATGCTACTCACGCTAGCCCTGATTGGACCGCTGATGATACAGTAGTTCATTAACAGGATGATTCAATGCTAAAGATCTTCTAGATCTGTTGGCAGATTGGGTTTGAAACCAAAAATTTTTTGCACCATCTTACACACCCACTCATCTGTCCCACCAAGACAGAAACATAACGATGGATGATTGCAATGAGATGGCCTTTACCTGTTCTTGCAAATTGAGATAAGAAAAAGTTTTTGACTAACGATGCATTTTTCTAATAAACAAAAACCCTAAATCACATTTTACGTCAAAAGGTTAGTAACTAACACCACCCAACGTCTTGGGGCGCAAGTAGGCACAGGCTGCTCAGGCTTGACTTGGGTCAAGCTCGCTCTGAGAGCTTGAGTAGCTCAACAATTTTTGAAATCAAACGCGAATAGCAAAATACTATATATATAATATAATATTCTATTTATACTATATATTATTAATTTAATTTTTAAAATATAATATGGTGTTTTATTTTACTTTAACCATACTTTTGAAAAAAATATGGCCCAGTCCCGAATTCGAGCTTGAGTATGCTCAATTAATATTCGAGCCGAATTGAATTGATCTTAAGTATCACCTTTTTTTTTAATTTATTTATCGAGTCTAAACATAAATATTAAAACTCAATTGATCCGAGCCAAGCTCGAACCTCTAGCTAGTCGATTCAACTCGGCTTGATTGCACCCCCACCAATGACAACAATTACCAGCAGCTTCCAATGCTCTAGCATGCATTTTCTTGTGGCAGGTGGGAGCATCCTAGCATATTTTATTTGCAATCATAGGGCAAGTCCTCTTAACTTTACATATGGTCAAACAATTAAATATAGAGAGAAGTCCTTTCATACGCACATCATGGAGTATCGGTAACATATTCGCCTCTGGCGTTTTCTACAAAATAGTGCCCATGAAAATAAAACAAGATTTTGCACAAATCATACACACAAGGAGGCACTAAATTATCCCAATGAAGCTTCCCACAGACTCATTACCAAGCATGATAGAAGAATAGAAAAGAAAAGGTGACTCCAGTTTGTGCAAGCAGTCAGATCTCTGCACTGTACAGTTCTACATGACCAACAATAATGGAAGAGCAACCTCACCAGAAAATGCTCGCTTATCTGTGACTACCTTCAGTATCAACAATTACCTCTTTCGCCTTTTAGATTCGACCTACAAATTGCAAACAGTATGAACATCAAGAAAAATTGAACGAGACAGCCAATAGATATGGCTAACAATATCAAGAATCTATTACTATTTTTCAAAGTAGTCTATATTCTCCAGTTACAATAGACTGACTAGAACTGGACAGAGACTTTGCGAGTTCAGAATCCAACATAACCGGTTAAGTGTTTAACGTGTCATTAAATCAAAGGAGATCTGGAACTTGCTTGAAGAAGAAGAACATTACAGCATAAAACAAGTAACCTGAGTTTCACACTGAAGCCAATAGCTCCACAGCTTAGAGTAGTTGATGGAAGGCTGATTGAAGTTTATTTAAGGAAAGAAAACAGTACTACTTTAACCAGGCAGTATGACACACCAGCAAGATTTTACTCGAGGGATTTAACATGGACTTATACATGCTCCCATGCATGCGCATATATAAAGCTTTAGTTGTGAAAATGCATGATGGGTCATTTAAGTTGATGGTTTACACCATCTGTTGCATTTTACATAGCCTAAAATATCTTAAATTCATGATCAAAATTCAAGCTGTTTGGATAATTCTGAACAGCTTTGAATTAAGTTATTCATTCTATTCCTTGAAATTTATTCATTTAGTATCACTTGATGCATAGGTAAGAACTAGCAAGGCTCCTAGCCATATAGATACTAGTTGTAGGCACTTAGGGCATTGTAGATTGTGATGAAAAATGAGTTTCTCTGTATGATCCATGCATCTTAGGACCACCAACTAGCTTTTCTTCTGTCAGCCACTTCAGAATTGAATCGCCGCTCAAGGCTATCAAACACGGTTCAATACTTTGTTTTCCCGAAACCGTGTTATCGCAGCATACAAAAATATATGCCAGGAAATATGCATATTTACACAAGTACAAATATACGTATGTGTTTTGTGTTACACAAAAAAACTTGAAGGAAGAGTCATCTTTATAGATAGATTTAACTCTAAAAAGATTATAAAGCGCTTAATATATACTAGGGAAAGACAACAGCATTACTCTCACCTTAGGCTCAGAAGGTGGTGAGACAGGAAAAGCATTCAAAGATCTCTTGGCATCATCATCGGTGGAACAATCTGAACATAAAAAGTGGTCTAATTTTTTAGCTTGCTCGATAGTCATGCCCATACATGACGGATGAAACCTGCCCTCAAAAGAATGCACATAACATACATCAAATGAATATCTGAATACAATGATACCATAAAAAAGAAGAATAGTGAAATAGTTAACGCTAATCTCTAGTTTATCGACTGAACGGTTGGGCTTTTGAAAATAATGAATGAAATAAATTTAACAATTTTTAAAAAATTAATGCAAAAAAAAGATCTAACTTTAGAAAATAAAAGTTAGTATTCATTATAACATAATATAAAGTGAAAAAAAAAATGAAATAGCATACTGACCGAGAGCTTCCACAATAGCAAGCACAACAAAAGCACTACAATTCAAAGGATTGAAATGGCCTTTGACATGATACATCAACTAAAAGTGTCAAGCAGCAAATGGAACAATTGATTGACCGAGAAGTACACTAAGCCCCTGGAAATATGAACAGAACAAAACTAATGATTCATAATGGCAAATCTTCTTACCAAGGGTTTATGAGTTCATGAAACACAAATTGAAAGGCTCTGCGATTTTTTTGGAATTCAAGGTAAAATAAAGTCGACATCTATCATTGAATAGCTGATGTATGTGTAACATTAGCAGTTAAGCCTGGTCATGTTTTTTTTAAACCAAAATAAAAAGAAAGAAATCAAACCTGAGGAAACAGATTATGGTATCACTTGTTCTATTGTAAGTTGGAGGTTTTGTTCGAATGAACTTCCATTTAGTATGTGGAAGGACCGAGGAAATGTACTTTATCTCAACAATAGCAATAACCTTGCGCACAACTGAAATAGGTGACTGTTTCCCCCCTTTTTTGCATCAAGTATGTTCCTAACCATAAAGCTGTAGACCTACTATTTAAATGTTTATTTTTGGTAATTTTCATTATCTAAAGCACAACACGGAATATCAGGCTATCATGGAGCATGTTAACTTTCTAAACCTTGGCATGTGTTCTATCTCACTTTTACTCTTCTTATGGTCTCATATCTCTTCGTGTCCCTCCTTTGCTATCTCATACCCAAATAAAGTAGACATTTAACCATCCTATGCTATTGATCATCTAAATGGACCAATGATAGATTTTTTTTTTACCGTACAAAAATTAGGGACTAATTTTTAGCAGTAGCTACAAAAATTTGATGCAAGGGAGGCTGTTCCCTGGACATCACTAAATATTACCATCAGCTTTCAGTGGTAGCCAATAGCATAGTTGCGCTAAAGATGTTTATAGCGACAACTTTCTAACAGCTCCTGCTAAATGTTGCCACTAATAGCTGGAATGCCAAACAAATAGAATTTTAGTGGCAGCTTTTTGTGTAGCTACAAAAGGGTTTATAATCTACATTATATAGTCAAGAACTCGATATTTCACACAGGTCACAAATAACCAAAAGCTGAATCATTCTCCGAGTCTGGAGCTCTTCAAATGATACCATCATCATTTGATAAATCTTCATTAAGCATATTAACTCTGGCATCTTTGACCATCAGACTGCAATGATTAGCTACTCAAAATCAAATTTCCATTTGTCTAATATTCAATTAGTCACCAGTGCAAAAAATATTCTTCATTAAATTCACTGTGACTAGCTTTTGAAACTACATTCCTACCATATCCAACTCTTTTGACTACTTCTCAACCAAGAATCCTCACATGATGAAGAAAATACAAAACAGCACACTAGCATAAAGAATTACTTAATGTTTATATCAGAATTAAGAAAGAGAAGGAAATAGGGTGATCGATAAGGTCCAGAGTTGATTAGAAAAGAGAGAGATCTTCTCTCCAAAAAACCTTCATCCACTAAGTAATCATAGGGTACAACATGCACGGGGAAACAGAAGTCTTATAAACGTTATAATAATTTTCTCCATATTTTTCCATATTAGCCTTTTACTTTTGTGATGGTGACAACAGTACATGCACATTAAACAGCATTCGAAAAGGCATGATCCAGAAACTAATTCAAAAATATGGTGAAGATAATGGTTATAGGGCTACAAGATCTGGGGAGGGTTAGATGTATACAGCTTTATCTCTACACAGAGAGGCTATTTTTGTGTTTCAAACCATGACCCCCAGGTCATAATGGAGCAATGTTACTGTTGCACCAAGGCATGGTGAAGAAAATGGTACATGAAAAAATTATATGACAGACTCGGTTGGATTCTGAATATGACGTCAAGAATGTCATTTACCATGGAACAAGATAAACAGGTAGCAATGCACCATATCATAAGTTAGATCATCGTAATATCAACGTCAAGTGTGATGTTAAGTTCTGATATTTGAACTATATAAATTAAAACATGCAATAATTGTGTCACCTGAAACAATATATTCAAATGTAAAATACATTTTAAAAATATGTACTTAGATCATTGCACATAACAAAAGGGTACCCTCCCATCGAATACCAAGTAAAAGAAGATGAGCAATTCACTTGTTTAAAACTATTTGAGCTAATAACTTCAAGATCAGGACAACATATTAATTTTCACTAATTAAGTGATTTATGCTCCTTATTAATTGTTTCTAAATTGATTGTTTCCACTTTTAGATTATATATAAATTCCGTCCTACCCAAAACATAAAGCAAGTAATCTTAATAACCTCAGGAAAAAAAATATTCCTTTTATATTTTGTATCTCCCTTGCATGAGAAATGCACAAGCACGAGGTGCAGGGGACCTAGAAATAAAACCCACCAAAACTCTAAAGTTTGTTTTGATTCTTATCTTTCTATTCTAGATTGCATAAAGTTTAGGTCAAGAACAAGCAGACTCGACTCACAAAATATTTAATGTAAATCATGAATATAGACTCAACGTGGACCCAATCTGATTCAAACCAAACCTTACTTTTTTTCTAGATGAGAACTGACTGCAAGTTTAAGTTGAACTTTGATCGACTGTGGCTATCTTGCACCTCTACTAAGAGTTAAAAAAAGAACATATATGTGCATTCACTGTTAATTTATTTTCAGATTATTGAGAATTTAATATGATCATCAAGCATAATTGAAGTGCAATTCCAGAATCTATGCCTAAAAGGCTAAAGGCAAACTCAATCTTCAATGTTGTAGACTAAAAAAACAATAATTTCTTGGATGCATAAGTTTCATCAAATGTAAGAATACCTCGGTTCATAAATGCTTGAATGTAATATTTGAACAACAATCCAAACCAATTAACTATAAGGAGATGATAGAAAATTTGATGCAGAAATTCACAGTCAAAAGCATATCAGGTAATAAAGTTAGACACCTCACTTGCTTAAAATGCTTGGGATGCACTAAAAGGCAGTTCATGACAAATTTTGCAAGATACAGCCAAAGAAGATAGCATTCTATGATAGTTACAAATTGAATTATGCAATTCATTGGATAATTAACTTTTAAGATTAATGAATGAAATGGTAATGAGTTAGAAGGATATAAAAGGGTTTTTATTAACTACATTAGTTGGCACCGCAAATTGCTCAAAATTTCATAGCAGTGTATGAATATATTAGGAGAAAAATATATGAACTTGTCATTTTTATTTCATTCACTCTTCTCTTTATAGGTGATTCAGTCGCATTTAACACAAAGCTGCATATGTCCATGGAAGCACTAACTATAGCCCTTACCCTTTTAGAATCTGATTTCTCACCATGCTCTTCGTATGCAGTCTGTAGACAAGGTTGGTGATTTGCAGGAGTTGTTTCACTTGTCCATTAATGTACATGAAAACTCCAATTATTGAATTACATGTTGCTTTGTTTGGTAGTCTTTCTTGATCGGTGCTTTGTAAACATATCTAAGGCATATATAATGCACATGAAGGTATGATTTCTAGAGAAACTGGCTAATCCTACCTAAACATTAACCATATGAATCACATGAATTGGTTACCAATCAAAGCAACTATATATGGGAGACATGAAAGTGTCAGCCCACTAGATGTAACAGCCAAAAACCAACTTAAATAACTCTTCTATTCATTTCACAAAATATATATCAGTTTGAGCTTTACCACAAAAACATGATCATCTGCATTCATGAATCCCAACTAAGGCAAATACACTGCGATAACAACAGAATAAGTTTTTGTTTCTTTATAATCCTAGTTGCATGAATGAGAGGAGACGCTGAGCGGATAAAACAATGTGTAATTACAGCAGGAAGAGAGAAGGGTGGTGAGGGAGAAAGGTAAGGGGAGATGAAGCCACTCGTTTTGCTTCTTCATATAATTTAATTTGCCTTGAGATAATGCTGTGGTGAAGCATGGAAGTGGTAAGTATGTTGTACCACCAAAAAAAAAGTACCTTTCTCCGGTTCATCATATATTGATATATATGCATAACACACGTATGTATACATGCTTGCATGCGGTCAACTGATCATATGGATGAGCCAATAATGATGTTCCATGAAGTTGATGTCTGGGTCATGATGCTCCCTCAAGTGGCTAATAAATTTTCTATCTCCCTCTCACTGCAACTTCCATATGTTTGCAGTTGGAAGATCCATTTGAATTGCATCATTCAAGCTAACTTATGACAATTTGGATTTTGGTCCTAAGCAGAACTGAATGAAATGCAAGGTTTCCAATTCAACCTGACCAACACATGAATCAGCTCGAATAGGCCAATTCAAGCATAAATTTATCATCAATCATCTGATTCTACACAATGCAAAATTAAAACAGTCAACTTATGTCATCCACCATTGGAAAGTCAAGAAAAGCTTGGCCATATAAGATTGTCAAACATCTAGGGATTAACAATTCAAATCATTTATCAACTACACTAAGTAGTCAATATTAAAAGATTTAAATGCATGTGTTTCTAGTTCTCTAGCATTGATCTCTAGTTTAATCCCAGATTAAGAGTGCAAAAGTATGGGCCAGCGTAATCTCTCCTCCCGATTAACTCAAGATCTATTTTGCTTTCAAGTATATTAATATTTACTTTCAAGTATATTAATATTTATTTTAACTTTTTGCGCATTTCAGTTACAATTTAAAATAAGCATTAAATTACCTGATTAATCAATGCAGTCCTAAAATAAACCAAATCCAGATTAGCAACTAAGCACATTTTCTTTGAGCCAGAAACTCATGACATTCTTTTGGCCTATTTGTATGCATATTAAACTCCCTCCCTCTCACCTAACTCCAATTGTCATACGATCCTTCTCTCTCTTCTCCCAATACATCTTGTCATTACTGTAACTGGCATGCTAAAAATATTTTGAGAATATAAGTACAAGAGCCCAAATGTATAATCTCAAAAAATTTACCTTTGGCCCTAATTGTGACACACAGCAGTGGTTTGATTTTGGCACGAAGTTTTGCTAAGCAAATCAAGAGAACCATAACATACACTTTAAGTGAATTGCATGTCAATTACATACATCAAGTTCAACCAGCACCTCCCAAACACGCATCATTGTGGGGGAGAAGTTTCAATTAAAGTCATTCATCTGACAACATTTAGGTGTGCGTAAACCCTTTGCATATGCCTCATTTGGGATGCCAAACCATGTATAGCGTGAACATTAGGTTGGACTGCGTAACCTTACCACTGGAAGCTTCACTATGAAATCATGTCATGGCTTCAAGCCCTCCAAAGATCTCAATTCTACACAGTTAGATGTTAAACTTTTTCCCCTTCAAATGTGTTCTTGCTTGAGATGTCTAACTATAAAAATTAAGTATTTATCCGATTACTCACAACTACAGGGAAAACAAAACAAATCAAGCATAGCCTACCAAACTAAAAGCCAAATGGTACAACACTACTCATATAATAACAGTAGCCAAGCCCGCAATCCTTTACTACATAAAGAATTGGGACTTTATGACAGAATGAGACTTTACTACTGGATTCTAATAAACCTTGCTAATTCAGTACTCCACAGCTCACCATGCAAAGTTTTCTTTGTCACCAAAACAGTGGATCTTGTTTCATACAGCAGCACTCAGATTTTGCCTCTCCCAAAAGTGCTGATTAAAATATAAAAACAAAAAAAAAGGGCAAGGCATGGTAACATATACATGGATTACATAGGGCCAAACTCAGGTATCACTTCATTGCTGCTAGTAACAGCTGCACAGGAGTAGATATTCTGTAGGCAGCTCATGGCCATGCCATGAAGATCCTTTTCCTAATTTGAACTAAAATTGATGAAGCACTGAAATAGAAGAAGTTAACTAAAAAGCCAAAGCCTTTTAATAATTAACTCAAATCCCTTTACCAACAACACCAAAGCTTTTTATCCTTAAACATTGAAAACTGCAATAAAAGCATATTATATGAAGCGCAGGGAAATCAAAAATTTCCTCCAAATTAACACATATTCTGAGTGAATCAACAACATGTTTAACGGTAATGGACATCTCAAGATCGATGCTTATATTAGAAACCTCAAACTGTCAATATTATCCAGTTAACATTACCCAGAACTCTTGGTCGCACAAACTAAAATCGCCACAGAAATGAAAAGACAAACAAACAAATCAAAATCCCCCACAATTTCCAAAAAGAACACCAAATCCAAGACGCGATGCATATCATCCACTCTGTCGTTTTATTAGCTTGAACAAAGAAAAATAACTACCATAACTTCAGAAAGAAAAAAAATAAAAAGTGGTCACGGGATGATAAATTTACTGAGGAACAGAGTAGCGATGAGAGATTTCACGAAGATTTACCAGTCCTTGCATCCCTCACACTGGACCATGAGGTCATCCGGGTTATACGGCATCTCACACTTGCAGTACCTTCAATCCAAGAAGACAGACAGACACTCTATACGTTAAGTATCAGGACAAAATCTACAGGAATCGAGAGATGCAGGGAGAACAAAGGAAATGAGAGTGAGTGGGGGCTTACACGGCGACCCGGTCGGGAGTGAACCCCCCAGTGGCAGCGTTGTACTCGAAGCGGCAGAAGTAATCCTCGGTGCCGACGTTCTCAAGCTTGGTATAATTCTTGAAGGAGTGGACGACGCACTTGCCCTCGATGGTGTGGGCGCTCTGCACGTCATAGTGGTCCGAGAGGAAGAGCTCCTTGGCCCCGTGGAACTGGCGCCGCCCACCGATCGACTCCTCCGGCCGGTAGTACCACCGCACCCGGACGCGCACGTTCCCACGGTGGTCCGCCTCGATCTTCTCCACCCGTGCGACATACGGCTGCTTATCAGAGTCCGCGGGCCGCATCAGCACGCAGTCCCCCGCTGCTCTCCAGCCATTTCCAGAACCATCAACCATTCATTCCATTCCAATTGCATCCAAAGAAAGAAAGAAAGAAGAGAAAGTGAGGATGATCGGCTTCGTCGATCGGCGATTACCTCGGACGACCTTGTTGGTGCCTCTGATGGTGTAGGAATCCAAATCCTTCTTCCCCGGCTTCGTCTTCGCCATCGACCGACGTCTCGCTCGCTCCTGGTAATATGCTCTCGAAGAGAAGCCGATGAGATCCAGGGGGTAGAGATCTGTATTTATTTATATGGATGAGGAAAAGGGAGTGGAGGGGGGAGGCTTTAAGGATGCATTGAATGTTTCATGGTATTTGATGGGTCTCTAGAAGACTCTATTTTGGTCGGGTTGGGAAGGGATCTTTTGGGGGCGGAGGGAGGGGAGCGGCGGGGGGTGAGAGGAGGGAGAGGGGGGGTTGTGAGCCCTAGAGAAGGGAGCAAAGCAAGGGAGGTGGTGAAGAAGGTGGGGGGTAGTGGGAGCTGTGGGGAGAAACGGAAAGAAACCCTACCCTACCCCAGGAGAGGGTTACTACTGTGCATCTCTATTCCGACAAGGAACAAGTGGTGTTGGCTTTCTGGTGCCCTTTTTGCCCTCATGGGTTGCCGCATGCATCGTTTTTTTTTTTTTTTTTTGGTTTTTTGGTAGCATGCATCGTTTTCATGCATCAATGGATGCATGCACACTGCCTTGGCATGGGATCATATCTATCTTTATGCATGCATCCATTCATCCATCAGCAACATCTGTAAACATGCCCATTATTATGTAAGATGGCCCTTGTTACTGTTTCAACTTTCTCAGACTTTTTTCCATCCATCCATCTGTCTGTCTGTATGTACGTATACATACATACATACATACATACATACATATATATATATATATATAGATAAAAGATAAAAAAAATTATTTAGTTGATAGCCTTTTTTTTTTTTTTTTTTTTGGTTGAACATGTTATGTTGTTATGATGGGGAGTATATAACCAATGCAATGGCTGTTATTTATTGCTTTCACAATTTACCTGTATTATATAAATATTATATAAATGGTGATATGATGGAATAATATCTTAATTATTTTTTGTTTTTATTATAATTTGCAGTAATATAAACAAGCATCTGAATAGTTATTGTTTCACAGCTATCTTTTTTATGTTTGGCTTTTAGTCTCTACTACTGTAGCCAAATCTTCTCTAGATATATCGTTTCCAACTTTACATCCACTCTCTCTCTCCCTCTCTGTCTCCTTCTCTCTGTATATGTATATAGGTATAACTTCCAGAATTGCATCTAGTTGAATGCTGTTTAAGAAATGGAAATGAGAGAAATCCTAACTATTTACCAAATAAAAGTTTTATATTATAAAAAAGTAATCAGATGAGAAATCCTAGCCATCTTCTACCGTGATGGTTGATAATTACCATTATAACAGATATTATTCCACTCCAAATAAACCTGAACGGAGACTCATGAGCTGGCAGATCATGATGACTGTGAGTTCCTTCATAACTTTGGAGGGCAGCAATAATGCCATTTTGTTTGTTTGATATTTCTAATGGAAGGGCATGAGTTTTGTATGGGAATGATAACTTCACAGATGGAGGCAATCATCCAAAACAAATGGTGCGAGTCAGAGAAACTACTATTTTTTGAAAAAAAAAAAAAAAAAAAACTTTTTTCTGATACAAAACAAAAGCAAAAGAAGATGGTAGATGGAAAAAAATGGAGCAGAAAGGGGAGGCTATTATATTGTGTTTCCTTGGCTAGCTTTCTACTCCGGGTGCGGGTACAGTGTCAAGTTGGTTGGTCGTCTATGCGTGCATGGAAAAAGTCATGCAGTCTCCTATAAGAAGGTGCTTGTGAAACTATCATATGGAAGTAAGCATAGGGTAAGAAATCCATTTTTTATTTCTGGTGACTTCTGCTGCAGTGGGGCAAGGGGAAAAAGAAAAGAAAAAACTACAGTGTGCGACATTATTTGTCAATAGTGTGACACTTATCTTCACCCGAAGTGCTTAGGCATCCATCGAGGCTTATCGGTAGGGAAATGGACAGATTCGTCAATTAAGTCAAGGGATGGCCGCGTTTGACTTTGGGAGACATGATGATATTTTCTAAGACAACCATCCAAGAGCGCTAAATTCAGACGGTCCATGAATTTGTGTACATTTTGATAGATTATGTAATATTATTTCAACTTTGTTCTCAATTTAATTTCTCGTGGACATTGTCATGATGCAGGAGTGGGATTGCATTGAGAAGAAACCATCTGATTTCTTTAATTCCGCAGAAGATATAATGTTAACTTTATAACTCTCTCTCTCTCTCTCTCTGTGCGTGTAGAACAAATTTATCAAAGAGCAACGTACCTAAGGTGGCAATAGAGTGGGTTATCTCTAACTTGATATAAAGGGATGCACCCTTGAAAATCCTCGTACCTGGGACTGCATAAGAAGTCTAATTCCTGCAAACATCTTTGGATCATGGTGGCACACTATCCTGATCTCATTCCGGGTGCAGCAGACCAAAGATGACCCTTCTTTAATGGTTGATCCCATCCCAAGAGTACCTGTTATCATCCTCTGAGAATAACAAGGGATAGGTATTTAGGCATGAGATAAGAATTTTCTAAATATTGACTATCCACTGCCATACATTTAGTTCAAAGAGTGTTGACATCAGAATCCATAGGTACAAGAGGATGCCTAGAGAATATTTATAACTAGAGGATCCAGAAATTTAAAAAAAAAAAAGCAGCTACCCCACAATCCAGGGAGAACGAACAAGCCATGTTGTATCAAGAATTGTAGAGAACCCTGAGATCATAACTTGCCTAGAAGATGAACAATATGAACCCAATATTGATGCAAAATAGTACAGAAAATAAAACTACCAAAAGAACGCGAACGCAGGTGTCTGAAAACAAATAAAATATTATACCGAATCCGCTGAAAGTTCTATCTCTATAACAATTTCTAATTATACACACATTTTTCATGGCCTAAAAAGATGGATAATAAACAAAATGATTACAACCGGAGACGCTTTTCTTCATATCATGATTGTCTGCCATATAAGAAACCAGCAGAATCGGCCCACCAAGGATCAGCACTGCCCTGTACCGAATCAGAAGAGTGAAAACAAGCATTCTTACGTTCCGACTGCAGCACGTGAGCTTGAAGAAGCCATGCTAAGGGAAGAGACTATTCGAGAAACAAGCACGGCTTCATTACTAACAGCTTTGGATGCTGCAACGTCTTCCAAGCGCTTCCAAGTTAATTCCCTCGTCTTTTGTACCTCCCTTTCCTTGGCTTCATCTTCTTGGAATTTTAGTAAACATTCCTCAAATAGCTCCTGGTCAGCATCTGAAAATAGCTTCCTCACATTCAGGGTCAGGCTCTGGACAGCCTGGTTCCAGTGTCCCCTGGTGTTCCTCTCCAGAGCCGGGAATATAATTGGCAGGATAACCTTCCGGTTTTGGGTGATCAAGCTTCTTACATGATCATTATTCCAAAGAAATAATGTGCGCTCTGCTACCTGAATGATCCCACATCAACTCAGTGCCAGTTTAAGAGAACAAAAGCATTTTATGCAAATAAGTTCTTCAAACTAAATGTTACAAAAAGAACTACAAATTCATAGAGAATGCATAGCTGGGTTATAGATCATTGCTAAATTTAGTTTCTTTTCCTGTAGAGAAAGAGAGGGAGACCCCCCCCCCCATTTTAATTACGTAGGCTCAAACGCTTGGAAATGGACCATCCGAGACTGAAAACTAGAACTTCTGGTTGCCCAAGTAGAGTGTAACTACTAGGGCAAGCCTTGGTTCACTTAAATTTAGTTTCTCTCTGTCCTATGATTACATTTCTTACCCCCAATAGCAGGTGAGGTGCCAGTGCATGTGCTGTGCTGGCACATGACACATTGTGCCAAAAAAATCAAAAAAGAAATATTAAAAAAATGGTTAAATAGGTGTCGTGCTGATGCATATCATGTGCTCATTCTAGCCTAGCACTGTACATGCCAATTGACAGCACAGGCTTTTGAAACCATGATTTAATGTCATACTTCTGAAGCTTCATGAGAGAGCAATTATTTACATCTCTGTTTTGCCAATTGTTGTTGGAGAATGCTGGAACAACAAACATTCAACACAAGTACACAACTTGATGGATAAATAGCCAACTGCAACTGCAACATCTGAGCCAGGAAATTAATAGAAGAGATAAAGCAGCTAACATGTACTGCTACATCAAGAACCAGTGACAATAAAAGAAGCTTCATCAATGAGGGGCAAAGTTACTTCTGAGAAAAGCAGCAGATGGACATGGTTACTAATATTATATAAGAATTGTGCATTATAAAGCACTCAAAAAGTAAAAGGAAATGAGAATAAATCACTAGCAAATATAGTAAGCTTTCTCTTCCAATCCAAATATTCATTGAAGAGTTATACTCCAAAGATATCATCTACCTTAAAAAAGCAACTCCCATGAAAAACATCTTGACCAAAAGGTAGGAATCTTCCTAATATTCCAAGCACTAGCATTTTATGTGAGATTCATGAGACTGATCGAAGAGGAAGAGTAATTGATGGGTGATTTTGATCCATCAATGATCAAACAACAAAATGTCTGGATTAGGTCTTCCCATGTGTGTATGTGTGCACATGCATGAGTACATGTGTGCATGATTGATTTAGACTAAACATTATATCTTAAATCTTTGACATAAGATTTAACAATTCAAAAATCAATAAGGGACATCCAAATTGTATTCCATATTCCATTTGCAGATTATTTGGCACACAAAATGCGTGTAACTGATCCAAGAATGCTAATGCTGATGCCACGCACATGAAAAGAATTAGATATGTGGTGAATAATATGTAGATATGGCTTTAAAGTAGATATATCCAGACGTTAAGTTTAAGAAAAAAATTAACACCACACATTAGTCTTATTAAGGAAATCTTTGATACACCACTAGTTTCTGGTATAAGGTAGCAAACAATGTCCTATCAACCATCAATCATCTTCAAATTGTTAGGTTCTAAGAGCACATTTTTAACTTTTTGAGATAATATTAATCTCTAAAAGTTATTGTCCAGCGTATTAGCTGTATACAATAGGCACAGACAAATTTCCAATAAATGGGGACTATATTGTGCTTGAACATTCAAGAATCATCAACATCCTTCTATGGAGCCTCTATGTGTATCATCAGTCACATTATTCCTGCACACTACCACCTGCAAACCATGTTTGGTAGCTTCAAAGCAAGTTTTCAGTTGAATTCCCACAGTACCAGCAGTGTGTTTACAACAATTAAAATGAATTATTATAGTCTGTAGACATAGTTCTAATGCATACACATAGTTACACATTCCCGTGCAGTTTTCTCATCAACTTTGAGCCTATTTTGTATCATTAGTATGTAGCTTAGTTATATAAAGTCAGTTTCCAACAAATTACTCAGGCAACCAATTTGTTTCCTTCAAGACCAAACCAAGAGCAATTCCCAACTTTGGGCTCAGTCAATTTTGGCAGTTTTATTTAGTCTTATTAGCTGAAACAGATCGATTTTAGCCCAATTTTGGCAAAAATTGTCCAAAATCTATAAATGTTCTTTAATTTTTATTTTGACAGTCACTCTCATATCAGGATTATTTCTTTAAGTATAAAGGCTATATAATGTTGATTTTAAGCTTTTTCTTATTTAATTAAAAGAGGGAATGAATGATTAATATAATCCTTGACCAGCCAAGGCCTCTGAAAAGACCCTTATTTCAGTATTCTACAAGGATTAACATGAACAACTAAGCACACATCAACCTTCAGAATAGCCTTTTGCTATAAATACAACATTATGTAACTACATGCAATTTTTTTGGGTACAAACTACATGCAATTAACTAAACAGTCACTTAATTTTAAATATGGAAAAAAGGGCTCAAAATCAATATATTTATGTGTTCGATTGAGCAAATCATGAAGAAAAAGATTTAAATGCATTGAGCACCGAAAAACATCAGAATTGCTAAATATAATGATTTATCAAATGGTGGAAGTTAAAAGGGCAAATAATGTATTTATCTATATAACAAAACACCAGCATGCTTTATGAATTCTATTTATATGCCATATTAATTTCAGTCTAAAACTATCAAAACTACACAAGGAACCGATATAACAAATACTTTGTTGAATATTGACTTTTCTTGACTTATTTTAATATTCTATTTTTTTGTTATGCCCTTTGTAGGTGAAACTTCTACACATGGACGTGAACCTACTGAAACCACCAAAACAGATTTTCAGACCTTGCTCAAAAACTGCACAATATGCATGCTGCAATCAACGCAGATATCAAAGATGGTTTATTAGATTTCTGTAGACTAGTTGTAAACCATGCTTTTTGTTAAAAGAGCCTATACACAAGCATACAACAATTTAAGTAGACTTCTATAGATGGCTAAAGGAAGAAAAAAAAAAGAGTAGCAAATTTTAGTGTACCAGATCCTTTTATAGACTTGTGCGCATTCCATGACAGTGCATGCCAAGTGTTGACACTACACAACATAATATATGTACAATATCAGCTCCTGATCAACATGAACTTGGCAACATACACTTTAGTTCTTGATATAGGACATCAATGCTCAAAAAGGCCAATATGAAAAGCAAATGAGATCACAGCAATTATTGACGAGAAGGAAGAAGGTGTGAAATTTGAAGACCATGTATTGTGTTGAGCTTCTAGCAAATTATACCGCAAGAAGATGGATCGACGCCAATTCATAGGGTATATGGTTTTATTATGCCGCAAGACCAAGGTTTTAATTTTTGGCCAAGATCAAAGCGAAACTAACCCCCACTACCAGATTTCGGTCAGTTTCGGCCCAAGCCGACCAGTTCTAGCTGTTTCAACTAGTTTTGGCTGCAAATAACCATAGATGCTTTTTCTAAATTCACGTTTAGTGTTTAAACTCATATTTCAATAATCTCTTTATTTATTTAAATACACAGGATACAAAGTATCAATTTTTAACTAATTTAATTTCTTTTTCTTCAGTTAAGAGGATTAAGAGTAGATAATAATTTTAAACCATAATGGGCTAAGGCCTTCAAAAAAAAAAACTCATACAAAAGCTAGACTAATATGAACAACTAGATACAAGACATTTCACAAAACTAACATCTTTTTTAATAAATTAAATATAACATTGTATAAATGCATGCATTTATTAAATAACGACTTGACCTAAAAAATATGAGAAAAATGTGCAAATTCGACATCTGTTATTCTGCAAAATGAGATATAATAATCTTTTGGACAATTAAAGTGTAATAAGTAAATAATATATACATACATATCTACATACGTATGTTTCTGTAAATTCATGGTACAAAATACCAGTATACTTAATTTTAAGTCAATCTGAAGCTATTATACATATATGATTGAGAAAGGACATAATGGAGCTCAAGTCAGTTCAAAGAAATAAACAAATGAAAATGCCTGGTGTCCAATAAATAGTGGATTAAATGTGGTTACAAGCTACCACAAGAAAAGTAAAACCAAAAATCCAAGCAAATCTAAGCTTGTTTTAAGCGACTAACCGAGATCCAGAATGAATGGGCATGTTTTGAAAGGAATTTTTCTCTTTATCTTTGTTTTGTACAAGTTAGCAAAGAGTCATGATGATCTTTAGGTCAATACCTAGATAGATTATTTTTGAGACCTAATATCTCTAATATCATAATCAAGAATTTAAGTACCAACCTGTATCGGCTCATACAGAAACATTTTAGTGAAGTATCAAATCATTACACCTCCCATTCTAGTGCAGTACCATCATGTGTACCCTCATTTGTTCTACACTAGTAGTAAGAGGCATATTGTGTGTTAGTACGGCACCACATGCACCACAACGGTAAGGTATCAGCACAGCAATTAAAACCAGTACTTTCAACCTTGATTATCATGTAAATGCTCAAAAGCATGACTACAAGCAACTTCATTTTTAATTTTATTCCCAATATCCTTTTCTTGACAAATGGACTTCATATTTGTTTTTTGAAATGCAGCTACACAATGGGCCTTACCGTTAGGGCATTCCTATTTTCCACCTCTCAAGTGCATGTGTGTGTGTGTGTTGGGGGGGGAGGGGGGGGGGGGGGGGGGGCCACAGCAATCAAATTTTACATGGAGTTTAATATCATGATGAGCTTTTATGTTTGACCTGGTGGATGATGTTTATATCAAGTATACCAATATAGCTAAGTCATTTAACACTTCTTAAGAATTCCCACTTCACTGCTTTCCTCGTATTATCTCTCTAATCTGTAGACCCATCATGCATCATGTGTTACTTGATATTAGAATGCATTAAAAACAAAAAGACCTCATATGACTGAAAAAAGATTGGGTATGGATAAGATATCAGTATATCCATATATGTTTCCATATTATATTAGTATATCCATATTTATTCAGCAGATATGAATCTTGATATGGATACTAAACTATGTATATGTACTTGTTCTTACTGGTCATGGATACAAATCAGATTTTAATTGTTTTCATACTTGGTCTAATTATATCTATATCTGTTCTAAACGGACATGGATATAAATCAGATATTGCTCTAAATCAATGCTTGAAAACCAGTGAGCTGGAGCAAACTATTGGGTAGCCAGGCCAAGGGATTCCGATTTGACCATGGGTCAACGAGCCAACCTAAAAAGTGAATGCACTGCGTGTTTTCTCCACTCTCCTGAAACACCCTATCTTCTTCATTCTTGTCTAGACATCACACTAGTCCTCATCCTCCCCCCCCCCTCTTCCTGGCATACCACCTAAAACCATAAGGAGAGGATCGACATACCCTACGATCAAGGTCATGCCACCTCCAGGCCATGAGATCCAGTAGCATCGCCTTCAGGATTACGATATGTTGCTGCGAGATCAAGCAACCTCGCATCCATTCCTATGAGATCCGATTGTCTTTTCTTAGTTACCATGAGATTTAGCATCTTGCAATGAGACCCAACAAGTTGCTTCCTCTTGCATTATCCAACTGTGAGACACGCCAAAACATGGCAACCTCCGTAGTTGGAGGAATGGTTTTGCAATGTGGGAGCATTTCTTTTTCTTCTTTTCATAATCAACCCATAGAAGCCAAACCCACCCCGTTCAATCTGAGTCACAAGTCAAAAAGGATTTCAGATTTTCTGGGTTTAGATCCTACCCATCGTGCATAGGTTAGTAGGTGACAAGTCAGACAGGCTGACTGCTCGAGTCAACCGGGCTTTTGAACATAGCTTCAACTACAAAAGATTTTTTGAGCAAAGTTTGAAGATAACTAGCAATAATGGTAAAATTATTAAAGACGAGAACAGCGAATGCGTTCTATTTTTTTTATTGACTACAATTTCAGCAGGCATATATGTGGAAGCATGAATTATATTGTGAAAATCTAGATACATAGATCGTTTTACTAATATGTATTTGATCAAATTTTCTTTGTATCCGAATCTATATCTATATCCAACAAATTTTGCATCTCTATATCTAAATCCATATTAGTGAGGAAGAAAATCTCTATCTCTATATCCAAAACCTTATCTAGGTCCAAGAAATTTAACCCAATTTGAATATGAATATGGATCAAGCTGGATTTTATCCGACTAACTTTCGACCCTAGGCTTAAATATAAAGGGTCAAGCATATATTATCAGCAACTAGAATAAGGAAATGTGAGTGGTTTTAAACTCAACTACCAGTCTTGGTGATAGTTTAAGGGTATTTTGTTATGTAATGTTGACTCATAATTTGAGAAATTAGATGCAGAGTGATAAAGGGATGGAGTGCTTCTATCTAGACTTTGGGAGAAGATGACACATTTCATATAGGTAATTGCTAACTTATTCATGACCACCCTCACATGATACGATAAAATTCATACCAAAAGAGACTTGCTAATTAGTGAAGCATGAAACAAGTTATTGATCCTTGGGAAGTTGAAAATTATCAAGAATACTTCATTATATACAACCACTAAAAAATTACAACAAGGTGGTTGTCGTGTTTGGGAGGGTGGTAGAGTTCTTGCAAAAACTATCAATATGGCATCAGTTCCTAGCTCATAGACTATGCTTCTTCACAGAAGGTAACATAAACTAGATATTTTACTGAAAAAGGATTGTTAGTATGCAAAAGCATTATACTTTGTGTCGTATTTTAAGAGATGGAACGAGTCTTTAAAGTACAAACTGCAAATGCTTGCAAGATTGGATAGCCCAATATTGCATAGATTATCTAAAGAAAGTTGAATAACCCTCCAAAAGTTGGGAGCCATTGGCATAGTTTTCATCTCGGCCAAGATCTCATCTTTCGGCAAGGTGGCCAAGATCTCATTCAAGATCTTGCTTTGCATCAGTATCGGGTCCTCAATGATATGATTACATAGAAAATCTTGGCCAATACTTCCTGTCTGCCTTTGCATTTAAATAGATGTTTCAATTATTCCACAATCAATGCCCTTTATTAATTCTAGATTTACCATAACGGGTTGAGATTTCGATATTTGGTCCAAATATATTAATCGAGATCTTAAAAAAATCTTGGAACTTTCCAAATTTTCCCACATTCCATTTCAGTTGAGACAGACCGAGATCTCAATTAGTCACTATGTTGGTCACCCATCAATATGATTGATATCAACTTTTGGATAAATGGGAGAATAATAAAGAAAGAGCCGAGCTTTCCGATCTTTATTCATGAACAATATGAGAGAGTAGCTTTACTTATGTCCTTATAAACCCTAAGCTAAGAAATATTAATATGTTGGCAATTAGGGATTAGAAAGAAAACTATTTATGGGCTCACTCACCATTCAATGTCCTTAAATTACCATACTTTTCAAGTATTGAAAAGTAGATCATACACAAAATCTGAAAAATTGTATAATGTGGTAGTGTCTAAAAAGGGGTGCAAGCATTATCTATTGAACACACCAACCTTATCAACCACCACCATCCTTAAGTTAAATATACAAATTAACTTTGGAAGTTGGTATTATAAGAGTTTAGTTGTTGGGAGGTGGGCTCTTTTAGGGGTCTGAGAATAGCAAGTTAGGTGCCTACAACAAGACAATAAGGTCATGAGCTGAACCAAATGGATTTTAGAAAATAATTGCTAATATAATTAGCTGGATGCCAAAAGGAGCCTACGAGCAAGATCTTTGAAATAACTGTCAAAACAATTAAAAGGAGTTGGATGCAAGAGCAATAGCTACTAGATTTATGGCAGTGAGCTTATTGACAAGAATTGTTCATCCAACCTTCTGGAATGGAACCACTCCCCCATAATCTTATTCTTTTCTACATGCTTCAAAATCTTCATTCTTCATGGATCTAATTTGAATTGTATTTGCATCTTTGCTAGATTATGGATTAGTTTTACTACCTTTATGACATGCTAAACCTACACATGCATCTAGGCAAGTAACACCAGCATGAGTGTGGCACATATCCAATGATAGTCCGGGGATCCCTTTCAAGGATCGGTTGGACTCAAAATTCCAGCTTTCAAGGAAAATGAGATACGTGCATCTATGCATCATTGGCTTACATATGCATGTAGTCCAATAGAAGAATTCAAAGCTCATCACATGCTCCTAAAATTATTCGCATATTGGAATAGTACAAGATGCAAAACTTCTCCGACATATATGCTCACAATTCATCAAATCAGATGATATGCCATGTAGAGTTTGAAACCATAGTACAACATCACTTTTGAACTAAATACGTTTCCTATTCCCTCAAATATTATGTATTCACCTTGCCATCTTTTGCCTCAATGATGTCTAAATACCATTCAAATTTCTTAGTGCTTCTAGTCATTTGCCATATTCAAACTACAACCTGATCTTGTCAAATACTTCTTGGAACTCTATATAGCACTATAAAAATTTTCTTCAACATACATCGATCGCACTCAAAGCAAACTACAATAACAGAACATGTGCATTCTGATTGCAAATCTGCAAAACTGACACAGAAAATTTGAGGCTAATGACTAGAAAATGATATAATGACAGGCTATGGCAGAACTGAACTATCAGTATGCACTAGCAAAATTGCCAGTATCTGAACAGATCAAAAGCTTGTAGAGTTTTTAAACAGGCTGTGCAGCACAAAAAGCTACCATAACTACCGGATGCATGAATGTCTAGGGTTACCAACATTAGACATTGATTCAGCTAAACAATCGAGCGGAAATATTTTTGCCACTACAAATAAGTGGAACATTAGCAACAAAATAATTATCTCATCTATTTGCCATTAGAGTCTTATATACAAGAAGCTCCCTACAGGAGCAGAGATAGACATGTGCGAGACAATATTGCAATGAAACAATTATCAGGGAAGCCCTCAAATACATGAATAAAGGTTTTTTATATCCCTCATATCGTCATGTTGCAATCCTGCCCTACTTCTCTTGTTGTTTGACTTTTTAAAATTTAGGGAGGGTTGAGTCTATGTTTATCAGAGTACAAATGGGCACCTCCAGACGTCATTGTTGATCGTAGTGTTGCGAGTGTGAAATAAGAGGAGCTGCAAGTCTAAACTTGACGGCAGAATTTCTAGATGGAAGTAAGACCATTACAAAAGCAATATAACCCCGAAGTACCTTAAAACTTAGATTTATTTCGAACTTACACTATTGATTCTATTATATTTGGTTGTAGTGCTGACGATGCCATGAGTGTTTTTAAGCGATGAAAATAAGATATAAATTTAGATAAAAAATCCGCAATGATAAAGTTAGTACACGCTATGTTTGATGTGATGACATAAGTTCAAAACAACCATGGCATTTTCATGCCACAGGGAAGTAATGGAAGTCCGTTACATGAAAGACTGACCATATTTATTAAAAAAAAAGGGATATTTTAACTTGCATGAAAGAAAATTGTTTTGCATTGGTGCACTTTTTCTGTTTGACTCCATCTTGTTTAATTCAACATCCTTAGAAGATGTCTAAGCTAAGATTTTTTTTTTTTGTTTCATTTAATTGAAGAACTTATCATGACACATAATAAATAAATAAGCACCACGATGCATAGACTGTCACAGGCTTTATCCAGCAATATATGTTACCCAGACCCTTCAAATTAGCCAAATCTGACACTTAAACATGTACACTGGTGTGACACTTGGACGCTTAGACACGTACCCACACCCAATATGCATACCTGAGTCCATGTAACATAGCCATCAACAACTAAGCTCGTAAATTTACATACTAGACTGAATCAATTTGGTAAGACAAATAGCACTATATCATTAGGAACTTCGCATAGCAATATGATATAGTGCTATTAGTCTTACCGAAACAAAAAGGATGTTTGTCCGGTTCGTAGACTTGAGCATTTAGTATCCATTCTAGAATGGCTGGTTCAAAGAATAGCACAAAAATAGTGACGTCAACTGGAAGAAGGCTTTGCGCTTGGGGTATGTACTATGAAAATCATAATATTTATTGCATTCTATGAACCAGGACTCCTCAGAATTATTAAAATTTCCAAGAATGAAAATACAGAATTATTTTGATTTTAGTTAAAAAATAGATCCTAGGAAGGCAGCTTATTCCTACATATTGAGGGCACCTGTTTGGCATGCAACTGTGAGGATGTTTAGGTGGATTTGGTAAAACTAGGTGGCTAGTCTTGTAGATCAACAAATCAGAAAAGTAGGAAAGATTACAATATATGGTATGATATTCAAAATGATCTGGACATGTGTAGCATAAGCTATACTGAAACTTCAGCGTAAAGCGATCCCACATATGGGTTGGAGGGTTCGACAAAAAAATGATGAGGATGAAATTAGTGAATACTGATTTGAAAACACTTTGTATTTTGGAATGCTTACCTTTGAATATAAACCAATGATGAAGCAGAATCCAAATAGTTGACTAGCTTAGGCTTATTTATTTATTATGTTTATTAGTCGTTATTTTCACAAGGTACACTCTCAAAGGCTACTGAGATCTCCTAGTTAAACAATGAAAATCCACAATCCACCTTTTTACTTATTTTCCCACTTTGGTGCCACCTTAGATTGATGAGATCGGAGAAGAAACAAAACGATGTC
Organism: Phoenix dactylifera; assembly: GCF_009389715.1. NCBI lineage: Eukaryota > Viridiplantae > Streptophyta > Magnoliopsida > Arecales > Arecaceae > Phoenix > Phoenix dactylifera. Next base: position 1,490,688 of record NW_024067669.1, on the reverse strand, counting down.
GCACATGAACATGCAGAGTACATTAGTGATGAAAAAGGAACCTTAACAAAGCAAAAGTGATTACGAATAATATATATAAAGTAAAGAGGAAGAGCTGGGTTAAGAAACAAAAGAAGAAATCAAGGTGAAGTTAGCAATTCATAAATTTTGAACTGTCCAGCAATCTCTCTATTAACCATTCTCCTGCTTGACGATAGCAACCCTAGGCAATAATATGGGCCCTAGATCCAACTAAAAGACTCACTCAAGGATACAACATCATTAATTAAGATGCTTATATAGAAAACACAAAAAATTAGAATAAATGCATTAATAATTTACAGCTGCAACTTTCTTACCAGCTTTCGACCATTAAAACATTATGATTTTACAAATATCATGACATATCACTTGTTGATCTCACAAAGTTCTTCCATGTGAGTCTACCTCATTGAGACATAGTAATGGAGAAAAAGTTATGCCTTCCAAAAACTTGTTATATCAAATAAGAAGTCAAAATTTTGATTTTTCTCGGGATAGGAACATGGACAAAATTCTGAAACTTTTTTATACTGATGCAAGACTGAATTGCATTATATTCAATAGCCTGAAGTTTGCTGATTTAAAGTTCTTTAATTATAGGATTTAAATTGAAATCATTAGGATCCTTTGAAATCCAATAATGTCCAATCAAGACTGTATCATTAGATCATCAAGTCCAGGATTTAGGAGACTTAGACAAGTTAAGGGATCAGTACCATTCACATCACTGTGGCATGAATAGTGCACTACAAAACCTGTGGGCTTTTAGGAGTCGATACCTAGTTCGTTTTGGAAACTTTTTGAAAGTTTTGCTTCTACTTTTGTAAAGGACTAAAATTCGTTAACTTGTGGGTCAAGTTTGAGAGTCTTTATAAAGTGGGCCAAGGAAAAGACTTGTAATCTGTTTTTTCTTTTCATTGTGAATGGAATTGAAGATTTGAGGCCAGGTTTGGCCCCCTCTTGTTTCCTCCCTCTCTCTATTTTCTGCTACTTATTCCTCTCTTCTGTCTCTCCATCTTCTTCTTCTTCTTATTCTTCTTTTTTTATTTCATAAATATGCCATTTATCCCTGCTTTTTTAGGGCTTTGAGTAGATCATATTGCTGTCTACAGATTTATGCATGCATTATTTGATCTAATATGCTTGCAGATTTATATTTGATTGTCTAAGAGAGCTGGCCTTACGTATTATCTCCTCACAACTCAACAAGAGCTGGCCTCTAATCATCATCCTAAAATTGCCTCTACATGTTTATTTGAGTAAAGCATAAACTAGAAAACCCCATTCAGCCCTTGTACAAATTTGTATCCTGGACAAAACTGCATTAATAAAAAGATCAATTGTCACAAATAGCTCAAAAGAGATCTTTCATTTGAGACATTCATTAGTGGAAAAGTGACCAACCTCTGAAAGGCCAAACAACACTTCATATCTCCACAAAAGGTTAGCACCAAAGCCAAAGACTTAGGCCATAAATACATGAAAGAAAACTGCTATTGACCGGCACTAGCCATTAAGCGGAAGCAAGTAAATGTCAGACATGAATGTAACAAATGACCACTAGTAAAGCAGGATAGAACATGGAACGAAACAAATATCTCGATGAAACCTAAAATTAGCACCGATAATGTAACAGGCTACCTGAAAGTGCAAGCTATTCAGGCAGCGGCCAATCTGCCGGAACAAGGGCACCATACACCTCTGGAACTCTGCGACCTGCGTGGCTTCCAGAACCTCCTCCAGCTCCCCAAGAAACATGACTTCCTTGGAGCTATTGGTGATTGGCCAGTACTTCAAGAGCCCCCTGATGACAGTATCCGCCAGCTTAAAGTCCTTCTCCACAAACTGGGTGATGCAGTAGGAGAGCTGCTGGTGGTACAGGGCCACACACTTGGGCTTGTGAAGCGGGATGAGCGCACGAACAAGGAACAGCTTATGCTCCTCCTTGAGCGGCAGCGCAAACCCATTAATTATGCTTCCCAGTATCTCCAGCAGCTCGGCGATCCCATTGTGCTTCTCCGTCTCGAAGATGAACCGGTAGAAGATGTTGTTGATGGCCTTCCGGATGAAGGGGCGGTGAACCATGAACTTCCCGTACACCCGGTGGAGAATCGTCTTCAGGTACTCCCGCTCCCGCTGGTCCTCGGAGTCGAAGAGGTCGAGCAGCCGCAGGACGAAGGAGTGGTCGATGTAGCGCTTGGCCAGCTTGGCGTCGGTCTCCGGCGACGCGATGAACCGCAGCAGGAACTCGTAGACAACCTGGAGGTGGGGCCAGGCGGGCTCCATGGCGGGCTCCTCCTCCTCGGCGTCGAACCCCTCGGGAAGCCCCCGGAAGGTGGAGTCGGAGCCGGAAGAGGGTAAGGTGCGGAAGAGGTTCGCGGCCACCATCCGCGTCGACTCCTGCATCGCGGCCTCGCTGAACCTGCCGGTGGCCGTCGCCACATGGTCGACGAGCTCCAGCAGCGTCTGCCGCTTCACCTCCTTCTCCCGGAGGTTCTTGCCGGGGTCGGTAAAGTCGAACGCCACGCAGCACAAGGCCATCTTCTTCAAGAACAAATTGGGCTTCTCGGAGCTGGGCACCTCGCGGAAGCTGGGAAGCAGCTCGTACATCGGCGTCGGCATCGCGGAGGCCGCGGCATTGCCATATCCGTTGCTGCCGGCGGGTCCCGAGGAGGACTTCTTGCCCTGGGCGGCTTTGCTGCCAGCAGCGGAGCTCAAATTCGGGGTTCGGCCGGCGGTGGGGCCCGCTGAGGAGACGACGCCGTCGGTGGAATCGGCGGTGGCGGAGGATTTGGAGGAGGGTTTGCGTGGCAGCTTGCCCAGAATCTGCTTGATCATATTTACAAGAAAGGCAACCCTAAGCACCCAAAAAACCCTAAAACCCTCCCAATATAACAACAGCTCCCCTGTATCCAAATACTACGGCATCTCCCCACACAAGAATAAATCAAATTGGGAAAGAAAGCAAGAATTCTATGAGCAAATTGAGGGGTTACACATAGAAGAAGGATTGGAGACGATTGGGAAAGGCTTTGAGGGTGATAAGAACAAAGGAGTTCTCACTACCACTTTTTTCCACTACTTTAAGCTTCTTGTTTTCGTTATTGGGAATAATTAGAGGGAAATGAATGAAATGGTAATTAGAAGACAAAGATGGAGAGAGAGAAGAGGAATTGGGCCGGCGGGGCGTCGTTCGTGGACGAGAGGGAGGAGGAGGGGAAGGGTAGCGAGCGAGGGACTGTACTGGCGAATTTCTTGCAACGCCGGCAGGGCGCGTACGCTGGGCCCCGAATGGGGGATGACACGTGCTCGTGACACGAGCGACGTACGGAAAGGCCCTGTCGGAAATCAACGCCCCACCTGGGTGGCCGTAGTTGCACACGTGTGCGTGGGTGATAGGAATTATTATTATCTCGTATCAACGCACTTGCTTCAGCTGGCTGTGGAGAAAGAAGACGTAATTCACAAAAATATAGCAAAAGTAAAATACTTGTATTCTAATGTCTTTATAAATATTGTTTTTTTGGTTAATAATATATATCTAAGAAGAGGCTAAGAAACATGCATCAAATTATCACTAATTCACTACCTTGTGGGGTTGTTTGAGTTTGAGTTTGAGCCAAAATTAACCATAAATGTTTAAGCATGGCATGTTTACTAATAACTCTGAGACTTAAAACTAACAAAATTTGAGCTTGGTTATTTTATTAACCGAATAAGTTTTATTTTGCCTTTTTATTACGACAAGCTCATTCTCTGCACCTCAACTAATGTATGTATGTATGTATGTATGTATGTAATTTATATTTTGCTACAAATAAAGCAATGAAGAATAGTAAATTCATCTGATTCTAAAGCATTTGGACTGGTCAAGTGCTTTTCTCAGTTTATTTTGTCTTTTTTTTTAGCTGTAAACTCATTTATTTTGTCTTAAACTCGAACAACAGAGGTCTTGTTTGGCATAACCAACTTTAGGGAAACATGTAGCATTATTTTTGCAGCAGCATGGTATCAGCTGGGCCTCCAATTTACATTACTATATATATATATATATATATATTGAATCTAGCTGATATCATGATGATATAAACTGCATGCCACATCAACTATTCTATTGAAGCTGTCCTATAAATTAGTTCATTTAATACTTCTCTTAGAAATACTGAATTCAATTTCTCTACAACCAGCAGGCCAACTGAGACTGCAACTAACCATTGTCTCATAAACTGCTAAGCCGCACCAAACTAGAATTTTGATTAAAGGGACTGATTAAGAATTAAATCAAAGAAGACAAGAAGAAAGAGAACTGGAATGAAAAGCTAATTTCAGTTGCTGCAAATAATAACATTCTCACCACCCTATTCAGACTAAACGAGTGATTGCACAGTCCCTTTGCACGGTTTAAGGCTTTAAGCTCATTAGTTTAGCCAGCCTTCTTACTTTTTGACAACCTTCTAGCCCTCACTCTCTGATATTATTCTGCCACAATGAAGGAATATCGAAAACTTTCTCTCTCATGTATCCAATCTCTCGACCTATTTTTTCTTCTACTACTACTTCTACTTCTTCCGTAAATGATGGCTAAACCGAGCATGACTGAAGAACGAGCTATCTATCTAGTCTTAGTGGATAGGGAATCTATCTGACAAGAAGCAACACCGCCTATGCAACACAATTGATTCCAACATGAATACTGGCCTATGTGAAAAATTAATTCACAAATGAAACATTTTGTAAATTTAGTTTCAGTATTCGATGCTGGCTTTATCTAGTCCCTTGCTCGCTTCGCTAGCTCCGCTCCGGAAAAAAAAAATCCCCTTTTGGCCATAAACTCAAGATATACTCAACAACTCAAAATTATATTATATATACATGAACACAGAATTCAACTTGATACAATATCTTAAGCTATTAGCATTTAAATCCAATCGTATACATTAATCCCTTCGGCCATATATCACTTCTGTATATTAATTGTTTCTTCTTACATCTCAAAAACTTAACCTGATCATGAAAGCTAAGCTATTATATTTATATAAATATATATGTTTTTTAAGTAGTTATTCAGAATTTGAACTTTCTGAAATGCAAGGTCTTAGAAACAAAGTACCAGCCAACAGTGCTGAAAGTTATTGGCAAGTTTACTCATGTAAATTAAAATTTCCATTTGTCTTATTTAGTCAATGTCACTAAACTTTCCATATAACCGATAATATATAAACCTCATTGGCCAAAAAAATCATGCTCGTGTACAGATATAAATCTATTATTACCTTTTTCAATGCGTAACATGGAGTTTGACATGATCTGTAAGTACCAGTATTTAACCCACTAGTTCACAAGAGAATGGAGAGATATAAATCTAACAAAAATCGAACAGAAACTATAAAATATTCTCATCATTACTCATGATTATTTGGTATTTATAAAGATTAACAATGACTGGTTTAATACTACCTGTTTGATTCAAAATTAAAGATAGTACTGAAAGGCTGAACTAGCATTAGCTGTTCTTTTTATTATAGTAGAAGATTGGGGTTAGGAGAATCAACGTTACCAAAAAAAAAAAAATCTTCACCATTTGAGGACTAAATGTACACGACATGCTCTGGAATTTCCACTTGTCATTGGCAACTATTTTAGCTTCACATCATTTGATTCTCCACTATTAAATCTGTTACAGACCTCAAACTCCCGTGGCAATCTGCCACCAGAATGCAACAAACATTTGATTCACCAAGAGATCTCAATCTTCCATCAACCATATCAGCTTTACAGGATTCCACCTAGTCCGGAGCAATACGAAGAATATGCATGGCAAACAAGATGGAGACACTTTCACCCTCTATCCTACCACCCGAAGGAGTCGAGATTAGTCAAAGAACCTCAAAGAAATTCGAAGTCTAACTTACTTCATGGATGTACTTCTGAAGCAATCTGCAATCAACTTCAACATACAGTCCATTTCCACCACCTTGTGACCGTCTCGGGTTAGCTTCCGAACGCAAGGAGTCGCATCGCATACGGAGTGAAATCAATTTCGAGACTTAAAAAGTATATCAGGTTTATTTCACAGTACCACTCCATCATAGACTCATCCTAAGATCTTTCTCGATTTAAGTTTCAAATCCATGATGTTCTTATCTCTTATGATCAACTTGCGTTTGATTCTTACTATTTTCTCCATGCCATGCACAAAAAATCAAGATCAAAATGCAACAGCCAATACCCTATGCATGGAACTGCATTATTGCTGTAAAAGAAGATTAAGATATCATAAGTACCCCACGGTGCAACACAAGGCAAACAAAAAACTGCATGCATGAAAGCTAACGGGGCCCATGCTCGTCAGACGGCACGATGAATCACGACAGAAGCCGTTCTTGATATATAAGACACCACCATGCATCAGAATAGAACTCCCAATACACGTTAGACATCAACGTGATGAAGCACAGTGGAGACAGTACCCAAATAGACACTACAATCCATTATTGCTACAGCAATCAGAAGAGACCCCAGAAGACACTTGGGCGGAACAAACCAAAGCACAGCGTCCAAAAGAACGTCTGCTCCAGCAGAACTACAGACGGACAATAACGGCTTCCATACTCATACATAGGTCAGCAGGCATTATGATAAGCGTCCAAGCTGCAAACACGTACAAACTCTAACTTACGTAGATCATACACACGAGTTCAGAGATGAGAGCTAGAACATCCATAGAGTGAAGTCAAAGAAGAGCCGGGGCACAGTCCAAGGGAAAGGGATTGCCAAGACTATTGTCCATGAAGTAGTGAGGATGCGCCGTGTCCATCACCACGAACTGCATCTCCTCCGACGGCTTCCAGTGGCGCTTCCTTTGGTTGATGAACCAGTTGTTTATTTGCTTCTGGTCGAGTCCCGTTGATTGCGCCAGTGCCAGCTTCTGCGCCTCCTGAGAAACCATAGCAAAAACCAAAGCACCATCCTATAGTCAGAAGACCTAGCCATTGTTATCATGGAACATAAATCATGCGTATATCAAATGATTTGATTAAAACTAGATCACTCGCACAAGATATGATGTGCAAAGTTGACAAGGATCACTCATGTTTGTATCGATAACATACCGAAGGATATGGCCACTTGTAGTGCCTATTCCACCAGTCAAGAAGCTGTTGCCGGGCCTCTTTGGGCAGCTTCCCTTTCTTCCTCTTCTTCAAAAATTCCTGCTTAAGGCTGCTGAGATAGCCGCTGTATTTCCGAAGGAGTTGACCTTTAAGCTCCCTGTCCTCAGCTTGAGGATCGACATAATTCTCAGATGCACCAAACTCTTCCTCAGATGATCCGTTCCTTTCCAACTGCTCCCCATACACTTGAGAAAAAATAGTCCAAAAATCAGATCGAAACTGTAAATGAAAAATGTATCATTTGAAAAGCTAGAGAACCTTGTTGCCAAGGAAAAAAAATAAAACTAACAAAACTAGGGCCCAACAGGTTCCTCCTGATATCACCTTCATTGCTTTATATTAAATAAAATTAAGTTTTTTTAATATTTATGTTTTTGAGACATGACTATGTTTTTATATAACCTGTTTATAGCTAGGGTTGTTGCAACCCGTCAGAGGCATGCGTACCTGCATTTTTAGTGGAACATCTGGGCAGTATATAGCAAGAGCAACCTAAAAATGCTCACAGCAGACGTTGCAAAGTCTTAAGTTTCAGCCAAATGGGTTTAAATACAATCAACAAACCATACAGGAGATGTGCAAAATGAGAGGAATAAAGACGATCAAAAATTCAGATGTTTGAAAGTCAACTACTTTATTACTCACGGATAAGATTAATGAAGAAAATAAATGCACAAAAACCAGAACAGAAAATGTGGGGAAACTTGCTAATGTTAATAGCCGGTAAAACAAAGTTTTAATAAAGAAGAATTAAGATTTTTTTTTTTTGAAAACTATTAGGCAATAAAGGCATTACTTGCCAAAGAATCTGCTATTCTGATGAAAATGCAGGAAGCATTTAGATATGCTTACAGGATTTTAAGAAGGGACAGTGCACATCTAATGACATCGTGGGCACTGACAATACAAACAGGAGTGATGCCAATATAAGTCTATATATATAAAAAAAAAATCTACTTTCACCACCTTCATTTTGAATCTGAATCTTCCTGCAAGCAGATCCTTTTGAGTAAATGTTCATGTATACTCAATTGGACATAACATCTAACGCTACAAGCCAAACATAAACAAGTGCCAGAAATCAATTCATATTATGTATAAATATAAGAATATCAAAATATGATGAGAAATATAGTTCGCATATTGAAATATATACTGGAATGATCCTTCACAATTTCACAACAAAAACACTGAAAAACACATAATACCACAAGTGTCTGCCTACACATCAACCATCTAATCAAAATATGTGTTGTTACAGCATTAGTCTTGGATTATAGAAAACGGTCACCAAAATTCTGTAACTTCTAGTGTTTAGCCTTAGAAAATAATCAACAGCAAATTATAAAACACAAGCCAGATCCATGGGTCATATCCCAGGTGCTAGTTGTTGGCTCTTAACTGAAATCTAATGATAAATTAGTGTCAATACAACTAGCCATGGACAAACATCAGTCCAGGGTATTCTTAGTCTGCTTCCTCACATGGACTAATCAAAAATGGTCGGAGCCCCTCTCCTCAGCAGAGAAGCCCCAAGTTCTACTTCAGTATGATGGCAGTTCCATGAATTTTGAAGAAAGCAAAATCAAATTAACATCTAGTAGCAATGCATAAGTGACTAAGAAAGTAATGTCTTTATGTAATGGATTTTGAAGACGCATGTATGGACTATACAAAGAAGTGACAATGTAATGCGTAAGTGTTATATTGAGAATTAGAAAGAGGTGGAAAAGAACAGGCAGCACATTTGATGTAGTCATGATTGAGTCTTATATGCTAAGTTTCACACAAATATGCTTTTGTTGTTGCTGCTGCCACTGCTGACTATTTATTGGTCTCCCCAGGCATACATTTTGACATAAATAGACATCAAGTGCTTCTATTGCTCTCTAGAAAATTGGTATCAGAACATATATTCATTAGATCCTCATAAACAACGTGCCAGAGTGTCGACTGCTGTTATGAAATTGATCTTGAGATTTTAGTCTCTTCTCCTTTTCTTGGTAAGGGGATTGTACTGTTTTTAAAAGAAGATATCTTTTTCTGAAAGGCATTTAATATGGTTTCAACACTACAGCAAACTAGAAAAAAAAAATTATGCAATCTTTTGAAGTACATGTAAATTAATTTGGACAATTTGTGTATAACCTTGCTGGTTTTAGTCTGTTGCAACCCCAAACATGCTTCATATCTCATTTTTAAGTGTTACTTGCATATCATAATGAATATTTTCTAATTCTAGTTTTCCTCTCTAACTCCTTGATTAATTCTCAACTATATATTTTTTTATTTCCCATGTTAGAAAATAAAAAATTAATAATAAGTAAAATGACTTAATTTTCACTATCATGCATAATAATGTAATTACACATAATCTGGTTTCAGAACCCAACACCCAAACAATGAGCATAAATTTCACATTTTCATTTTCTTAGAGAAAGAAAAGAATCCCATATTTTCAGGTTTAGATTGCACTACTATTTAGCCAAAGAGCTTCAATGGGAAAAGTCCACTTCTTCCACACTTCACTTTCACTCTTCCCCTAGTAAACATCTTAAAAGACCCCAAAAAAGAAGAAACCAGACAAAACTCTGACCAATCTTTGAACCATTGAGCCATTTCAAATGAAACTAAACAAAAGCAACCACAATAAAAGCTGAAATTGGTCGATACTACCAACACTGCTAATGTCAGACACCAGGTCAGCCCAAGCCAATCTAAAACTGAATATGTTGGACACAACATCAAACCTTGCTAAAAATCCTTGAGATCCTACTAGTCAACAATCACCAAGGAGGACCTTCCATGTAACTACCAGTATCTATGACGGCTTTCATTGATCTCCTTAACCTTCCACCAGGACTCATCAAGACTATCATTTCTTTCACTCATTGGAACTACTCATGCCTCTAATCATAAATAATGATTTTCCATAATATTGTAATTCAATTTTTGGTCATATCTAGGACTAAAATTTCTTGCAATTTTCTCCTCCCATGTGGACATTTTCATTATGCATATAAATTTGTTGAATCATCATTTCAAGAAATATGGTTACATCCAAGCTCTTGAATATCATATGACCTAAAGATGTTGCTGCTTGAAACTTGATGTTCTTAGATGTCTGAGCATTCACAATGTTCATTATAATGAAGGATTCAATCTAGTTAGGACGATGAGTAACTCATAAGAATAAGGTGAAGACTTTAAGTTCTTTTTAATTGCATGTTAAACTTCCACATGATCAACACAATCACACCTAAAATTATATTTTCAAAAATTTAACTAACTTTCATTAAAAAATCATTATTTACGTAACAAGTCAAAATAGACAGCACATTACAAACAACCAAATTTCATACTTTATATGGAGATCAACTTCCATTGTCGCTGAGTTTGAGAAGCTTGGTAATCGATCAAAGAAAAATTAGTGAGGTAAGGTTTACTCCATGTTTGTTCCTTCAAGACAAACACGGCACCACATTGTAGATGTTATTAATATATTTTCGTTTTGAGAGTCTTTAAAAATCTTAGGGAACCGTGAAAATAAATCTTGAGCGCACAAGCTTAAACTGCATTAGATAACTGAGGTCTCCCTAGGCACCAATTAATCAGAAGTTTTGTTGTATGATAGCCTTTTGCATAAAGTTGCCCCAGCCAGACTGTTGGCAACAATTTTAGAGTTCCAATAGCACTGACAAAAAGAGTGTAATCCTTCCCAATCACCAACCAACCATTCCATCGCAGCCATTTTCACCTTGAATGGGATCCACTTCCACCTAGTCCAAAATTTTCTTATTCCGACAGACTCAACATCATCCTTGCCAACCCCACTTCCTGTTGCAGCAATAGTCCCCAAACTGATAGGACAGAGCAAAATAAAACAGAAAATAAGCAAGCAAAGAGTAAAACACAGAAAACGCCAAGATTTACATGGTTCCCTCAAAATGAGCTACATCTACAATATGAAGATGCTGAGAGAGAATCCACTCCAGAAAAAATATATACAATAAATCCCCTTGCAATATTCATCCCTCGAAGTAATATTCACTCCCCTGAGAGAAACCCTTCCTTTTGGTAAATAGTGTAGATCCAATACAAGAGCTCACTGGCTAAAGCCTTTTGAGAAAAAACATCTAGCTTTATGTTGTAGAAGCCCTTTTCATCGCTAAAACTGTCCTCTAGCTCTGTCTCAAAAATCCATGCCTTCTTCTTTTGTCACCACAAACCTTACACTAGGGTCTTTAAATAATGACAATGATATTCATTGAAAAGAATGTGCCACTGAAATCTTCGTATCACACTCTAATAATAAAACCCCTAAGCTGAACTGATTTGCAATAACGGAACAAAGTCGATATTGAAATATATTATCAAGTCTCGCTTGCATGTGAGACTTGCATCATCCATCCGCCATCCCTAGAACCATAGTTACATCACCAGAGTTACTGTACCAATATACTTTATCACCTTCCTGTAAATAATAACCGGGCCTCACTCTTCTTCAATGACCAAAGAAAAACCAAGCGTCTTTCTCCAATTAAAAAACCAAGTCCATCCAAGAATCTCATGTTAGTGGTACAAGCCCAAAACATTCGCAGACCAAGATAATGAGCTTGCTAGACTTGGTTGACAACTAGGAGTGCTACTTGCGACTCTCTCAGCTCAAATGAGATCTCAAAACATACTCAAATAATTTCAACAAATTCATGACTTTGTCATGAATATCAAAATAAGACAAATTTCTCGACACTTATCAAGTATCAGCCCGAGCGAAACCTCCCCATGTCACATCCAATGTCTAAAAGCCTATCCATCAGCATACCAGTCATGCTGAGCACCACTTATCACAAATAACTAACTATAATCCAATTCTTTAAGCTACCAACTTTCCTTGTTATCCACAAAAGTCCAGAACCTCAAGGATCAGCAGGCAACCAATCCCTCAGAAATGTTGTTTCAGTTTGTTAAATAAAGGCTTGGCTTATTGGAAAACCATGTTAAGATAAAGATAGTCTTATTTCTTATCTCTTCCTTTTCTATAAAAGCAACTCCATAGAGAATGTTGACATGGCTGGTAATTGGAGTTCATTCACTTGAAGCAGAAGGGTGGAACTTAGTAGTAATATAATTTTGCTTGTTACCTATGTTCTTTTCTCTTCTCTACTTTATAGATATTTTGCTAATCACACCATGGGATCAAACTAACATGCGATGGTTATTCTATATCTTTTAGGATGGATCTTCCATGGACCGATCAAATATGGGTTATATGTTGGCTACGGTTCACAATTTCCAAATGCAAGTTGGCACAAAGCATGATGAGAATCACAATTCTCAAGTTGTACAAGAAAGTGGCAAACAAGTTGAAGCGGATCGAGAAAATGCCTCTTAAATAAGAGCTACCAAGCGATATGACAGCTTCACCTACATCCATGTTCAATATCTCACATTTTCATGCCCGTCACAGCAGACGAGTGAGAGAATGCAATCCCAAAGTCGAGTCTCTTCCAACAAAGTGATTGATGGTCGACAAAATCCAAAAGGAAAGCAAACGCTTAGATGAGAATTCCACCATGGCCCCTTTTTTCACCATGAATGGGATAAACTTTCAACTAGCTGAAAACAAAGGCTGCAAATGGGTCAAGTTGACTTGTCCAATTCAGTTCAGGCCCACTAGACCAAGCTTGATTGATTCTTGGATGACATGCAGTCAAGTTGTCGTCAAAAATTAGATACATTTTGAAAATTGGGGATATAACTCCTCTCTTATCCTACCAAATGCACTTTTGGCCAGCGACATAACCCAATTTCCCCACTATATCATGTGATAAGCTTATCCATGAGGAGGGGCGGATAGGCTTATTACCTCCTCCATCATAACCCAACCCTCAGGCCACTTTTCTATCCACTCTTAAGCGCACAAAATTGAGAGGGAAATTTTATCTTTGTGATAAAAGACAAATCATCATGAAAGCCAAAGTGTATTGAATGTAATCTATTCTCCCCCTTTTCCCCTCACACTTATTCCACTAACCAAATACCAAAGACGCTAATCCTATTGAATAAGCCCAACCGTTCTATAATACCCTAGTTACATCTTCTTTCCCTTCGGATTTTTTCTTATTCCCTCCAAGCAAGGTTCATCATCTCGCTACCAAACCCCATACCGGTGCCACACTAGTACAACATCGATACGGTACGGTATAAAAATTTTTTGACGTACTGAATGTTGGTACGCCATCCGTACCGAATACCGATACCAAATCGGTACGATATGATACATCCTGTACCATCCGGTTCAGGCCGGTATAGCATACCATGCCTCCAAACTTATTCGACAACCAAAAGCAACCTTAGTTTAATTGAAAATTTTAGTGATTTTATTTTTATTATCAATTATTATATCTTAGTCATAAAAGGATGGCTAAATGGTTGATTCCAACTATAGATCCAATCCGAACCTGAACCTGAATTGTTTGTGTTGAGTCCAAGTCATGCTTGACGCTAGCTAATCCAACCCAAGTGACTGGCTGGGTCTAAAGTTTCCTTTATGGACCCAACTTGACCAGACTCTATCAGCCAATGGGTGGGATTTGCAACAAAAATCAAGACCCAAAAACATAAACAGGTCAAGTCAAGGTCAAGCTTGCCTAGGACCACCCCAACCCATGTGCAACCCTACTAAAACTCTCTTTCCAACGGACTCAATCTCATCCTTACCAACCCAACTTACCTCATCCCTGTCACTAAGTATCATATCCAAACCTTCAATGTTATATCCAATATCTAAAAGCCTTACCAATCAGCATACTGGTCATGCTAAGCACCACTTATTCCCATAACTTACTATCATCCAATTTTTTGAGCTACCAGATCACATTATCCACAAAAGGCCAACATCTCAATAATCAACATGTGACCAATCCTTTTGAGAGGCTGTTCTAGTTTGTTAAATGAAGGTTTAGAATATCGAAAAACAATTCAAACACAATCAGCATAAAGATAGTTTTATGTTCTCATTCTTTTCTATAAAGTTATGTTGAGATGGCTGGTAATTTGAATTTATTTTCTGAAGTTAAAGAAGGAGGTTGAATTTCCTTTGTTATTTAATTTTGCTTGTTACTTGTGTTCTTTTCTTCTCTTCTACTTTCTAGTTATTTTGCTAATCTCATCTTGGCATTTCCATTAGTCAAGATCAGCTAGAAAAGATGGTGGCCTTAGAGGGAACATCACAAAGATGTTGTTAGACACATAACACAAGTTGCACAGCAAATAATACCAGACCAGGAGGAAAGATAAGCGAATTAGAACAAGAATTACTGCAAAAATAAAAAAAGAACAGGATCAGCATTTTTACTCAATTTTAGACCATAATTGGTTTTCTTTAAAAAAAATAAGCAACATTAATATTGGGTAAATGCAAATGGAAATTCACATGTAAGAGGTGCATTATTTTTTATGAAATGCTTAATCTTGATTCCAGTGGACACTTTAATAAAGGATTTTTTTACATTTTTAATTACCAAGAATTTCAATTATTTTAAAAACACTCTTGCTATATTTCATACCCTTGTTCAAATTTACCCAATTTTAATGTTGTGCAGTTATATGTCACAGTGTGGCTCAACTTACATACACTGGTAAATAAAAAGAAAGCTGCAGTCACAATATAAATTACATTTCCGATATATACTGGTCACCAATGATAATGACACAAGAGGACAGAAGTATACTTAAAATAGAATAACGATAATAAACAAGAAATGACTGATCTAAATAGTTTATTTCAAGAATTCAATAAGATAACTAGGGACCAATAACTTATAACAAGTATTTGATATTCAGCAGCTCATTTCTAAGTAATTATGCATTTATCTAGAATGCTTAATTCAAGCTGTGTTACCTAGATCCTCATGTCTAGCACCTAGAATGTGTTGGATACCTATCTAAATCAGATATACTTCAGACACTTAAATACTTGTGAATTTAACAGCAGCTTTTCAAAATAAGTAGAGAGTTGGACTTCAGAAAAGCAGTTTGATGTAGAATGGTCAAGAGTGTAGGTATTAAACTAGATTTATAAAAATGTCATTTCTCTAAAATCCTTCAGCTAATTGGATAGCATAGGTGAGGGAAAAAAATATTTAAAACTTTAACAAATAGTAGTTTTTATTTTAATATATGCAGTATATGTGTATATAATTACATTTTCCATGTATCCCGGCAACTTCTTTTTCACTTCCCGAGTCAAAACACTTGTCCCATATCCGAATCTAATTCCCATATCCGAGTCCATGCAATAGTGAATAAGCATATGCTTCTAAGACACAAGAATTGGATAAAAATATATACATACAAGTACATATATATCTGTGCATACATATACACCAGCACTTACAGCATCAAAAGCATATCCACCTTTTCATAAACTTTCTCAACTTTAGCTCTTGAAATATGGAGTGCTATCCCCCCAACCCAAAGCTTCCATTCCCAGCTAAGCACAAATATGATCAATAAAACTATGACAATGTTGTGAAGCAGTATTTATTCCACAGAAGCACCTTGGAAGATAAATCTGTTTCCTGGGTTGAGTGCATTCCTTTTAAAAAAAGCTACAAGTATCTTGAAAGAAAAAAACAGATTTTATGTGTTGAATGGATTAAAAAATAAAAACGAAGTACGCTGGAAGATAAAGACAGATTTGATGCGTTGGATGAATTTCTAAAAAAGAAGCATGAAATATCTTGCAAGAAATTACTGAAGTCATGTGCTGGATGGATCTGGGAAAAAATAGAAAAGAAAAGAAAGCTTTCATTTGCAATACCATGAAAATGAATCGCCTAACACAGGCTATAATAAACTAAATCTCTGGCTTAGACAAGACAATGTTATATTGAATTTAAGCATCAAAAGACAAGCCATACACTAAAGCAAAAAGCTTTCTCAAAGAGAAATTTAAACATCAAAAAAAGATAAATTGATTTGACATCAAAATAATGTACAAATGGGTATAAATGGAAGCCGGCTACTTGAATATAGTCCTATCACTCAACATCCTGAACAAACTCAACATCAATATGTTAATTAAAAAAAAGCACTATATTAAAATCTTGATGTGGCATAGAGAATGATCCAAAAAATGTGACATTCGAGGAGGGGAAGTAAGGATGGTTCAAGTTATTATGTAAATGAAATATTATCTTTATTTGTGCCCAATAATAAGGCATAAGATATTCAGAGTTTATGCAAAAGTTTTCTCAAGAGCCCCATGCGAACGTACTCCCATGGACAACCATAAATGCCAACTGAATTCACTTTCGCCAGAATACCACCTTCACTAGCGAGGTCAACCTAGATGATAAAATCACTCGACTTTAACAACCATACTGTAGAAACTAAGATGAGAGGAAAGGGGGCAAAAAAAGAGAAAAAATTTTATTTCCTTCAGAAGGCTTCTCTGTGAATCACTCTCCTGCAGATTGCAGGGAGGGTGGCAAAAAAAAAAAAAAAAAAAAAACTTGAAATGATGTTAAGAGAACTATACATCCCCCAAGAAAAAATAAACCCTTCGCAGCAAAATAGTCACTTTTATTGCTATCAACCTCGAGAATACCTGGCCACCAAGTGAAAATGACCCCAGCAACGAGAAAAACTAACGCCAAACAAAGGCTACCTGCGCTTCTGGGAAGGGAATGTTCAGGCTAAAAGGCGACCATCTGTTATTCCACGAGATAACAGACACACCATTTCATGATGATGCGAGTACCATACATGAAATATATAGCCAGCTCCCAGATTTCCTGGACCACATTCATTTGGAAGAAAGATTATAATAACTAAAAAAAAAGCTGGAAGACATTAAGTCACTCCAGGTGCATGTCAACCAACAGATCATACTTTTGATGCAAGATTTTGTATGAGCTAACGACACATAAGAATGTTACAGAAAGTAAGCACATCCCCATGGATATGTCTAACTATAATATTAATGTCATCTCTCTCTCTCGACCGTAGAAGAGCGGACATAGATCTCGACAACATAAGTATATATAATAGAGAGAAAAAAGAAAAATGAAGAGGGGGGGCGGCTGTGAAAGAGATATGGGAGATAGAGAGAGAGGGAGTATACCTTGAGGAGGAGGGGGAGTGGAGAGGGAGAGGGACTTAAATTGGGAATCAATCCGAGAGAGGAAAAGCATGGCTTCCTTGAAAGGCTTGGAGAGCTCCTGCTCGTACTTGGTTAACATCTCGCAGTAGGCCTCCATGAACTGGTCCAGCGCCGGATCCTCGCCGCCGCCGCCATTCCCTCCATCCCCAGCCGCCGCCGACGAGGACGAAGCCCGGCCCATCATCAGCGACGTCGCGCACGCCTCCTCCAGCCTCGCCACCACCTCCGGCGGCGCTCCCACCTGTCCATATTATATGCATATAAAGTCCAGCCTGCGTTCTTTTTTTTTTTTTGGTTCACATGTTTTTTCCTGTATACCTTGTGGCAGTTAACGTAGGCGGAGAGGAGTCGAGGGTACTGAGGATGCGCCATGATCTTGGCCTTGATGACGTTGTTATCATAGTCCTCGCCGCCGGCGTTGCTCGGCGGGGGAGGTACGAAGAGACCGTTGTTGGACATGTGTGGAGTTGGTGTCGGAATGGAACGTGACGCCATAAGAGGCATGATCATGAGCGGCGAGAGGCCGCTGCTGCCCTCGCCGAAGCCGCCCATCAGGCACGAGCTATCGCCGCCTCCGCCGCTCCCGCTCCGGCCCTCCATTTCTCTCGTCAGAAAGCTCTCTCCGTGTGCGGGATGCTGGGAGAAGATAGAGAGAAAGAGCGAGGGAATGAGCGTGGGAAAGAAAAGAATAAATAGGGGTTGGTATATATTAGGCTTTTATGATGATGATGATAATTATTTCTTCCTTTGTCTGGTAACTAAATGGGAGCTGCAGCGTTTTTAGCTCTGGGCTGGGGAAATGCCTTTTATCCCCTACTCCCGGGTTTTTTGCTGGTCGACACTGGCCACTCCTGCTGCTACTTTTTGCCAAGCCGTTTCACAGGGAAAATCCTATGTTGCAGTCTCAATTATTAATGGCCTTCTCTCTCTCTATCCTTCTTGTGTGCATGGGCTAACATTTGGGGAGGGCAAAACTTAGATTAATCTCTAATGTTTAAGAAATGGAGGTGGAGAGCGGGAAGGGGAACTCCACCTGCAACCTTTCCTTCCCAACGTAACCAAAAGAAAATGAGAGAGAGATCAAGAAATAACTGTGACAGGAAACTCCCGCCTCCTCGTTTGCTGCACTTCCACTGAGATTAAGATGAAAGAGAGAGAACAGGGGTTGATAGCAGTGAAACTACAGTGGATGGAAGGAGGAGGATGAGTAAAGTGAGGCTAGCGATGGATAAATGAGTGATATAAAATTAATATTCACCACACGACAATCCACGAGGTTGGAGAATATATGAGCTTTGAATGCGACGGATTGCACCTCTCAGTGCGCCCTAGACCCCTCCCTCTTCCTTATAGCTAGGTGCTGGGGTGGTGGGCCCTTGATTCCCCTGCCCTGCCAGTTGCCTATCTCTCCCTCCCTCTCTCTCTCTCTCTCTCTCTCTCTCTCACCCCCCTCTCCTCAGTTTGATCCATAAGACACCAAACTAAGCCTCAAGCCCATCTCTCTCTCTTTCCCCTCCCCTCCATTATTGCAGCACGAGGGATTGTATCACACGAGCACTGTGGTAGTGAATTTTATTCGATAATTTTTTTTTTGATATTACTTTAAAATACAAAATGAAGTCGTACTTACTGCAGCCAGAAAAGCTGGGAAAGGTATAGTGGGACAGTGCGAATGTCTCTAGCTGTCCTTCCACCCCTTCTCTCCCTCCTCCAGTTTCTCTCCCCCGGCACCCTCCTCACTCTCTTTGCGCTCCCACACGGCTAACAACAAAGTGAGCCCCAAAATGATCCGAGAGTCGCAGCACAACACCCGAACCATTTTATTCCTGCTGTGCCAGTTGAGTGGATGTCCTTTCTTGCTGTCCGAAACGCTCCTCGCTCGAAGGATAGAAGCTGGTGGTATTTGGGTGAGGTTTTGCTCCGTCGCCGCTTCTATCCAATATGACGCACGTTTTGGTTTTATGTTCTAACAATTTAAATCTTTTGGAGTGAAAAAAAAGGAATATATAAGATTCTGTTCAAGTATGTATTAATTTTATTGTACACCAAAAAAACTTGCACAACCATATAGGATCAAAAAATTCTAATAATAATATCTAGCGTTTTTTTTTGAATTTCTACATAGTTACGTGCGCATCATAACCAACTTGGCACAAGGTTCATATGAAATAGGAAATAATATAGCATAGACTCTTACGAAACTAATCAAGATATATATATTTGGATTTAAATAGAATTGAATTCTTGGATTGGAGAGACTCAAATGGGCATATGTGGCTATAAGTGATGCCTTCCCATGCTGCCCTGAGCTCGGCCCCTATAGCTATCACTCTAGCAGTGCTACGTCCTTCTGTAGCAATCAGCCGTGAGTCGTGACTCCTGATCACGAAATTCATATTTGCTCTATCTCCATCGCCCGAGACGCTACCATCGAAGTTCACTTTAAGATGACCGAATGGTAGAGGCTCCTAAGAGACAAGGACAATCTTGGGCGCTGTAACAGTAGAAAGAGAGTCCCAAATATTTTGACCATCCTAGATAGAGGTTGTTGTAGTAGCCCTGGCAACCTCAACAGTCTGAAGAAGAGCTCTCTCCATCGCACTTCTCAAAGACGCCCACTTATCTTCAAAGACTCGGACGTTCCTATCCAACCATATATGATACACTAGATACGCACATGTGACTCCCTGCCCCATTGTTCACGAGCTCCACATGGCAACCCTCATTTGGCGTAGTAGATTATCAGCAGATCAGATGGCTTGAGGCAAAGGGAATGCAACCCACCTCCAGATATGAACTGCTCACGGGCACTCAAGCAGAACATGACTGATGATCTCCTCCATATCATAGCATATACCACAACTCGGAATGATCTTGACTCTCCTCCATGTCAACACGCTCCTAGTCGGTAAACAACCCCACGCTATCTTTTATAGAAACAAGACTATACGGGGGTGAACACGCATCCTCCAGATTCATCTACTATCTATTTGCCTGACAGCATCCCCTTCCATCACCTCCTATAAGTCCGTGGCCCGCACCTTGGACCTACATGTGGCCGCTCAGACCAACTTATCCCTCGTTTCCCTCGTAGAAAACAGAATGGCCATAATGTTCTTGGCCAGCTACTCCCTGAAGACCTCCCTAATTAACAGCCCATTCGATATGCTCCTTCCAAGACGATCTGATCGCTGACTCTGCAGCCCTCCAACTTTGCTGAATCAACCAGAGTCGGCCCTCGACAAAGCAGCGGCTTGAGTATCCAATTATTTTCAAGACACCAATAGACCGACTATCACAAACTATCCACCTAACTATAGTAAGTACCATCAAAGCATATGAACAAGTCTCTTTCTAAGTGAAAGAGCACCTAGCCTAAAAATTCGTTGTCCCGTGTGAGATCTCTACTTGAAGTTTTTAAAAGAACATACTTATTTCTGGGTGGTATTTTGCTGCCTTTTACCTACAAAAAAACATTTTATTATATTTTTTTAAAAATAAAAAGGGCCGTTGGGATGGGGATGGGCAGAAGTGCCTCAACAACCCCTTCCAATCACCAACAGTAACCAGTTTTGTTCTTGTTGAGATAATTGTCCTGTCATCCAAATGGACCACCATGAATGATCGAGCAAGCTCATCATCACACACAGGAAGTGTACGAAATTATTGGATCTTGTTTTACAATCTTTGCAACGCATATTTAAATAATTAAATAAAACAATATCATAACTATGATATAATAAATATAGAGTGCAAAATGATATCATAAATAATTATATTATATATAATATAGTTAATAAATCATCTCGATCATACCATAATATTATATGTGAAAAACTTGAAAGCATAAAAGACACAAACATCGAACATAAAACAACCTTCCCAAAAAACCTATCCAAATTTTCTCTATATCAAAAAAATTCTGTAAAAAAAATAATTAGGATAACAAAAGAAAAAAGCACATAGAAGAGAAAAACAAAAACATAATTAACCACAAATCATATACCCACGATCCAATTAGTTTGATGAGTCTATATCCGACAATTAACTGCAATTCATGTCCATATCAACTTAACCACAATCCAAATAGACAAATATGTTCAAATATTCTAATAAGTTATGTTGTCTAGGCCCATCCAATTAAACAAGCTAGTTTCATAATCAATTAAAATTCACAGAATGCTAAGCAAAAAAAGAAAATAAGATATTCATCTTTCCTCTATTTTTGCTCCTCCATTATTGTTACTGACACGAGAATTTATTTTTTTAAATACATTGAGCAATTTTTTTCTATCTTCTTGGTAAATAGCCATTTTATCTCTTTATGCAGTTCTATGACCTAGGATATTAAACAATGGCTGCAGAGTGCTCATAAAATTCAAAAAAAAATCAGATGCTCAATTATATAAAATGGAAGCTCGGCATGTATTATAAAGTTTCCAAAAAAATCTTCCACTCTCTTTTTGATTAGATTTTAAAGACTTAATTGGATCTTTAAAATTAGTTACTACATGTATTTGATTAACATCATTGACCATTGGATATTTCTTGCAAATATTTTGAAGGTGGTACTTTAAATCACTAGTGTCACCTCTAGTACTACTATTTAGCATTTTATTTATAATATTTGCAAGTAGCTGTAAATTCATCAATTTTTTTCGGCAACAAAATGATTCCACACCCAGAAACTTGTCTTATAACCTCTATCATGATCATTTTTATCATCTTCTTCAATTATACCATTCTCATCCCTTCTATATATTATCAACGATCTTATTTTCACCTACATTTAAATGAGTCATTATATCGTAAAGCAATCTGCCAAAGTAATAGTACAAACTGTTAAAACAAAATCAATATCCGAGCAACAATATACGGACTACCGAATTAAAATAGCAATCAATGGATGGTATATGTACTAAAACACATATAAACAATAATATATATACTATGGATATAACATGGTGAGTGGCTTGTAATAAGTGTTTTGTTCATACCTCAAATCGATTCCATCTTCTCCGAGGAAAGGGTAAAAAAACAAGTTGAGGAGTACAAGCCTGCTTGAGAATCCCATTACCTAAATACCGTAAACACACTGAAGCCATTCATTATCAAAGAGCTAGTTATAACCCACCTCAGGCCAGGTCAATTAATTCAACAACTCATCGAAATAGATTAAATCTTAACTCTATAAGGTCCCAAGAGTGGCTGTGATGACATCCAATAAATAAGAAGAAAATTTAGGGCAGATTCATATTATAGCGGGACAGAATAAAAATACATGTGCATCATTTATTTAGACTTTAAAACATATGATAATAGTAAAGATGAAATTCTAATTAATAGGCAAGAATTTGACCAGAGATAGAAAATCACCTGTACATGGTATTAGAATAAATAAAATCACTGAAACCTTCATCATAATTGCTATCCATACAAAAAAAAAAAAATAATCTCTAAATCCTAATTCCTAAACCCTAATTGGAATCTCTAATTGCAACTCAACATGAAACAATTATACTTTTTAAGTTTGCTAGCATCTTCAAGGCAAGCTTTTCGACCTAGTTTCATCCACTGAGATAAGGAAAGAAAGAGAAAGATTATGGAGAGAAAAGCAAATAGTAGGAAGTAGTTAGAAAGGGATGAAAAGAGATTCCAAACTAGGACAACAATGAGAGGGTACCATTTGCCTTGCTTGGGCGTTAGGGATGTATTCTTCACGCGAAAGAATGATTCATTTTCTTTCACATGAATCCATCATTGGATCATTCACTGACCGCTTTGAGATTTGTGGGGTGGGTGATCTAATGGTTGATTCGCATTCATGCGAAAGATACAATCCCAATCCTCAGTTTGGATTGGCAATTGGCGATGATGGGAGGGGGGATGTGATGCGGAAATCAACATGAGAGGCCGAGAGAAGGAATAGGACTCAAGAAGGATCACTGGATGAGAGGGGCAACGAAGACGAGAGTGGGGATCATCAATCAAAAAATAGGCGAAAAAGCCGAATATAGTTTTAGAGATCAAGGGATTAAAATCCTCAATCTCCGGCCAATTCTACTCACACATGTTGGTTCCTAGGTCAGACCTCAAGCATAAAGTTCTAAAGGCCAATTCTAGCCGAGTTGGCTGCAAGGCCAGATCAGGTTTGGTTCTAGCTCGGGTTTAGGATGAAGCATGAGCCAAACCAAATATCAATTAGAGCTGAGCCTAACCCGAACAGTCTCAAACCTAGCTCAAAGCATATTTGGATTCATTTTCAGCTCTAGGGTGGGATTTCTCTCTATTACTCAGAGAAGGATTTTTTTAAACTAAAAACAAGAAAGAAAGAAAGAAAGAAAACAAACTGATCCACGACACAGAATCACAGATACTGTGCAGTGCTCACTGGTGCCAGACGAGAGACTATTTAATACATCAACGGACCCACAAACCAGATACAGCCCGGAGATCATCCTTCCAGCGGCGGACGGCAGCGGTTACGAAAACTATTTATTTACGCATTTCGTTTCCGTTCCGTGGCACGCCCTCGAACTCAGCAGTCCCACGGGACCAAGGAAGGACCTCTCCCCCTTCCGTCCTCCATCGCTGCCGAGGAATCTAGATCCACCGTCTCAAACACCACGAAGGACACCCGCATCTTTTTGATAGTAAGATCACATCATGTGGGTCCCTTCCCTTATACTCCTCGCTAAACGTAAACACGCTTCCCGGTACACGTACGTATCTCATACGTAAACGTAAGCCTAAAAAAAAAAAAAAAAGCTCTCTCTTCTTCCTCCCCGCCATTGATTTCCATTTAGATGGTTTCCATGAGACGCGAAGAGCTTCCTTGGATTGCCGGGTGCCGTTTTGGGTTCCATTCCATGCGTGTGGCGGAGAGAGCACCGGTTGTCATGTCGCCCCCGGAGATGGGCATAACTTTCCCTCGCTGCTCTCTCTCTTCGTTTCTTTCACCACGCTACTACTCATTCATGCGCTCTTTTATCTCGCTACTGCTAGTTCTCACTCGGACATCACGCTCCCCGGGGACGTGTCATCATTATGGAAAAGAGGGGATGGGAGAATCCTGTGCGTTCACATGGAGCAGTACGCGAGCCCGCTGCAACTTTATGCCGTTTTTGATTGGACGTTGTACTTACTCCCCGGGCCCCTCTCCCTCCAGCTTCCATTCCTTTAAGATATTTTAGACGACGAAAGAAAAGATTAAGATTTAAAACTATGGCGCATGTTAAGGCTCGACTGTGGCGGATAGATGGGAGGATCGACGTAAGGTGGTGGATCTTTCTCGGTTGCAGGGGATTATACTTCCTTAATTAAGCAGCCAAGTACATGCATGAGATCAGCGAGGCTCATAAGTCCTCGTCCCTTGCCGAAAGATTACCTTATGATCTAGCTAAAACCTATACGTATTAGATATCTTTCTGTTCTTCACGAATTCCCACTAGAATGAGAGAGGGGGAGAGAGAGAGAGGGGGAGGGTGCACTTTCCACCTACTCCAGCTCTTTGGAGCGACTTTGATTGACGGGTGTTAGGGGCAAAACCCAAGCAGAGAGAGAGGGTTCAGGCCTAGTTGTCCTGAAGGCATTCACAGTTCGGATCTTGTTGTAGCCTCTGCGCAGGCCTTTTATAGTTGATGAGACAGCTGACTTTATTTATTTTATTCTAAGGGAACATATCACGCTTTGTGAGCTTGCTTAAAATAAAATATGGGACATCCGAGGGGTTCCATGGCCATCGACACTTGCATGGGAAATTGTCGAAGAGCGTGCAAGAAGAGTTCATTTGATTTCATTCCACTGCGTTGATATTTTGGAATGCGTCACGACCAAAGCTTTGGATCGCTTGGCGCGATATCGCTTGGCAGGTGGTTGGGGGAATCCAAAGGACCAGGTGAAAGAAGCAGCGTCTGCTTTTGGAATGTTGAAGGTTGCTCCCATGGTTTGACCGCAAGGAATATTGGAAAGAGAGAAAGAACCTCAGCCTTGGTTGGAGTTCTTCCCTCTTAGGAACTTTAAGCCTTCATTAATTAAATACTGCTCAGGTTGTCCTATGATTTTGTTTAAAAATAATAAAATAGCATGAATCCAATGCCTTCCATAGGTTTTCTTTTGGAAAGAAAAAGTCGTCATTTGAAGACTTTGCTAAAGCATAGAATCGACTGGAGATTAATATTGCAGACACTTCAAATAAGATGCATTAGGAAAATACCCTCACGATGTGGAGGAATTCAAAAAATATTTCAGAACTATTTTTTTTGCTGCAATTATCCACTGCCGCTGGAACCAAAATTTCTACGAGGGCACATCAGGGTTGAGCACCTTTTGCTCATGCAGCGCTATTGCTTGGGTTGCACGTACATGCACTGCAAAACTATAACTCGATACATATGATGCATTTGAGAAGTGATGTAGAAAGAGGGCCTTAAAGCCACCACCACGATAAGAAGTTAAAAAAAGAAAAAAAAATATATTGAAATTATTACCGATATATATATAGTTTTTAGAATATAATATTTATTAATCTATAGTTTTTAAGCTTTATCTGGTATAAGAAATTATATGCATATTATTCTTTAGATATTGTGAGCTCTTAGATGCAAAAATTCTAGAAAAGAAAGAAAAATTTGGAAGAGAAAGAAAAGAACTTACGAGGAGAAAAAAGATCTAAGGGGTGAGATAAATGGTTCGATAAAAAAAAGGATGGATGGTGAGACTTGATGAGAAAGAAAAAAGTTTATCTTTATGGATAATCTCTTTTGGCATATTGCATCAGCAGAAGAAGTTCTATTTCTATTTGACTTTTAGGTTTTCTCTTTAAGATGTACGCTAGAGAAAACGTGGCAAAATAGGAGTCCCACCCCATGTAATATATTGTAGTGCCCGTCCCATATAATTTTTATTCAAAAAAGATAAACAATTGAGTATCAAGTGTTAGCATTTTTAAATACAGAATAATTTCTTACATAATAAGTGCAGACTCATTCCTTGTTGGTTTTAAAGAGAAGTGGATGAAACAAATAAGGGACATTATGATATATTCTTTATTGTTATAATAATATATTAAGATATAAATGATGATTATTATTTTTATTTATTTCTTTCTCCAATAAAATATATTGCATTAATTTTTATTCCAAAAGTGATTATATGATCAAAAAGTAATACTTTTATTTCATAAAAAGTGCAAGAAAAAATACAGCCATTATTTTCTTGTTATTATATGTTATAACACCATTATAATTGCCATTATAATAATTATTATTTAAATATTCAAATTTTGAACTTCTATTTTTTGATGCAAATAACTGCTGGTATAGCAATTATAACAATGAGCAAAGATTGGGGTGAGGGTTTCCTATAATGGCATAGCATGTTATTTGAAAACTTGGAGAGATGTATTCTTCCATAACTCTTATTTCTCTCTAGATGTATATGTTTTATTTCTTTTAAAAGAGAGTATGTATAGAACACCTACCTTAGTGACTGTTGCATGATGTCGGCTCAAGGCTACCAATGGAGACATAGAATACTTTGCGAAATATTAGAAGAAATATTTTGCAAATTAATCAGCTCAAGTAAACAGCTCAAATTTTATGTGTGTAGCATTTCAGTCAATCCACTCTCTGAAAAGGTTTATTGAAATGACTAATGCATCTAAAGTGAAAATCAATTAATCACCATATTTATAAACCCCCGAGTCACCCCCATGTATTACTTAAAAATTAATATAGAATCCTCTAGAGTTAAATACTAGATATTAGTTATTATGATCAATAAATAGCACTGTCCAGCTACCTATAAATTAATATCGTATCACCTGGTATTTCAAAACATGATCAGTTTATATTTGCAGGGAACAAGCAAGACTCTAGATGCATCTTGCATGTCAACATGTGTGTAATACTACTACAGATCAATATCTTATCCGAGATGAATGACCTCCGAGCTATGATGATGAAACCTCCTCGAGTGGTAACAGATGCATAATTCACCATCACCACATGATCATCATGGGTATCATCATCATAATAAGCAAAAATCTCATGTAGGTAATTGGTTGAAATGTATGAATTAGGAAGTGCAATAGTCAGCAAATGTATGTAAGAAAAAAGTTGTAATGGTGAGCAAAGACAAGATTGGTTGTGGTGTTCTTGAGGCCATGTACACCTTGCACACGGCATGGCTGACCGAGCCAAGCACACAGGCTTCAAAGGATAGGATTTCTATATAGAAGTAAGAGAACCTGTTGTTACATAACCAAACCAATGCGATACTAAACAAAAATAAGTTTTAAAGCTTTTGAAACAACTAAAAAGAAGGGGAGGAGGTTAAAACGATAGCAATTCGGAAGCAGATTGTGCTCAGTTTAAAATTGGAGTTCAAGTATCACATAGCCCCCAACTGCCTAATTTTTTGGCTAGCCAACTTTGTTATCTCTCTTAAGGATCACTGCCCGTGGCCCCATAGTTTTAGATTAATGCTAATATTCTATCTTTTTCCTCCTGGTGTTCAAACCCCTTGCTACTACCTTTATATATTATATATGTATATATAAAGGGAACTGAGATTGAAATTTTCCTGACTGAGTTCGGAATATGTAACACCTTACATGATTAATTGAGCTAAGCTTGAGCTTGGCCCAATCATAGAGTGAACCAAGAGCTTCAGCTTGCCTGGCTTACTGGGGTCCTGTAGATACATGTACAATAAGTTTCTTTACTGCATAGCTATACCCTTGCTATAAATTCATCCAACAATACTTTAGCTGTGTTAAAACATGGCCCAGCTAACAAAATTCTCAATAATCCTATTGAAATTGGTAGATACGAAATTTGGAAGGGCATTTTAAAAAAATTGGATAGGTAAGTCAAGCTATAGAAGAAAACTTCTTCCGGTTTAGCAGCAGGGCAAATCCAAACTCGTCAACAGTACCAAGCCTAGCAGGAGAAGTAAACGAAGAGGCCCGTCTTACCTTTAGTCTGTCCAGGGAAAAAAGAAAATCAATCCAAGATCGCTTTCTAAACAGTATCGAAGAGTGTTTTAGATTCAAGAACTACGCGGGAATAGAAAATAGCAATATTTAGCCGTCATGCTCTTAAACAGTCAATTTTGCAGCAGTTATGACAGATCAACTGCACAGAGGAAAATTTCACAGAGGTGCATTGTGCAAATACAAGTACATGAAAACATACAAGCAAAAATGTCCACAAGCAAACAACAGGAGATCAAAAAGAAAAAAATCAAGATGAAGATTTTGTCACATATCTTGAGTACACATATTCGGTACTCAATCCAACATTAACTGTCCTCTCCATATAGAAGCAGAAGAACCTGCATCCAACAACCTACTCAACTTAAATCAAATATGAGATGGACCAAGTAGGCAATCGGACAGATCATTAACAAAACACACAATTCAGAGGCTTCCTGCCAAATGAATGAATTTCCTGACTTTATCTTGGCACGACCAATCTGCTCAAACCAGTCCAAGAATTCTAAAGAGCATCTGATGGTTTGAAGACAATTTGAAAAAAATTCATTCCATGCTATAGTCCTAAGCAGTTCCGTGCAGAGTTAGAATTTTTGAATGACAACTGAATTGGGGAGCCCTGCTTCCTCAATCATATTGTTATCATCAGGATGCTGCTTGGGTGGAAAACCAACCATCTGCAGCTTGTAAATTTCTTGCTGCTCTAGGTTGTTCATGCATCAATGAATGCCGAATATCACTGTTTGTATGGAGAGTATTGAAATGTGCAACCATTCAGGTGCCATCCACCAACCTTAGATGAATTGAGGTAGATGACAAAGAAGCATCAATTGAAAGGCCTACAAATGGGGAAGAAAGAGTACAGGGGTGTAGCAGCAGCAACAGCAGGCTGAGAGACAGTAATCTGAAGATCCACTGCAAAGAGTTCTTCCTACACCTTGAAATGGAGTGAGAAATTTCACAGGTTCCTGCCAACAGGAAATGAAGATTATTACCTTGAGATACCACCGGAGGTGAGAAAACAGTGGTGATCAAAGTTTAAGTTGGTAGGGGGAGCCACAGGACACTTTTCTTTCCTCCTTGCCAGATTGACATGAACCATTGTCCTCCCACCTGATGGTTCAAGCTCTTTAGGGCATCCAGACTTCCTGATGCTATGCATAGAAGAAATAACATAGGTTGCAACATATTAGGTTTAGATTTAAAGTGACCGAAATGAAACATAGCAGATTGTGACATAGAGCATCTTTCACTGAAATTCCTATCAACAAAGTGAAAACCTTAACATCAACCATAACCAACAAGCCTTGTTCCACCCCATTAAACTCAAGGATCATTATATGACTACCTATAAATTAACTTAACATCAATCCCTATGCCGATCTCAAATTCCAATGAAAAAAATTTTAGGCAAGGAGAGGAACTTGTCATGAAACATAGAGGGTGTGTTTGTCGTTGCTTCTGCAGTTTAAAAAGTTCTTCCCACAAAAGGAGAAGCCGGAAGCTAGGTTTTCTAGCTTTTCCTAGAGCACTTTTAAAACTTTTCTTCTTGTAAAAGCACTTTGCAGATATTATTGCCCAAATTTGTTTTCTCGAGGAAGCATTTTTTTTTTTGTTTTAAAAGTTACGAAGTACTTTTCTTTAAGCAACACCGAAAACATCCAAAAAGCTAGGTGGTGCTTAAGAAGATTTACCTTATTAGTTATCTAGAGCATACACAACAAAGCTAAATTAGCCAAACATGCATTAACCCTTTTCAACTGCCCAAAAGTTCTATGCTACTAATAAGACCAAGCAGCATAGCCAAAAGAATAAAACATTTCAAATTCGCCTACAACTTGGTCTCAAATCACATCTTCAATGACCTCTCAAAAGCACCTTAATGAAATGTTTTTTTCTAAGGGTGTCAACTAGCCAACTGATAAAGTCTCCTGTATTTGATACAAGAGACTTAGGTTTAATCCCACCCTCACTCCGATTCCACTTGTCCTAGATCCCAAATCTTATCACAGCCATTTTAAATCATACTTAAAGATCTTCTCATTTGTTTTAGTTACAAGGCTACATACTTCAAAAGTGCAAGTTTATGACAAGTTTCTTGCTCATGTCCTGTCCAGTATTTGTTATGCCTTGTTCTCTATAGTTGTCGAAAATAAATCCAGGACCTCTTTACTGAACCCTCTTCTAATCTTTATCGACCACAATCATCTAATCTGAACTGACTCTCCATCATTCTAAATTCACTTCTTCTTAACTAATCCTTCCGATAGAGAACCTGCAGAACTTGATATCCTTACTATTATGCATCTAAATCTACTAAGGAACTAAGACTGGATATCATTCA
Organism: Phoenix dactylifera; assembly: GCF_009389715.1. Taxonomy (NCBI): domain Eukaryota; kingdom Viridiplantae; phylum Streptophyta; class Magnoliopsida; order Arecales; family Arecaceae; genus Phoenix; species Phoenix dactylifera. The sequence continues at coordinate 1,459,984 of NW_024067669.1, read as the reverse complement.
TTTAAAATTTCATCAGTTTCATCTCTCAACAACATGATCTGTTATAAAACCGACTGTTTATGCAAGTCATTAAAAGTTAATTGGAATTTGAAATATTAGCAACCATGAACCTATAATTTTGCACCAACTAAATTTTTCCTAAATATGACCAGGATGGGTAATCATTAACTTTACACGTCAACAAACAGGACGACATGCAGTGAGCTGCAAAGACTAAATTGATGAAGAATCCAATAAAGATCGCTGCATGGCTCGCGTCTCCTAGGTCTCACGGATGCAGAATCTAACAAAGAACAGTCCACAATCGCTTCAATATTCAAACGATCCCTCCTCTATCCTCCCTCTCACGCTCACCTACGACTCATGAAAAAAAAAACATCATCTTTCTATCGGAAGAAAGATCACTCCAGATCAATGTATACCCTTTTTTTATCAAAAGAAGATCACTCCGAATCAATAAAGATCACTTTTTTATGGGAAGAGAGGGCAAGAAGAATAGATACGTGATAGAACATCTATCTTTTTTTCTTTTTCTTTTTTTTTTTTTCAAGAACCATCAAATTCTCAACCAAATGCGAGGTTAATAAAGAAAAAAATCAGCTAAAAAAACAAAATTAACCAATCACCACTTCTTCTCGCGGCCGGTGGAGTACTCCTAAGTGCCACCGAAATCGCTGTCAGATTCGGGACCAGACCGCCGGTTCAGATTCGAGAGGGTATATATATATATGGTCGGGCGGCTCCCGAAGGCCTTCCGGTTCCTGGGTATAGTAGGAGCCATGTCTCCCGAGAAAGGCCGTCCCTCCTGTACTCAGTACATATGGCTTGCATCCGTCGCCGGCCTACCCCCCCCCCCCCCCCTCCCCGCGCCGCCCGCCGGCGCGATCCCGCCTCCAAAGTCGTTCGGACGAACGGAACGGCGACCGCTGGCGGAACGTCGTTATCTTGCACATAATCCTCGCCTTCGTCGTCGGCACGGTCTTCGTCTTCGTCTCCTGCGCCGCCTGCCTTGGGTTTCAGCAGGGTGGGGATCGAAGGAGGAGGTCTCGTAGAACGAGTGGATGTGCGGAGGCCAGTTGCGGCTAACGCGCCTCCTCGGGCGCGGCGGAGGTGACTCCGATGAACGTCTCCACCGCGGCGCCCCGGCTCTCCCTCTCTTTCTCTGGCCTCAGCCCAAGCCAAAGGGCTTGCTTCTCTCGGTGGCTGGCTCCAGCCCATTAACACACTAGCGATACGGACCCATCAGGCCCGATTAAAAGATTCCGGCAAGTAACAAAACGAAATCCAAACACCTGTGTCCATGTTCTCAAGAAAAAGCCAATCAGGTTGCTGATCACTCCCCCCTCCAAAAAAAAAAAAAAAAAAAAAAAATGAAGACTAACAAAGTGCTGAAAATGGGTCGGGCAGGGCCGGGACATTTCATGTTCAGGTCATGATTTTGGATCCGGACCCACATCATTATTGATCGAGCCAGAGCCATGGAAAGAATTTTAGATCTGGTGGGTCATTCATGTTGGATTGGGGACAAGATTGACCTAGACCCAACTCAAATGCTTCGGGTCAAGACTGTATTAGGTCAAATATGCAGTTTGAGTCAAGTATGTAGCAATTCTTTTATAGATAAAATATAATGATCAATAATTAAATATAAACTTACTAAACCTGAATCATATATAGGCTGGACCGAGTTGGGTTGGGTGGAAAAATACAAGACCTAGACTCAATCTGGATTTTAGATTGGGTCTAGTTTTTGAACCCGAACCAATCCACGTCTTCAAATACATTTCAGATTAGGATCGAGTAGGGTCATGACTCATGAGTCAAACTATCTCAACAAAAGCTAATTTTGATTGTGCACACTATATAACTATCAAAGAAATAGCAAATATAAAGTAGCACTCTTATTGAGCAAGGCTATAGAGAATGCCTTGCTCAACTGTAGAAACAAGTCTCAAATAAAGCACTGCAAGAAGTAACGATTCACCCATCAAAGTTATTTACATTAAGATTAATATATGAACAATAGAAAACATATATAGCAATAACCTAGAGATACATAACCTCAAGCACTATGAGTCAAACCACAAGAACACGGAGATTTATATAGAAACCCCTCCAAGAAGAAAAATTCACATGTAAATTCGAGTAGAAATCGACCATGAAACCAAAATAATAGATTCAAGTTCTTATACCCTTTGTTCTATGTCTGAAGTATCACAAAGGACCAGAGAGATACAAGGATTAGCTTTCTTGACTTCCATAATACTTAGTTCTCACCATGAAGCAAACTTCCAACAAGATGGAGAAGCTCCAAATTTGTTAAAATCTTCTTGTTCTAGCCCAATTTCAACTATGACAGCAATCATAGAACACACAGGATACTACGGCTAATTCCAGAGAAAACCCCACAAAGAAATCTTCTTTTCTTACTCAAAAATAGCCTCCATCTCTAACCCCACCAATGAATATATGAGGACGATCTCATCATGTAAAAAAACCCTCCCGGACCAAACCTATGGCACAACCATCCCAAAATAAATGGCCCTCCTCATGAGACTAAACCCATACCAATAAGTGGAACATGATGACTATGCTCAATGACTTACATACCACTCATATATATGCAAAGAGGGTAATCAAGCTGCTGATTGGATCGCCGATATGGAGTTACACATGGAAGGAACTTCTGCAGCTTATGCTAGTTAATTAGATGGCTATATTTTTAAAGAGTGACTTCAGGCAAATCTTCCTTTCATGAGGTATCAAATTACCATCATCCAGACTTTTTTTCCATTGATTATGAGATCAATTATAGAGCATGATAGAAAGTTGAGAAGGCTTCATAGAAATGCTGCCAAATTTATTCTCAAAAAAAGAATCATCGTTCCCGAATTCCGGCTCAAAGTAGATTTAAGCAAGAGTGGAGTATAGCATGAAACCTATGATGGTTGTCCGGTAAAAATATCTAATTTATTATTCGCAGTTTAAACTTATGTAACCAAGAGATGATTTTGTAATTTTCAAAAATTTGCAGAGTCTCGATGAAGAGACAAGAAGATGACTATAGATATCAAGAGTTGCTTTCATTTCAAAAAAACAAAAAAAACAGAGAAATAAAAGAGGAAAGAGAAAATCAGTCTGGCAGTGAAGCAATGAAAATCATGAAATTATTCTACCATTATTTCCATTGTGACCTGCTGTTGTAGCATATAGCAACTATTATACTAAGCATAAACAAATGTTAAAAATGGGCTTTGAATTTTTAGCAAAATAATATTTTTATAATGCATGTTATAATGAGTAATAAAGACTCCTAAATAGCTAGTTAGCTAGTCATGTTGGTGCTTATGATATATGAAAGCATTCCTCCACTTTCTTGATTACCATCTATTATTGTTACCCTCTGATACTTTTGTAAGAGGAGTCCCCACATTTGATTTGTGTTATCCTTTTTCCTTATGCAATTCTTAAAAGACAAATAAGATGCCATCATGGTATCTTTATCTAACATCTTAATCAAAGTATCAGATGCTAAGCTCATAATCTTGGTTTGTAAAATCTCTAAATCCAGATGGCAATCACTTGTTTATCCAGAATTCTCAAGAAGAATAAAGACTTTCTTTGTTTGGTCCTGACGTCCTCCAAAAGAAAGGGCTATGGCATCGAATCTACCTTCTCCTTTCTTTTTTATATATGCTGTATCTTTCGCGTGAAAGAATGATTGATCTTCTTTCGCAACATCAATCGTTGGATTGCATCTTGTACAGATATCAAAGCATGCTAATATTCTTCTCCATCCACCCATATAGATCTCAAAGCGGATATTTTGCGATCCAACGATCAAATTCACAAAAGAAGATGAATCATTCTTTCGTGCAAAAGATACAACCCAAACCCATTTTCATGTAGCAACTGATTCCCAGTAGGGAAATTCCTATTTCAAATCATGCATTGTGCCAAGATTATGGTCTACAAGCTACAAAGGTCCTTTGTTCAACCACCACCATCTACACGAGAGAAACCAATGATATTTTATAAAATAATCAAAGAACATAGAGTGTGAATCACCAACACGAGAACATTCTAATACAAAAATGTCGAGATTCTCTCGTGGCAGGCCATGCTACACCTGTCGAACTTAAAGAAGATGACTCATATGCTATTGCTCGACATGACTCAAATCATATCAATTGCATGATGTGTCTCTTAGTTATCGGCCAAAGTTTGATGAGGTCCTAACCTAACAAGCACGATGCTATTAGATTTTGGCCACTAAAATATCTAATATATATATATATATATATATATATTCACCATGAATGAACTCAAAGAGTAAATTCCCAGCAATAGCTTTGTTTGGTGGACATGATAGCTCAAAATTTATGATCCCATCAATGATTATGATTGCACAGTCAGCTTAAATGTAAGAGAGCATTTGTGCCAGCTAAATACCTGCACTCTTTCTGATCTTATATATATATATATATATATCATCTCTGGACCATTGAACTCGATCCAGTACAGGATTCTTTGCTACATGGATCATATTTCCCATATATGAAAACTTATTTTATGCTATACCAAGGTATATCAAGAAGACTGGTTCATATAACAAACCCATAAAAGAAGTCTAATTGATTGGTTGAGAGCAATAATAGAGAGGAAAAAATATGCTGCAGCCACCCATATGCAGGTCTCATGCAAGATTAATCCACACTAAGAGGCATTTTTGTCGGGCGGTGTTCGATTGGGTTGCCCTAAAAGATATTCCCTCTGCCTCCAGATTAGGATGTGTTTGCTTGAGAAAAGATCTAGGTTCCAATGTCATGTAATGGAGTGTGAAAAGGCACATGAGCCAGTGATTGGAACAGATAGGTCCCCCTTTGGAGAAAGCTCATCAGTGGCCAAGGTCATGATGCACCATCCAATAAGCTGTAGAGCTATGGATAAGCCCTAGTTTCACCTCATCCTCACTAGATATCTCTTAAAAAGCAGCATCTGATAAAGTTTCCGTGGGGTCTTTGGAGAATATGAATCTGTGCGTGCTCTTACCACCTTTTGCTTACCAAATCTAGCTTGCGACACAATTAAATAAGAAAAATGACGCAATATATGTGCATTCGAACACAATGCAGCAGCAGGTAATGTGAGATATTTCTAATATATCCATCCTTGACTGGCTTAATCAAAGCAATAAAAACATTGGCACCTCTAACTGTATATTATACTTCTCAGAAAAAAAGAAGTATACATTATTAATGATAAATGGTGATTAATTATAAAAATATTAATGCTACTTGATCATTTGATTGTTCTTCAAATAAAAAAATCTAATTACAAGCTAGTAGAAAGGTTTAATTTAAAAATGTATAAATGAATGATGAGAATGATAGATAATTATTTTGGTTCAGCTATATAATAATATTGTTTTTTTTTTTTGAGAAATAGCTATATGACAATTGTTAAAATGAAAAAAAAGCTAAATGACAATCTCTTTTTTCCCTTCTTTTTATACATGATCAGAAGGTGATCATTCTTGAAAGATATATTTGATAGGAATATCTGAAGAGACGCCATGCATCCAATTCACCTCAACATGCAAATCGGTGTTTTTAGTTCATATAGCCGCTCTGACAGGTTTTGTATTTTTCATCTTATTCTCTGCATAAGTTATCTAAATTCCAAAATCTCTGAAACTTAGACAACTTTGCAACTAAGCAGGAGTCTATATCCTTTTTTATCTTTTAGCTGACTATAACCTTTATTATTATTATTATTAGAGATCAAACCATAAATAGGAGAGAGGGGAAAAAATTTGTACCTGATGCGCTTGGACAGCCTGAGATCATAGAGGAAAAGCAGAAAGAAAAAAACAATGGTCCAACTTTTTCCAACAAACTGTTGCTGAGAAGATAAAAAGATATTATAAAGATACTCCTTTAAGTTTGGGCTATATACATTTAGATTCTAAAAAATTAAAAAATATCAATTAATCAATAAAATTTTAAATTTGTTGCAATATAGCCCTATCGCCTATCAAAACTACTCTTCTCACTAACTTGCAAGAGGCATACACTTCGAGATTGTACGAAAGCTACGGTCCGGTTTCTCTGAATAAAGAGTATTTCTTTTTTTTTTCTCACTCGGTAGAATAGTTAGGCCATATTGTAATAAATCAAGATTTATTTGTAACTATCTAAATTTGAAGAGATATTTCAATAATTTTTTCAAGAAAAAAAAATGTTAAGATCGCGGTTATCAATCAAAAAATTCCCATGCGTAGCATAACGCCGGTCTTAGAATCATACAACGGCCGTTACTTTAGACTTTGACCTAGGACAAGAATTCCTTTCATACCAAGGAACACTACCCCACCAGTATAAATAGGGACATCATCTCCCATATCCTCATCACTTCCAGTACTTCTCGACCACCGCCAGCCCCACCACCGACGCCGTCGACCATCCCCAAAAATGTCCACAGGCAGAAGCACCGAGCGCAAGAACCAGTCCATCCTCGAGAACTCCACCTTCATGGCCGCCAACTTGCTCAGGGCCTCCTGCTTGGCCCTCTCCGAGAAGGGTCTCGGCTCTCTGCCCGGCGGCCGCTGCGCCCGTTCTGCGCCCATCGAGGCTTCTCCTCCGGTGCTGCCGCAGCGCCCGACCATGCGACGGGTGGAGACCGGGAGCCTTTCCACGGGCTACGTGATGGAGCAGCCAGGCGACGGGAACAGCGTCGACACCAGGGCCACCATGTATATACACAAGGTGAAGCAGCAGAATATATCCGACGCCGATGAAGTCGCCATGATCTCTAAAAAAGCTCGTTAGCATGGGATGTATATATGTATGTATGGGATATATCGCTGGCCACTATATTTCTATATCGCTGCTCCTATATATATATATATATATATATATATATATATATATATATATATATATATATATATATATATATATATATATATATATATGTATGTATGTATGTATGTATGTATGTATGGGATATATCGCTGGCCACTATATTTCTATATCGCTGCTCTCATATATCGCTGTTATTTCTTCTGCCTTTCGGCATGTTGTTACCATGCATATATGGCGATAAATGCAGAGTTTGGGATGAATTGGTAGCACTAAAAGTTTCGCACTTTGGGCATCTTTTATTCTGAATTTGCTCTCTCTCTCTCTCTCTCTCTCACACTGTGTATATTTTACTTGACCGTAGTTTTTTTAATAAATTTTCAAAATATAGAATTTAATTGATTTGCCCAGAAAGTTTATATACGATGACTTGGGTTGGATCATGATTTTTTTTTCCTGTTAAAACAGATATATTATGCATTATGGATACGAATACAACCAAATAAAGTTGAAAAATAATAGATTTAGAGTGCACCAGGTAATTCCTTTCCTCTATTCAAAAAGTGTTTTCGAAGTGGCTGACACATATGAGGCATGAATATTTAGGATAAGAGCGCAATTTAGCAGCTAAAGCACATCTAAACATCACTGTAGAATAAATTACTTGGGACCTATTATAACCGCTACAAACAAATGAATATTTTTTTTTTCCAGGCCCAAAATGAATATAATGGTTCGACAACAAATTCTATTTGCACCCACTTTGGGTGCATCTATCCCGGGGTACACAGGTACAGCATATTCCTTCCGTCAATCATGTATTAATCGGTGTTTCCTTTCTGCTCGTTTTCGCTTTGCTCTTCAGCTGAAGGAACATCGCACAGTATATTACTACCGTCGGAGCCTATCACGACCGTCTTATTCCAAGTTTAGAGCCAATAACTAGTAGCAGACATCAGGATTAGTAGGAAGTCAGTGTTTCCTACGGACTAAAATTCTTTATGGTGCAGGATGCATCACAGTAATTCCTTACCTACCAGGGTGCAGAAGTACAGTACCTACTCGATTATCTAATGATGGACAAAGGAGATGCAAGTGGGAGGCATATTTTTATTTGGGGGGCAGGTGGGTGGTATATTTCGATGCAGGTTACTTCCAAGAAGCAGTTTGAAAAGATGGTTAGGTTGCAACAACATGGCTTGGCATCTTATTCTCCATAGAAAGAGCAGCTAAATTAATCACCTTACTTAAGGTGTATTAGAAGTTAATAAGGTATACGTGTGCTCACCTAGAAGGAATGTCCCATGCTTATCCAATGTTATCAACCTGTCGAAACAGGATATTGATTGATGATGAAAAAAGCAGATGCAATTGGAAGGTGTAATTTTATCTTGGTTGGGCAAGTGGGTGGCATATTTTGATGCAGGTTACTTTCAATTAAGTCTGCAAATGGGCCGGATGACTCGTGACCCGATCCGACCCATTTAGACCCGACCCGATCCATTTTGAAAGATCCGTGAGGCCGGGTCGGGTCCTAAAATTAGACCCGTTCTATTTTTTTTAGATCGGATCTGAAACCTATTTAAAATTTAGATAATTTTGAGTTTTTATTACGACCCGACTCGACCTAAATCTTTAAAATTATTTGGGCCTGCGGGCCACAGCCCGTCAAGGTGCAAACAGTTCTGAAGCCATGGATGGGTTGACCCGAACAGGATCCAACCCAAACCCGATTTGGACCCAAACCAAGCCCGAATTTTTTGGGTTAGGTCTGGATTATACATGGACCCAACCCGAACTGAATGACCCGTTTGGTCAAAAATTGTAACAGTGGACCCGACTCAATCTTCTATTGGATTGAGAATCCGAACAAGAAATCGAGTTGGGTTGAGATCACTTATGACCCGATTCGACCCATTTGCACCTTCATTTCCAATAAGCGGTTTGGAAAGATGGTTCCAATGCAATACATGGCTTGGCATTTTATTCTCCATAGAAAGAGCAGCTAAATCAATCATCTTACTTAGGGTGTATTAGAAGTTAATAAGGTATTCGTGTATTCCCATGTTTATCCAATGTCATCAACCTCTCAAAAAATGTCACTTAACAATGAATGTGGCATGGGCTGTTTTTCATGCATGTTCAGTGGAGAGTTAGCCTTCTCCATCTAGTTGCTTGGCCGAACAGCAGTTGTTAAGCCAAAAAAAAAAAAATTAAAGAGAATTTACTCGAAACAATTTAAAGGGGGAAGGGCCGACGGGGGAGTTGGTTTACATGGAAATATTCGCTAAAATTGCCTTATGATCATCAGCATTTTGGATCTATATCTGTACTCCATGATTTAACAATAAAAAGGGAGCAAAGAGAAGGATGCTGCTGCTAGAATAGTGGAAAGCCCACTAACTTCCTATTGTTCAGCAGGAACATACAAGGAATTCGAAAATACTTTATTGCAAGAACCAAAAAATAAGTATATTTTGTGCTCATCCAACAAGACATCAAAACTACAAGTCTACAACTCACCTTTCCTCTCCCTTTATCTGTTGGATGCTTGGCAGAACTGGTGTCTGAAGCTCAGGATGCAACCAACAGCTCCCGAATACTGAAAGCATATACCAAGTCAGTGAGATCATTCAGAAGCGTGGCACTAAAAAAGACCTTTTCTCATGAGTCCATAGCAGATCATGGGTGTGCATGAAGATGTTGTCTTGCTGCCAATAGATTACAGTTTAGGCCATGAAGAGAATTGCTTGGAAGCAGAACGCATCACTGAATAAATGCCCTGTAAATGCAAATTTTGCCTCGTCGTGAACCTTGACCTTGCTTGGTGTCCATCACATGCCTTTGGCTTTGAAACTGGTAAAGAAAGATCTACAGGATTGGACCCACATAAGGATGGTGAACTTGCTGTTGTCAGTTAATTCAAATTTTCATAAGCTCCTCTTCTGCTTCAGTGCTCACTGTCTCATCAGAAACAATTTGGTCATTATCACCATCAATATCTGCAGTATGTATTCGAGTCCTAGGAGATGGAAAAGATGAATTGGTAATGGAAACAAATTCCTCGGTGGATTCATTTGGAGATTTCTCTGAGATTACTGATGGCAGTCGTTTCAGCTGCGACTGGTGGCAAACAATGCGACCCTTGTTCCATCCAGGAATATGAAAGGATGGAGATATTTTCTCTCTCATAAAAGAATATACTGCCTTTGCAACAGGCAATCCCTTTGCTGCAGTACTCTTCTCCATCTCCCCGCGTCTGATCATCAAACAGCATTCAATTAAGGATATTCACCATGTTGAGTTTTACTCTTGCCACTAGGAAGCCCTATTGTTAACATCGATATAATCTAAGTTAAAACTAGTGGATTCCAGTTCCAGCATAACATAGAGAAATTTCCTCACAAATTTCCTCACTGCATAACAATCATTAAGTAGAACCCTTTAGCTATATGATGAAATAGGAGCAGGCCAGGAGAGGGTTTGGGTGCAGAAACAGGGAAGCAAAACTATTAAAACAAATTCAGGGAATAAGAGCATATAAATAGCATATATATCACGTAACACGGAATATCATAATGAATAAAAACATTCATAGCCATCTTGGAAGTTTAAAGAAATATGAGATTCATGAGTTTAATAATATAAGTTAAACCATGAATACGAATTTATTATAAAATTTACTTTAAGAAAAATGATTTTAATAAAAAAATACTGGTAAGGATAATTGATACTTAATTTCAGATTACTTGCAGGTGTCACCAAGCAATGCATGTACAAAGCAAGATTTTGGAGCAAGTCCAACATCTTAGATAGATGACTCTAGCCACTCAGGTACTGGGGCCATGTTGACAGAAAATAAGGAAAAAGGAACCTATAAATACAATTTGGGTCTCCTACTTAAATTAATTTTGCTATGGTCCACCCAAGGTGTAGCCTTCCGATGAACACCAACAAGGATAAAAAAAACGTACGTTCTTACCTTTCAATTGCAAAAGAAAAAGTTCTTACGTAGGCTATCAGATAGCAAACATAAAAAATGTTTAAGCAAAAGAGGAGGAGAGTGGAGACGAGTGCACGAGTCGCTTACACTACTATAATGGTCGCCAAATGAGGGAGATTATCCCCTCTTTTGAATCTTCCATGAATCTCATTAAGCCAAACCGAAACTGCTGCAAGAGCTCCACCTACCGACATCCTGATAAACAAATCATACTTTATATCAACCTTTTAAAGAGATTGATATATCCAGCCACTAATTGAAAATGAATGTAAAATGTAATGAATAAGATAATAAAATGCATATCACCTGTGTACATCGACAGACCACACTAGCTTGCTTTGATGATATAGCTCAGGAAAGAGCCCGCGCCTTTCAGCTTCATGAAGCACCCGTGCAGCCCGTGCCTTCTGGCCCAACCACCAGAGGGCTTCTAGAAGTGCATTATAAAATCTCAGACCAAAACCACAACCTTCAGCATTATATTTGTCAAAGACATATTCCACCATTTGCCAATTTGATTCATCATCATATTCCCCTTTAATCATGGAAGCAATCACTTGATGAGTGCTGGAAATCCTGTTTGTTTTCATTTCTTCCAGTAGTTCATAAGCTTCACTCCACCTGAATTTTAAGATCGCAGGAGGAAATGGAAAAAAAGAAGAGCACAAAGGTCATAACAAGGAAATATGGTAGTCAAAGACTTCACATAGCCTCTAAAGCTGATATCTGAAATGGCATGAAAAGTAAAGAAAAACAAGAAAACTTAAATATCTCAGCCACTGAGTTTGTTCAGTATAAGTGTGCAAAATTTATGTGTGAAGTTGAAAGTGCCACCAGTTATTACAATAGAAAAGATTCATTTGCAGACAAGTTGTTAACGGGCACAATAGGTCATTCATATATGCATACCTAAAATTAGATGCAAAAATAGAGAGAAATGTTCATAGCGATCACATTTAATATAAACTCGATGGAGCAGAAATCATCACGCAATCAGCTTAAGTGAAACTTAGGAAATCAATATTTTGTACAGTAAGAAATCCAATGAAATATATAAAAAACTAAAAGTTTACCCCCAAAAATAAGTAGCTATAATAATAAACATTAAATTTCAGTTGGAATAAGATTCTTATAGGGTGGGGCTATAGAGGCCTATATACACTGTAGCTACCCTTTGTGAGACAAAAGTGAAAATTTGTTTTAGTTTTTTTCCTCTTTTTCTTCCGAAGGTGATAAAGTTTTCTTCATCTTTTGACAATAATTCCATGAAAGCTCAGCAGGTCAATGTCATGAGACCAAGATTTTGGTGGCACCGTGGCAGTGATGACTCCTGCACTACTTATCTTTTCAGCTCTATCTTTCCTGTTAATTACATTCCAAGCCTCAAGCCCGATCTAGATACTAGTGCCCTAAAATCTTAGCATCCTTATAGCACTAGTCACAAAAATTCCTCACCAGCAATTTCACTATATAATTCACAAAAAAAAAGCATAAAGATCTGACAGAATATTTCAACAACGTAAACTTAGTAACTAGCTTACTAAAAGCAACCTAGATAATTATCTCATTGATACCAAAAGCTGCATGTCTTCTAACCCCAAAGCATGATTTTAACAAAAAACTCTACCAACAATTAATTCTAGCAGCAGAACAAATGTTTAGTTGTCATTTTATAATGTATATCATCTTAAAAGTTTGTATGATGATATTCATCCACCCATGGCCCTAACCATGTTGTCTCGATTTCCACAAATTTTCAATCACAAGGACATACTAGATCAGGGTCTATTATGCAACGGCTGGCCTACCTGATATCAATCTTTACTATTTTTGTTCAGTGCCTGAAACTAGAATTAGCAATTTACCAATATATTATGCACTATGATATCAAAGGAATTAACCTAAAAAGTGGTTCAAAACAATGATCATTCTTGTGCAGGAAAAAGATGATTCCTGGTAAATAGCCTGGTATAGATTACTCAGTTAAGAAGAATCTTCAAGCAAACGAGCTGGTCCAGCAAAGGGGGACAAGATAATAGTAATAGCAACATGAAACACTGGTCTGTATTGATAGCTCTTTCTTCTTTTTTGTTGGTTTTCTTTAATTGATCAGCCATCATGCACCTAACCACTCCTAAATCGAGCCAGAACAGCTCCGATAAGCTGGAGCCCTTCAATATTACCACCCTTCAAAACTCTGCCCTCATTTGGAATTTTAGGACACCCACTCAGACAAAGAAATGCTTCCCACTGCAAGCAGAGTGACAATTACTGGATTATATCAAATTGGACAGTGATGTTTCTCATGCTGATGTGTAGGATAGAGATAACTGTACATCACAGCTACTTAAAAATCACCAGAAGACAAAAATTTTGAGAATATAACCTATCTGATAAATATACAACTTAGTTTTACATTCAAGCATAGGTTTATGGTTCCGTAATACCAAATTTTCATCTGTCAATCTGAAAACAACAGCATAGCCCACTGGAGAAGGTGGACTTTTAAAATAACCATACTATTTGGTGTTACTAATATAAACGGTAGCACTATATTATAATGGATTTAGGGAAATAGGCCAGAGAAGGGATGTCCTATACTAGCACATCATGAAAGAAGCCTAAAATCAAGACTTAAAAGAATAAACAATTAAAAGTTTTATTCAATTACCAAAGAAATATTGCCATAGAAAGTTTAAGGCATGTGAAGAGCTCCAGTTAGCAAAGAGAAAAACAGTTGCCAGAAAGAAAAGTTACAGTTATTACCTGTCATTCTTAGCATAAACTGAAAGCAACATGCAGTAGGCCATGATGCTTGGCATGATTCCCGCCGACTGAATTTCCTGGAACTGCTCCTTGCTCTCATCAACAAGCCCGGCAGCACTGTATACACTCAGAACCGCCTCAAGGGTCCGCTCATTTGGATTGCACCTCGACTTCTGCATTTCCACATACGCCTTGAGAGCATCCTCAAACTGCCCTCCCTGGCAGTACCCCTCGATGACTCCATTAAAAGAATCCTCATTCATCTGATACCCAGCTCCTCTCATCCGTGCCAAGATTGCCTGCAACTCCTTAAACAACCCGCCTCTAGCAAACGCATTCACTAGGGAACTGTAAGTCTCCACTGTCGGCATGCTCCCGATCTCATGCATTGTATTGAATGCAACAAATGCTTCCTAAAAAGAGAGAAGTTCGGATCAAAACTTCGCAGCTCCTACAAAATAATGTTCCGATAAATCGACTGATGGCTAATTACCTCATATAGAGCTGCCTGCCCATAAGCTTCAACTACTCCAGTATATGCCTTGGGGCTCGGCACAACTCCTTTGCTGTTCATCTGAGAAAGCACGGCCTTGGCATCTTGATGAAGGCCGCCCTTGCCACAGGCGAGCATAAGGCCTTCGTAAGTCTCCATATTGGGCTCCACCTTCTCTTCCACCATGTCGTCGAACAGGGTGACAACTTCCTTGAAGTAGCCCCCCTCCCCGAACACTCGGATGAGGATGTTGTATGTGTCGGCGTCCGGTGCCGTGTTCCCGATCTTCATCTCCAAGAACAGCTCCCGCACGTCCTCGTACCGCCCGCTCCGCCCGTAGAGCCCGAGCAAAGTGCTGTACGTGGCGGCGGTCGGCGGGCACCCGGCCGCCTGCATCTGGCGGAGCACGCCCACGGCCTCCTTGGCAGCTCCCGCCCGCGCGAAGGCCTCCATCAGCAGATTGTACGCGGTGGCGTCCGGAAGGTGCCCGCCGGCCGCCATTTCATCGAGCAGCTCGGAGACTCTTTCCAGCCGGCCGAGCTTGGCGAAGGTGTCGACGAGGTAGGTGTGGGTGGAGTTATCCGGGACGACGCCGGCGTTAAGCATGGTGCGGAGCACCATCTCGGCTTCGTCGGCGAGGCCGCGGGCGCCGGCGGCGGCGAGGAGGGTGTTGTAGGTGACGAGGTCGGGGCGGACGCCATCATGGCGCATCTCGGCGAAGAGGCCGATGAGCTGGTCCCAGGGGACGCCGCCGCGGGCGCAGGAGTTGAGGACGGTGTTGTAGGTGAGCGCGGTGGGGGCGACGCGGTCGGACTTCATCTGGGCGAGGAGGGAGAGGGCGGCGGAGTGGTCGCCGTTGCGGCCGTAAGCGTTGATGAGGGCGGTGTAGGAGAGCGCGGTGCGGGGGACGCCGTGGGAGGGCATGTCGTTGAAGACGTCGAGGCACTTGTCGAGGAGGGCCTCGCGGCCGAGGACGCCGATGAGGATGGCGTGGATGTGCTCGTCGGGGCGGCACCAGGACTGGCGCTGCATGTACTTGAAGAGGCGGAGGGAGCGCTGCCAGTCGCCGCGGCGGGCGAATTCCTTGAAGACCAAGCCCAGGTCCGAGAGGGAGAGCCGGTTGCGGAAGGCGTCGAGGCAGCGGGCGATGCTGCCGCGCGGCGGCAGGCTGCTCAGCTTGTCGATGAGGCTCTCCACGTCGTAGCTGTACTTGCCCTTCTCCACTGCCACCGCCGGGTTGCCGAGCACCAGCTCTTTGGACCTGGCCGCCGCTGTCATCATCATTCCAACCTTCCGTCCTGCCCACAAATCGTGATTGGTGCTGCCGCTGTGCCCGTGCCGCCGCCGCCGAAGCAGCGGAATCCATCTTTCCTCTCTATGGAAGAAGGTCTGGCGAAAGAATTGACAAGAAGGGAAGGGAAGGAAGAGCAGGGTCATGGTGGTTAAATCCTTTGGCCTCGAAACTGGGAGGCAGGAGGATGATTGATTGAGATCTGGGTCTTCTGGGGCATTGGAGGGAGAGAGTGCGCTTGGCAGGAGCTTGAGCCGTTCTATTCTTAGATTGGATTAGAATGCAAAGGAAAAGAGACACGTCACGTCCGGTCGCGTGTGGCATTCCCGTCGGGCCGGGGATAACTTTGGAATAAAAATTAGGAATAAAGTAGAATAAACTTGCCCTATTTCCTTTTTTTTTTTTTTGCCCTTTTTTGGCTAATCCAGGAATTTAATCCGGGGAATTTAATCTTGATCTGGAATAGATACACCCCAAAGAGTCACTCAACAGTAAATATCTCTTAGAGCATAAGAACCATGCATCCAGAAGAATAGGGTGAGAATTAACAACTAGTGTTTGATTCAGTAAATATTTCTCTCTGGTTTGCCTGTCATTGTTAATTCAGCAATTAGCGTTTTCTATCTAGATGCTGAGAATTAACAACTACAAATGCTAATGTTGTCATTGATTATCTAATGGTAAAAGAGAAGCGATAATGCTGCAGCTGACCTGTTAAGGTTACATAATTCAAAACAATAAATAATAATTGATTCACAGTTGACCATGTAGAAACTGGTTTAGCAAATAATCCACCATGTAAAACAGTCTCCATTCTAGCAAGTGAAATAGATAGAATCATTAACCACAGGACTCAAATAGTCATGCATCCAACTTGAAAATGTTAGCCAGAATTATTACCATGCAGCCTCATTCCAATTTGAAGCTGGATGCAAACATCCTTGTCACTGCAAAAGCATTTTCAGAAAAGAACCGGGAAGAGTAAAAACACCTTATAGAATTTCGTCGATTGTCAATTAAATTGCGAACCAGGTGTATAGGCGAGTCTCCGCTGTACTAAAGCTAACAGATATCTGTCACAACCTAATGGGACATATGTCTAGATCTCATTATACATTTCCATACTTATGCATGCAAAATTGCAAGGAAGTCCAAATGAAATCTGAACTACAGATGGCCCTTGCTTCTTGGCCATGCAACAAATAGAAAAGTTTTACTCCCCAAAGTTTCAATTCAAACTGTTGATTCAGCCACCTTTTATGCTCATTGCTTAGAAATATAACAAGATTGAATCAAAGACAACATGAGAACTCCAGAAGCAGTTTTCACTCTTCAGGTTTTTCCTTCTCCATTTTCTGCAAAAAAAAGAGAGACCAAAATTAGTTAAATCATTTGACTTCCAATCAATTATGAGCGCGATAATTATTGCGCAAAGATGGAAAATCATAACTTTGGTAGAAGGATGCAGTGAGCAAGGAAAGACAGAAAATACCATAAAATGTTGAAAGAGTAAAACATACAATCAGAAACTCTCCCAGGAATATTCAGGATGAGCATGACAGACACCAAGCATTAATTTCATCAATAATAATGAATCTTGCAGCATTAGCCCAGTCTAATATGAGTGGTATCTTGGTCCTGTATATAAGTTTTTTGAAGTTCAGCCCTTTCTTTCTTATTTTTCACAAATTAGAGGTCTCATAATGTTTAACTAAAGATAAGAAAAGAAGTTTAAAATAAAGAAAAACTGGCTTCTTCTGTTGTTTCCTCGAGCATCCTTCTTCTAAGCCCCCATCACATCTATTCTATATTTAAAGCAAGGACAACAGCAAGCATCTCACTTAACTAAAAAACAGTGGTACACCATGCAGGCAAGTGCAGAGGTAGAGAAACAACATCGATGACATGAAAGGATGTTCAAAACTATGACCAAGAAGGTTGATGAAAATTATCCAGTTCACTCAAGATAAACCAATTCTTGGAAGACAACTTTAGTGAAAAACATGGTCCATCCATAACCCATGAAATTTTAGGCTTCTTGACACTATGAATTCTGTAAACATGCAATCATTGTATGTGTCCTTTTGACAACTAATGCATGTATTGGTTATAAACAACATATTAAATGGAACATTCTCTTAATCATAGAGGATATAATAACGCTTTACTACCAAAATTGAAATTTCAATTAAAATCAAAATGCTTCTGCTGAAACAAATTGGTTCTGACCCAAAGCAATCCAAAACCAAGTGCCATTTTAGGCTTCATAATATCTTCAACTTAGGGGTTGTTTGGAGCCTTGCAATTAGAGATACACTACGGCTCAAGTTACAAATAGGTGCAACTGCATGTAAAACTGAGTTGCATGTTGCCCAATCACCTTTGCTTGGAAGGCTACAGGAGTCATGAACAGGCTCAACAACAGGTTCATCAGCATCGAGGGTACCCTGTCCATACAACCAAGCTGGGGCTTAGGAACCAGCCATGGGAAGGCAGCATGGGGGAAGGCAAGATGGGCAAGGGCGATGTTGCAGAGGTTGAGAAGGGCGAGGGAAGGTGATGTGGGTGAGGGAAATGGGTGGAGGTTGCAAGGTGGGGAAGGCGAGGGAGATGGTGGAAGGTCAAGTAACAAAGCAACAACAATGGGGATGCTGGGGAAGGGAGTCTCAAGAGGCAAAAGGAGCCGATGCAGTTGTAGAAGATGGAAAGCAATACAATGGAGCCCGATTCAAGTGCCTGCAACTCGATCTGTGGCCATTTAGCCATGGATCAAGCTACATTTTTTTGGGCTTAAGCTACAATCCCCATGCAACTCAACCTACAACATGAAATCGAGCTGTAGGCCTCCAAACACCTGAAGTGGGCTGTACCAACAACTCAACTTGCAGGTAGGTTGAGTTAAAGGGCTGAAAACAACCCAAATCGAAGAAATCTACTGAATGAAGGAGAGAGTAAATGGATGTTCGACATATATTTCCTCTTCTTCCATATTTGAGTTGCTTCTACTAAGCAATGCATAGATCAGACATCTAGGTGTTGATATTTTACAAGATTAGAATCAAATTTGCAAGATTTATCCCTTTTGAGAACATATGTGATGCCACTATGATAAAAGATTCGCACAATAATGATGAAAAATGGGGGTTTAGGTGCAAGAAAATTGAATTTGAGTCGATTGTTATAGTCTTGGTCCATATAGCCACATACAATTATTAATTCTGAGAGTTAGCATGTAAAATTTTTTGCAATACGTTGTACTATATTTTGGGGTTATATCTTTATGTAGGTTCTCAGATCCTTTTTCAAGCAGGATCACACTTGGTCCAAGTTGGATTAAGAAAGTTTCGAAGCATAAGATTATATTTTGAATTGGTTTGATAAGATTTGAACATTGAATAACTTTTTCCAAAAGAAAAATGTATTTTGCTAGACGGCTTGTACATGTGAGAGATCAGTGACCGGGCGAGGGGATTGGATGTTCCCACCAACTATCAATTAAATGCTGCCGGAGGTGGGGAAGGGGGCAACTAGGAATGGAGATCTAGATCCTGAAATGGAATATGGGTCGAAGGAAGGTAGTGATGATGGTGAAGAAGAAAATCGGACAAAGGAACAAGGGGGCGGAATATCAAGTTGCGAGTTGTGGTTTTAGATGGCCCAAGGTTGTTGTAGGTTTCTATGGGAAACAAAGAAGGTTACTAACAAGGAAATAACAAGGTTCGAGGAGAAATTTAGTGACACTGTTTTTCTGACAAGGAGATAAAGGAAGCAAGATCTCCTTGGAGTAATATGTTGATTGGGAAGTTCTTAGGAAGAGGGTTTCCCCTATAGATTGTGAAGAGGGAGGTCAAGCTCTAGTGGTGGTTACCAAGAGATTTCCAAACCATTCACTCATTTGTGTTGTGGATCTTTCAGACTGAGAAGGATAAAAAATGGGTGTAGACTAATGGAGCCTGGACTGTTGTAAAGCATATATTAGGCATAGATGATTGGAAACCCGACTTCAAGGCAAAGGAGAACGTTATACGGCGAGCAACCATTGGAATAAAGGTACCTGCTCTTTTGGTGGGAAGTACTATGGAACAAAGACAGTTATTGGTATATCCTTCAGTGCAGGTACTTTAGGAAGGTGTCAAACTTCGAGGTTGTACCAAGAATATTACTTGGTTCCTTTTGTTGGTATGATCCTTGTTATGGAACGCACCAAATGGAGGCCCAATCAATGTGCCCCAATAACTCAATACTTCCAACCAAACAAAAAGCCCACTAAAATTAAAGCTTTGAGACACACTCAAGTAAAATTAGTTATCAAATTTCTTGTGACCCTTAGACTTGACAAAAAAGCCAACTAATATCGATGAACTAAACAGCTGCTTCTAATACAATCCAACAAAGAAAGCTAATAAGATTAAAAATGTCATGACATGTCCAATATAATTTGCTATTTGTGGATGTTAACAAACAAACCACAATCATTTCATCAAATATTTGGCATGCAAAAACCTTCCCAACCAATTCACCAAAAAATCAATAGCCATACAATATGTATTTGATGTTCTATTGATATAATAACATTGCAATGTAAAGTCAGCATAGAATCCAGACGTTGAAACGAACAGACAAACATTAATATGATGGAGATCTAATCATTCACATTAAAGACTGTAAAAAAAAAAAAACAACACTGCGAATAATGGCTTGGATTTTATCCGTGGAGCAAAGAGGCATCGACTTGGAAAAAGACATAAACAGAAGACGTAACAAAACTATTTCAAAAAAAATCTTCAGTTAATTGGGAATTTAACCCTTCATAAGACGGGAATTTGTTGTATTTATTTTAAAAAAATATTCCAGCTAATCATAATCCTCTACTATAAGGTGTGGATTAAATTCAAAATCCTATAAACTTTGTTCCCCGAAGTCAATGCGCATATAATTTAATTTGGCGATATTTTGATGCATGTATAACAAAATTTGGCAGACAAGAATAAAAATTAGTTGACAGGTTATATAAATGTTACAGTAAAAAAAAAAAAAAACAAAACCATCGGATTTAAAGATTGCAAGAACTAAAGGATGGGGAAAACGGAGCAAAGGGGAAAAAGAGAGGAAGAGAAAAGGAGAAGAGAGCTAACTGCTTGGGCTCTGTGCCAGGCGAGGCCGCGGTAGACGTTGACGGAGAAGGTGACGGTGAGGTAGAGGGTGGCAACGCCGAGGCCGGCCGTGAAAGCCTTGAAGGCGAAGTCCCCCACTCTCCCCATGTTCGCCTTCGATTCCTTCCCCACCTCTCTTTCTGCCTCCGGTTGCTCTGCCGCCCCGTTCCGACGCCGCTCGACCTCGCCGCGTATCTCTCGGCCCTCTATTTCTTGCCTCCGGGCCCGATCTTGCACATGTATTGCACGTGCCGGGATCCAGCGGCTGCTTGCAAGGGGCGATGCCGCAGCAATCAAATAACGGCACGTACAATGTAACGGATCTTCCGAAACAGCAATCACAGCCGTTATTTTAATCAATCAATCCGGAAAGCAGAAGATCATCTTGAGAGGGCTAAACCGCGAAATCCCCCACGCATATCTCGAGCCGTCTGATCGGATCGGGTTTGGGCTAACCCGACCCGAGTGGCACCACCATTTGGCGGATGGAATCTCCCACGGGTGGCCCATATCTACCATCCGATATCCAAACCCACAGGATCGAACGGCTCCACCGAGTTCAACGAGGAAGGGCCATTTCGTAATATAATCCCAGAACCCAGGCCATTTTTGTTCGAATGCGGCAGATATTTCACGGGGGTTTAAGCCGAATGGGAGTGGTAGGGTTTTGGGTTCGGGAAGAGAGAGAGGAACGGAGCGGGTGCGAAGCCCTCCAGGGTGTATATAAGAGAGGGTCACCTCATCGCCCCCTATCGTCGCGGCCTCGGGGGATGGATGTGGTTCTCGTCGTCTGCTCCCCGTAATCTCTGCAAGAAACCCTAAAGTCTGGGTAGAATTCTCGAGAGAGTGGGTCTGGAAATGCGCACGCCGCCACTGGGGAACTCCGTGATCTTGGGGAAGCTCTGAAACCTCTGTTTGAGATAATCTTGGCGGCGTTTTTCTCCAGGTTCAATCTTTATCTTGATACTATTGGACTACTACTTTTCTTTTTGATGGTGTTATTAGTGGGTCGAGTGGGGCTTTAATCTCAAGAATTAGGTGGGAAAGAAGTTGTTCGGGACGTTAGTATTTTGCTCGTAGCTCGCACAGTACGTTCTTTCGATTGGGAATTTGGTGGAAATTTGATGTTTTTCTGATAGATTTAAGGTTTTGGGCACGAATCCTTTGATTGCTTTTTTCTTGTGTGTGGGATTTGGCTGGCAATTTCGCAGATGGTTTTAATTGGTAAATTCTTGTATTCTTTTTGATATACGAGGTTGCTCGGTTCGTGCTTTGAGTATTTGGTAGTAATTTTTATTTGGTGATGATTTTAGGACTACCTGATTGGAATCTGGATCGGATTTTTGTGTTCTTCCTCATCGGAGAGTGTTCTTCTAAGTGATGTTAGTTGAATGATTTCAGTTTGAAAAGCTCAGGAAAATAGTTAATCTAAACTAGCTCATAGCGTGAACTCAAGTGCTGGTTGGCACAGCATGCCATGATATTTACCGTGCCAGTGCCCTAGTGGCACGCAGTACTGACATGGTCTCTGCTTCGTTTCAGTACTTGGAATGCTGCCATGCTACTGCGTGCTAAGCATGCCAGCCCTAGCTTGGAATGGCAGGGTACACTACAACGCTGCCAGTGCCTGGGTGGCAGGAGATACTTTCTTTACTATGATTGCTGGCGTGTTGGTTTGATCTCTAATCTTAAACTTAAGCGGACAAGTTGTCCGGGACATGGTAACTTATGCCGTGGTTTCTTTTAAGTTGGGGGTTTGATGGAAATATGGTGTTTCAGGGATAAATCTGAGGTCTCGGTATCGGTTCACTGTTTTTTTTTTGGTTGAGTATTCAACTTTGTTCAGTGGTCTCTTTAATGATTAAGTGATGAAATTTTGTGTTGATTTTGGTCTACGGTTGCATTTTGGACGTTACAAGTGGTAAATATTTATTTGGTTATCATTTTTTGACTAGCTGATCTGAAATTTGACAGGATTCTGTATTCATCCCTAGTCTGACAGTGTTCTTTTAAGTGATATTAGTTGCTTGTTTTCACCTTGTGGATACTGTTGTATAACAATCTTTTTATTGTCATTGTTGTTATTATTAGTTTATTTCTGCTGTCATATGTTTATAAATCCAGGATAGCCACTTTAAAGCTATTCAAAGTGTGTTTGCTAATTGTTGTGTCAAGATTGGTCATCTAAATAACTTGGCCAATTGTTTTATTATGATACATGTGGCAGTCGATTTCTTGACTGGATACAACTGGTGCATCATGCGATTGACTAGACAAAGAATTTTGTGGAGTATTGGTGCGGAAAGCTGTTATTCGGATTTGTTTGAGAATTTCTTTCTGCTGCCAACCAAGTTCTATTGTGACACTATATTGGTGGTTTTAGATTTTATGAAGAAGTAATGAATTATTTATGAGTTCATTTTAACATTAGTTTTTGTGAAAAAATGGACATGCCTTTTCACTAGCTCTGAAATGTTATTTATTATTTTTTAAAGTTAATTTTTATGATGAAATGTTTGTTTAGAAGTCACCTGTTTAGTTTCCTTTGTACTCTGAGTTCGTTTATGAAACATTTGCATGATAACTTTTGCTGCATCAAATTTACAACATTTTCCCTCATAGGCTGCAATATCTGAAGAACAATTTTCATGTTGCTTTTGATTTTTACATTACTTTAACCTTATTTATACATAAGATGCAGTATTTGTTTGTTTGGTACAATTCTCAAGTCTATATGTCACCATTTCCATGTTCTAACTTCTGGTATGGGAGATTGTTTCTAGGCTTCTGCTGGGTTGATGGGCAATGATGATATCAATGCAGACAAAGACAGCAAAGAAGAAGACACAAGCCCAACTTCAATCACTCGAAAAATTCTACTCAGGTTCCAATTTGCTAGCGTTAAATGCTTTCATTTTGGTTTGTTTATTTCTGTAATCTTTTCTGTTTTTTAATTGCTGTCCATTTGTTTAAATATTATTGAGGATCTTATTTCTGATTGCATGCAGATGAGAAATATCCAAAGCAAAAGGCAATGGAAGAGTATGCTACAACCCTGAATTTGACATATAACCAGATCCGTACATGGTTTGTTGAGAGGAGAAGGAAAGAGAAAAGGGAGAATGAAGCTCTAAGTAACTCAAAATCCAGTGAATCTGTGGAACCAGAATCAGATCAATCAAATGACAGTGCATTGTTTGCTGTTGTTAGGCATGTTGGGCCAAAAGACGAACGCTCAGCACCAATAATGTGTAGGAAAGATATATCAGGTCAAGAAGAACTAAAAGGCCCTGCTTCGCTGATATGTGACGAGCTACAGAATCCAAAAAAAAAAACCTGGTTAAACAAGAGATGCTCTGCAGAATATTCTACCAATCAGCTTGTGAGACATAAAGATAGACACAGGATTTCAGGACAGCAGATGAAGAACTCTGTTGGTGGGAGAATGCATTGTGCAGAAAAGAAACATCTTATTCCCTCACCTGTTTTATTTTCCAAGGACTATGTTTTGAAAAAAGTGTTTCGCAAAGATGGTCCTCCCCTTGGAGTAGAGTTTGATCCTCCTCCTGCAAATGCATTTGGCTATCGTACAGGTATGTCTTTCTCTGCATTTATTGACAGGGAAAACAGATTTGTGAATTAATGCACTTCTCTCTCTCTCTCTCTCTCTCTCTCTCTCTCTTGGGTGGAATGGTATGTTTAATAATGGTCGATTTCCCTAGATGGTGGTATGGCATATTCAAATATGTGTTATTTAACAAAAGAGAAATAAAAAAGTTGAATATCAAGTGATTGCATCAAGTGAAGAGATTAAGCACAGCTATGTGTTGTCTTCTGCTATAATACAATTTTCAAAATTTCAGTGTAGAAAGGATACATATTTTTAGTACGAGCATAACTCTTTTGTAAGCCTTGAATTAATATATATAAACCTTGTCATCTGCTATAACACAATTTTCAAAATTTCAATGTGGAAAGGATACATATTTTTGATACGAGCTTAACTATTTTACAAGCCTTGAATTACTATATATAAACCTGGAAAAGGTCTGGATCAGATTTCATCTTTTGAGGATGGCTATTGATAACAAATATTAGACTTTTCCAACTTTCATTTTCTGTTATGATGTGGTGTTATAGCCTAGCACTTCCTCCCATTAAGTCTTTTGTTCTTACTAGGACAAGATAAAATTTAAAAAAATCACCCTATCATCTTATCTCAGTCTTCCATCGGCTAGGCTTCAAATTTTAACAAACCGACATGTTAAAGATCTATTTCTTGCGTTTCTGCCCCTGGTCTGTTCTACTATTGCCATCTATGTGCTTATTGACTTGTTGCTAAATATTCTGTAAGGTATTGGAGTTTAACTACTTTAATGAATGACAACTTATCTGTAAAGTTTCTGTCTGAGAGACACAGATAAACATTGATATGCTCTCCATCATTTAATCGTAAGCATCTTTTATGATTTTTATATATATCTCAGAGGTTTTTCTGTTGCTTGTTTCTCTGTAATGTATATCTTAACAGTGTGCTTATATGTTAACTCGAAGTACTATTCAGGATAAACCATTTAATT
Source organism: Phoenix dactylifera (assembly GCF_009389715.1). Taxonomy (NCBI): domain Eukaryota; kingdom Viridiplantae; phylum Streptophyta; class Magnoliopsida; order Arecales; family Arecaceae; genus Phoenix; species Phoenix dactylifera. Next base: position 1,434,835 of record NW_024067669.1, on the reverse strand, counting down.
TGATGCCTCTTCTCATTTATTCAGGATTTTTTTACTTATTTTTAAATGTATTTGCATTTTTGTGTTTTTAACTTTATATAGTTTGATGCTTTTTTGTGTGTGGGCAGGTTCCCAAATCCTTCAGTCTTGTCCTGACAGCCAAAAAAGCCTCAAAAGGAGAAAGGTACTTGAACAATTTCCAAATGATCTGATAAGTAGCTCAGTTTTCAAAGTGGCAAATTTTAATCTATCCATAATACTTGGGAGAAGTTGTACTGGTCTCAGTGTAGGTAGTTATTACTAAATGTAATGTGCTGCACAGGTTTTTCTTATAAAGCATTCTAGTGTAGTACTTTCTTCTCTTCTTTGTTAGATATATTAATTTTTTAAGAACAATATGCTTCTTTTGCACTTTATTGTATAATCTGTCTTGGTAAAAACTTAATTTTGAATACATTCAGTTCCATATTTTGAAGAGTCCTCTTCTAGTTTTATATCTCTTAGTTATTTATTTTGGTTTTTGCTCAAGTCTATGTGAGCATTCGAGATTCATAATTATGCTCAATGGTTGAAATTTCTTATGGGATGAGGCTTGGTTGGTATTATTTTATCAGCATCACATCAATGACGAGGAAAAGGACTATGACCTTATGATGTTTACCTGATGTCTGTGAATACCAAAATATGCTCATCTCTTTATTCAAGATTTGAAATATAATCTAACTCATGATTTTCTTTGATTTGCTTTTGTCAAATACATTCATTTCTAGGTCTGTGAGTCTCCTATGGTAGACCCCATAACTTCTCATGAAAGAAATGTTCCTGAAAGGAAGTATGGTATTGGAAAAGGTTTGATGACAGTATGGCATGCAACAAATTCAGGAAGTAGAATGATTCCAACCAGTATTGATTTTGTAGATGGAAGTGCATCCTGGATGCCCTTCAAATTGAATGCTTCTTTAAAAGAAACATCGTGTCAGGTTTCAAAAGGAACGCGGCAAAGAAAACTGGTACAATAAATGTTTAATTCCTTAATTTTGTCTTTTTTCTGTTCTTGTAGATTTAACCAATCCTGACCCCTTGGTTGTAGAACTCTTGCTTCTTTTCATATCTAGATAAATGATTATCTGCTAATAACTTTTTATCATTTTGCAGAAGGAAAATACATCACGGAAAAAGATAGAGGAGAAAAGCAAGCTTCCCTTGAGGAAAAGAAAGGTAGTGTTGCCTTGAATATTCTCTGTGATATGAGTATTAATCAAGAATGAAATCAAGCGGCTGATGAAATTAGCTGGAGTGCCGCTAAAAGAGAGTCTCTAGCTTCTAAATCGGCTAGAGATTATGGAAGCTTTTGTATGTAGTCACAGTGTTTCTTGGTCAAGTAACTTAAAGATGTGATGTCGAAATGCAAATTTACATTAAGATAAGGGATCATGTATTCTGTTCTTTAAATTTTATGCACAATACTCAGGTACCGTGTAGCAAGGATGTGGTTCAGAAGAAACCTCATCTGATAGAATGCAAGCTTTCACTTGATGAGTCTTTAGAACAATCGAATATGCCAACAGTATTGGTTGATGATGAGGAGCTGGAACTCAGGGAGTTACAGGCTGGACCAAATCCATTGAGATGTTCTGCCCATCTTGCTTCAAGTGGGAGACATGGCTGTCCACTTTGCAAAGGTTTATTTATTTCCCTAATGTCTTAGGGATCTGTCTTATCTTGTCAGACATTCCTCATTTAATGTGCTTTTATTTTTAGACTTGTTGGCCAGGTTTCCTCCAGAAAGTGTGAAAATGAAGCTGCCATTTTGTACAAGACCATGGGATTCTTCACCAGAACTTGTCAAAAAACTGTTCAAGGTCAGCGAAGTACTCTTTTTCCCTGTTAATTGCATCTTCATCTATGCGACTTCCACTACCTGGCATGAGGAATAAAGTACATCTTTTCCTCAGTCACACTAGCACAGTGGTGTCATTTGATAAATATTTTCATTGTCGTTGCGAAGAGGACATGGCCAAGCAAGACAAGTTCTATCAGTGGCCCAACTTGAAATTTCCCATACATGTTTATTAGAAAAATTATTTTATTAGTCATGCTGTAAGAACATACTAAAATCACCAACCATAGCAAAATGTTATTGCTTATCCTACTCTTAAGTCATGGATTTAAAAGAGGAATGATACATTTTAAACCCTAGCCCCTAATATTTCCTTATTATGTTAAACCTTACATTTGGTTTCCAATATGAACATTATACTCTGTCGCTCCCCCCCCCCCCCCCCCCCCCCCCCAAACAACCACCCCCCAAAAAAGTTCTTTTTTCCAGAATAAACTTGTAGCATTACAATTTTTAAATGAAATTAGATACTTAAGTAATTTAATGGAGGAACCTGGCAGGAAGAAAGCAAGACAGTTATGTCATTTATATAGATCTAGAATTGTATTAGGAAAAAGAACGAAAAGAAATGATTCATAAATTCTAATGGCAGAGAAGTTCAATGAGTTCTAAATCACATATTTGCGTGGGCTAATAATCAATAAATGCTAGGAAATCTGTTCGTTTGTTGTTCCTCCTTAACTAAATGCTACAATAAAAAGCCTTGTCTAACCTTTTTTAGGGTTGATACTGTGAATCCTTTTTTGCCATTCATATTCATTTAGGGGTTTTCTTGATATAAATCCTGGATTCCTGAATATGTAGTTTCCTGTTGCTGCTAAACTGAAGCCCCTTTCTTACGGGGAACTCCTCATTCTATCTTCAGTCATGCTTCACCTGGACGTATTCTAATGTACTTAATATCCACTTTTTACCTCATCTTTCCTACTTATACAAGAATTCCAGTGTAGCTCCCCTTCAAGATCCGGTTGTAGCTTTCACCACATATCTGATCACTTGAGACTTTGTCCACTGTGAGTTTCATAACTACGAAACCTCCTGAATGAGAGCTACTAGCCAATTTATGGAAACTAGTCAAATGTCTACAAGTGTTTTCTCTGGGCACAATATAATTCTCACCGTTAATTTGCCAAACCTATTGTGACTCATTTCCATATTTGGTATTTCTTCATTTTATTGATGATTGTTGATTTCATGCAGAATCAGCGATTATTCTTTATCTTGTTCTCTGAGAATATTAATTTTTTATACTAAATAGTGAGTTTAGATGCTGGTTATAGAAAATGATACAGACAATTTTTAATCTTTTGCTTTCTATTATGAATATCTTCGTAATTCTATACTTTTATGTAAGATGATAGAAACATGGTTCAATTTGCTGCCTCTTGTGTCTGCTTCCAATAGAATACCCAGACCCTTCAGTTTAAGTGTCTGCACCTGACACTTCAGACATGGGTATTAGCATTATGACCATTGGCTATGGGTCAGTAAGAAGAAATTCTAAAATATTGAATGGATTAGGCACTTAGACATGCACCCAACCGAGATACATAAATAAAAAAAAATTATAAATAAAAAAACTTGCAGCAGATGTTTGCTCTTCTTTGGGTTTCCCAAATCATGATCAGTAGAAGTAAATGAAACTAATTGCATGGTAACAGCATCCATGAAGAGAAATGTATATTATAGTGGCATGCTGTATTTTATATAATGGATCCTCAGTCCACCCCTTCTTCCTCGGCATATATTAACCAAGCCTGAATTGGTATGCTTTTTTTCCTATTCCCTTTCCAACTAGAAGTTTTGAGGTAAATTTTACTTATAACATACTTTGCTGCAAACAGCAGAGTGCTATTGGGAATTTGGGATAGATCTCACTTTTGTCATCTGAAGTTACCATATTATTGTACTGTTAAAATATCTATCTGTTGCCTTGTTTCTCAAACAGGTTTTGCGTTTCTTATATACTCATTCTGTAACAATTGAAGTATGCCCCTTTACCCTCGATGAGTTTGCTCAGGCATTCCACGACAAGGTAAATCATTTTTGAAGGCTAAATCAAAATTAAATATATTTGGGCTATTTTTTTTAGGAGCTTACACTATTTGACTGTTGTTGCTTGCTGATATGGAGCTGTTACTTTTCATATGTAATTTCCAGGACTCCTTGTTATTAGGAAAAATTCATGTGGCTCTTCTCAAGCTGCTTCTGTTAGATGTGGAGGGGGAGATGACTTCTGGACTCATTTGTCGGGCTTCCAAGGACTGCAGATATCTGGGGTTTCTGAACTTTGTAAGTTTATGATCCTGGGTGAATGCTTGATGCAATTTCTTCTCATTGTCATATGCAAATTGTGTATTGTAAAACCATCCAAAAGTAATTTTTTACTAAAAAAACACTAAAAAATATTGATATGAATTTTGATCTCTTGCAACTCCTTGTTTTCAACATATGCATGGAAATTTATGTATCATTATGTTCTTCTTTGTTGCTATTTTGATGAAACATAAAATTTAGACATATCATTGTCAGCTGAGCTATGTGTCTGGACCCATCAATTATTATCTTAATATTTCTGGACTTCAGATTTTTCCATAATTATTTGGTAGATTGAGCTATGGCCTTCTTCATTTCATTAGCAAGTGATTTAGAAAGAAAATATTGAGGAGCTTTTTTTGACCTATATTAGGTTTCTTTTACCAGAGATTCTTTTTATGAAGGTGAAAAGAGGCTCTAAATTAGGTTTAGCTTTAGTATCAGCAGCATGAAGAATTTTCGAGATGTTCCACATTTAGATGCTGCTTGGTCAGAAAATTGGTTGAAATTAGTTGCTTTCACTGTAGGTTAATGTCTTTTTATTACATCATTCAAGTAATACCAAGAAATCTTTTGTTTTGTGACTTAGATTTTGTGATTTGGTTGGATTATCCTCTGATGATTATAAAAGATTCAAACAAATTTTCGATATTAGTTCAATGCTTTATTCTTCTTCATTATGACTGTTCTCATTGCATAACTTCACCTCTCCCTTCTTGTTTGTGCTTTCTTTTTTATAGTGAAACTCTCATGAACATTTTGGTTTTGAATTTGTATCTCATGCAGGTCAGAGAACAGGAATTTGATGTGAATTTCTGGAGTAGATCTCTCAATCCTCTTACATGGACTGAAATACTGCGACAAGTATTGGTTGCAGCAGGTTATGGTTCAAAGCAGAATACAGTGAAGAGAGAAATTTTTAACAAGGTATTGAAAAATGAATCTTTAGCATGGTGGGTAATTATGAGGCAAAGATATAAGTGCTGATGCAGGTGGTTGTGCCAGTCACTTGTCTGCATGGCACATGTTGCTCCGTGCCGGCACATGTTGCTCCGTGCCAGCACAGGTGTTGTGCAGTGTAAAAACAGAAAATTCAGAAAGGATTTAATATCCTGTTTTAATTAAAAAAATATTTTAAAAAAGAAATAATACATACTGTGTCAACCTGTATTGTTTGTTGGTATTGGTCCTGTGACATGATATGTGCTGGTTGGGACAGACCGGCACAGGCTGGCATTCAAAACCTTTAGGACTCGTTTGGTTCGCGGAATTTTTTTTTTCACTGGAATATTTTTCTTGGGAAGTTGATTCCTAGGAATATGATTCTTAGAAAAGTGGTTTTGACATGTTTGGTTGACCATAGAAAAGTGGTACATTTCGGAGTGGCTTATGTTTGGTTGAGCATCTACTTTTCTAGAAAAGTTGTGTGAAGTATCTATTATATCCTTAATAAAGGAAATGACTTTATCCATGGATTTTGATGGCTTAAAGGTAGTTTTGAAAAAAAAGGATCCCAATTTTCAACTGGTGGAAAAGTAGTTTTTCTATGTTCCTCATGGGTTTTTCTTTTTCATAAAACATGGGAATCTTATTCTCATGGTATGCTATTTTTTCATTTTTCTTCTTTGAAAACTCCAACTGAACAAGAGGCCTTTCTTTGTTTCCCATTGACCACACTTTTCTCCCTTCTTTTTTCGCGAACCAAATGTATCCTCAATAAGGATTATAACAATGATATTAGTATTAGTAACCATGTCCATGTGTTTTCTTATCAGTTTGTTGACTTTGTTTGTGAGATATCTAATACTAACTTGTTCCTATAGCAGGTTTTAACAGTGCTGCTTGATTTGTTATATATGCTTGTCATTCTTTTGTTAGATTGAGATCTTGTAAATGTCAAGGCAAGAGAGTTAATATCCATGTCTTTGTAAGAACAACCAAATTGCCATTTGATTAGGTTGTGAAAATTATTCAACATTTACTATAGTTTAGTACATGTAGATTGCTTCATGGATGATCGATTATATTCGGCAGGCTACCTAGCAATTTTAAACTGTTTTCATTGTGCAATGTAGGATAGCACTGTCTAAATCAAGGTCTGTCTAAATCAAGGTCTGCTGTGCCGGCTCGGACTAGTTGTCCGGCGGCACGGATCGGTATGCTTCCGTACCGTTCCATGCTGGCTCCATACCGACACAGTAGAGGAGGCGGGGGAGAGAGAGAACAGGAGAGAGGAAAAGAGAGAGAGAGAAGGGGGAGAGAGGGAGGGAGAGAGAGGGAGGGCGGTGGAGGCCGGCGAGTCGCGGCCCTCTCTCTTCCTTCCTCTCCCTCTCCCTCTCTCCCTAGCTCGCTCTCTTTTCCTCTCTTTCCTTCTCCTTTTCCCCTTTCGTCAGATGCTTTTCATTTCGGTTACCGGAACCGTCTCGGTTTACTGTTGGTACGGCTCGGTACTCCCCTAACTGTCTGGTTCGGGATAGTTCCGCCGACCTTGGTTTGAATCTTAAGTGGGCTTTTAGATTACTTGCATTATATTTATTTCTGAGCTCCTGATTCTATGTTTTCATTCACTATGTTGTTTCCATCTACTTGCTGGTCCTTTAGATGTATCCAACCTTTTTATCTTATGTATGTTGTCATTCTTATAGTTTTGTGCCTCATCAAGTTCGGGTAAAGAAGTGCAATTGTTGCAGGGATGAAATAGTTGCGAATTAAAAGAAAATGCCTTCTTGTTTATCTTTTATATATTCATGTTGTAGGAGAGGAATCGAATGGCAAAATATGGCCTACATCCCCGTACGCTAAAAGGAGAACTATTTACATTGTTATCTAAGAAAGGAACTAGCGGTTTAAAAGTGTCTGAGTTGGCAAGAGCTTCTCAGGTATAATCAAGAAAATACTATGATGCATCCTTGAAAAATCAAAGCTTCATTATGTAAGATATCTGAAAAGGCAAGCTTGCCATATATTCATATGACATTTTTTTTAAAAAATTTCTTCAGATTGTTGACCTTGACCTCCCCAGCACAACAGAGGAACTAGAGCAGCTGATAGGCTCAACTCTTTCTAGTGACATTACATTGTTTGAAAAGATCGGGCCTTCTGCATATCGTCTTCGTGTGGATCCTCATGTTAAAGGAAAAGAGGAACTGCCATCAGATACTGAGGATTCAGGAAGTGTGGATGATGACTCTGTGGATGCCAGTTCCAGCAGTGATGATTCTGATGATTCCGAGGAGATGAATTCTGCTATACATGAAAGGCAGATTGTTAAGTACAAGGCTGGGCGAAGGAAAACAGGCCAAAAGATAGCTAGATGCACTGAGATTGATGAAAGTTGTTCAGGGGAAGCATGGGTCGTAGGCTTGATGGAGGGTGAATATTCAGATCTAAGCATTGAAGAGAAGTTGAATGCTTTGGCAGCTCTGGTTGATCTTGTTGGCGCTGGGTCTACTTTGAGAACTGAGGTGATAGGAAGTTACCTGACCTTCTTGTTGTAGTCTTCCTTGTTTATTCTAAATATTAGTTATCTATTTTTCTTTTATCTCCTGGTTTTGTTCTTAGGATGTTTAGGATTTTTACATATTACTTTTAAAAAGTGCTTATTTGCTCATTTTCCCTTAGAAAATTGGAAACTGCATGTTTCCTTGCAATGATTGGAAACTTGTTTATATGCCAATCCAAAAATCTGAAAGTTTCGTAAATTCCCTTGTTCTTAGATTGTGTAGTTGCTTATTTACCACTAAGAGGTAGAAGTTGTCACATGCTCCTAAAATTTTGAAAGAATCATATATAAATAGGGGCAAAATAGTCAATGAACAACTTAAGTTTATTGTTCACCCAGCTAAACTAATATTGAATATATGCAAGTAAATGCAGCATGATCAAGGTCTATTGTGCCGGTACCGGGCACCGTACTGGTTGCCCGGCGGCACGAGTCGGTACCGGCCATGCCAGGCCCGTACTGAGAGAGAAAACCAGCCGGAGCCGGAGCCGGAGAAGAAGAGAAAGAGAGAGCGAGCGGGGGAGAGGGGAGGAGAGGCCGCGGATGCCTGCGGAGGGCCGCGGGGGGCTGGCAGAGGCCGCGGAAAAACATTTGGGGCTTTTTACCCACGGCCTCCTATGGCTCTCTGTAGACATCCTCGGCCTCTTCTTCTCCCTCCCTCCCATGCTTGCTCTCTTTTTCTCTTCTTCTTCTCCAGCTCCAGCTGCGAACCATTTTCAAAGCAGGAATTGTACCGGTAAGCCACCGGTACGGCTTGGAACGGGCGGAACCGTCCGGTTCGGGACGGTTTCACATTCCTTGAGCATGATAGATGTAAATTTCAAACATTTAAAGGTGTGTATATTCCTCTTTACATTTAGGGGCAGATATTCAATCTAGGATTTTTGAGGGGTATATGCGTGCAGAAATCCCTGTTAATTTTAACTGTATAACTATCTCTACAGAATACATCTGCATATTTCCTTTTTTCTTTTGTTTCTTGGGGAATTTTTTGAGAAGTATACATTCTTGATTTGCTATATATTTGGGTAAACATATGCCTGCCTTTTGTTTTTAGCATCTACAATTTCAACCATATTACTCTTTCTCTCTTCTGAATTAATGAATCACAGGTTATCCCATCTTTCGCTTTATATTTGTTTGTTCTGGTTGATTAATATGGTGCCCATTCATTCTCACTATTTCTTTTTCTAACTTTGATTATTTTTCTTTCATGCTATTGTGCCACCTCTTCTTTGATAATTGATATGTTATTAAACAGATGCATCATATTTTGTTATTTCTATTTCATGAATCTTTTCTTCTCAAAATTTTCTTATACTGATAAAGAAAATTAAATATCAGTGCTACAATAATTTGTCAACATTAACTGCACCGCATTACAACTGACCCTGTGAAAGGTATTTTAATAATGCTTTTCTTGCTCTGAAAACAGAGTTGTTCCCAGTTGCACTCTTCTGTTGCTTCAACCTGAACTTTGTCTTCACTTGCTGCTCATAAGCTGCACTATTTGATCTGCCATGATATGTTTTCTTAACCTGGGAAATCAAAGTTAGATTGCCCTGGATAAATGAGAAATTTTGTAATCTGATGAATTTAGATTGTCAAACCCTTTTGTTTAACACAGTATCAGAAAATCTATCGTTCTGTAATTTTTCTTGGCTCAACTTCCCTAGAGCTTGATATTTTACTTCAGTTATGTTACTCTTTCTGTGCAGGAACCAATAAGAGCCATATCATTCATTCCCAGCATATGGTCTCATGGATCAGGTGCAAAAATAAAGAAATCATCAACAAATCATTCTCTACTACCCCAAGCATCGTGGGAGGGAGTTTCCCATAATGTAGAAGAAACACATTCTTTACCAGTTTCTTGTCCAACTGATTTTTCTGCTACCTTCTTAAAGACATCTAAGAAGGGGCAGTCCTCTGTCAATACAAATGGATATCTGCCAGGTGGCCCCAGAACAAAGAACCCTGAGCCTACGGGAGAACCTGGTCAAGTTGTTCATCCATTACAGTCCATATTTTTAGGATCTGATCGTAGGTACAACAGCTATTGGCTTTTTCTTGGCCCTTGTACTGCAGATGATCCAGGACATCGAAGGGTCTATTTTGAGTCTTCCGAAGATGGTCATTGGGAGGTGATTGATACATCACAGGTTGTTTATAATCTCCTTATGTCAATTACAGAAATTCATTGAATCCTCTTATAACTTATTTTCTCAGCTAACCTGGAAAGAATATCACTGTCTTTAACTGCAATGTAGGCTTTGCATACGCTGCTCTCTGTGTTAGATGGTAGAGGCACACGGGAGGCTCGCCTTTTTGCATCTTTGGAGAAGAGGGAAACATGTCTTTGTCAAGCAATGGATAAGTATATCACTGATGAAATTAGAATCAGGCAAACAAGAAGATCTGATTCATCTGACTTAGATGGGAATAGTGGAGATGGATCTTCACCTATTTCAGATGTTGACAATATTATGATTCCTACAGAATCAACAGATAATCTATTGTCTGCATCTGGTGCCATAATTCTCGAAGTTGGGAGGAAAGGTCAAGATAAGAAGCAAAAATGGGAACGTCTGCAGGCATTTGACAAATGGATATGGGGCTCTTTCTATTCCAGTCTTAATGCTGTAAAATACAGTAAACGATCATACATGGAATCTTTAGCACGCTGTGAGAGTTGCCATGATTTGTACTGGAGAGATGAAAAACATTGTAAAATATGTCACACTACCTTTGAGATAGATTTTGATCTTGAAGAAAGATATGCCATCCATGTAGCAACATGTAGGGAAATAGAGGATACCAGCGAGTATCCAAAGCATAAGGTTCTTCCTTCACAGTTGCAAGCACTTAAAGCAGCCATTCATGCACTTGAGGTGAATCTTTAACCTGACTTAGAGTGTTTAACCCCTTTTTGTTTGTCACGTCTGAGTGTGAACTTGTACTCTAATCCTGATTTTTAATTGCAACTTGCAAGGATTCAAGCAAATATGTAATTTAATTTGCATTATGGTCACAGTATGAGCAGCAATAGTTTGAGTGCTCTAATCGATAAAATCTCTGTTCACTGTTTTTCTACAGGCAAGTATGCCTGAGGCAGCATTAGCTAATACATGGATAAGTTCCGCGCACAAGCTCTGGGTCAAGCGGCTCCGACGCACATCATCTCTGGCAGAGCTTTTGCAGGTTTGGTTTCAAAAAAAAAAACAGTTAATGTTATTTTCCATTATTCCTTGGTCAAATTATTAAATTCTATAAGGTTTCTGACATACACTTTCTTTCTTTTGGTTCATTTCTTATAACCATCCATGGCAGGTTCTTGTTGATTTTGTTGGTGCCCTAAATGAGGAGTGGTTGTATGAATGTGCTTCTGCCTTAGGTTCTAATATGGTTTTAGATGATATCATTGTATATTTTCAGACCATGCCGCAAACAACATCTGCAGTTGCACTTTGGATGGTCAAATTGGATTCTTTGATCGCTCCTTATTTGGAAAGTGTTCAATCTGAAAGAAGATTAACAAGCATGTCGCAGTTAAAACGTATGATAACATCTTACTATGATTTATATTCATAACTTTTTCTTAAGATTCAGGATATTGTTCTTCCTTCGTGCTTGTGTCATGCTTGTTTTGTAAGTATGATCTATTGTTTATCATTTTAGATATCTTTTTGATACCTGGCTTATCTATTACAATCTGGAAATCATTCTGTTAGTGGGTTGGAAATGTATCACTTTGATTTGCTTTCAGTTAGTAGTTCTTATAAATTTATTTAGTGCTAATCCTTTTGTTGTATTCATTCCGCTTCTGAAGCAATTATTGTTATTCAGTGTTCTATGGTTTTTCCATGCATCAGTAACTACCTTATTGTGTTTCTTATTCACTGCTAGTTAATTAGTTTCATAACTTCTATTTTATTAACAATTCATCGCAATTCTGATATCAGCCTTTCTTTTCCTGTGGGGTAGGAATTTACCATATTATTATTTTAAGCCATATCTTTTAACTTAGTGCATTTGAAGTGTTTATGCACTAATATTTTATGCAATGGTCTTGGTTATGATGATGTTTATGAGAAACCCGAGAATGACACTGCTAAACCCATGAAGACAAACTTGAGAAAACTGATTGTGATTATCAGAGGGTTGATGATGTCCCATGGTGTCCCTCTTTGGTTCTACTTCTAGTTTGCAGTATCTCAGGTCCTTCTCAGTTAATAACTGAAGATTGTCATTTGTTTACGAACTCCTTAAGTACTATGGTCATGTCCTTGCTGTTAGATTGGAGGTAATCATGTGGCAATTAGATTCTTGGGAATCATAGGGTCTTCAAAGCAAGCTTTGAAATCTCACGCATATTGGCCTTGTACCAGCACCAGTGCATAGTGGCTCTCATCTTACCACCTCATGGGTGGTGTAGTACATATATCAGCTGGCTCTCATTCCTCTTGGTGTGGACTGGCCAACATCAATGAGGAGATCAACAAGCTAGAGTGGAGAAGATTAACTACCAAAATAGGATTATTAATAACTATCAAAATAGGGTTATCAATAACATGAAATCATAATCGATGGAATGTGTAATTGAAGGGGATCTGATGATGGTCTATGTGCAACTTGGAAGATTTGTTTTGGGCAACTTCCACAAGTTGATGAATGTTTGACCGTTCATAGCGTTAAAGAAACTAGGCAATGAATGATGCTTATCTACTTGAGCTACATAAGTATGTGAAGATCAATCTTGTCCTTATTGTCTTAGATTTAATGCTTCTTTTGGGTATCAGGAAGCTGCTGATGAGGCTTTGAATTTTCAGCATACACCAGTGATCTAGCAACCTTAGGAGGTCGAAGAAGTTCAAGATGATGCGATCATGGTGAAAAGAACTGATTCTACCAGAAGTTTCTGATAAAATGTTGTCAACAATCTGTATTAAAGAGGATTTTGACGGTGACTTAGCCCATGTCTTTATAAGGAATGCTAGACTGCATCTATTGTAGTCAGATTTTACCAAGTCGGGAGGAATTGATGCAGCATATAGGCATATCTAGTCTCAACATAAATTTCACTCCTCTTCTCAGGTTAAGATAATCAGATACTATGACCAAATTATTGGATTTCATTAACATTAATCTATGCTGGCTTGCCTATGCCAAAATGAAGCGTATGGTAAAATGACACATCGGCCCAAGGTTCGAAAGCTTTAAATGAATCTTTTTCATAGTTAGATGCCCATTGACCACTTCATCAATTTATCAAGTCTACTTTGGACCTTAGAGTTGGCATCCAAATATGTGTTATGTTATAGTTCTATGGCTCGTGCCAGCCTTCATTAATTGCTGTGAAGCCAATTTTAGTCAATTTAATGTTGAAGTTGTTTAATTTTAGCTTTCCTTTTGTTAATGTAATGAGTCTCACGGGGAATGTACAAAGAGGTAGAGTCTCAAGGGATTAGGCACCCCCTGCCCCTATAATTACTCATCTATACTTTTATACAGCCACGTGCTATGGATGAAATTTGAGCTCTCTCAAATTCTCTCATTGCTATGCATGTATCCATAATTGAAAGATCCAACCAGGAAGACTTGGTGATAGGCTGGCTACCTTTAATCAACGCTTTGTGAAGTTTGGAGGTGAGACATTGAACGTTGAGCAGGGAGGGAAGCTGCAAGGACTTTATAATGTATCTATTATCTATTGATGGTACCCTTATCCCATTCCCTGGCCCTTTTATTTATCTTTGCTTATGCATGTGTTATGCAATTAGCTTCAGGGTGCTCTTTATTTGAGCGTGCTGCTGTATATGGACTTTGGGGAGGGAATTTCCATCTCCAACCTGCTTCATTAGCAAGGTTTGGTTATGCCATGAAACTAAAAGACTAATTGATAGGCAGGCTTTGTGGCAAGATTGAAGCTTATGCAACTGAGTGGCAACTGCTAAATTGTTTCCCTAAACTTGGAAGGATTTTAGATTGAAAGGCCAGATGTGATTTAGGGAGTTTTTCTATCCTAAGGCACAAAGTATAAAAGCCAAAATGATGTACTAAAGATATTCAAGCTCATCTCCAGTAATGGACTTTGCTTATTTATTCATTAATGTTCTTTTAAGGTTGTGTTTGGTTGCAAAATATGTAAACCTGCAGTAAATGGGTAACGTGCTTCCTCTTTACTCCTGAATAAATTACTTCACCATGTGGGTGGAGTAGTTTATTCCAGGTTAAGTGGAAAAATAGCTCAACTTACTATTTGAAATACCAATAATACACTTGGAATAAATAGGTTAGTTTTTAGTGTTAGGCAGGTTAAAGTGGCATAGGTGGAGTAAAGGGGGTCTTTGTTCCATCTAACCCCCCTTCAGCCTGCAAACAAACACAGCCTAAAAGAATTGCTGGATGGCAAGTCAAGAAGTGCAACCCTACTGTGCATATAGGAGAGTAGATTTTTTTTTTTTTTTGGTAAAAGAGAGTAGAATTGTTTACTTTAGGCTTAATTACAATTTTTGTAAGTGCTTTGGGGAAAAAGAACAATGTTCCCAGCAGGTTCGCAGGACTTTGGTTTAAATTTAGATATATTGTAAATATCAATTATGGTGTGATGGGGTAAGAAGACTGATTTGCATGTGTAGCTCATAGCTCCTTGATGTGCACCCCCCCTGCCCTTGAGGTGGTGTTCTGGTTGGGTGGGGTTTTAAAATGTTATATACTTTGGTTCAATACATTAATCATTATTGAATAAGGGCATGTAGAATAGAGGGTGCTTGGTCATTAATGACTTGCAGGATTCTCCTATTTTGTCCAGTCTCTTCCTAAAGCTATTCAGACAACAACAAATCCTTTCAGTGATTATGATATCCATCAAAAAACAAGTCTTGATCTTTCAATCCAACATACAATTAATACTCTTCATGCTTGTGGGACAGGATCTCATGTTTTACATATAAATCTGCATATTTATTTGGGGGATTCTTGAAATGTTGGACAAGTAGAAACTCTTAAAAGAACTAACAGATGCGATCGCTGGTGGTCTTTTTGATTGTAGCAGGATGTAATGTTCAATCAAAGATGTTAACTTTGCATAACTCTGGACACTGGAGTCTGGATGGTATCAGAGCTTATTGAAAATGGAATCATGGATAAATAGATTAAAATATCAAAATGGGAAGCTGATTGATGTCGGAATTTGACCCACATCTTTTCCTAGTGCTGGTTGATAGGATCAGATGTGGTGGATATTACTTTTGAAATAATTAATATGGAAGAAAGTTTAGAGTTTGAGGGTTTTTAATTTAGTCAAACCAAACGCAATGTGTTGATCAAATTGTCGATGGAATGTGTTGAAGCGTCAAGGTTTCTATCTTTATTCTATTAGACAGTAATAAAGAGCTAAATGGACATATGTAATTAGGATGGGGTGAATAAAGTGGAGGTCATGCTTTTGATGATGTTATGTGATATTTGAAAATTGTAGGAAATAAAGAGAATGATATATGATTTAAAAATAGAAGAATTGGACGGTCCGAAGGGCACATTAGCATAAGGTGAATGGAGTAAATGCCAGTGTGTTGAAGATCATTAAACCTGAGAAAGGAATTCCTAAGAGGAATTGAGTAATACTACCAATAGAGGACATAGTGAACAATATGTGCTTGAGATGGTTTGTCTTCACTATTGCCGTGCATCAACCAGAAGTAATGTGAGATGGGGTTTCACATTGGAGCATTGTAATTCAAACAACCATTGAGCTCTTTTTTATTTCATTTTCAGGGGTTAACTTTTGCTGTGCTTGGTGCTATTTTAGTAGATATTTATACTTCTCATCAAATAACAAAAAAAACATCATGTTGAGAATATATTGCAAAATTATAATAGTTCTACTCAAAATGAATTTTCTAAGCTTGGTGTTGATCATGATACATGTTTGTATTTTGAGTTGCCCAAGAAGATTTTGCAAGGTTATAATTATAAACATCGGTAGTTTGACTTGATTGCTTGTGTGAGATGCATAAACTAGTTTGAAGCCACTGTATTGATCCTGGGACTGGGAGTTTCGGAAAATAATTTTCCTTCTGGGACAGAAATAATTCATTTGAACGTTTTCATGGCCTTTGATATTCCAGAAGCACAACTGCCTTTCTATCCGACATCTTTGTGATTGTTCAATGCAGGTAAAAGATAAATATCACGTTAACATCTCTTTCAATACATTGATTGTTTACAAAAATTTATAATGGTAACTATTGTAAGCTGGTGCATTTCATCGAGCAGTTTAACATTGTATATGGGTCCCCTGTTAGCTGTCCTGATTCCTGGCTGTATATTCTCAACTTATGCTGAATATTTTTTCTGTTCTTTGCTCGAGATGTATCCTTTCCCCTGACCATTTTATCAACATTTGAAAATTTTGTGTTCCAGAAAGCCGGGCCTGTACGAGATAGCTTGGAATCAATAAAGCTATTTTTTAGCATGCATCCAAGTCAAGACCGTTAGGATAAAGCTAATGCCAGGGATGACATCCACAGGATTGGAAGATGTATGGCCTGCATATCTCTCCTGAGCATTTTGTTCGTGCTGATGATAAGAGATGTTCTTCTACGGGTCTTTTGCTATGGATTTCTCAATCCTCAACAGCATATATTTGTAATTTATGTTGCCGCAGTTTTGAGCCATACATCACCATACAGTGCCAATTTTGACTGTCTTGAGAATCAGGCAAGTCAGCTGGATCAGCAACTGTTGAAAGTGATTCAGCTGCCAAACATGATCGGCATGGCCTGACAAGTTTTTGCGCTCATGTACTTCTGAAGTATAAGTTTCTCTAACAGCAAAGCAACATTCATGTTAATATTCATCACTTGCATCTGTATGAATGTCTTGCAATTTTTTTTGTTTTTTAATCTCTCTTCTAACGTCAACTCAGCACATGATCAAAAAAAATTTAGTAACAACAGAAATTTGGGGAGCTGTTTAGTTGTCTTTTGGCGGAGTAAACAATTCTTACATTTTCATGTCAACAGAAATTCATAGCTATCCGTATTGCATTATTGTTGATTGTTATAATAATGGAGTCAGTTTCATTCTGTATCATCAATTGATCTATTTTGTTCGATGGTTTCATCAACAGTGTGATTTGAAGTCATGAAATAAATAAAACTAAATTATATGGTGTTTTCTTGAAGGTTACCTCAAGAAAACAAGGTTTTCTTGTATTTGTGGGCTGTAAATTGAGGGCATTGGTTGGCAACTTTCTTCTAAACAAGGTTACCTCTCCTATTAGGGCTATTGCAGAGCTTTATCCAAAATCGTGATTATTGTCTTGTATGTTTAGTTGGAAAACTTTTGTTGTATATATAGAAAAAATTGTTATTCTTTAGCTTTTGGAGGACAATATAAAATTTGAAGTTATTATGGACAGGAGAACGATGTCAGGATGGCAGAATAGTGTTAAACTTCTGTGCACCTGTGTTTATACAGCATGCATTGGTTCCATACCACTTTGATATTAGCTTCATAAGTTAATATTTCTGAATGGCAGAACGGAGCATTCCAAAGGACCTTCAGGATTAGGATGCAGGGGCTTCAAAATGGGATTATAAGGTATCATGACTGATCTCATAATTGGTGCATTTCTTTATCGTAAATGGCAGAATATTTGTAGAACACTATGAATTGAGATTAATTTTCTCGTATTTCCTTTTGTAATTCTGCGATATATATATATATATATATATATATATATATATATATATATATATCAAATGTATGATAAAAGATTTCAATAAATATGGTAATCCGGGACAAGGAACAAAGATGGACAGTCTACAAATCTATGGATAAGATGAGACTGAAAAAATATCCAACTAAAGAAAAGAAACAGAGAATAAAATATCTCAGAGGTTTCAGCTTTTTTGAATTTGAAAATAGAGTCTTATAATGAACACAAATTCACAGAAACAAGACCAACGGCACGTGTTTACTTATAGATGCTACAAAGCTAAACCAGCCTACAGCTCTTTTATTTTTTTGGCAAAACTCTTGGGCTATTAGGAAATAGAACTAATAGGTAGAAAAATAAAAAAAACTAGATGAAGAGTTGTTTTACTGCTTGTTTGCCGAGAATGGAGTTCTTTGATGCCTTAGAAGTATTCCAAATCCTAATAACTCGTGAACAAAAAAATTGATTCAGGATGCATAATACTTAAAAAAAAAAAAGCCAACAAAAAAAAAAAAGACTGAAAGGGATGGTGGATGGCTTTCTGGATTTTTAGATAACTTGGATGTCATTTTTGTATTTTAAAAGAACTCCTTTCAGAGAGGGAGAAGAAGAGGCATAGAAAGATAGGGCGTGATGACTTAACAGTGGTTTCTTTCTTAAAAATTTGAAACAAAAAATAGAAAATCTGGCTTCATCGAGGTCTAACACAATTTTTCTAATCCACGCGTCTTCGGTGTAGAATGTCGATTGTCATCGTCAAATCATTCATGAAATGGACCATGCCATGGAATAACCTGAGCATGATTGACTCTGATATTGGATATTATCACATTATTTACACACTAATGGGCATTCTTACACATGGGATTAGATCTATCCATAATATCATATTTGTTTTTTTCTGCAATCTCTTCATACCCACTGTTCACACATGAATGTGCTTTCATGGGTGTCAACAAATGTGCAGAGCTGGAGCCCGGCATATTCGCTTGCTGGCTAAACGTTCGCTCATTTAACAGTCTTCATCTTTAGCGGAATAATAATAATAATAATAAATATCCGCTCCTGCTTCAAAACTATGGAGTATGTAAGGTGAATTATAGTTCTCAGATTGCTAGCCATGCAGGCGTATTTTGAATACTTATATAGAATTAAAAAACTAAAATAACATATTTCAGTTAGTTTTTTAAGTGAAATTTTGAATTGTACTAAATAGTATCAGAGCGAACTTAAGCCGTAGCTTATACGGACCAGTAGATACTGTAGCACGAGTCAATTAGAGCGGATCACAAGTCAATTATTTTGCACATGCATGGCTTTTTGTAACAATGGGGTCAAAATTTGCTGATATTGTTACATAAAAATTTCTTTAAGGATATATTTTTTTTGGGGGATCCGCACAGCACGGGGCCCTCGTGATATGTCATTACTTTCACACCCAACGGATCACGGAAGCGTCCGCTGCGAAACTCATTCAATGCCTTTTATGCTTAACCGTCATGAGTTAAATATGTAAATCTGCGGATCTGCTGCTTGGTTTCCACCATCGCTCATCGCAAAATTTAGCCTACATCCTCTTCATCGGACACGTGCGATATGCTGATTAGTCACGACGATGGAGGGAACACAGCACCCAACAGCGCACCTCGTCGCGGTCTTCGTAACGGTTAGTTATCAAAGCAGAGTAGCCGGTCGGACGGTGGCAAAGTACGACAGTCAAAAAAAAAAAAAAAAAGGCGGATCCGACATAAGCCTAGACACGTGTAAAGCACCCGAATCTTACGGTGAACAAACGGCGGGTACAACTTTCCAAAGCTGCCGTTGCTTGAATATTTTTGTTATTAATAATAAAAAATTTTATTAACAAGTTTTGAGATTCTTGTTATTTCAATCAATACTTTGAAAAATATATATTAAAAAAAAACCCATGAATCAATGAAACTTGTTTTTGTAGCGCACAATAACTCTCCCTTGCAAATACTAATCCTTCGATGCCATGTAGTAAAAAAAAAAAAAAAACTTTTAATATGAATTACTCAATTATTTTTATTTTAAATAAAAACTTATTTTCAAGTAAATGTTTAAAATAAGGCTGTTTAATTAACGTCCGGCATGCCGGGCCGTGGGAGCGACGCCGCCGGTCCGGTACAAGCGCGGGAGGAGGTGGTACGAAGGATTCGCCTTCATCCACCGTCGGATCGCCCATGTGCACAGCTCTCAAAGCGACCAGCGGATGAGCCAACGGTGGATTCGCCTGAAGGAAGGTGAATACTCCCTTCGTGTGAAAGATCCAACCCTCTTCCCAAGCGCGTGGATGGCGACGCCTTTACTTCTGAGACGCGCTTTCTGTGGGCCCCACTCCACCTTCATATCATCTCTCCCTCTCCTCCTCTCTTCCAATTTCCCTCTCTCTGTCCTCCACATAAGTATAGGAAGAAGCCCACTCGAATTCACGGGGTATTAACTTAAAACGAGATTACAGGCGTCGTTAAAGGGAGGAGAAGGGAAGGGAAGCGAAAAGAGAAGAATCCAAAAGAGGGTACGCACCAAAAGACGGCGGCGGTGGAGGCGATAAGCACCAATCCCAGCACCAACGCCGGCGAGACTTTTGAGATCGAAAGGATAGATCGATAGAGTAGGTGCCGGGGGGGGAAGAGGGTATTCGGAGTCCCGTCATCGCCCGAGCGAGATGTCGCAGAAGCGGCAGCCCGAGGGGGGCAAGCCCGAGGGGAGCAAGGCGGGATCAGACGAGAAGCGCCAGAAGGTTCCCTCCTTCAGAGCGTCGGTGTTTTCCCATCTTCTTAATCCTTCTCTCTCTCTCTCTCTCTCTCTCTCTCTCTCTCTCTTTTTTAAAGATTTTATGTCTATTCATGTAGTGCTGGATTTGTTTGGTCTTCTGAGGATTGAGGGGATTCTTTTGAATGCTTGTCAGGATTGTGGAGAAGGCAATTCAGTTGGACCAGCTTCAGAAGCTGTTCGAACCTTTGGTTCGAAAAGTTGTGAGTGTTCCTATTCCTGCCTCTTGATCATGAACTTGAAATATGTCGGTGAAAATAGTTGGATTGCAAGGGTTGGTGAAGTTTTGTGTTGTCCTCCCACTTGCCCGTAGAGTCAAGCAGTCGACCTCTGCTCAAAATAATTAATAATATAATCGACAGAAAGAGGATAAAACTGACAGATTGTATCAATAATATTTTATGTTTTCAACAAGAATAGATGCAAGAACGACGATAAACATCTTACAGATGGCCATTTCTTTTTTATTTTTTAAGAAAGCCGTATTTCTCTAAACCATCTAGTCTCACCTTATGGTATGAAAGGTCTAATTGCTTGAATGTTGGAACCATCATTGCTGACCTAATTGGTGCAGATGACAAACCTGAACCTAACCTGACTATACTTGGGTGAGTTTCCAGCAGCCGGAAAATGAAAATCCCTTAACCAAACATTATTTCAAACATATTCCTATACATAGATATAATATCAACATACTAATTATTTTTATTTAGTTTACTGTCGAATAGCTTATTATGCTAATTTATTGTAAACCCGAAAGATGAAACTGTTTCATCCTATGTTACTTGACCCTTTAATTAGCGTAATGTACCTGCACCTGACACTTCAACATTGGCATTGGTATGGCACTTGGACACGGCTCTATAAGAAGAAATTCTTAAATAATAATATTTTCTGATGCTTAGACATGTACCAACACCCGATACATGCACTTGAGTCTATGTCGCATAGATTTGATCAAGTTTCTCATGCCATTATTTTGATTCTCGTGTAAATCCACATAACTATTTATGAAGTTTATAAATATTTTCTTGTTTGGGAACTATATTACCCTTATTTAATCTGTATATATTATTAAATATATTATTGATAACATATGACATATGTTATATGTATTATAAGGTTGAATGGTTATGCTTTTATGTATTATAATGTGTATCTTATATAGTAGATATTTCTTTTTCTGGTTTTCCATTTGAGGTGGTTTTTTACATCCATTTGGTGGATTATTAGTTTCCATATAGATGATAAAATTACTAATACTCTGAGTTCCATGATCCTAGCTACATGGTTGTATGTGTCAAAATAGCTTGAAAATTATTCTACTGTATGAACATTTATTGTAAGGCTGTGACTATGAGAGCTGAGTTGTTCTCTGATAAGGTACTAGTGCATGGTGGTGATTCACTACCTTGTTCGAATTAATCTTGAATCTATACTATGATTGTTGTTTGTAGATCTCTGATCCAATGCTTCTACCTTATGACTATGTTCACTATTCGTAACCTCCAATTCATTTAAACTTTAAACTAACACTAAATGGAGGTTCTAGTCCATGAGACACCTCCATCCTTTGCACGGTACAAGTTGCTCAATATTTTCTTGTGTTTTCTTATTTTAAAAAAGAAAAGAAAATCATGAGTGATTGTTGGAGATAAAAAATAAATATTTTCCATTTTTTATTCTTCTTTTCTTTTCTTTTCTTTAGTGGATTCTCTCTCTAGGGAAGTGGGAGAATGTGATAGGAGTTTGTTGGGGAACATCCATTTAGGATACTGAATTTTGTTACGGGAAAAACTTTGTTACTTTTGTGATTCTTTTCTCTAGAAGCCTGGACACATTGAAGTGACTAGAGCTGCCTTCTCTTCAATCCACTTCCCAAGAGTTAGTGTGTACAAATTTCTCATGTACACAGATTTTGGAAATTGAGTTTTGTTACTCATCGAGCAAGTGTTGGGATGTTTCAGGAGTATAAGAAATTCCCTAGGCAGCCATATAATTAGAATAACACATAGGTTATATTGTATAGCTTTTTCATACAATAAAGTTGGGTGGGATGGAGTACCTATTATCTTCATGTTAAAGCTGTTGAGAATAAACTAAACATCCACTACAAATTCATAGTAGATTATAATTTGAAAGTTTGCCATGAATGTACCTGAAAGCACATGATGGCATGAAAGACTGCTGGAGCTTAATATCTTAGATAAGGGGTAATGGGAATGTGTGTGTGGAAGGAAAAGATAAACATAAATAAACAAAATAATATAAAGAGTTTAAAATTTCTGTGCCTGCAATCAAAAGCTATGAACTTAACCATGAAAGGCAAATAAATGCTGAGGATGGATGTAGAGAAGAAGAGGGGTGAGTTTGTAACAATAAATGAAAAGTGCTTCTACAATAGAAAAAAATCTAAAAGAACTTCTAGGTGAATCTAGGAAAAACCTAGCTTCTGGCTTCTCCTTTTGTGAGAATAACTTTTTTAAAAACTAGAAGCAACACCAAACATGCCCTAGGAGAGCCATGGCACTATATACCAGCAATTGTATGGACGTTATGATCCTACATATGTCTATCATCTTACCAAATCCATATATCTTTACCGATTAACCAATTCTCGATGCTGGAGTTGATACTAAAGAGATATACTTCCTCGTGAATTTATCTTGAATCGGGGCCTTTTGGCTCAACTTTATTCTAGTTTTGCCAAGGGAGCAAGCCCCATTTTTTACCTTGAATTGGTCAAAGAATTCTTGAGTTTTCGTGGAGGATTAGATCCAATAACAGGGGGCCTATGGCTGAGCGATATTGCACACCATCATTTAGCTATTGCTATTCTTTTCCTGATCGTTAGGACTAACTGGGGCATTGGTCATGGCCTTAAAGACATTTTAGAGGCTCATAAAGGTCCATTTACAGGCCAGGGCCATAAGGGCCTATATGAAATCCTACAACATCATGGTATGCTCAATATCTCTTAATCTGGCTATGTTAGGTTCTTTAACCATTATTGTAGCTCACCATATGTATTCCATGCCCCCCTATCCATACCTAGCTATTGATTATGTTACACATTTTTCGTTGTTCACACATCACATGTGGATCGGTGGATTTCTCATAGTTGGTGCTGCTGTACATATAGCTATTTTTATGGTAAGGGACCATGAACCAACTAGTCGATACAACGATCAATTAGATCATGTCCTTAGGCACCATGATGCAATCATATCACATCTTAACTGGGCATGTATATTTCTAGGTGATTAACAGGCTCGGGCTTCATTATTTCTGTTTGAAAAACTAGTAATCAGTCATGCTAGCTAGTTTAGTAAGTAATGTTTGGCACAAGCAATGCATGTGAATGATTTTATTGATGGCTATGGTTCTGTCACATGTGATGGATCTAACAGAAAGGCGTATCTGATTGATGATTTTGATCCGTTATCTAACACTTTTTTATATAATTATGGAGATTATTTTTCACATGGTTTTTGGATGCTTGGGGTCTCATCACATGCTACTTGTTTGCCACCCTAACACCATCTATAAAAGGCATGATTGGAAAAGAAAGAAAAGCGGACGATATAAGTGGAAGAGGAAAAGGAAAGCACAGTCTCAACAAAGCAGAGTTGGAGAGCTAGGAGATGCATCGATACGTTGTAATTGTTATCTTGGCCCTTAGCACATCACCCACTGTAATATGATACATCCCACTTTGTGAGCCTATATGATATCAAAATGTCAGCTGAGATTTTCTAACCAGTTGTATACCATCTTAAATTAATTCTAACTACAAATATTCAAATTAGTTTCCTAAAATAGTAGTAACTTCGGACTTTTGCTGATTTTTAAATATCTCGGTTACAAAGTTATCAGCAAATATCTCAGTCCTTTCCTGTTTTACTTTCCATTTCGGCCGAGATTTCAATATCATGGTCCATCTCGGTATCAGCTGCAATGTGATAGATGAGATCTCTGGTATTAAAATCCATGCTGAGCAGAGCATGAATAAGACTTTAAAGGTTTCACAAAAATACATTCAACCCTTTCAACGTTGTTATGAGTCACCTGGCTATGGGACAAGGTATCCAAAATCATTTGTATTTTTCAAGATCTGATAATAGCGTGGGCAACTTGCGGCCTATTTAGTAGTCTGTTTTTCCATTATCAGCCCCTTAAAACTGATAGCCTACTGGTAGACTGGTATGTAAGTATTGAAAAAGTAGTAAGATCAAGCCTGGAAAAGGCAACCATTTTTCTTTTCTTATTAAGTGAAGTTAATGTTATCATGTTAAATAAATTTTACTGTGCCAGCTCATTAAGTTTCCACATCGTGCGATACAGGACTGTCTAGATCAGACGCTTCATTAGTTTATCAACTTTTTTGCCAGATTGGATCTGTACGCAGCTGGTCCGAGTCAGACTCATTTGAACCAGCTAGTTCCATCCAATTTGGTTTTAAAAATAATGGTGTTGCCTCATAGTTAATGTCACATAATTATTCCTGTATTTAGAGGATCATTCACTCTTGCTAATATGTTAAATCAGAATCCTGTACATGATGGCTGTGCAAATTGATGTCCTTATCAATAACCTAATATTACACAAGGACAATTTCTTTTTTTTTAACAACTTGTATGTGATCTTACTTCTCAAAGATAAATCACTTAATTTGAAGGTAATTGTTTATTTTACAGTAATTAGTGACAGCCATAAGTTGAAGATCTTGTGCATGCCATGATGTCAACAATTGCCTTGGTTGTAGGGTTGCTTTAGTTTTCCAGCTGTCTAGGTTTTTACTTTTCCCTTCGTGTTGAAAGAATTAAGTACAGGTCCAGATTTTGATATCTTCTTAAACAGCTAAATTCTAAATTTACATGTGATGCTACTTATGAGTTTGATTCTACTGATCGTGATCATATGCTTTTACAATCATTGTTCAATTATGCTACTCATGTTTCATTGAATCAAGTGCACAACGCTCACTTCGGTGTACAAGTCCTTAGGTTGGAAGACTTTGTATTTTGTTTAGAGGTGGCATTACCTTGTTGTGTTTATTGCTAGTCAGGATCTAATCCTTCCACAAGCAATATCAGGGAAAAATGCCGTGTTTTATACGATGGTAAGTCTGGGAAAAATGCATGTCAAAGAACATAAATCAGAATCATTTTCTTTTAGAAAGAAGATCTAGGAATTCTTTTGGAGGATAGATTTTGGAGAAAAATATTATTTGCTAGGGACTAGTTTTGAATTGGGATATCATTTTCCTATTTGTCAAAGATGATGACATTTAGAGTGCTTTTGTTTTTGCATTTTCATTATGCATTTATTAGTATTATTATGTGTCTTTGCCGCCAGGTTTTGATTTGAAATTACACGGTGATCTAGGATAAAATTGATGTTGCGGGACTGGCAGCAAGTGTCAGGATCTTATTATTTTCTTTGAAGCAGATTGTAGGAGTCAACTGTCTTTTGCTAGTGGTGGTCATTGTTTTTCTGATTGGGATCTCTTTTTGATATCATGATGAGATAAGATGTGACGAAAAAAGGGATTGTGCAAGAGTTCTTTTTTCAGTTTTTGTGTCTGCATTTTACATTTATAAGTATTCTATAGAGAGTGTGTATAGAATGCTGCATGAAGACTTAATTCATATTCTCTTTCATTTCTCACCAGGTAAAAGAAGAAGTTGAATTGGCTCTAGCAAACCACTTGGCTAGCATGACTCCGTGAGAACTGACACTTACTGATGAACATTAATGTTTCTACTTGGAACTCAACAAAAATAAACCTTAACTTACTGTTTGACTAAATTTGTAGATAACATGTTTCTGTGTTTGATAGTTTTCTTTGTTATTGTACAGACAATGTGGAAAGCAGATATTTCCATCCACCTCAAGAACTTTACAACTACAGTTCAACAATAAGCTTTCTCTTCCAATATTCACTGGCTGTAGAATTGAAGGAGAGGACTATTCAGTCATAACTATAGCTTTAGTTGATGCCTTGACTGGGCAAGTTGTTGTGTCAGGTCCTGAGTCCTCGATGAAGGTGGAAATAGTAGTTCTAGAGGGAGACTTTGAAGGTGGTGAAGAGGAGAATTGGACATACGAGGAATTTAGAAGTAATATTGTTAGGGAAAGGGAAGGCAAGCGATCACTCCTTACTGGGGATGCCCTTGTAGAACTTAATAAAGGGTTTGGTGTGATAGGAGAGCTGTCTTTTACTGATAACTCCAGCTGGACTCGAAGTCGAAAATTCAGGCTAGGGGCAAAGGTTGTGGATGGCTACTTTAGTGGAATGAGAGTAAGGGAAGCCAGGACTGAGCCATTCATGGTTAAGGATCATCGTGGAGAGTGTAAGTTTATCAAAAAAAATTTTTTATTTTCTGTTTGTATGATTGTTTACGTCATGTATATTAGTATTCTTGTTCATTAGTCTAGATTCTCATGGTACTTTTTCATGCTGAATTACTCATGGGATGCCGTTGATGCACCTATGTTAATTAGACATAAGAAGAATAGCCTTTGGGTGTTTTTGCTTATTGACTTTATCAGCTTGAAAAAGAGATGCCTGACATGTTATTATCTATGCTATAATTCATATTCTATATGTTTGTTTCATACTGTATTCTTAAATTATATTTCAAAGTTTTAATAGTGCCTTTAAAATATATGTATAAACAGGTCATTTTACATATATACATACACAATTGATATGTAGAGAAACTCGTGATATGCATGATAATTTGTGGAAAATCTTGATATGCTAATCCAAAATAAGAACACTTAGAAAAATACGGAGCGAGCCATACAACACGTGCTTAGTTTTTATTTGATAATTGATAGCACGATTGTTACTAATGAAAAAAATTCATTTCAAGTTTGGTTGTTGTAAGTACTTATTTAGCATATTTTTGTCACGCCCCAAATTCAGAACATAACACGGACATGCTACCAAGGGGTACAACCCACGATAACACGAAGCCAACATTACATTTAATCTTCAAATCCATCTTAAACAAAATATAATAAATAGAAGTTTAATTTTATTATCCATTAAATGTAACCAATACTGGTTTAGAGCGTCTTTCCAAACATAAATACCAAGCCCATAATCCTCAATATTCAAAAAAAAAAAATCATTAACTACAAATTCATAATCAACTTAAAATACTAAAATTCTTCTACAAAATCGCCAAGCTTGCTAGCGTGAACTCTAAGCTTGGATCATCCTTCATTCCTATCAACCCTATTCATTTGGAGAGAGAAAAATAAAACTAGAAATATATGAGCGACAGCTCAATAAGTAAATCTTACTTTACCTTACCGAATCAAGCATAGGTTTTTTCATGTCAATGCATCATTTAAGAAAAATAACAGATATTCCAAAATAAGCATTTCATAATACAGTATATCAAGTCATAAAACAAATCATGCATGGACAAATCATCCATCTTTCATAAACATAGTTCTGTTTATAGTGCAAATGAATTTGTAAATCATTCTTCACATCATTTAATCCTATTATGGATCAAAACATTGCTCATAGATATTCGTGCTATGGTCACTATAACCCGTGACAGGGCCATCTTCTTAATCGACAAGATATCATAGTTCGTATTTGTAATAACCCCAAAATTTTTTTTTTATTTTTATTTTTTTATATAAAAAAAGGATAGAATAGTCCTTTAAAATTGATATAAGGGGTAAAATTGGAAGGAATCAAAAGTTAATGGCATAATAGTAGATGCGTTGAAGTGTTGGGGCAAAATGGGAAGGAATCAAAAGATAATGGCATAATTGCAGATATATCGAAGTGGCAAGGGCAAAATGGGAAATTAATAATATTAAAAAAAGGGTGAATAGTGTTTTGATGTGATTTAATTAGAGGGTTGTGCTGTCGGTGGAATGAAACCGAGAGAGAGGGAGTCTCAGGCGTGAAACAGAGAGGAAAGAAAGAAAGAAAAAGAGAAGAAGAAGAAGAAAGAAGAAGAGGAAGGGGATTCGAGAGGGAAAGGGATCCCGGTTGCACTTCCAGCTGAAGGGAAAAGTGTAGATCTCCTTCCCCTCTACGCAAGGACCTCGATTTCCAAAAAGAAAAAGGTAAATATCCATCTCTATCTAGTCTTTTGATGACATTAGGCTATACAAAGGGTGGATATAGTCTAGAGGGGTCGGATAAGGGTTGTAGAGGTGGTTAAAAGAAGAAGAATCGGATTTTGACAAATTTTTCCGGCACTACGGAAAAACTGTGTCGAAGTCCCAACTTCGGCGAATTATTAAGGGGGTCAAACGACCTCCGATAGTAATGCATGTTACCTCTTTGGAATCCCCTATGAGTGTAGAATGTTAGGTAAAAATTTCATCAAATTTGGAGTCCTGAAAGTGGATCAAAACCGGGATGAAGTAACCCACTGTCAGTTCGGGTTACTGTTCATCCGGGTGGAAAATAGGGGATTTCATGCTATAATAGAGTATTAAGCCTAGATCAAGCTAAAAGGGACCTTGTACTCATGCAAAGGAGTCCCTAATACATATAAATGGTGAGTTAATTAATTAAAAAGAAAAAGAAGAAAGAAAAGAAAAGATTTAGGGAACAGGGGAGTTGAATCAATTAAAGTTTCCTATGTTATAATTGGCACGTAGATTATAGCCCTTGATACAAGACTAAATGTATTGTAAATGCATGTCACAGTTGGGCAAGAAGCTAGGGAACAAGAGGAAGAAGTCCCCTGCTGCCTACTGTAAAATTCTAGAGGCGTATCGAGGCCGTGCCGGATTGACAGGTGAGTGGGAGTCATGTACTTTGCACCATGAGCATCCTTAATTCATTTTCATGAATACCGCCAAGTGTGAATTGATTCCACTTGTGCATATTGATTGATATTGTAGTAGATTCTTCTATAATCTTGTTTCTCCATACTTGATTATACTCTTTTATGAGTAGTTAAATTGGATTTGAATTGTGAAATGATTTCTTTTGTAAATTAATTTCATTTCCTCTATTTCAAAGATTTGTAGAGCCTTTTTAGTGGTATATTGAGTTGTATTGCACTTCCTTGACCCTCACTCCCAACCCTGATGTTAGTTTATGATTGGGTCGGAGTCGAGTGAGTGGTAGTCTTGATCATACTCCTTTTTAGTAGAGTATTGGGAGGGTGCATTATGGCATTCATGCATGGCTTGGCAGTATCTGCAGGACACCTATAGTCGATGGGGGTTGAACATCGGCCTTTGTGCACATAGTAGCCTTCTGGGTGGGCGGAGCCCAGTCCCTTCCTAGGGGGGGACACGGCCCTAGGCGTAGGATCGGCCGGTCCTACGACTTATATTCTGCTTGCCGCCGGGCATAGTAAGACCCCGCGAGGTGCAGTATGGCTTTCCGCGGATGTAGAATTCCCGCGAGGTGCCGTTTAGTATGTAGATGTGAGATGGATTTCTGTTCTGGATACTGGCCAGCATTTATATGATCAGTGTGGTGTCTTATCCTGCATATGCATGTGACAGTAGGGAGTTGTTGCTGGTTCGCCTGGGGCGTAAAACCCACCTCCCGATAGCTGTCTAGCATTTATGTTATCGGTATGGTGTCTTATCCTGCATATGCATGTGACAGTAGGGAGTTGTTGCTGGTTCGCCTGGAGCGTAAAACCCACCTCCCGACAGCTGTCTAGTGATGATTTACATATTGGTGTGGTGTCATATTCGATGTATGCATATGGCAGTAGAGAGTTGTTGCTGGTTCGCCTGGGGCGTAAAACCCACCTCCCGATAGCTGTCTTGTTGATGATTCAGCCTATTGACACCTGATTTATATGATTCAGTACTATGACCTGTTGAACATATTCATGAGTAGCATATATGTTGACTTGATTATTCCATATATGCTTCAGATGAGTTGATATTGATTGTGGTGATATTGATGATTTACTCCATATTCTTTATGTTGAGTTCATGTTCATCTTGTTATTGATCTTGAGATTTTACCTCGAGCCATGATTATATCTTGTCTCATGTGCATAGTACTCTCTACTCCACTCACTGAGTATTTATATACTCACTCCCCAGTTTGATGTTTTTGATTGCAGGAAAGGTATTGTATAGAGAGGAGCAGGATTAGTGGTTGCCTGCTAGCTGTGCCGCTCCATAGTATAGTATAGTATAGTATAATGTAGATAGAGGTTTATCCCCTTTTGGTGTATTATAAACCTTCTATTATATATAGTGCATAGTTACAGTCATAGATCCTGTTGTGGATATGGGTTTGACCATGGATGGATTGGGAAGCAGGTATATATATGTGTGCAGATCAGTTGTGTGCCTGTGATAATGTATTGCTATATATTGTCCAGGTTTATATGTGACAGATTATGTGATTGCTGCTCTGACAGGTAGTATGTTGTATGTATTGAGATAATCCTGACAGGTCACTATAGGAAAAGTGATCATTTTGTGGATGCATCATGCCAAATTTTTCAAGATTTATTGATGATTGATAGGTAGTAGGGTTCTACGCGGTGGCTGGTGGCCTTATGCCTACCCGCACCCTAGGACCGTCGCGGCGGCCCGCCGGGAACGGGGCGGGGGTCGTGACAAAGCTTGGTATCAGAGCAAAGGTTAAGAAGAGTCCTGTCAGAGCAATAGGATGAGTCAGGATTAAGTATAGGATTATACTATGGAGCATAGGATTTTTCTGTATGTTATTTTATGAGTCATTTACAATTCAGTAAAATATATTATGACTCAGTGTGTAATAACTGCCATCTCTCTTGATTCTTTTAGAGACATATAAAAAAATACCTCCAAGGAGAGGACCTGCTCATCCTGGAAAGAGGATGGAGCCAGATATAGCATTGGATGCGGGTTCCGCACATGTCGAGCCCCAAAGAGAAAAATCTCCTCCTGCTGATAGACGGAGGGTTGATGATCAAGGAGAGGTAGGAAGTAGAGATGCATTGATGGAACAGTTACTGGCGGAGAATCAGGCTCTGAGGGAGCAGATTGCTCGGGGGAAACCTCCTGCCCCGTCAGTAGTATCTATCCCACCTCCTGTACCTGTGCCAAGAAGTTTGGCCAGGCGGGCTCTAGATGATGAGGGGATTACTGTACAGGAATTTCTTAGGCTCAGAACCCCGGAGTTTAAGGGGAAAGAAGGTGAAGATCCCCAGAGATTCTTGGAGGAGACTTAAAAGATGATACGGAGACTGCCCTGTTCTGATGCAAGAGCTATAGAACTTGTAGGGCTTACAATGAAGGAAGATGCCTGGGACTGGTACCAGAGGCATATGGAGGACAGATTGTACAGTAGGAATCCTCCAACCTGGGAAGAGTTCAGGCAAGCAGTGATGGATGAGTTTTTGTCTCCGGCTGAGAGGCAAAATCGGGCTCTTCAGTTTGAGAGGCTGAAGCAGATGCCCGGAATGAGCGTATCTGAGTACGCTCGTGAGTTCACTAGATTTGGGGAAGTATGCTCCTTACATCATCCCCATTGAAGCTGCCAGGATAGAAAGATTCAGGCGGGGCTTGATTTTTCCGCTTTATAATGCAGTACTGGCAGTAGAGGTCCCCACCTTGTCTAGGCTGATAGATAAAGCAAAACAGTGGGAGACCAGAAACAAAGAAGAAAGAGCTGAAAGAGAATAGAGGAAAATAAGTATGGGGAAAGGGCAAAGCAGCAGAGGTAGATCTGAGGAAGTAGATCTCTCGGAGGGCCCGATGGAGCAGTCTGTACGCTCAGCTCCACCTGCCCCACGTAAGAGGAAATGGAGGGAAAGAGGTCAATCACAAGATACTTTTCTACCATCAGTACCTCGTCCTCCAGTCACTATGGCCAGAACTGAATCTAGGTTCCAATCATGGCCAGTATGTGGCATATGTGGGAAGCAGCACCCTGGTAGATGCAGAATGGGTCAGGGAGTGTGCTACAGATGTGGACAGCCGGGTCATTTTGTTAGAGAATGCTCGCAGGGTGCCACCCAGCAGTTTGTGCCTTTGGCATCCTACCCTTCTATGCAGATGGACAGGCCTAGTAGTAGGGAGCCTGTAGGCAGAGGCAGAGGTCAAGCACAAACATCACAGCAGAGTGCTGGACCATCTCAGTCATCAGCTCCAGTAGGCAGAGGGCAAGGAAGGGTGTTCACGGTAAATCCACAAGAGGCACAGGCATTAAATGTAGCTGTGACAGGTATGCTCCTTATTGATAAGATTAAAACTAGAGTGTTGTTTGATTGTGGAGCTACCCATTCATTTGTGTTCCCTTATTTTGCTAAAAAGTTAGCTAAGGATAAGATATTAATGTATATCCCCTTAGCTATTAGTACACCTGTAGGGGATAGTATAGAAGCGAAGTATGTATATCCTACCTATGTGGTAGAGATAGAAGGTAAAACACTCCTAATTTATTTGATTCCCAATACCACACTGAGCAGAATATGAAGAGCAGATACACTCACCCCTTTGAGTAATCAGGTAATTTACTCTTTTAAATTCGAGGACGAATTTTATATAAGGGGGGGAGGATGTAATAACCCCAAAATTTTTTTTTTATTTTTATTTTTTTATATAAAAAAAGGATAGAATAGTCCTTTAAAATTGATATAAGGGGTAAAATTGGAAGGAATCAAAAGTTAATGGCATAATAGTAGATGCGTTGAAGTGTTGGGGCAAAATGGGAAGGAATCAAAAGATAATGGCATAATTGCAGATATATCGAAGTGGCAAGGGCAAAATGGGAAATTAATAATATTAAAAAAAGGGTGAATAGTGTTTTGATGTGATTTAATTAGAGGGTTGTGCTGTCGGTGGAATGAAACCGAGAGAGAGGGAGTCTCAGGCGTGAAACAGAGAGGAAAGAAAGAAAGAAAAAGAGAAGAAGAAGAAGAAGAAAGAAGAAGAGGAAGGGGATTCGAGAGGGAAAGGGATCCCGGTTGCACTTCCAGCTGAAGGGAAAAGTGTAGATCTCCTTCCCCTCTACGCAAGGACCTCGATTTCCAAAAAGAAAAAGGTAAATATCCATCTCTATCTAGTCTTTTGATGACATTAGGCTATACAAAGGGTGGATATAGTCTAGAGGGGTCGGATAAGGGTTGTAGAGGTGGTTAAAAGAAGAAGAATCGGATTTTGACAAATTTTTCCGGCACTACGGAAAAACTGTGTCGAAGTCCCAACTTCGGCGAATTATTAAGGGGGTCAAACGACCTCCGATAGTAATGCATGTTACCTCTTTGGAATCCCCTATGAGTGTAGAATGTTAGGTAAAAATTTCATCAAATTTGGAGTCCTGAAAGTGGATCAAAACCGGGATGAAGTAACCCACTGTCAGTTCGGGTTACTGTTCATCCGGGTGGAAAATAGGGGATTTCATGCTATAATAGAGTATTAAGCCTAGATCAAGCTAAAAGGGACCTTGTACTCATGCAAAGGAGTCCCTAATACATATAAATGGTGAGTTAATTAATTAAAAAGAAAAAGAAGAAAGAAAAGAAAAGATTTAGGGAACAGGGGAGTTGAATCAATTAAAGTTCCCTATGTTATAATTGGCACGTAGATTATAGCCCTTGATACAAGACTAAATGTATTGTAAATGCATGTCACAGTTGGGCAAGAAGCTAGGGAACAAGAGGAAGAAGTCCCCTGCTGCCTACTGTAAAATTCTAGAGGCGTATCGAGGTCGTGCCGGATTGACAGGTGAGTGGGAGTCATGTACTTTGCACCATGAGCATCCTTAATTCATTTTCATGAATACCGCCAAGTGTGAATTGATTCCACTTGTGCATATTGATTGATATTGTAGTAGATTCTTCTATAATCTTGTTTCTCCAAACTTGATTATACTCTTTTATGAGTAGTTAAATTGGATTTGAATTGTGAAATGATTTCTTTTGTAAATTAATTTCATTTCCTCTATTTCAAAGATTTGTAGAGCCTTTTTAGTGGTATATTGAGTTGTATTGCACTTCCTTGACCCTCACTCCCAACCCTGATGTTAGTTTATGATTGGGTCGGAGTCGAGTGAGTGGTAGTCTTGATCATACTCCTTTTTAGTAGAGTATTGGGAGGGTGCATTATGGCATTTATGCATGGCTTGGCAGTATCTGCAGGACACCTATAGTCGATGGGGGTTGAACATCGGCCTTTGTGCACATAGTAGCCTTCTGGGTGGGCGGAGCCCAGTCCCTTCCTAGGGGGGGACACGGCCCTAGGCGTAGGATCGGCCGGTCCTACGACTTATATTCTGCTTGCCGCCGGGCATAGTAAGACCCCGCGAGGTGCAGTATGGCTTTCCGCGGATGTAGAATTCCCGCGAGGTGCCGTTTAGTATGTAGATGTGAGATGGATTTCTGTTCTGGATACTGGCCAGCATTTATATGATCAGTGTGGTGTCTTATCCTGCATATGCATGTGACAGTAGGGAGTTGTTGCTGGTTCGCCTGGGGCGTAAAACCCACCTCCCGATAGCTGTCTAGCATTTATGTTATCGGTATGGTGTCTTATCCTGCATATGCATGTGACAGTAGGGAGTTGTTGCTGGTTCGCCTGGGGCGTAAAACCCACCTCCCGACAGCTGTCTAGTGATGATTTACATATTGGTGTGGTGTCATATTCGATGTATGCATATGGTAGTAGAGAGTTGTTGCTGGTTCGCCTGGGGCGTAAAACCCACCTCCCGATAGCTGTCTTGTTGATGATTCAGCCTATTGACACCTGATTTATATGATTCAGTACTATGACCTGTTGAACATATTCATGAGTAGCATATATGTTGACTTGATTATTCCATATATGCTTCAGATGAGTTGATATTGATTGTGGTGATATTGATGATTTACTCCATATTCTTTATGTTGAGTTCATGTTCATCTTGTTATTGATCTTGAGATTTTACCTCGAGCCATGATTATATCTTGTCTCATGTGCATAGTACTCTCTACTCCACTCACTGAGTATTTATATACTCACTCCCCAGTTTGATGTTTTTGATTGCAGGAAAGGTATTGTATAGAGAGGAGCAGGATTAGTGGTTGCCTGCTAGCTGTGCCGCTCCATAGTATAGTATAGTATAGTATAATGTAGATAGAGGTTTATCCCCTTTTGGTGTATTATAAACCTTCTATTATATATAGTGCATAGTTACAGTCATAGATCCTGTTGTGGATATGGGTTTGACCATGGATGGATTGGGAAGCAGGTATATATATGTGTGCAGATCAGTTGTGTGCCTGTGATAATGTATTGCTATATATTGTCCAGGTTTATATGTGACAGATTATGTGATTGCTGCTCTGACAGGTAGTATGTTGTATGTATTGAGATAATCCTGACAGGTCACTATAGGAAAAGTGATCATTTTGTGGATGCATCATGCCAAATTTTTCAAGATTTATTGATGATTGATAGGTAGTAGGGTTCTACGCGGTGGCTGGTGGCCTTATGCCTACCCGCACCCTAGGACCGTCGCGGCGGCCCGCCGGGAACGGGGCGGGGGTCGTGACAGTATTCGTTACCAACTTTAACCCATTGGCAGAGGGCCGTTTTCGTTGGATGCTAGCTCTAGGATGTCGATTTCTCCAATTCTAGGGATCATACATAGCTATCTGAAAGCCTTTAGAAAACTTATATCTTTTTCTTAAAACATACACATAAATAAATGAAAACGTTAAATGGCATGATCAGATTCATATTTCATAATAAAGTTATTTTCATTAAAACATTCATGGAAGTATTTTTCATAATAAAGCATGATTTTTATAACACATATGTTGATCTATATTTTTTAGAAAAAATGACATTTTCATCTTTCATGTCTCGTGTTGGAAATATGTTGTTTTTCCTACTGTTTGATCTGATGTAATGTGGAATGTAATATGAATCTATTATCGATTGCAGCTAAAAAGCTATCCTATTATTGAATGATCTCGTTTATAATGCCGTATTTTGACCTTCAAATCTTGAGAATTTGTGTTGGAATTTCTGGACTGCAATCTTATTTATTTCTGCAGTCTCTCTCTCCCTCTCTCTCTCTCTCCCTCTCTCTCTCTGTGTGTGTGTGTGTGTGTGTGTAAAAGTGTATGCATAAAACCGGCATCAACATTCCAATTGATGAAGCTGAGCTACTAGGGCTGCGTGAATGCTTTTTCACAAACTACTTTGAGGGCTCGTTTGGTTCGCAGGAAAAGGAGGGGGGAAAGTGTAGTCAACGGGAAAGTAATGAAATGCCTCTTGTTTGGTTGGAGTTTTCAAAGGAGAGAGATGGGAAAGTTACTTTCCCATGGGAATATGATTCCCACATTTCATGGGAAAGTCTTTCCCATGAGAAACATGGGAAAGTTACTTTCCCATGAGGTGGGAATTACTCCTTTTTTATTTTTTCCCAAAAAGACCCTTCAGTATTAAAGAAGCATTAAAGAGGCATTAAAGATCTAATTTTTATTAAGGGCATAATAGGAATTATACATAACTTTCCCAGGAAAGTGGATGGTCAACCAAACATAAGCACTTTGGAAATTTGTCACTTTTCCATGGTTAACCAAACATGCCAAAATACTTTCCTAGGGATCCTCTTCCTAGGAATCTAATTCCCAGGAATCATATTCCTAGAAGGGAAAGTACTTCCCGCGAACCAAACGAGCCCTGAAGGTTATCTTGGATCTTTTCTACTTGACCTTTGACATAAAGTGGAACTCCTTTCTATATTGAGGTTACTCAAGTCTTTGCTACACATGCCCACACCATCTTAGTTGATTCTTCATCACTATATCCTCTTGGCACAGGACAATCTAGGAGGCCAAGCTTTCATACTCAAACTGATGGAAGAACGGATGAGTGTTCTGATCTTTAGAAGTTGTTGAGGTTCAAGATAACAAAGTGGAAAGGTGTTTGATGGGATCTGTTACCAATGTTTTCATGCATCTTTGCATGTGTGTTTTTGTCAAAAATTTTGAGAACTTTCCTTGAAGTCCGTACGAGTTTGTGTTATCCTAATTCTAACTATATGGTTCACCTGATCCCACACTAGATGAGATTATCACATGACATATATGAGCTCCCTGCATTTCAAAGGATGCTATATGCAATAGCTTTCATTAAAAAAGATGAATAACTGAAAGGGAAACACTGTCATGCAAGGTATACATGCTATATTATTCCATGTGGTTAGAGTTTTTTTTGTTGAAGGGTTATAGCCACAAAAGGCCTTCAAGAAAGATACAACATTGGGCTCAGGAATCCATCTGTATAACATTGTTACAATATCTGGACAGAGCTTGCAGGCACCCTAATGATTCCATGAGCCACGGCATTGCCTTATTTTTAACAGCTCACTGAATTTCAGATATGTGTTGTCAAACTGTCCAGTCTTGGGGTTCTCTTTTCCTCACTAGTCAGGCATCACTGTTTTGCTTGTTTTTTCTTTGTCAGTCATATTGTTTTCAATATTATTGTGCCAAAGGTTGCTTACCTAATTGGCTTTACATGTATTTTGTTCTATAGCCATCTAAATTTTCATTTCCTTTTGCAGTGTACAAGAAGCATTATCCCCCATCACTTTCGGATGAAGTCTGGCGACTAGAGAAAATCGGTAAAGATGGTGCTTTTCACAAGCGTCTGAGCAGTGAAAATATCCATACTGTCAAGGATTTCTTGACCTTATTGGTCATGGATGCAACAAGGCTCCGAAATGTATTAGCCTGTCTCTTTATTGTTTTTTAGTAGATTATTTTGGTGTTTTATGCTTTCAAGTTTTCACCAACTTAACTAGCAATTATAGTTGCTTATGGAAAACAAAAGTCTGTGCATTTTTTATTTATTTTAAATTAATTTTTTGTCATAGTTCAAAGTATCAGCAGTGATACAGTGCTGCATGCCATGATGCTAGTCGCTAGTCCTGCTGTCATATCTAATTATACTTTGGTTGTGGTTATCATAGCCATTAAATAATTAAACATCTACTTATTTGCATTTATGGCATAAGTAAATTTCATCAACAAATATAAATCTTCCATCATATTCGCATTAACCATCACCTTTCTTTGCATAAGCTATGCAGATCTTGGGCAGTGGCATGTCTACTAAGATGTGGGAGGTCACCGTGGAACATGCTCGGACTTGCACAATCAGTGATCAGCCGCATGTTTACTATCCGAATGGTCACACAAAACCTGGGGTTGTATTCAATGTTGTGGGACAAGTGATGGGGTTAATTTCTGAGCAGCAATTTGTTGCTTTGAATAATCTTTCAGATAATGAAAAGGTGTGTATTTTCATTTACTGTTACCTCTTTGTCAGGATCTTTTCTTTTTTCATTAATCAGAAGTGAAAGTTGTTCCCACTTATTGGACATGTCAACAGGCAGAAGCACAAGTGGCTGTAAAACTTGCTTTTGAACATTGGAATGATGTGCTGACCTGTGACACTGGATCTATTTT
The DNA here is from genome assembly GCF_009389715.1 of Phoenix dactylifera. Taxonomy (NCBI): domain Eukaryota; kingdom Viridiplantae; phylum Streptophyta; class Magnoliopsida; order Arecales; family Arecaceae; genus Phoenix; species Phoenix dactylifera. Next base: position 1,396,199 of record NW_024067669.1, on the reverse strand, counting down.
GGGCAACACTTCAAATGCACCTCCTCCTTTTGCCTCAGGGTCACGATCCTCACAAGATAATGTGTACAACACTTTCCCAAGTCCTGTTAAAGCTGATGGCTTTGGTTTCACTCATGCAAGCATCCCATCACCAGACATTTTTTCCATAGGGGTCACAAGGGCCTCAGATGCTTATGGTCTGCAAGGTGTGGATAGTATGGAATCTAGATTTGAAGCCGAGTCAGAGAGTCTTATGGGCCGGGATGCTTTCAAAGACTCCAGAGACCTAGAAAAATTTTCCAACCCTTCAATTTATGACGAGTGTGGCAACCAGGCATTATTTGGTGAAGACAGTTTGCAGCAGTATATGAATTCTAACATCTCTTTGCTCTCGCATAGCCTTGGTGCAGATTCGGCTGACCTGGGAACTGCCGTCACCGGCTTCCTTGCAATGTCAGCAGCACGGACAGCAGCTGTCCATGGGAAAGCCTACAGAGGATGGAGGACATTGTTATCTGTGTTGAGATGGAGGTTCTCCATAAAGAGGATTGTGGCATTGAAGAAGAAAACGATACAGGGAAGGGGGAAATTTGGTTGAAAATATCTAAAAAAAGAATTGAAATTATAGAAAAGAATAAAGAGGTTTTAGTCTTCAGGAATGAAACTGGTCTTGGCTTGCAGATCAAAGGCCTTGTCTGTTTCTTTTGGTGTATAGAGTGTATTTCAAAATGTAATTGCCTCAGTTTTGGTACAGTTTTAGAAGAAACTATACATAGCGAAAAATGCTCTGTATATAATCAAACTGTGCTACAGTGGTTTTAATTCATCAAGGCACAGCTTGCTTAAGTGGAATAACAGGTTTGAAGTTTCAGAGTTGCAATAGCATGCACAATCTTCTTATGTGCAATTGCTCTTTTTCCTTTTTATGTGTGAATTGGCTTTCCAAATGCTGAAAGATTTCTTGCTTCATGTAGATACTTGGTTTCCGTTCCAGACTACACTCACGTTATGCGTGGATCCCTGGTTTTTTTGGGGCATCCTGATGAGGATAAGAGCCACTTGGAATGGTTTATTGGAGGGAATACCCCTAGGTATCTACTTTGAGTTCGAGTTGAGGCAGAATGTGCATGCATGCATCTATTTACAGGCATCGAGAGTATATTTACTCCTAGACAGCATACATGCACTTGGTAATTGTATAACTTGATCTCTGTTGACATGCTAAAACCCAAAAGCTCCATCATTGCTGCTTAAATTTTGATGGTAGACTTGCCGCAGAGAGTTCACTGAGTGCTACGGTGTGATGCAGGACATCGTGCATGGGATATCCTTGAGTTCATGCAAAAAGCAGTTGATGTTTCTGTACTCCAAAACTCAAGTTAGATGATTTTTTTTTTTTTCAATAAAGGTTGCATGAGATTCTTATATAGCTTAATTATGAAGCAGATTTTTTTATAGCTGAAAACAATTAATTACGAGTGTGTTTCCATTTAAAACCAACCCCCCAGGTGTTGGATGAACCTAAATGTTAGCACAACCGAGAAAAGCCTGCACATATCTGGAATGGAGGAATTTTGTTCAAGTTGAGGTCTGGAGGATTCTGGATCAAACTCTTCTGTTGTAGATATAAAGAAAGAATGAAGTGCAATGATCTCGTATTTATAGTCGATCAAGTCATACATTGGCCTTTCACTCATTGAAACTTAATCAGATCAAAAAAAGAAGAAAAGAAACATTTTTACGTAGTCATATGCTTTTTACAAATGGAAAATGAGAAACAGTTCTCACCGTTCTGTTCAAACGAACGAGAGCTAACATGGCTCCCTCAAATTGGATACTGTAAAAGATCATTTCAGAAGAAGATCTAAAACTTTGCCTGGCCCATCCAAGCATCTTCACAAGCACAATGTTTGTAGTAAAAACAATGCCACCAGCCAACCAATTGTTCAGACAAAAACAAAAAGGGAAAAGGCAAAAAGAAAAAATTCGGGCCAAGTGGCATGGAGATATTGATGTCACTAGTTTCCAATCCAGCACCTATGGCCCAAGGAAAATTTTGTGACTAACCAGTTGCTCATAGAATTTTTGTAATTCAAAATTATAAAAAGTGGGAAGTAGAAAGTGATGTTTCCATGAAGGGTGTTAAGTCATTGAATTGGTAAAGTCTCTTGTAGATGGCAATGGATCATGTATAGATCGACTTGGTTTGAGATGAAGGTATTAGAAAAAGACCCATTAACCCGAACCTAATCCGTTTATTAAACAGGTAATCTAAGTTGATCTACATAACTTGTTTAACGAAGAGCTTAGATCAAATCAACTAAGTTAAATTAGGTTAAATAGGTCCTAAACATCATCGATATATTAAATAGATCTTAAATGGATCAAGTTGCAAGAACATTGATGGGATCTAATTGAAACAAGCTAACTAGGTCAAGATGATAAATCCAATCCCGATCATTTAATAACTGGGTTAAGTTGGATCATTTCTATAATAGTTGATGGTTCAATGAGTTTACCTTTGCACTAGCAAAATTCAAGGACATATGCTAGTCTTAAATTTTCTAATACTAATTTGAATTCTCAGCATTCCAAAAGGATCATCATATAGACCGCTCTAGCAATTATAGAAAAGACTGGACATAATTTACAAATGAGATTTGCTATAACAGGAAGCAAAACACACGTCAAAGTTTTGGAGACTCTATAGCATGGTGCCCTCTTATTAGGGTGTGGCATACCGAGCGATCGAGAACAAATTCCATTATTTAGATCTTGAAAAAGGTCGATAAAAATATTTTTTTCTAAGAATGACCTGATATATTTTTCAATTCGAAAAGAATTAGATGAAATTGCTAAAGACAAAATTGATATAAAAATTGAGATCTATCTCCTTGGAATTTTAGTTTTTTCATGATGTTTTCACTAGTTATATTTATTTCGGGAGTGTTGTTTTAACTAGAAGAGGAATTAAACATAAATTGTGCAAAAGTAAATCTCACTAATATAAATAGAGACTACTTAACTCAGTTTTATAATTAATTAAGAAAAGTAAAGGAACCTAGACCCTACTTTCATCATTTTATTCTAATTTTTTTTTAAGAATATTCAAATTAAGTGGGTTGAAGAAATTTCTTCCTTCTTCTTGATTGAATTACGATTTGTCTATCTCTTTTTCACCATTAAGGCGAGTTATTAGCAGAATATAGGTGGAGCAAAAATTTTCCTGGACAACTTGTTGAGGGTAGGTACCAGCCAAGGGCTTACCTCAAGCAGATGGCACCTCTTTTTTTGTAGGAATTCATGCGTCTAAATCTTATCAAGGTCGCCCACTCAATTGCCTTAAAAAAGAAAAATAAGAACAATTATAATAGATATTGCAGTGGTTATCAAAATGATAAGCGACGGGTTTGCCTCTGACACTTCCAATAAATTTCATAATGTCAGGATATAGGCAATAGGAAATCCAGTAAAGAGTCGTTGGAAGCTTATTGGTAGTATGATCTTACAAGAGTAATGAGGGTACCTCCCCTGGAACATAAAACTAGTATTTAGTAACTTTTAGTGTTACAAAGAGGGATGACATTTTTCTTTTGTTATATAAGAAATCAAGAACTTAGTATGTGCAGTGGATAAAGCTTCACGATGGCTAAAATCAAGTTAGATTATGTGCTGACTGGCAAGATAAAGATTATGCCTGGAAAAACTGTCAGCTGATAGTGATATTCACAATTAATTATGACTGAATTTTGATAATTGAAAATAAAGCCTGCATGACCAACAGTTCCAAAGAAAACATCAGCTACGATCCAACTGCAGTAATAGAAAACCTGTGCATCAAAATAAGCATGTTTGGTTTTAGCTTTCAAAGGGAGAAAGACCTTTTTAGAGGGAAAAAGGAAAGAATTTTAGACCAAAATATTGTCCTCATGAATGCATGGACTCCGAAAGACGATTTTACTTTATGGATAACGACATGCAATTTACCAATTGGTTAGTCATTATTGTCATGAAATAAAAGTTAATTGTATGTATTCATTTCATAATTCTACATAATATAGATTTGCTCAACATTAGTCATTCAATTTAAAAGACATTGAGAAGAAATTCACATTCTACATTGTCCCTTTTATCTGCATTTGATAGTTTAAAATGTTGATGCTCCATGTAAAATAAAAGCTTAATAAATAAAGGGATGAAGCATATAAGCGTATACAGATAGCAAAGACCCAGTTATGCATAATTTTTTTTTGCTTCTTATTAGTGTAAGCTGAATTCAGGTTCAAGAGAAGCAAATGTTCCATTCAAAGTTCAAACTCATTGAATATGGGTGTAAACCCTACACAAATTGCTTCCTAGGACATTGTTTTTCATACAAGAGCTGATGGAAACACATCGAGTCCTTTTATCGTCATGATGAGCTGGCTGGTCTCTTTGATGCAGGAATCCTCTGAACTTAGAAGAAAATATTTTTTCTTAGATCTTGTAACCTAAAAGAACACCTTCAACCAGGAAATAAAGCTATTATGATAGAATCACAACACATGAATGCATGCTTAAATGGATGGAAGGCCTCCATCTCTGAAGCATCCACATCTTCAAGAAGCCTGCCGTTAGCTATAGACCTACAAAACAGGCATGAACCAAGAATTCAATACAACCATGATAAATCTTGCCGGTACGAAACGGACCTTGCAGCCCCTTGAACACCTTCTTCAGAAATCAGAGTGCAGTCTTCAACTGTCAGAGACTCCAATTTCTGCGAACCCACAAGTGGCTTTAATCCATTGTCTGTCACTCCTAAACATCTGCGGAGCTTAAGATTAGTCAAGCAAGGGAAGTGTATGACAAGCAGAATACCCTCATCACTGACTTCCTGGCATTTCACAAGCTCTAGTGTCTGCAAAAACTGCGCAGAACAAAGGGCTTCCATCCCACTGTTGTTAAAGAAGCAAGTGCTATTAAGCGTCAAAACACGAATTGGACAACTTTGAATCAACACTAGAATACCATCCTGACTGAAGCAAGAGAATGATGGGAATTCTACATCAGAGAAGGATAATTCAACCACTTCGAGCATGGGGCAGCCACGAGCTAATGCCTTCAGACTCTCATTAGTCAACCGTAATGGAGTGTTCACTAAGACAGGTGCCAAAAACTGTGAAGGGAGGCGTAACGAGATGCTTCTGAGGTTGCTGGACTGCTGAGATAATGCAATCATATCGCTGTCCTTTAGCCCAATGCACATGTCCAGGAGGAGCTTCTCCAATGCCTGGCATTTTCCTAACAAGCATGAAAGCCCTCTGCTCGGAGTCATAATACAATTTATCAAGCTAATCTCCTTCATCTCCTCACAGCAGATCTGATGCCTTTTCCATCTATCCCCCACAAAGTGATCATAAGCCTTTGGGTACCTATAATATGCGTCCACCTCAAATTCCAACCGCTTGAGTTTCCTCAGTCCAGGACCTAGCTTTATGAGATCATCCTCACCAATGGCCCTGCAATTCTTGATAGAGAGGTCCTCTAGGGTTCCAACTTTACCAAGGTATTCTAGCCACTCGACACTGCTAACTCTCATGCAGCGAATGAGATGGAGGGTGGAAAGATTCTTGCAACCAACAACAAGTGAGAGAATCCCATTAGAACTTATCGCCGGTGCAAAATTTAGCTTAAGAGATCTAAGCTTTCCGCAAGAAGCTAAATAACCAAGGCCAGTATCATTGATGAATGAACAGAAACTCATGGTTAGCTCTGCAAGACAAGGGCAGTGGGATGAGAGCACAAGAAGGCCTTGATTGTCTAATTGCTTTCCCAAGTTGGACATCCAACCAGAGTAGACTATCTCTACTTTCTTTAAGTTTGGGAAGCGGATGCACAGAGAAGTTAATGCTTCTGTAGCTGGATGTAATCCACATCCAACTCTTAAGAAATCTCTCTGTTCTCCCTCGATTGCATAAAGGCGTTTGCACACAAGAGATACAGAATTTCTGTCAGCAGAGTTACTTATTCTCTTGAGAATATCGAAAACTAGTACTTCAGGAAGATCCTCCATCAAGAAACCAATTGTGCACTCTTAGCACCTATAATTAATGCAAACAGTATAAGAAAGTGGTGCTAAAAAATAAGCTAAATATGATATCCCAATCAACTTTTTTACAGATTATGATGGATTGTTAACTTGGTGTCCTGCTAATCCTTCACAGGGAACCAAAGGCTAGTTATGGTTATGCCATCTTTTGAATCCATAAATTTACCCTTTCAGCTATATGGCGAATAAATTACCTCAACTTTTTCATCAAAAACAAAAAAATGAAGTGAGGTAAAGAAAGAGATAAACTTGACAAGAATATCGTATCCTATTCCAATCTTTATTAAGTCAAAGATTTAAGAGAGAAATACTATAAGGCACTGCTCACTTACTCTGTCAGTTATCTGTGCTGATATGGAGACGGTATGATGCATATTGATTCGACTTTTGCCAATCCAAGTAGTGCCCAATAGCATTACTCAACTTATAGGTGTATCAACTGATGCCACTAGAAGGGTGCTAAAAATAATCATAAATATCATTTGGGGGGAGAGGATTCAAAGCCAATGATGGTTGTATTTACTGTTTAATGAATCTAGGGAATTTGCCCTCAAAGATTTTTAATAGTAGAATTTGTGAATACAAGAAAGGCATGAATTTTTACAACAACATGGCTCTTCATTCCAGTTCCTTTTGTCAACTTTTTGTAGAATCAGGGGCCCCATAAACCTCCCCTCCTCCTCCCCCCCATCCCCTTCCCTTCCTAACCCAATAAAGGTGGGACTTGATTCCAGGTATCCTGCTAGATTTTACCAGCAGAATAAGCTGCTTCCTTCTAATCTGCTACCAACCAATGATTTAAATGAGGGTGTATCAAAATTTCGACATATATCAACAAAAAAATATATGTAAATGGGTATTTTCTTTCTCCAATTATTGGATCTATTCTCATCACTTCGAAAATTATGAGAAGAACATAAAAGTTAGAAAATCCTGAAAAGAGCACTGATTATTTGGCAGCCCAAGCAAAACAAAAAGTGAAAAAAAAAAAAAAACTCAGCCGCAAAAAGAGCAGCACAATTATTCTTTGCCTTATCTCATAAGAATTCATACATAGCCAGCAAATTTTGACAAAAAAAAAAATCCCAAATTTCAGACATATATCCTCTAATTCAATCTCTATAGATGGCAAAAAAGCTTAGATTTATATGAAAAAAAAACAAGAAGAATAGTATGATAACAACCCCTAAAAGAAGAAAAAAACATGAAATGAAACAAAACCAAAGGCATCACCTTTGAGTATCTGAGAAGCACCAGATGGCATCAACTAATCAAATCCCTCTTTTCATCTCACAAATCCTCACTTCCTAACAAATAATCCATGTCCAGATGCGATTTTTTTTTTTTTTTTTTTTTGGGGGGGGGGGGGGGCGTAAATATCCAGATGAGATTTTTCAAATCACTCCCACAAGGATTTCAGATGTGAATCTATGAACAAATATCCTGAATCTTCTACATGGAAAGATAACTTTCAGATAAGAAGACAAGGTTGGAACGGAGACACCATTCCATGTCGTAAGATATTTTTTGTCGGGAAGCAAGTTTTAGATCTTATTAATTTATAAGGGATATCGGAGGTGCGTATTTACTGCAAGGTCATTTTGGTAGATTTGAAGAAATTCGTGTCCTGTTTCGTCTTTCCATCTGATATTAGTGTCTCGGTTCGCGTGCTTCTCCGCTTAAAAAACTGTAGCGATCCGACTCATTGAGAAGTTTGGGTCTACTCTCGTACAGACATCTCTAAACGACATTTAGACTCACAGTACTAATGATGTCATTACTTAATATACAGTAAGTATCAAAATTTTTATTTTAATACATTGCTGCTAGATTCTGGATTTAGGTCGGACTCGACCTGCATTGTGCTGCAGTCAGTGAAAACCGAAGTACGTTGAGGTTGGTTGAAAGTAAGACGGAAAGGCGGGATCAACCTGCAAAGAAGTTCACTTGTTGGAAAGTTTCGCGAGGCACCCATCTGATGCTTAAGTTAGAGATTTAGAGCAACAGTGGAAGAAAGAGAATGAGTAGAGGAATAGTAGATTACTCACTTGAGGATCCTATATAGGATAAAATTAGTGTCCATAACTTAGTTTATTGGGCAATGCTACAACTGCATGATAACGATGATCGTGCATTAGTCGCATAGTAACGGCTCGCCATAATTAATATTTAGCGATAACTATGTCGATTGTGCGTCAACGCAATGTTCGCCAATGCCATTATTGTCATTCATGCAATGATCTTTGGTATTATTCTTATGCCGAACCGACCAGAATGAAACATCGGTCCATATTGGATTTACTTACCTCGGTTAAGACCGAGGTTAAAGAGATCGGATCAACTCGAGGTTGGACTAACCAATATTCTCCCAAATCATATTATAATATTTAAATTATTATATTATATTCTAAAAATTGTTAGTAAAAAATATATCCTTTGTAGCATATGGATTGGTATTAGTGATGCCGGTATTAATGATATAACATTTTTGCATAGAAATTTTTGTGCAGTTCTTCGTTTAGATAGAGGCATTAATGATGAAAATTTCTACTATGTTATTATCAAATTCATCAGTTAACGTGCAACAAAAATTTAGCTATTAAAGTGTTTTATTCTTTTATTGTTATAATACATTTCAAAATAGTTAAAAAAAAAATGACATCCTGCATCATACAAGCCAATATTTGTAATATTGATATTAATGATAAGAGTTTCTCCATGAAGATAGTTTTTTTAGAGTTATCTGCTTGCTATATGAATGCCAATATTAATGATAGCAGCTCTTGCTCAATCATCATCATTGCTTAGTATATACTAAGAAATTGGCTCTTGAAGTTTCATATTTATTATAATTTATTATGTTGATATATTGGATTGCAAGAATAGTCGAGAGAAGAAGAAAAAACTGTACCTTAGCATTGCACTAGTCAAATGCCATATGTCCATGTCATGTCCTCAGGGAAAAAATTATAGCTTACTCAAATTATTATGAGGAAAACGGAAATATAGAGCCATGATTAGGAGACACCAATCTCTACATGCGAACACAAAACTAGAACCCAAGAATTGTAGGTGCGACCGACGGATATGAAACAAACTCGCAAGCTCAGTCAACTCTAACATTCTCTTATGCTGTCTATTTATACTCCAAGCTTCTCTCTGCCAAGACAAGAGGATAAGAGGAAGAAGTTAGAAGATGCAACCTCCCCCGCCTCACAAGCCACAAGGCCATGAGCCACATGGTCCTCGGGGTCCTCATGGAGGGCCAGTAGGTCCACAAGCTCCTCCTCCTCCTCCCTCTTCTGAACTTGGGGGGCGTCCTGCTCCCCATGCACCTCCGCCCGGCAGTCCATCTGCACCACAGGGTCCACCCCACCGTCGATGAAGTGGATGTGTAGTGTTGTATACCTAATAATAAATTTATTAACTAAAAATGGTGTGGCACTATGGTTTCTAGAGATGCATGTACGTACTATGATAAGTTGGTGAATAAATATGATGGTTTACCTTTTTCTATTAAACTTCCTTGGTTCTTTTGCTGTATCTATTTCTGCTTTTTTATTACTCTCACATGCCCAAGTCCGCTATAAGATTTGCAAATCATTGCATGATGCATAGTGTGGTTTTTTTCGGATGATCAGCCACGTACCATTTTTTTTTTGAAATAAGGAAAAAAAATCTCCAACACAATCTGTTCTGCATGCTTTCTTGAGAATTAAGTAATCAAATTTTTTTTTATTTTAAATTATGTTATGTGCTATATATGAAATTTAAAAAATATGGTTGGATAATTTATGAAACCTATTTTATATGCATATATTTTGGATACGGTCATAATATGACTTTATTAATAAAAAATTATTTGTTGGTAAGAGGAAATAAGTGAAAGAAAAGCTTAAATCAGTCCTTTGAATCTTTACTCAATTCCTTCGGATGGCGCATTATTAAATCAGTCCTTGGATTTTCTATTCGTTTCGGGAAAAGCCGAACCAAACCGGCAACTGGTAACCGTTATTTCATTGGTAACGGTTAATAACAGTTTGGGGGCGAGACATGCTATCCCGCTACTACCGAACCCAAAAATGACCGTTGCTTCGGATCCACGATTTGATTCCATGGGTCGATTAAATTAACCAATCAGTTGATTCCTTCCTCTTCTTCCTTCCCTCCATGCCCGAAGGAAAGCCACCGCAGGATACAGGGTTTCTCCGATGGAAACGCTAACGATAGGCCCGCCGCCACCGCGGCGGCGGAGCCTTTTCTTACCACCAGATCTCCGTCCTCCTCCTCACCTTCTCAGCCTACGCTGCCTTCCACGCCTCCCGCAAGCCCCCCTCCATCGTAAAATCCGTCCTCGGCCCCGAGGTGGCCGCCTCCAACGCCTCCTTCTGCCGCTTCCGCCGATGCCGGCTGGCCGCCCTTTGACGGCCCGCGCGGCCCCCACCGCCTGGGCGAGCTCGATCTGGCCTTCCTCGCCTCCTACTCCGCGGGCATGTACCTCGCCGGCCATGTCGGCGACCGGATCGACCTCCGCCGCTTCCTCGCCTTCGGCATGCTCGGCAGCGGCATCTCCACCGCCGCCTTCGGGGTCGGCTACTGGTGGGGCGTCCACCGCCTCGGCTTCTTCCTCGCCGTCCAGATCGTCAGCGGGCTCTTCCAGTCGATCGGGTGGCCCTGCGTCGTTGCCGTGGTCGGGAACTGGTTTGGGAAGTCGAAGCGGGGGCTTATCATGGGGGCTTGGAACTCCCACACCTCGGTGGGGAACATCCTCGGCTCCGTGGTGGCTTCCTCGGTCCTTGAGTTCGGGTGGGGGTGGTCGTTTGTGCTGCCGGGGATTCTAACATCATTGTCGGGGCATTTGTTCTTGCATTCTTGGTTGTGAATCCGAAAGATCTGGGTTTCGAATCTCCAGCCATGCAGATTGAGATGAATGATGCTGGCAATGGATTGGAGGCGGGTGCCGACGGGGCAAATGGGGAAGAGGTTGGTCTTCTTGGATCAGGGAGAAAATCTGATCTGGACTTGAAAGCAGCTGATTTGGACTCGAAGGCAGCGATTGGTTTCTTGGAGGCATGGAGGCTGCCCAGCGTAGCGCCCTATGCGTTCTGCCTTTTTTTCTCCAAGCTTGTGGCATATACTTTCCTCTATTGGTTGCCATTTTACATTCGACACACTGGTATGTCAAAATTCTGTCTCTTTCTGTTCTTTTTTTTTGATATTAATATGAGCTGTTCAAGCAATTAACTGCATCGTTCATGATGCTTAATAGTTATGGTTTAGACCATAGTTGACTCTTACCTGTTTCCCTTTATGTGAAAATCTTTGTTGCCAAGTAAATAGACTAATCCCATGAGGGAGGCATGCTTTCTTTCTGGATGGATGCACCTGAGATGGCAATAAGGAATTCCTAAAGATGACTGGAGGAGTGAAGTCTCGCAAAATACTAGACATTTTACTCTTAACAATAAGGAAAATAGGGTTTCTGATCAGTAAAACCTAATGGGGTGTTTGGTTGTAAGGAAGTCCATGGAAAAGGGAAAAGAAAGTGAATATATCATGGAAGAGGAAAAGTCATGCAGAAATCTAGATATAAACATTCCAAATTTGTCAATTTTCTGCCGAAACAAACAAATGAAAAACAAAATTTTCAAAGAAACATAAGCTTTCCAGGTACTTTTCATGCAACCAAACATACCCTAAGTTAAAACAAGATCATCTTTTACCAATACCAATCATGTCTAAAATACATTTGAGTCAATGCAAATCGGCAACGTCATTAGCCCTTTCTGGATCAATTATATGTACATACATACATATATATAATAAATTTTTTTCTTTTTATGCTGGAAACAAAATACACTTATTACCTATGCTTTACCTTAACTTTATATTTATTGCCACCAAATCCAAGTTGAAGGCGGTAAGATCAAACGAGCACCGAGTTGGTGAGATCGGACGTGCTTCGAGTTGAAGAGATGAACTGGAGAACGATTGCGGTGGTTGAGCTCGGACAGAGAGGCTGACTCTAGCAATCCAACCTGAAAATAAAAAAGAAAGTCTGCTTGTTGGAGTTTGTCTGGCAGGAGATCCTCCAATGATTAAGTCTAGCAGAAATTTTGGGGGAAACAGTGAAGGTTCAATAGAGTTGCAGAATGGGAGAGAGCTTAGTCAAGCATATCTTGAGGTCCTTTGGACACTATTTATATGGAGCGAGGGTTAATGCCCATTATCAAGTAAGGTGGAAGTGGGCCTTAATTGTTCGACAACAGTTCGCATGTTGTGCACATCACGAATCTCAATCGCACGAATCGTGCGGTAACCGCTCAATCATGCAGGATAAGCTGTAACTGCCCTGCAATGTGCCTCATAAATGGCGGTGCCTTCAACAGGCATTAATTTTCTCTAATGTATTTTGAATTGGAGACACATGGCTCGCTGCTACTGGCTGCACAGGTCGGCAACTTGGCCAATGTCAAGATCAGCAGCCCGGTCGACTGATGCAGTTGGTGGCTCGATTGATGCTGAGGTCATCATATACCATATCAATATTATTGCTGCAAATTAGGTTATCGCTCAATAGTTGCACCCTTCCTCCAAATGGAGAAGGTTTGCCAATTCGATCACAATCTTTCATCAAATGCTATTACAATTGGTTTGGCTACTTTAAAACTTTTGAATGAAAGGATTCTCGACTTTGATCTCTACTGCTTCTGTCCATTCACATATATTGTCTGTATGTATTCACCATACCCAAGTGTACTGGAATCTCATCAGGTCTTATGCTTTGATGATTTTGAAACTGCTTACATAGAACAAATATATTACTTTAGCATGGCTCCTAATATCATGATAGAAATTATTTTAGAATATTATAATGATTATGTACATTGAACTGTTTGTTGTTGTTGTAACTGTTTCTGGCAAGCACTTGTCGCACAAAACTGCGGGAATCCTTTCAACAATATTTGACATTGGAGGGGTATTTGGTGGCATTTCAGCAGGATTCATTTCAGACAGGCTTGGTGCTCGTGCTGTGACTTCGGTTCTATTCCTTCTGTTCTCAATCCCCCATCACTTATTGTTTATCGACTATATGGAAGCATATCGATGCACCTCAACATTGGGTTGATGTTTCTTTCTGGGTATTTTGTGAATGGCCCATATTCACGTATTACCACAGCTGTTGCAGCTGATCTGGGTACTCAGGACATGGTTAAGGGGAATGCATGAGCATTGGCTACTGTGACAGCCATTATTGATGGTACAGGTTCTGTTGGAGCAGCTCTGGGACCTTTGCTTACAGGGTATATTTCAACTAGGGGATGGAACAGTGTTTTCTTGATGCTAATTTTTTCAACTTCTTTAGCAATTTTGTTTTTGATCATATTGCAAAAGATGAGTTTACTAGAAAGATGAGCCAAGGAAGATAGATTAGGACAACAAACAGATTTGGTACCGTGAATACAGATATATTGATGTATTGGTATGCACTTTTTTTCCCTCGTCTTGTTAATTTTTATTCATTGTATGTAACATATATGAAGTATAGCTGGTTAATTTTTATGTTCCAAGATACATTTTCTAACATAGAGTCATGTTATTGGAGCTGAATGCAGCATTGGGTTTGAGGAACTGATGATTATGCTACCTAGCATTTCCTTCATGGGTATGCTGGCATATCGGATTGTAGGACCATTCAACTCCAATCTCATTTCAGGATGTTTGGTCTGCATGTTCAATGATGTGGGCAATCATTTCAATCGCATTTAAGGCCATTTAGTCTTGCTTGGTTGGTCAGACCCTAACAGCATTTCTAGAGAGGATGCAGGATGGAGGTACATATTTAGTTTGGTTGAAACATCTCTGCATTAATGACCATGGGTTCCTTACATCTCTAGTTGATATTCTTTTTTCAACAGACATTTTGTTGACATATTATCATCAAATATTTGTTCCATTTCTGGTTGCATCTTGACATGTACTCACTCATCAATTTAAGGACTTCTGTTGCACTTGAAAATTGGGATTATCGCTTATCAGTAATTTCGGCACTTAGCTCTTGTATAAAGTTTTGCTATTTCATAGTTAGCTTTGTAGCAGGGAAGAGCTGCTGCTTACACCAGGCCTGTTGATGGCCTCTGGTTACAGGCTACCTATTCATAATTCTGCAGGGGAACTCAGCAAACATTCATATGTTATCTGTTCAGGCTATCTATTCATATTATAAATATCATCTTCCATTTACGTTACTTGAACAGTTAAATTAGAAGCTCCCAACCCACACTGTCAAGCCAAAAAAAAAAAAACCCCTCAGTTCATGTTGAAGGTAAATGTTTTGTTTGTCAGATTCAGTATCAGGTTACCATGTTAAAAATGAGTTTTAATGCGTACAGCTTCCACATACAATCTGTCTTTGTAAATTCTCAGCTAGGTGGCTTATTTCTTGCTTAAATTTGGCGATCTTTTGGCTGGAGAAGAGTTGAGTTGCAAGACTGTGTTTAGATACCTAATACCATTCCTGAATTTTTTTCCCGGTTCTTGCTTTATTTTCAAATAATGTAACATCAGCTTTGTAAAATCAAAATAATTACAAAGTTTGGCGCATTCCTGTGGGGTATCCTTGACTCTTATTGGTGTTATTGGAGTTGAATGCAGCATTGTATTTGAGGGACTGATGATTATGCTACCTGGCATTTCTTTCATGGGTGTGCTTGCATATCAGATCACCGGACCATTCAACTCCGGTCTCACATTAGAATGTTTGGACTGCATGTTCAACAATGTGAGCAATCATCTGATTAGCATTTCCGGCCACTTAGTCTTGCACAGTTGCTCGGACCGTAACAGCAATCAGGATGGAGGTTTATATTTAGTTCAGTTGAAACATTTGTGCATATATGACCATGGGTTCCTTACATATCATGTTTATATACTTTTCCCAATGGACATTTTGTTGACATATTATCATCAATATTTGCTCCATTTGTGATTGTCAGCTTGGCATGTACTCATCAATTTAAGGACTTCCGCTGCACTTGAAAGTTGGGATTATCATTTATTAGTAATTTCTGCACTCAAGTCTTGTATAAAGTTTTGCTGTTTCAATAATTGGCTTTGTAGTGGGGAAGAGCTGCTGCTGCTTACACCAGGCCTGTCGATGACAGGCTATCTATTCATAATTCTGCAGTGGAACTCAGTTAACATTCATATGGATCATGTTACAAATATCATTTTGCATTTACATTACTTGAACCAACAATGTCAAAGCTGGAAGGAGGAAAAAAAAAAAAGAAGAAATCCCCAGTTCATGTTGAAGGTAAATATTTTGGTTGTCAGATGCTGTATCAGGTTACCATGTTAAAAATGAGTTTTAATGTGTAAACCTTCCAAATACGATCTTTCTTTGTAAATTCTCAAGTAGGTGGCTTATTTCTTGCTTAAATTAGAGGATCTTTTGGCTGGAGAAGATTGGAGTTGCAAGACTATGGTTAGATACCTAATATGATTCCTGGAAATTTTTTGTTTCATTTTCAAATATTGGAGCATCATCTTTGTAAAATCAAAATAGTTACAAAGATTAGTGCATCATCTTGTTAGTTGCAAGACTCTCAGTTGTTGTACTTATGATTATGTTTATAAAGCTGTCTTCAGTTTTTCATTTCTTTCATGTGCCTTTACACTTACCCCCTATAACTGCAAATTTCTAAATTTACCTGGCTCGATGTGATGAATGAGTTGATGTTCTGCCTTTTGGTGATATTTATTGTAGGTTCAATTTGAGTAAAACCGCCTTTCATGCTACATGTATCAAGTAAATACTTGTGTATCTACTTGTATGGGAATTAAGAAACAAAATGTTTTGGGGGGTCTTAAAAAGTTTTATTCGATTTGGCATTAACTCAGTCTAGCATTTTACCATCTGGACTCAATTCTACTGGATTGATGGCAGCTTTTGGATTTAACTTGCAACAGAAATTGACAAAAGCATGTGTAATGTCTAAGAATGAATCCAGGTTGTTAATATTGCACCAAAATAATTTGCTTTCAGAAAGCTCAGTGATCTCTGTTTCCTTTCTCTATGAAGTCTGATTTAGATAAGATGCAATAGGAAATCTTTTTTCCCTATTAACCCTGACCTTAAATTTAATTATTTCCTGGACAAACACTAATATAAAGGACCCAACAGGGATGGTAATATCCTGATGAATTTCATCCACTTAGTGATAGGAGGCATCCTCTTGCTTTCTTCTGCATCATGACTTTGGGGTTCTCTCTGATCATTTCATTAGGTGATCCGGGTCTTTCTTGTATACTTAGAGCCTGTTTACTGTTTTTGTTTCTCTACAAATTAGTTAAATACCACATCGTGATCAATTATGAAGATTGCATTTGCATAGTACTTCTTCTATTCCTTGATTTTATTTTCGCTCTTTTTCGAAAGCAATAAGTTTTCCTTCTAAAGATTTGACAAACAATTTCAAAAAGTAAAATGGTCTCATCATAGATGGTTTTCGGTCTAGTTCATTTTTCTTCTTAGATTTTTGTAAACAAAAATAAAAGATGAAAGCAGTACCAAATGGCCATTAATTAGTCAATTTGACTACATTGTTATCATCATCTGTTAAGTGGTTTGAAATCGTGTTCTCACTAATTACTCCATGGACAGTATTTTTCTTCATACACTTGCATAATATATCTTCTAAATCTAATTTAAATTTTGAGATTGTTTGCTCAAGAAATTTGAACTTCTATATTGCAACAAACCAGTCAGTGCTTGAGCTCGATCTGGAGCTTAGCTTAAACAGATCTGCTTATTCTTGGTTCTTGACCCACTTTAACAAGCTATTTTTTGATCGGGGCTGTTTAGGTGCAGCTTATAATTACTAAGCATTACGGTTAGCTTTGAGCTTGGCTAATTGGACAAATAATAAATAGGACAGTTCTAAATAGTTTGTTAATTTGTAGTCTAACTTCTTTCAATATGAGACAATCGATCGATGCTAGATCAGAGAACACAATTTTTTCATAGCATGCATGAACATTTCTATAAGGACCCTGATTTTTCATCTGTCACCTTAAAGTGATATACCAGATGCTTGCAAATGACGTTGTGCTCAAGGAAATGACTCTTGGATGGATCACCGCATGTCTGATGATCGTCATGTGAAAATAAAAGTGGTCGGTTGATGATTCAAGAGAACCATTGAACCATGCTCCCACTATGGTGATAGGGCACGATAGGCGAATAGATGGTGGAAGTCATGCTTAGCGACATCATAGAGTGATTAAATTAGCAACAAAAATTTCCAAACCATATCCACTTGTTCTAATTAACAAAAAAAAAACATCTAACACTATAGAAAAAATTGTATAAAAGGTCTTTTCATGAATTCACGAAATATTCTTGACTAATTCCAAGACATTTTTAAAAATAACAAACTCGTGATGCCATAAGCGGCTAAAAATAGTTATTGTTTCATATGTCTAAATAAGTTGTTGAGAGAGTTTCATGCATATAAACAAGATTCACAATCTCGGATCTCGTACTAGTTCCATCTTAATACAGTATAGTATCTATATGCCAAATATGAAGGTTGGTTCGATGTATCAATATTGAGTAGACCTCTATAGTATGATTGATATCGGTGTGGTATAGCATGCCTAGTATATATGGTACAGACCTATATGAAATCATGTGTATAAATATATGAGCACTTCATACGTTATATTGTTTTCTAAAAAAATTCATAGTAATTTGAATGCTCAAATTTTTGGTAAATCTTTGAACTTTTTGTCAGATTCCAAAATTTTCTTCTGTAGCCAAATTGTTCCAAGATGCCCAAGCGGTGATATGGTTCTAGTAGTGCAAAACGCCCCAGTCCATGGGCTGCTTGGAGCTTGTGGGAGCTCTTCTGCATGCACTGGCTTGACCTGGTGGAGCTCGAGACAAGGCTACTTTTTGGATGGATGCAGAATATTTTTCTTTTATATTGTTGGCCATGTCATGCACATACATCACTTTGTGAGACCAGCCTACCTCATGAAATCATCTCATGCATGACCAAATGAGATGTACCTTCTTCTTAGGGCTGAGGGACGACAATATTTGGAAGTTGGAGGCATGGGACCCGGAGACAACTCTCTCTAGGTTTTGTATGCAAGATGCTCTCCCTCTCTCCTGCCCAGTTCGGACAAAGGTGACGACCATTTATTATCTTCTAGAGTTGAAACTTCATTTGGATGGAGACATGGAGAAGGAGAAACGTACCCCTCCGAGTCCCCCACAAAGACTTCAAACCCTTGACCCAATGAGCCTTGGCATTAGCAGGGCCTGAAGAATTCCAGCACTAGTGGCCATACAGCATGCTTTAAGTGGAATGTGACATGCCTCCTACCATCATAGGTTCATCTACTTAGTGTACTCATTTTTTGGATATAAAATTAAGGAGCAACATCACAGCGAATCTTATAGAAAGATGTTACACTAATGACCTGTAACTCCTTTCTCTTTTTTTTTTTTTTTTAAATTGCAATCAGTATATGATATGGGAGGGACTAGCACTGAGAGAGTAGTATATAGGGAAGTCACACATCGCCGCCGCTTAACTCTTGTTTGTTTGAGTTTTTGTGCTACTTTAGTAAGCCTAATTTAATCCATTTTTTTTTGTGATAGTCCAACTAAACAACTTGCTCTTTAATTATTTTTTAATGGATGAGTTATCCCTAGAGCTTGCAAGTTACAATCCATAGGCCTCTTGCACAAGTGGCTACAAAGTATGCTTGAGGCCTATGTTGGTCTTGAGCAATATGAAACTACTAGATGTGGTCTTGAAGGAGTTCTAGACAATGAAATCTTCCATCAGTTTTATTGGTAGCTCATGCCCTTCTGCCATCTAGTCTTACCTCACTTGGGCAAAAGTCTTGGCTACTCTCCCCAGGTTAAGCAAATCAAAGTGCTGATTTTGTAACACTCATATGGTTCCATTGAGCATTACAAAGCTCGACTCATTGCTCGGGGATTTATTCAGCAATCTAATATCGGATATGATGAGATCTTTACTCCTGTGGTATAAATGACTTCAACCGGTGTCATGATTGCTGTTGCTACTGCTTGTTGGTGGCCTTTTTATCAGATGGATGTGAAGAATGTGTTTCCTCATGGTGAATAAAAGAAGAATGATATGGTCTAGTTTTATTGCGAATGCTATTACCCTGGGTTGTAGTCTAATAAAATGAAGTCTTTATAGTTTTTCACACAAGTCTCTCTCTCTCTCTCTCTCTCTCTCTCACAATTTCGATGTAAAAGAAGAATAAACTGTATTTATCAAAAATAAAAAGGAAATTATTGGAATTTAGATGAACAAGAATTAAACTGTCAAAATTTCTCTTCAACTCTGCAAGAAGTTAATGCCCAGCTTACTAAACATGAACTATACGTGGACTTCAATTGGTGCATGCAGTCTCTCGGCCCCGGAAGAGGAAAGAAAAAGGAAAAAGAAAAACTTTCACTAATGCTCGCAGCACCATCAGATACCTCATGGCCGACATCTAACTTATCTTCAGGTCATCACGAGGAGTTATCTAATCTGAAAAAGCTATAAATGAAGACAAATAATATGCAGGAACTCCATTGGCAATACACTCTCCTCCAATTGCAGATTTAAAGTATTGCCTGCTGGCATCAGAACCTGAATCATTGGAGAAAGCACTGAAGCATATGTTCCATTCTATTCTCTCACGACTCCTTTCCTCCCATTACCATCACAACCTTTGTAATCTTTGGGTCCACCCTAGAAGAAGTTGGCGTGCTTTCTCTGCCATCCACCAACTGTGTGCCACTTGACTCATTATTAAGCGACCGCCTTATAGAGTGTTCATAGGAACACTGCAGCATCAACTGTTCCTGAGGCTGTATATATTTTAATACATCAATATAGATTTACTCCGTTAAGCTAGCAGATTTTAAAGCATAATTGGATGGTTAAGAAATATTAATATTCGAGAGGAAACATCATTGGCCATGACAGCATAGCCTAAGGTCAGATAAGACATAGGAAGATGGATGAACATGCCGATTCATCGATAATAGTGGGAATGGGATTCTTCATTCTTATGAGCATCCTGCTCAAGTAGGGAATATTAGAAGGGCAATGTAATATTATCTGATGGATTGCAAGGATTGCTTATTCTATTTATTATAATAATTAAATGGCTCGAGCATAAATGACTTGAAAAAGAAATAAAAGAGGATAGATGGAGAAGCTCGAACAAAAAGACTCAAAGGAGTAAGGTTCACTGACAAGAAAGACTTGCTTATGATTGTAAAGATTATTTCAATATAGCACATAAAACTAGCTTGGTATTATCCCTTAGCAGTCTAGATTGGTCACTGTCTATTTTGTTTTTGGTTGTAGTAAGATGAGACGCCTTTGGCTGATGTTAGTTGGTGGAGCATTGTGATGCAGATTACTTTGGCCTTCCGTTATTTTTGAAAGGCAGTGACTGGGGAGCTTGGACCTCAGTGACTCAATTAAGGATGTAAAGTAATAAGAAAGGAACTACTTTATGTGAAAAGAAATAAAGATGGTTACTTACGTGTGGTTGTGTATTGCTTGTGGAAATCTATCAAACGTTGCAGCACCCAATGATTTTAATACATGATGGGAGATCACTGCCACGCCCAGTGAGCCTTTGCAGGACCTTTGTCTGTTGGTCCAAGAGATGAGGTTACCAAGGTTTGATGGAATAGAATTAGGAGGATCTTATTAGTTTAGTATGTTTCCTTCTTTTTTTTTTTTAAACATTCCTTTGATTGTTAAACGGAGAGGTGTTACTAGTTTGAAATAAATTTGCTTCTTAACATGGCATTATTTTTTATTTTTCAAATATCAATATTCAAATTATCATTAATTTTTGTAATATTATACCTAGTTAAGGTTCTGGATGGAAAGTTTATTATAAATCATACACACAATGTACTATTCTTTCACTTATGTGGTACTGTTTTTGTTTTCAAAAGTACAAAAAGAAAAATGAACTAGAGTGGACATTATGTATGATGAAATCTTTTTGTTTTTTCATATTGATTGTAAAATCTTCTGATGAAATCTTTTTGTTTGCTGATATTGTTAGTACAATCTCAAAGTTTTTGATAGTAAAGAATTATTTCTTTAAAAATAAAAATAAAAGAAGACAAAAATTCTATGCAAATAATCTTCAATAAAATCTTCATGCGGTATCTTATTAATCTCTGAAGGAATTGAAGCGAAAAAAAAAAAAAAAAAAACCAATCAATTGTCTTTGTTATAGTTATAATTATTGCTAAGCTAGAATTAAATGGCTAAAGTTCTTATTAAAGCCATAAAAGATGGCAAAGTTTAATTAGTTTGCCGATCTAAATAATCTATGCTAGTCAGACTTCGATAGATCTAATCCATTGCCTTCAATTAAAGATATTTGGTCTCAAAATTTTAATCATATATATATATATATATATATATATATATATATATATATATATATGCATATATAATTAACAAATATTGTTAATTTTTTTTAAAAAAAATCTCTCTATTTAGGTAGCGATTTTGGTTAAAGGTATTATGCTAACATAAATTTATGAATTTTGTCTTGTTTGGTGTTGAACGGTGCCTAAACCATCTTTGTGTGGGTCAAGTAAATATTTCTCGCTTACGCAAAAATTTCTGCTTAAAAAAAAAGAGTTGGAAAAGAGAATAGGCAAAAAGTAAAAAAAACGTATTTTTTCTACAAGTGAGAAGATTAGATAGTCATAAAAAATTTATTGCAAATAAAGATCCCTCTCCTTTGTATAGATCGAGACTGAGACTAAATTGATAAAAATTGTGCCTTTGTATAAATATGATATATCCAACACTTAGAATATTCTAGATACAAGAAATTTATAAAGTATTAGAAATATCTAGAAATGCTCTAGGACAGTTTAATGATATCTCTAGAATTAAAAGAATTTGGAATTAAAGTCCATGAATTTGATCAGTGACCAAGCCCCTTACCATTTTTTTTTCTATTCAAAAAAGGGAAAACGAATCTCTCTCCGGTATAAATCTCACCAACGCGCTTTGACAAAATTCTTGGCTCGCTGTTTTCTTCTCCTCTCGTCTTCTTTGCTCTCTATCCACTTTAAAAAATCCTCTCCTACTAGCTTGCTCGTAATCTAATCCTATTCCTCTCATTTCCTGTCATTCCCCACATCAAGATATTTCCAAAGATATTCTCCGAATCTTCTATCCCCTTTCCTCCCCTTATCTTTCTTCTTCTTCGTCCCGTGTTCTCTTTCTTCTGTTGTTCGGCTTTCTTGGATCACTGAGGCTCCTTGATATCTAGCCATGTGCGTGGAGAATTTAGACGAGGGTGGGGAAAAAATGGAAACTTTTGGCCTTTGCAAGACCCCGAATGAGAAAAGTTCTGATCTTGCCAAGTCTCATGTAAGATTGGACCTTCTTCTTGTATTTTTTCTCTAAATGCCTTTTTCTTTTTAATGTTTTCAGCTGTGTGCTGTTTCTTGTTTGATTTTTTAGATTCTGGGTAGTAAAGTATTTGTTTGTTCTGACAGAAACTCCTCTTCTTTCGAGTTTTCTTTCGGCTTTGTTCTTGTATTGATATGAGTGGTTTCTGCGGATTAATTGCGGTTTCAGAATCGAGGGAATATATTCTGTTTGGAGTATAGTTTTGTTTCTTTTGGTTTTTCCTCTTGTGATTGCTTTTCTCTTGTACATGAGCAAAAGTTAGTTCATTAATGGGCACTATGTAACTCTTTTTCAAATAAAAAAGGTTGAGAATCCATCAGTGATTTGTTAACCTGTACAACAAAGGGATGAGCATTCGGTAAAATCAAGCTCAATTCTGGAAAAAAAATTATGAGGGGAGAGTTTGATAGTTTTGATATTGGGTTTCAAATGGCTATTTCTCCAATGGTACTTAAGTCCGGGATTTAGTGTTGTTCTAACCAGTTTATTATCAATATCAAAGGAAATATTTTATGATCGTAGTTTCACAACCTTTTTTTGTTTGGTACTCCATTTATTACTGTTGCTGTGGTGCTTGGTTGTTGAAAAGGAAGTGCGAAAAATCAAATTGTTGTCTATATCTGAGATTTGATGACGTTCATTGTTTGCCAAATATAGTGAGAAGTATATGTGACTCTATTATTTGTGCAAAGTATGTGAATTTTTCTCTTAATTAGGCCCTCCAATTGTTCATCAATTTAAGTGCATGTAAGTTTTGTCCAAATATATGTTTCAATACTCTTTATAAGAAAGTTCAATTATTTCTTGATGGCCTGAGTCTCAAAAGTATGTAGAGAAATGTAATTGCCATCATGGCGAGTAAACAAACCACAAATTCAAGCTGCACGTGTTTTGCGCTGTCTAGAAGTATCGGCTTTTTCAACATTAGAGTTCTTCTATGTTCTGTTTCCCAACAATGAAGTATGTGCAAAGGTTTTAAGTTTGAAGTTGTCAGAGAAAGACCTAAATTAATGTGCTGCTAGAAGCATATATTCCACTGCAAATATTTTTTTTCCATGGGGCTGTTTTTTTTCACTTGAAAAAGCCTTGAAAGCTGGTTTCCCTGAAGGCTTGTCATATTAAACATTACTGTGACATGCTTTGTTTTCTTGAAGAAGCCCGTATGGTTTTTGACTAATCTTCTATGAATTATAAAGATATACTTAAAATATCTTAGAAATCAGTTGTTCTGATAGATGGTAAAGTATCCTCTTATTCCTGTGAATTGAGGCATCTTATATTTGCTATTGCAAATGATGTCTATAAAAGCTAAGCTTACAAGTTATATTTTCTTGACTACACCCTGTTTTTATACATGAGTAGTTATCTAGAGTATAGCACCAGTAAAGGTTTAAGCCTAACTGGATGGTTAAGTAACATTATTTTCTGTGACTAACATTGGGCATGTGTGATGCATGTGAAGCAAGCATCTTTGGGTATGAAAGAGGCAAAGGTCAGGTGATACATATAGGAAGATAGATAAACATGTTGAGAAAGCTCATAGACACAAAAACAATAGAAGACATGGGATTCTACGTCCCACTCCAATGGGATTAAAATTCCAATTAATATTATCTGATGGATGGCACTGATTGCTTCCTTGTTTTATTATAATAAATGTGTCATGCATCGGTTGCTTAAAAAGAAAGGAGGATCTACATAGGGAGGCTGAGGAAAATTCATTGATGCTGAGGCTCATATCCTTATCCTTGGACTGTAATTGTAAATATTATGCTGGGTGTGGTACACAAAATTGGCTTTCTTTTCTCCTTCATGTCTAGATTGGTCCCTGCTTATGTTGCTTGTGATTGTAGTGAAAATTAGACGCATTTATTTGATGTTAGTTGGTGGAGCATTGTTATGCAAACTACCCTGGCCTTTTGGAACCTAGTAGCGGGGAATTTAGCTGCCTGTGACTTGATTAAGGATGTAGGTAATAAGAAAAGAGCTACCTCATGTGAATAGAAATAGAGATGGTAAACATGTGGCTGTTTATTGGTCGTGGAAATCTATCAACCATTGGGTACCTAGTGATGTTAATAATGGCATTCTAAAATCTTGGAGATAAGCGTCATACCAAGTAACCTTTCCTTGCTCTTACCCAAGGTACACGATACCGTACCGAGCCAGACAATATGGGGCATACCATACTATAACAGTACCGAACTAGTACATGGTACTTGGGGCATATACATGGAATCTATTCTCGTACTGAGTGTACCAACACAGTAACAAAATGGCACTAGTATGGGGCCCGATACCGAGATGGCGTAGCTTGCTCCTATCCCTTTAAGATCTTGGTCGTTTGACCCAAGAGATGAGTTGCCCCCTACTATATTAGTTACTTAGGATGGTAAGACTTCATGATGAGGCCAAAGAAGCAAGGATATGGTTAGTCAAGTATGTCATTCGGCATCGTTTCAACTTTTTTGTTTCGGTATTTCAATTAATTCTAATTGTTAGAATTATGCATTAGGATGACATTTAGTTATGACAGATTAAGGTATGGATTATCTACATTAGAAGTTTTATGCAAGTCCTATTTTTTATCATCTATGTTGCCTCTAGATTATATTTTTCTAATGGCATGCTGTTATAGAAACTTTGTTATAGATCATATGTGCAATATTTTTTTTCCATTACAATTGCTTATTGTTTCCTATAATACTTATATAAGGCCTAAATTGGCAAATGACAACAGAATTACCTGTCAATGATCTTAGTTGTTATAAGTATCTCTAAGATAGCATTAATTGGCTAAAATTCTTTAAAAAGCCATGAAAGATGATAAGTTTAAGTGGTTCACTAATTTAAATGGTCCACACTAGTCAAGACTTGGAAAAAAACTCAGGTATCCAATTTTTCCTTCAGTTTGATGACATTTGGTCTCAAAATTGTTTATCTTTTATACTTAGCAAATAAGGCCATTGCACCCATCTTCTACTACGAGCAAGCTTTAGTGTTATTCAAAATATTCCCAAGGACAAAAAACAGAACACCTCTTACTTAGATGGTAACTTGGGTTAAGGATACCCTATGCTCACATATGGGTGACCGCAGCTTAGATCTTAGTCTTAGAACATGTGGCAAAGCCTCTCATGCGTGTAGTGTTACTTTTTCATTTAAAAACAAAACATCTCTCTTTCTAGTATCGATCCCAACAACACTCGGAAAGTTCTCGATTCTCTTTTCTTCTCTACTTTCCTCTCTAGTATTAATCCCACCAACACCTGGAAAAATCTCAACTCTCTCCCCCTCCCATTTCCTACATCAAGAGATATCCAGAGATTCTTTGGTTTGGCGTTCTTGGTATAGTTCTTGAATGATCAAGATTCCCTGAGAGATTCCCTGAGAAATAGCCATGTCCATGGAGAATTCGGAGGAGGTTGACAACAAGATGGACTCTTTGAGCCTTTACAAGACCCAGAATGAGAAAAGTCCTAATCTTACTATGTCTCATGTAAGATATAACCTTCTTATTTTTCTATTTTTGACTAATGGTTGTTGTTTTTTTTTTTAATTAGATTCTGGGGAGTATAATATTTGGAATTTTTATAGAAATTTCTTATCTTTGGGTTTTCTTTTGGCTTTGTTATTGTATCGGTATCTTTTGATTAATTGCAATTCTAGAATTGTTGTTGCAATTAACTCAGTTTAGTGCCTAATTTTGTTTATTTTCATATCTTCCACTTATGGTTGCTTTATCAATTTGAGCGAAAATTTGTTCATTTACGAGCAAACAGTATTTTATTTTAAAAAAAAGAAATATAAAGATGAAGAACTCATCATCAATTCATTAAATTATACATAAAAGGGATAAGTACTTTGTAAGTCAAGGCTAGTTATGGAAAAAGTTTTGTTCTAATCTAAGGATTCTTGATGATATTCATGTTGGATTTTATATGCCTATTTCTCTAATGGTACTTAAGTATGGGATTTGGTTTGATTTAACTTAAGGTTTTATGTCTTGGTACTAGGTTCCATTCTAGTACTTTACTAATACACTATAGCATGGTACGCCCCTGTACTAACACAGGTGAAGGTGCAAAGTTGGAATAACACCTACACCATGTCCCAGTATGGTATCGTATTACACCTGTGTACTATGTTAGTCCCATACTTGTTTGGTATGGTATGCTCATTCTGGAATTGTACAGTCCGATATGTAAAACCTTGATTTAGTTAGTTCGTAATAAGTAGTATAAGAGATTTTATTATCAGCTGACACTACCTTTCTTTTTTTCAGTATTCTATTAATCATGTGGCTATGGTGATGTTTTGTTGATAAGGAGCCAACAAAATTTAATCATTGCATCTTTGGAGATTTGATAATGATTATTGGTTTTGTGAAATATAGTCAGAAATATATGATTATTACCTATACGAAGTGTTTGAATTTTACCTTAATTCAGGCACTTTGGTTGTTGATTAATTGATGTGCATGTCAAGTTTTGTTCAAATATATGTTACAATGTTCTGCTTATAAGAAAGTTCAATCATGTTTTAATGGTCTGCCTATGGGTAATTATCCTATCTTCCTCTTACAAACATGTATAGAAGTAAAATTGTCATTGTGGCTATGAAACAAACCACAGATTTGAACCCTACCTAGTTTAAGGAGCCATATGCTTTTTGTGTGCATGTATACGCTTTCCAACATAAGAGTTCTTATGGTTTCTATGTACTGGTACTAAATGATGTGCAGAACTATTATGAAGTTTAAATGTTGGGGAAAGAGTTGGATTAATGTGTCGATAGGAACATATGTTCCACTAATGTTTTTCCAAGGGTCTGTTTGTTTCACTTGAAAATCTTTGAAAGCTGCTTTCCTCAAAAGTTGGTCTTGTTAATTCTCCTGGCTACTCCATTCTGCTGAACATTTCTTGGAACTACGACATGACTACGTTTTCCTGAAGAGATCCATACCTTGGTGAGTGATCTTCTATGAATAAAAAAAAATACTTAAAACTATCTTAAAAATTACTTCTGTTGACAGATATGCTAAAGCATCCTTTTATTCCTCAGTAGAGGTATCCTTCTTTTTATATGATTGGCAAGCGATGTCTAGAATAGCTACATTTATAGGTTTACTTATTTGAGCGCACCCTTTTTATACTACTCATAGCATACTCTGGCACTCATGTCATATCAGTCTCAGGGATGTTGTTGGGTCAAGTGAGGTGTGGGTACCTTTCAACCCATATTAGTACCTGTTGGGTTTTCAGGTCGAGATTTTACCCAGACCTTTACATCCAAGAAGCAGGTGGATGAGAGTAGGAGAGATTCATGAGACCCAACAAGTCTATGAGTTGAGTCCGGGCATATCAAGACCCACACCTGACCTGATGCCCATTGGTTTGGATTGGGTCCAGATCTAGGTCCCAAGCAAGTACCATAACTAGAGAATCTAAATTCCATTCATGTCCCGGCATAATTAATAAATGTAGAGCCCATTTATTTTTCGGGCTGGACTTGGGTATGCTATTGGCCTGGCCTGGGCTCGTGCCCGAACAAGGTCCAAAATAGAGCTCAAATTCAGGCTCGAATCAATTTATTTTTGTATGTTGTTTTTTAGAGAGAATAATGAGGAAGTAAAGGATAAATTAAAATGGCTTTCACTGAAAATATTGTATCATATATCATTTACTTGTGTTATAGGAGAGAGCCTAATTTTTAACTAGCTCATTCACTTGTAAAGCAATATTATGAAACATTAAACTTCAATTGGGTTCAAACCGGGCTTGGGCTTGGGCTCGGGCTCGGGTCAGGCACGGGCTTGGATTATGCAAAAAATTTTGGGCCTAAGCCTGGCCCGAAGCCTAAAAAAAAATTGGGCCGAGTTTGGGTAGGGGCATGGCCCGACCCGGCCCACTTCCAGCCTTATCTGATAAAAGTTTCCATTTTCCAATCCTTTCGTTGCAGTTATAGTGAAATGTTTAACCTCCATACTTTCATCTACTGCATCGAAAACATAGTTGGTCAGTTTGACTTGGGAACTCTTTCTCCTAAATAGGCAAATCCATGTTCTATTACTTCCAGTAGGAGGCCTTTAATGCACCTTAGGGGCTGGCTACAGTATAGGTTGTGCCCATCATTTAACTATAATTTGGTTCAAACTAAGCAAGATGCAGTAATTCATATGTTGCACCCTATCCTGCAATTCTTTAAAAAATTTATGACAGTGCAGCATTAGTACAAGTCCTTGTTGTCTTTGGCCTTTAGATCTCTCATCCATGTCCATGAAGTATTTATAGGAGCTTTTGCTTCTCAAGTAAATTTGGAATTTGGGGATAACTTAGGCCCAATTCCTTAATTATCAGCTCTAGCCCAGTTGCTTCAACCTTGCATCTTTGCTGGTTTCATGATTAGGTTTTTAACTCTAGTTTTTCTTTGTTGTATATCTAGGCATCCTTGAACATGCATATAGTTTATCATCCTTTAGTTCAGTCTTAATTTAAGATTTATTCTGTAAACTGAAATTTCAATAAAATAAAAAAAAGGAGATTTTATACTTTAATTTTTCTTTCTTGTATATCTAAGCATCCTTGAACATGCATATAATTTATACATGTAACCATTATAATCTATATCAATTGATTCATCTCCCTGCCTTTGCTTCTCGTTATATATGCCTTAAAGCTGTACTCCAGTTTTCCTATATTTGTTATTTGTATGTTACAAAGGATTTTCCACATATTATAGAAGTCACAATGAGAGCTTAATAAAAATAGAATTTGCCCTAGAGATGCCAGGCAGCATGAGTAATTCTTGACTAAAGTTTGCAGAAAGTTGATTATGTAGTAACATTACTGATGGCTTAGCCAGTAAACTTAAATTGATCGATTCTGGCTTGATTTATGGGGAACACCTTGAGAATAATGATTGTAGTATAAAATCATTGGACCCAACTTTTTGTTCAGAACGTGAAAGATTCGTCAAGCTGAGTTTCCCTATTCAAGGTTGTCTAGCATTATGCTTCTGAAATTTGGACATTTCACTAACTGAAGCCCAAAATCCACGTGAGGCACAGCACTGCCTGTGGCACAGTGTTTTCGAAAGAATGAAACTAGAAGATAAAGTTGTTACAAAAGATGATTTTATGCATTTAAATTGAAACATTACATGTTTAGAATAGACTTGTATATTTGTATTATCTAATGATATGTGTACATATATGCAATCAAACACATAGGAGGCTCGGCCCAGGTTCATTTGAGTATAGGTGGTTTCGAAGCAACATTGTTGGCCTGTGAGCCCAAGCTGAATTTTTTGTCAGCTCATACTGGGCAAAACTTGCTTATCTAGTTAATGGTATATATATTCCGCAGTAACTTTGGTGGCATATTCTTAGATTTCCAGATCAAACTAAGAAGATTTCATACAGGCATTCCCCCCTACACTTTTTCCTTTCTACTTTAGTTTTTTCATGATATTTTTGCAGATGGAAAGAATATGTGAGAATACAGTGGCCATAGACAGCAAGCAAAACCCATTAATAGATTTTGTCCCAGTTACTCGATCAGGGGACTGGTCTGATATTGGCAGTCGGGAGTATATGGAAGATACCCATGTGTGCATCTCTGACTTGGCTAAGAAGTATGGTTATCATTCACTGGATCAGGAGACGGTTTCTTTTTATGGAGTAAGTCCCAATTGGTCATTTTTTCCTCACATTCTATATGCCTACTTGTAAGTCATGTTATATCTCCATAATAAATACTTGAGATGCTCGAAAAACATGTGATTCTAGTATTCTACCCTTTGATCATGTTTGAGTGTAACATATTTTCTCCATTTTGAGTATGATCTGGCTGGGTATTGTTGTGGTTCTTCAGTTAATGTAACCATAATCAACTAAAACTTTTTTATGATTGCAGATGTTATTTGAAATAAAAGGACTTTAATGAAATTAATTCTTCAATATTGCCCAAAAAATTCCATTGTTTTTTCTTTATTTGTGATTTCATGAGTAAAAGTAAAACTTAAAACCAAATGATGTTTCCAATCTGTAGGACAACATGGTTTATTCTAAGAAAAACATTAGGATATGCACACATTTCTGGATTGTTACATCTGCAAACCAATAGTCTAAGGAGTATTTAACTGTCTAAAGTCTAAACTTACACAGTTGTATTCAATTACTGATTCTAGGGATTAACCATGCTGCCTGCCTAAAGGGTGGGCTTAACTAGAGCATTCCTTTGGTATTTGTTTTTGAAAGTGTTCATATGATGACTATTGTGCTTGGAATTCATAACTAGAAAAAAATAAATAAATAATATACAATTTTTAAAGGATGTTTGGTACTCCATGAAATCCCCTTCATAAATTATTCTTTTAAGTTCCTCATTATCCTAAAGCATTTCCAATATTATTTTAGCAACCTTTCCAATACAATATTCCAATTGATTCTACCTAGCTATGTTGTACAAATTTCTAGTTGCAAATAACTTTAGTAGCTTATTTTGTGAAAACTGTTTAATTTTTTCCTTGGCAATTTCATT
Organism: Phoenix dactylifera; assembly: GCF_009389715.1. Lineage (NCBI taxonomy): Eukaryota > Viridiplantae > Streptophyta > Magnoliopsida > Arecales > Arecaceae > Phoenix > Phoenix dactylifera. The sequence continues at coordinate 1,365,078 of NW_024067669.1, read as the reverse complement.
TCCTTATTCTTGGGCATCATTGGCTCTCATCTCCTTACTTTCTGCTCCTAATATGGACATGAGGACATCTATAACAACCCCTTTTTCAATGCATGAACCACCTAAGGATGATTGAAACACTCTCTCTTTATTTTATTCATTCCGTGCTAACAGATATCCTGTTAAAAATTTATTTATGCCTTTAGCTTCATTGTCATTAATTTTCCTACTTTCCAGGGTCAAAAGTACCTCTGCGAACTAATATAGACAGCCTTTTTCTACAGACCTAACTATTTTAGAAAACCACAACAGTAAATGCCTCCACCATAGTTTTATCTATGTGATTTTTGGATGACCAAGACCTGTGATATGATAGCCCTGTGTCATTAATTCATTGACAATAGTTTAACAAATTTGTGGACCACATAGCTATGGTTTCCTTCCTAGTTATTACATTTGAGCTGTTGTTAGCTTTTTTTCATTGTTATATAGCAACAAAGCTCAGATTATTGCTTGAGTTTGAGAACAGCATGATATTCTATGTGCATTATTCAATCTTCTCTGACATTGTTCCACTGTATTTCCATTGTCTTGATGCATGTACTTTACTGCCTTAAATAACTTTATTCGCATATCTGAGTTCAGGTATTTGATGGACATGGAGGGAAAGGTGCTGCACATTTTTTCTGTGACAGTTTACCTAGGGTCATTGTGGAAGATGCTGAATTCCCTCTTGAACTTGAAAAGGTAGTCACGAGATCGTTTATGCAAACTGATACTCAGTTTGCAAAGATTTGTGCTGTTCAGTCTGCACTGTCATCTGGGACAACAGCACTTACTGCAATGATAATTGGAAGGTCGGTTTATCCATCCATTGAAACTTAAAACCCTTTGTTTTCTTCAGTGTTCATTGACTAGAAAATAGAGAAAATGTTATAAATCGTATATATGTGTCAGTGACTTCTATTTTTAAATTATAATTCTAACATATTCTTGCAGCCACCTTTGCAAAAATATCTGTAAGATGTAAATACTATTTTATGAGGGATTATGGACCAATGAAGATCTTTTTATTCTCTAGAGTACATTCAATGATTTAGTATATTTCATTTTCGGCTAATCATTCCTAAGTAGTCATCAAACTTTTAACCTGCAGCATTATTACTTCTCCCTCTTCTTTCTTACAAAATAGCATATTCTAGCATCAAGGTTCTTTCATCTTTTGTTTCATTTTTTTTCTTATTTGAATTTGTCATTTTTAATTCCACCTTGATTTCCTATTCTTGAGTTCATGACGTTGATTATTAATGATGGAAACGACAGATCTCTATTAGTTGCTAATGCTGGAGACTGCCGAGCTGTGCTTTCCCGACTTGGGATGGCAGTAGAAATGTCCAAGGATCACAGGCCCTGTTGTATCAAGGAAAGAAAACGCGTCGAATCCCTTGGTGGCTACATCGATGATGGATACTTGAATGGTCAGCTTGCTGTGACCCGAGCTCTTGGTGATTGGCATCTGGAGGGCATGAAAGGTATTGGCGAGCGAGGTGGACCCTTGAGTGCTGAACCAGAGCTTAGGATGATTACTTTAACAAAAGATGATGAGTTCCTGATAATAGGCAGTGATGGTATATGGGATGTCTTCTCGAACCAAAATGCTGTAGATTTTGCTCGGAGGAGGCTCCAAGAACACAATGATACGAAATTGTGTTGCAAGGAATTGGTTGAGGAGGCAATAAGGCGAGGAGCTACAGACAATCTGACAGCAGTTATGGTATGCTTCCACTCAGACCCCCCTGCTCGGATGGGGGTACACAGGACTAGAGTGCCGAGGGGCATATCAGCCGAGGGATTTCATAGCCTTAGGCGCTCTCTAGAAGCTTAAACAAAGGCAGGCTTTGCCTTTGTACACTCTTGCTATATGCTTTGTCCATATATTTTTATCGTCTAATTCTATTATAGAGGTGTCCTAGCAGAAATTCAAGGTGTTGTATTGTCATTGATGGAATGAGTTGTTGAAAAACCCAGTTCTTAAAGTATCCATTTTGAGTTGTTTGTAAATTATTAGCTGGAGCTGATAAGGCTGGAGTGATGGTGCATCCAGGGCTCTTTGAGCTTGTTATTGTGATGTTTAGGTATGGATGTGTATGCAAATAAAATAGTACTGATGCTGAGAATTGCATCATGTAGTTTATGTGTATAAACTAAAATACTACTGATCATTGATTCAACAAAAAATGCATTTTGCTGGTATTTTTTTTTCTTTTTATTATTCAGATTCGAGACAAGTTTAGACTGATGTGAATTAATAATTGATGTATTATGGGTTTGAGAAAATTAGGTATTCATGTTATAAATAAATCTTTGTAAAGAGGTACCTAGAACAACTAGACTTTTATGATATTTGTGATGTTGCATATCTTTGAAGTTACAATTACAATGTTACATAATTTCCCCTTTCTTTGGCAATGGAAGCTTGTAGAACCTTAGAAATTTTGATGTCTTTTTTATCAATGCAATTTATTTTTTTTTAAAAAACAACTCAAGGTTTAATGTTTGTGAAGCACTTGTTGCTAAGGGTTCAGATTTCCAATAAAAAAATTTTCCTCCTTGATCTGGTAACATCAGAAGGTTGAGAATATTAATAATATACTGCATTGGCAGGTGGATTGATACCCTGCACCAAATTGACAGCAATGGAAGCTGCTGCTACCTTGAAGGTTGCCGCAAGGAGGCTGCAACAATGCAACAACTGTCCATTCTTGAGCCAGAGCCCAAATATTCCACCAACCATTGGAAGAAATGTCACATGCCCTGAAAGAAATATTCATGAATGAGGGGATGCATGAAAAATCATGAATAAGGTTTGCACAGTTTTCTTCTGATTTCCCAGATAAAAATATTCATGATTGGGGCGATACATGGGAAACCATAAGTTAAAACATAATTGTCCCCATTCTGATTTTCCCAGCTAATCCTTTCAGAACGTTTACATGGAGTGAAGCTAATCAGAATTTCAACATTGATGGCATCAAATATGGCGTAGCACTTGAGCCATTTTGCAGTAACTTATGGGACGCCATATAAGAGAGTTCAGATTCCAAATTTGCGCATCATAACTCATAAGGCCTTCCAAATAGGGGTTCAAAATTCTGAATGCAATAAGTTCAATCCTTTCAAACTTCAATGATCCAATCAAAACCTTACATGAATATTTCGGTGAACGCAAGTACCCAAAATGAAATTTAAAAGCCTAACATTTCTGCTCTAACATCAATCTCTCAATAAAAAGTTCTAACCGGACACATCTCAATACTCTCTGAACCTTAAAGACCACTTCAGATTGCAGCAAAAGCCTTCTTGCCGCCGCCACTTTTTAAGCCAGCTGGAATGACTTTCAACACATTGAACCTCACAGTCTTTGCCAATGGCCTGGGCAGATAGAATATCAAACATTACAATTAAATGAATTTTGCGCACAAAGTTGATAATAATTCGGTGCGACTATGTCTACAACAATCTTCCAACCTTGGTTGCCATATTATGATAAACCAGAGTCTAGCATAATTGAGGGAAATGAAATAGGCTGTTTTATATGCCACTACGCTAGAATATACAGAGATGAAATAACTGGCTTATGTGACACAGCAATGCTCTCTTAAGGAGAGCAGGAATGAAAGTTTCAGAGGGTGCTAGATCTGCCACCTGCATCGTCCATATGAGCTGATGGCATATCTGGCATGCCCACAACATAACATCATCCCCATTATGTCTACAATTATGAGAAGCTTACCTGCACTGCCCGATGATTACATGGTCCCCTTCCTTCACACGGAAACAGGGTGATGCATGCGCTGCTATATTTGAGTGCCTCTTCTCATACCTGGAAACAAGGAAAACTAGTTGATTTCCAATCTATCAAAGAATCAAGAAAACAGGATGTTCTTTCACTTGCCTTTGATATTTCTTCACATAGTGAAGGTAGTTTCGGCGCACAATTATGGTTCTGTTCATCTTGGCACTGTGGCATGTGCCCGCCAAAATGCGACCCCTAATTGAAACATTACCGGTGAATGGACATTTCTTGTCAATATAGGTTCCTGCAAGCAAATCAAAATAGTAAGGACAAAGTATTTCATGTTAAATTTTTCTTTAGGCAAAAGACACTTTGTATTAAAAATTCAACATCATGTTAAAGCTAGCAATGGGATGCCTCCATGGAAGACTCACAACTGCCACAAATCAATGTATAGGGTTTCTTTTGTAAAAGAGACACAAGAAAATCAGAAAAATTGGAAAACATACTTAGCTGTTTGACAGAGATGAAAACAATTAGAGAAAGCCCACCCAATACAATACATTAATGCATATCAAAATATAAAACAAGATCTTCAACATATTTTCAAGTAGAAGCCCACAAAATTTATCTTCCCTTGTTCTACATTATAGCATAGATGATACTGCAAAGTAAATATGTGACAAAGATTTGAGTTCATCATAAGCATGCTCAACAGTGAACAGATTAATGCATATCAAAATGTAAAACAAGATCTTCAACATATTTTCAAGTAGAAGCCCACAAAATTTATCTTCCCTTGTTCTACATTATAGCATAGATGATACTGCTAAGTAAATATGCAACAAAGATTTGAGTTCATCATAAGCATGCTCAACAGTGAACAGATTAATGTGGGTTCACAGAGGGTCTAAAATGGAGCCCCAAGAATACATTGCATGAAAGGATTTACTAAAAAGGTCATTATGAAGGAAAAAGAATTATCAAAAGGACAAATTTTTAAGCATGGATAATGCTGCAATGGCTAATGAGTTCAACACCATGCAAGATCGCCCATTATTATTGAAAAAAGAAACTAGAAACTATACTAGAAATTCAATTTTCTTGCTGCTAGAAGACAGTACATCTAACATTAAAAAGTTTAGTATATGAACCAAAAATCTATTGACCAAGTAGTTGCAAGAATTGACAGAATATTCATACCTAAATTAATTCTTAATCAAGACAAATGTTATATTCTATTCATACAGGATCAGCACAAGAGATCATGTTAGGCCTGTAGTATAACAAGTCAGATCAACCAAAATTTAACAATTTAAATACCCAATCAAACTTATGGATTGGTGCAAAAAAGAAACAAATCCTGAACCAAACCTAGCTGAGCTTTGGGTACGCAACCCACCCGACTCAACCCAATTAACGGTTAGGGGCCTGCATTGGAGGGTACTGAGGATGGAAGGGCATTGTTGGTGACTGGGGATGAGTTCAGAGGGGTGAAGGAATACTGAACTTTGGGTACACAACCCACCCGACACAACCCAATTAATGGTTAGGGGCCTGCGTTGGAGGGTACTGAGGATGGAAGGGAATTGTTGGTGACCGGGGATGAGTTCAGAGGTGTGGAGGAATAATAATAAAATATCCAAATCCAGACACCAATTACATGTGTAACACAATAATAAAAAGATAAAGGATACAATTATATTTTTTCAATTAAAACATACATTTATAAATAAAAAACAAAAGGCTTGATGGATTAGAGAACGGAAGAGTGATCAGATAGAGCTAATACAACAACAGCCATCATTTTGGCCGTCAAACCAATAGGGAAACAAATTAACCATCATCTCACTTATCTTCACCATTTGCAGAATCAGTAAAAATGTGTAAATTATAAAAAAAATAGAACTATCACATAAGAAACATCAAAAAGCAAGATAAAGAAAGAAAAAGAGAAAACACCCAGTTATCAGGAAAAAAAATAAAAAACAAATAGAAAAGAGATAAAAATTGTGAAGGGGCATCAGATCTCCAAGGTGATAAACTGATAATAGGTAACATCACTAAGATGCTTCAGACGCAAATTACCCATTAAAAATATGAGATTCCTCATCTGCCCAGATAACAATATTGATGGAAAGAGTTTACGAACCAAATTGACAAGATGATATGCAACCCCAAGGGGAAGGTGTGGAGGATACAGCTAGTAGCGTTGATGCAGTCTATCAAAAGTTTCCAATAACAATGCCCCATCAAGAAGAACTCAGATTATGCACCAACTTCATTCCTCTCAGTGAGAGAGACGTGGCAAGAGCGAATGGACTTATCAAGCTGGTGGCTGACAGTTCCAGTTGCAGGATGAAGGATCAGATGCAGAGGGAAGGATCAAGGGAAGGAATGGGAAAAAAAATAGGATTTTGGAGAGTGACAGGCCTCTCCTCCCAGCTCTTTTGAACCCCATTATGTTGATTAAGATATAAAAATGGACCTAAAACATATGTTTACACTAGTATATGTTACAATACTGGAATACAGAATATGTAACAATATTATCTAACATATGATATAGAATATATATATATATATATATGATTTTGTTTGGTTGGGTCATAATTAGGTTGGGTTGCCTAAAGTCAAGACCAACATCATGGTTGCAACCAGGTCGTTGATTCAGGTGTAAAAAAAGAAAAAGAAACCTGAGATAATCTGCTCAGATTGAGGTTAGAACTTGAAAGGCCTAGATCAAGGCATTATGTGCTAAATTTTGTGATCCAAACCTTCTAAATTGTTGATTTTGTAGAATGCTCAAGTTTCTGATTAAATCCCCTAACACTACTGATAGATGCATGGACCAATTCCTCCAAATTAAGGTAAGTGGTGAAAGTTGATGCCGGTAATATGAATAAAAAGAGAATATACATATACATGCATGTATTTTTGAAGTTTGAGATTGCAAGTTGTTGAATGCATTAGACAGTTAGGATCTGTTTTTTAGTAACACATGTCAAGAACCTAAGGAAAAGTGACCCGACTGGTCATGATAAGCAACAAGGCATAGAAAGTCATAACTAGCTAGTGTAGTAGGTAGCATCCTAGTAAAAGGAACATTCTACCTAAGTTGCTGCACCCGCTTCAGATTCTCCGAGGAAACTTGAACTGACACCCGCTCCCTAATCACTTCCTATTATATTTTTTTTTAAGAGCAGCTCGCTTCCTTGCACCTACAACTCACTTCCATTGCAGTTAACGGATGGCATGCAAGCCCAAGGAATTTTTGCTATAAGCAAAAACAACTAGCTAAATAAGTTAGCCCCATGTACAAAAAGGGTACTTGGCTGCATTCTAGAACAAGCAAGCCAAATGGAGCTCAAACTAGATTGGCTTGTGTGCCCCCTAATCAACCATTCATCTCATCATTCATATAATAGCACGATAATAACCACCAATAAGAGATAAAGATCATCTATCTCTTACACCCTTTCATTCAAAGCCACATGGTCCTTGCATACGCTCACCTCCTCCATAATACAAAACAAAATCACCACAATATCCTTCCATTTCTGTGGTTCACAAATATGTCAAGAGCTGTACACCAAAAAAAAATATGTCAAGAGCTAGACTAAAGATATGATGGACTAGAATAGTGTTACCAAAATATTTGAAACAGCTCCAAGTATCAAAGTTGGTAGATTACCTAAGAAATGAAACCGTCACATTTTCTTACAATATAAACAATTAGTAAAGCATGTCTTTCATATGTATCAATATATCAAATTTAAAATGGTACTTTATATCAAAAGCACATTTTATCACATCACAAGAAAGGAAAACAATGTGACACTTGATTACACGTGCTTAAATATTTTGAAACAACCTTATCTAGCACTTGAAATAGTTGACAGTTGATGTCCCAACACTTCCACTAGAGGATCCCTCAGAACAAGAACAGAATTTTGCACCAAGCCTCAACACTTTGCACTAACATAAACAGGATCCACCATTTTCAATGTGCCCGAGATTATTTTTTTTTAGTTTCCAATATCATTGACTATTCAGAAGGCCTGAGAACTACCGTGACTACACATATAAACCTAATAACCCCCTGCTTCCTATATAGGGGAGTAAATGCCCTTTCTCTCCCTTGATTGCAGCTATTCATCAAACTGAATTTTACATGTTCAAATGAAATTGACCCCCATCATATGTAGTTATTTACCAGGTGGGGCTTGCGACTTTCCAATCACATAGCCAGATAATAGTAGAGAAACCACACAGATTAAAACAAAAGCACAAAAACCATAACTCTCAAAATTCTAGGTAATCACTTGAAATATTTAACCAAACAGACCCCAAAGCACAGCCAGGACACACCCATCGAAGCAACATAAAATTGTTCTTCAAATATTAGATCTAAGCACAATAAGAGAACGAATTGTCAGAGATCAGACCTTCAATGGCTTCTCTGGGAGTCTTGAATCCAAGCCCAATGCTCTTCCAAAATCTGTTCCCACCCTTACCAGGCCTCTTTCCCTTCCCAGCCTTCTTTGAGCTGGAACATTCACAGCAGTCATCATATTAACATGTACGCAACTATGAACGAAGAATCAGCAATTCTATAAAATCAATTTTCTTACCAGAGAAACACCTTCGGTTGCTTCAGAAATGCCCTCTCGGTCTGCATGAAAAAAACGATTAAAGCAACAGAAAGAAGAAAAAGTCAGAACTGCAAATAATGATTCCGAGCAGATTCACTACTCTGACTTGAGCAGGAAAAAATAAACTACAAAAGGACCGTTTCATTCATCACTTCACTTAATAAAGTGCAGTTCAGCAAATCTGGGGGGGGGGGGGGATAAAGAACTGAAGCACAGAAAAACCTGAGTTGCCATCATTTAGAAAAATAAAGAAAAAGCAAGGTGCTACATTCAATCAAGTCAACGACTCCAACTCTTCAATTATCAGCCAACATGCTTATTTAAAACAGAAAAGAATTTAAATTCAGGAATTTCTTGCGAAACGTAAAAAAAGGATCTTTGATCGATGATTCTTAATATTGTTATATAAACAAGGTCAGAAAATCGTTATAAATAACTCAAAAATATGCAAAATGACATTATCACGTGATTCCAACTGACAAAAATTTACAATAACACGCAAATGACCTAATGGACAGTGATCAATTCAAAGCTCAGAGAAAACATGATTTTTGTATGAATTAGAAATGAACAAAAATAAAACTCAAAGTATGATTTAATGCGAGCTTGGAACTCACTTAAATGCCTAAAATCTGACTAATGGAATCCAAAACCTCTAGATCTATCTACGGTACTCTCAAATTCCAGGATGGAGATTGGAACCCTTCGTCTTTTCTCTTTCTAATGATAATGTATTAAAATAAACACAAGACTCGAAAGAAAAGAGAAGCAATCGCAAATTTCTAAAAGAAAACCTCGAAAAATAAGGGAAAAGAAGCGGCGGAAAACTCGCGAAATAAGGGAGATAGCAGCGATTAGATCTGACCTGCTCGGCCATGATTGAATCAGGCGAAGGAGGGCCTTCGAGCGCGGGAAGGAGACGCGAGCAGCGGCGGTGGCTGTAGCGGAAGAGAGGCGGCGGCAGCCCGCTAAAACCCTAGAACTTATTTATACGGAGGAAAGAAAGGGAATATTACGTCTCAATCCCTGTTCTTGGCTACGATGACGAAAACACCCTTATCTGCGATCCCTGCAATTGTGATCGGGGTGGTTCTATATACACCCCCCCTATTGCTAAGGACACCCCCCAAAAACCAAAAAAAAAATACCCAAACTAACCTTTAGTGTAATTACCATATTGCCCTTGAAATTTTCTCATACACCCCCCTTCCTCCTCCTCCGTTTTGTTTTGAAAAGAAAAAAAAAAACACCCCTCAAACCCCCCTTAAACCCCTCGATCCATTTACATCGTTTAGGCGATCTTTGAAGGAGATTTAAGCCCCATTCGAAGCATGGACAAGCAACTAGTGATTTGGGACGAAGAATCGGCCGCAAAGGTACGTGTTCCACCTTGTTTCGAAATTTTTTTTTTTCACGGTTCGTGCTCCGTTCGGCACTGGATCGCCGAACAAAAGGCTTCTGTTCGGCCACCCTCAACCGAACAGATCTGTTCGGCTGCACAGTGCCGAACAGAAGGCTTCTGTCTGGCACTGTTCAGCCGAACAGAAGCCTTTTGTTCGGCGATCCAGTGCCGAACGGAGCACGAACCGTGAAAAAAAAAAAATTTCGGGAGAAGCCGGCGAGGTGGTTCCGGGAGAAGCCGGCGAGGTGGTCGGAGATCGGGAGAATGCCGGCGACGAGAGGGAGAAGGGGGAACAGGGGGGTTTTGGGCGTTGGCGAGGTGTTTTGGAGGGGAAGAGCGGGGTGGGGGGGGTTTGGGGGGTGTAGAGAGCAATTTAGGTGAGGGGGTGGGGAGGGTGGGGGTAATTTAGGAATTTTTAATTTTTTAGGGGTGTCCTTAGCAAATGGGGGGGTGTAGAGAGTATTTAATTTTTTTTTAATTTTTGGGGGTGTCCTGAGCAATAGGGGGGGGTGTATATAGAACCACCCTTGTGATCGTCTTGATGGATGGGACCAATAAGCGTTGTTCGGGTCTTTGAATTTTGGACAAATGGGTCCGACCGGTTTCCGGATTTGGTTTTGGCCAAAGGGGTTGTTCTAGTTGTTTGTAAACTTTACCCCAAATAATAATAATAATATTAATTCATCTTCTTTCACCGACATGAACCATTGGATTACACCCTGCAGATGTCTCGAAGCACTATAAACTCATTCATCCATTTGCACAAATCTCAAATTGATTATTGCAGGATCAACCGTGTTCTGATTTTTCTAACGATCCAGATTAATAATACTTAATCTTAATTAAGTATCATAAAAAAAATAGTTCTTTTTCTCATTGAAAAATTGATTCTCCATTTTTTTGGCAATAAAATAACTACTCGTTACTAGTAATCCGTGTCGCTCTCACTATATTATAATCTTGAATGGTGCATATCATAAGTAATATAGTAATTCCAAAATCATTAACTATACTTAAATATTCATTTCAAGGTTTATTAATTAAATAGCCTATTTTTAAAAATAAAAATGGTAGAAATATCTCGATTGATATCTCATATTTTATCAATTTCTATTGGTCAAGATAATAGAACTAAGATTTTCATATTATTGTATTAGGAGTGCTTGATACTAATGCAAATTGAGATTTTAATAGAGATGAAAATTTCGGATTTTTTTAAAATTAGAAATGCTAATTTTTATTTTTCTATCCTGTACCCATCCTATCTTTCAATAGCTAACTCCAATAAAAATTGAACTCGACCCTTCTGCCT